>NW_020664409.1:60835279-60952034 GCF_002925995.2 Terrapene triunguis
AGGTCAGGTTTTCTAAACCTTTGATCATTTTTGTTGCTCTCCTCTGGCCACTCCCTAGTTTGTCCACATCTTTCCTAAAGTGTGGTGCCCAGAATTAGACACAGTATTCCAGCTGAGGCCTCACGAGTGCTGAGTACAGTGGAAGAATTATCTCCTGTCTTTGACATATGATGCACCTGTTAATGCATCCCAGAATGACATTAGCCTTTTTATTTCCTACTCTATCATGTTGTTGACTCAGATTCAATGTGTGATATGCTTTAGCCCCCAGATCCTTGTCAGTAGTACTGCCTACCCCATTATTCCCTATTTTGCAGTTGTGCATTTGATTGTTGATCCCTAAGTGTAGTACTTTGCACTTGTCTTTATTGAATTTCATCTGTAATTCCCTGGATCCCCTTTGTTTCCCTATTTAAAGATAGGTATTATGTTTGCCTTTCTCCAGTCCCCTGGGACTTCACCTGTCCTCCATGAGTTCTCAAAGACACTTGCTAATGGTTACTAGGTTGCTTCTGCTAGCTCCTCATTACCCTAGGGTGAATTTAATCAGGTCTTGCAGAGTTTAATACATCTAACTTACCTAAATATTCTTTAACCAATTTTTTCCTTATTTTGTCTTGTTCCTTTACCCTGGTTGTTAATATTAATAGAATTGAGTATCTGATCACCATCTGTCTTTTTAGTGAAGACTGAAACAAAACAGGCATTGAACACCTCAGCCTTCAATACACTGCTTTATGCCTTTTTTTCCTTACCCAGAGTATGTGAATTTCTATCTAGCTATGTAAAATGTTATTTCAGTATTCTATCTCCCGCTAGAAAGTGCTTTGGGATTCTGTTTGAAGGTGTTACAAGGTAGAGAGATGCTGCACAGTTCTAGTGCATGAAAGATTAACTCAGATCCCTGCTTGTCACATGGGTGATCAAGGATGAGGGCATAACTGCAGAAGGAAAGTGGCTGTGTAAATGGTTCCTTAGGAAGAAGGGTATGTTTTTCTTCTTCTTCTCTCAGCTGACTAAAAAGCTGGAAGGGTCTCTGGCAATTAGGACCCATTGTTCTGAGTGTCTTTGTTTGTTTGTTTGTTTTGTTTTTTGGAACTCCTTTTTTATAAATCAATAAAAGCAAGCCCTAAGGAAAGGGATTGAAACTCTGCCACTGGTCAGTATTATTCACCTTCTTTGGCTGGGGATTCTGCCCATTGGCCTACAAAAAGGATGCCCTCAGTGCTTAATGTGTAATGAAAGAGGTGCCGGAGCTCAAGCAATTTTTTACATTCATAACTGATGCAGCGAGCTCAGATGTGCTGGGGCTCTGAACTGCTGAACCTAGAGGTGCTGGGGTCAGCCCTGACAAGCCCTGACACAAATTAAGCACTGGCTGCCCTATACAGATATATGAGCACATGGTAGCAACAGGAAGAAATGAAAACAAGTGGCTGCACACACAGCTGCCAGACTTTAGAATAGTTGCTGTGAAGAGAGTCATTATTACAGTTCATTGTTGAATATTGAGCCAGGGCGATGTTAGGAGTGTTAGAGCTCAAATGCTTGGTCTCCTAGGCTTTAGACAGCAGGTAACAGATTGACTGGGATTGCTGAATGACTCAGTCCCAACTTCTGGAAATTTAATTTTTAAAGTCCAATCCTCTTTTAACGCCTGTCCTCTCAGTTACATCAGTCGGTTTTAAAATTCATATCTTGGGTTCTGAATAGTAGTAATGAAAAGGTGCTCCTCTTTTCCACCTGATGCTATTGAAATCAATGGCAAAATTCCCATAGACTTCAACAGAATCTGGATTTGGCTTCATGTTAGTCAAAGACAAAAGCAAAATTTGGCAAGCTATCTGTTCACTATTAACAAGCTTTGAAGGTCCAGCTCAAGAGTCTGATTAAATTGATATTCCTAATACCTTAATTTTGAATAGAGAAGTTGCTTCACACAATTGATTTCCATAGAAGCATGCCACTCTGAGGATGAGCTCTCATGCATTGCAGTCATATACATTTTTGAGATTTGTATTCTCTTTGCAGACCTATTGCTAAAGTAGACTTTGCATCAATAGCCACCAGCAACTTTGCAGGCTATGTTTTTCTGATTAACCCCCAAACCAATATATATATTTATCCACTTAAAAAGAGCCTTGTCCAGACAGATGTAAGAACAAGATCCTGTGTGGTCTTTTCAGCGTGTGGATTTTTCACATCCCTGAGAGACATAGCTGTAGCGATGTAATTCCTAGTGTAGACCTGGCCTGAGTCAGTATAATGATTGTCTTCTTCCTGAATGCCATATGAGTTCTGACATGAACCAGAAAAAAAAATAAATCTGAAGGCTTGTCTACAGGGGGACACCCAAGAAAATTTAATCTGAATTAACTAAAGGTGTGAATTTGAAGTGGATTAGTTAAACTGCATTAAAGCCCTGTGTGGAAACCCTCATTCAAAAGTAAAGCGGCCTTAATTCAGTTTAGTTTAATTCAATTCCAGAGTGAATTAAGCTAAACCAAATTTAGACCACTTTAATTTTCAATAATATCTTCACAGGGACCTAATCTACTTCACATTCACACCTTTAGTTAATTTGGATTAATTTTCCTGGTTGTAACTCTTTATTCCACCACCTTCCTATATGCCAGAAATATGAGAGAAAGATTGACAATAGATACTGTTATTAAGAAGCTTAGTTCTGTTGTGTTTTCTGGATAATTTTACTTCACTGAATGTGTAATAATATGTTCATGTAAAATATAATTTTATGTGAAATTGTTGTATAGTGCCCAGAGCAAGAATAAATGAAATAAAACACACTTTCCTATTAATCCTTTTTGTTTTGATGGTAGAGGTAATTTTTCATTGCACTGTAGATGGATAGCTCTACTTGATGTCAAGAACACAGTTTCATCTAGGAAGGGGCCATGGTCTTAATGTATTGCCCACTCATTTCTCCACAATTCCCCCCCCCTCTCTCCTTTCCAAAAGAATCCATTAACCGACTGAAACCATCTGATAGACAAGAAAATCACCATACTCTTCTGTCAATATGCTGTGGTAGCTAAGTGCACTGTCCTCTTCTACTGGTTGGTCCATACAGAGAATAAGATTCATAGATTCTAGGACTGGAAGGGACCTCGAGAGGTCATCGAGTCCAGTCCTCTGCCCTCATGGCAGGACTAAATACTGTCTAGACCATCCCTGATAGACATTTATCTAACCTACTCTTAAATATCTCCAGAGATGGAGATTCCACAACCTCCCTAGGCAATTTATTCCAGTGTTTAACCACCCTGACAGTTAGGAACTTTTTCCTAATGTCCAACCTAAACCTCCCTTTCTGCAGTTTAAGCCCATCGCTTCTTGTTCTAGCCTTAAAGGCTAAGGTGAACAAGTTTTCTCCCTCCTCCTTATGACACCCTTTTAGATACCTGAAAACGGCTATCATGTCCCCTCTCAGTCTTCTCTTTTCCAAACTAAACAAACCCAATTCTTTCAGCCTTCCTTCATAGGTCATGTTCTCCAGACCTTTAATCATTCTTGTTGCTCTTCTCTGGACCCTCTCCAATTTCTCCACATCTTTCTTGAAATGCGGTGCCCAGAACTGGACACAATACTCCAGTTGAGGCCTAACCAGCGCAGAGTAGAGCGGAAGAATGACTTCTGGTGTCTTGCTCACAACACACCTGTTAATACATCCCAGAATCATGTTTGCTTTTTTTTTTGCAACAGCATCACACTGTTGACTCATATTTAGCTTGTGGTCCACTATAACCCCTAGATCCCTTTCTGCCGTACTCCTTCCTAGACAGTCTCTTCCCATTCTGTATGTGTGTCAGTTTTCAACTCAGATGGTAGAGTCAGATGCTTTTGGTACTTAGGTTCAATCCCCACAGACCACTTATCATGTGGGGGTTATATTATAATACTTATTTTAAATGGGAGCACAATGGAAGCAGATGGCTGAGGCCTTCTTCCATAAAAACCACAGAGGAGAATTACTTGAACTCCTGAATGTTTTGGAGTAACTTCATGAGTGGTGTGTGTGTGTGTGTGTGTGTGTGTTTGGAGGGGAAGAAGATAAGGAATTTGGCATTATTTGCTGCAGAAGCAAAGTTTATATGCATAGTCTCTCTGCTTTCTGGTTGGCTCCAGATCTTTCCTCAGCTCAGTGCCACTTACATTTTCTTTATGACCAGGTTTCACTTCAAAAATGATTATCTGCCAAACAATTGCCTATTTTTTTTAATATACATTTTAGTCATGACTATTCATCAGGACAGCTCATTTCCTCTTTTATCGTGTCAATGAATGAATTAAAATCATATTAAATTAATATCAAACATTAATATTGTATCATGTGCCAGATATAGCAGTAAAATGGGCAACTTGATAGAATTTAATTTTATAATTAAAATGTGTATAAAAGGAAAATCAACTCTAAGTGATATAGCTTTGAACAAAATATTGTAAACTTTAATGACCTTACAGGCAAACCGGTAAAGAAAGAGATTGCATTTATATTGTGTTTTTTGTTTCGCTTTTTTAGTTTAAGTGATAAAGTGAAGAAGTAAGGCTAATGTTTGCAATCAAGCATGTTTTTGCTATTAAGTTAGTGAAATACACTTGTGCTGAAAGAGGCGGTAAATAAAAGAACTGAAACCAAATAGTGTGTGTATAAAGACACTTGACCACAGAGTGTAATAATCAGAAATTTAACTGTTTTATTAATAATATATGGACTCAGCTCATCCATACATACTAAGATTCTACCATTGATGTTAAAACAAGGAGATCATAGGTGGAAGATTTATCCAGCTGTTCTGGCTTGTTGGAGAACAACAATTCTTGAAGTGACTTTGCATTATATAATGGACTGCTTAAAACAAGTTTAAAGAGCATCAAAGAATATGGAGAAATTTGTATACATTATATGAATGTTAAACTGGACAGTTCATCAGCTAGCATAGTGTTGATGGAGAAACTGCAAGTTGAGCAAGAATAACTGCAAAATTGGCCAAGGTATGCTCCACAAACAGGCCCACAGAAAGCAACTTGTGGAGGTAAATTGCTGACCCAAGCAAGCCAGCCGCTGTTCAAGGTATGTCCCAAGATGGTTGTACCAACAGTTAGAGCCTAACTGATTATCTTACACAAGCTGGTGTGACAAGATGTTACTCAGAGAGACTGGAAAATTCCAGTTGCAGTTTCAAGAACTCAAAAGCTGATGTCCTATTTCGTAATTGGATGGTGAGAGAGGATGACTTTCATTTTCGCTGGACATTTCAAATCTTAGCAAGAAGTATGGGACACTATCTGATTGGTCCATGCCAGCACTTCCAAGAAGAGAAACCAAGTTGGGTAAGAACCAAGAAATAGGATAAAGTGTCTTGTCTCCTTTAGCACATTGCTTCCTGAAAGCAGAAGACACCTGTTGAGACAGAAGACTGAGGTCATGGGCTAGTCACTGGTGGAGTCCTCCTAATGAAATCAAGTACCTGTCTTGGATAAGCACCTTTAACTGTCTCTCTATTTTCCAGCAATTCATTTTGCCCCCTACCACTAAAAGCTTATGATAGTCATATCATCCTTCTTTGCACCTGTTTGCATTGTCGATGCCTGCTGTGAACAATAACTGAGCTTAAGGTTGGCAGCTGAATAAAGATCTGATAAGTAATATAGACTTTCTCTTGGGTGGTGACCCAAATCAGTCAGTTGACCACTTCCTGAAATGGAGTACCTGATTAGTAAGGAAGTAAACATGCTTTTGCATGTGCTCTAAAGATAGTCAGAGATATTGGAACAGGTTCTAATTAAGATGGTTGTAAACTAGCTTTAAAACTGAACAAGTTACTGTTAAGTAACATTGTAAAACTGTACATTTTGTCTACCATTGGTTATGGTTTTGTACTGCCTTTCAAGTTCTAGGTGTACACAGACATAAAATGAGACCAAATGAGCAAGCTTCTTGTCCTGTACTCCATTCTGTATAGTCTATTATAAATGTAGGAGTTTTTGAGGTAGTTAAGAATTTTAGTCAGATCCTGGGGCCAATCTTACTCCTTAGGAAATAGGTTAAAAGGGTTAATTACTATAGATTGGGAAGAACAACTTGGTGAATTGGCATGTAAGTAATTGATCAAAATGTGTTGTGATCTAGCTTTGGATTGTTTTTCCTTTGTGTCAGCAGCACTGGAGTTGATCATCAGTTGGCACAAGTGAGGTCCTATTCTGAGTGACTCTTAATCAAAAATCTAAACAAAGTCACCTTCCCAAGATAGTAATTGAGTATATGTTATTTTCTATTGTGATTGTGTAATTTGATTCTGAAACCTGACTGGTTATATCCACCAATTTTCTGGTTAGTGTTAGCCAAAGCATAGTCAAATACCATTTTTCCTTTTTATATCCTATGCTATTAGTTGCTATTGTTACAGATATTTAATAAACTCTATAAAATTAGTTTCAACTATTGCGTCCTTTTTCTTTAGTTATGCAATTGAAATTAAAGGAACCCTAAGAAAGGTGGCACAGGGAATCAGTTAAGCAGTTGATTAACAAAGGTTTGTTTTATACCCTATTCTTTTTATAAAACTTATTCAAAACTAAATGGGTGTAGTAATTTCTGGAATTTTCATTACACATTTTTCATCTTTTCAATGTTGCTTTGGATGATCTGATTTTTGAGAGAGTTGCTATGAGCTATTAAGAAACTCAAATGTTTTGCAAATGCATTGTAATGAAACTGACTGAACTTTAGGCATCAAATTCTTTCTACAAAGTTTTACAAGTAACCGAAGTTATCAGAGCTATTATAAAACATTATTTGATAATTGGATTATATAATTTATCAAACAGATTAAAGAGGTTTATTTTATTGTGCCAAATGCTGATGTCCTGACTCCAATTAACTTGCTTGAGGAAAAGAATAAAAAATTAAATGTAACTCGTTTCCTCTCACTTAGAGCTGGTTGGATTTTTTTTTCCTGTAGAAGATTTTTACTTTTTATCAAAAGAACTGAAAGTTGAAAATTTTTAGCTAAAAACTGCTTAAAAACAATTTATTTCTAGCATTTGTTGTTACGAAAAATTGTATCTCTTTTTGAGAGAAGACGCTTTCCATTAAATTTTTCATTTAGATGATCATCCATGTTTTTGTCAAAAAAATTAGTGACCAACAATTTTTGACCAGCTCAACTCTGGTTGTCACCTCTCCTCAGCTGCTAGTATGTACTGTACCAGGGACTCTTTAAGCTTCTCTTGTGTGACAGTCCTTTTTTGTAGGTCGAGAAGGAACGGCCAAAGAGGGGTGATGGTATCATTTCCTGGCATCCATCTTAAAGAGATAATCCTCCAGACTGGGAGATGCAGAGGGAAACCCAAGAGAGAAGCCATACTGTCACAGCCCCTATACAACTGGGCCTTGCTCACCTTTACTGCTAGTGCTGCCACATCCCTAAAGGAGAAACCCTGTGTAAAAAATCCCACCTGGGTTGCAGACACTCCAACAAAGCAACCTAAGCAGCAAAGACACTGGGCACCAAAGTGGAGTGATTCTTTGAGTTTTTTCTATTTGTAAATGGAGTATGGGGCCACACTAAACTCACTAACATTGGCTGTAGATTGTTCTAAGTGACTTCTTGTTTATCTGTTTCATTTGCTGAATATTTTTTTAACCTCCCGATCTAAGTTCCTCATCCTCTCCGCCTGTATCTAATAAACGTGCTACTTTGTGGCATATACCATTTGATAACTTCAGAATCCCAATCTGACTACAGAATTGTGGTGTTCCCCTTATATTGTGCAGTTTGTTTGTTTTCCTGGAGATTTTCAGTTGGAAGCACCATCTGCTAATATAAAAACCGTAATCCAGGGATTACCCCAAGGCCACAGCTTTAACCTCTGCAACATTAAAACCTAGAGTAGTTATGTATCAATAGTCCTCAGAATGTGTCCCATTATGAAACTTTGAGGCCCCAATCCTATGACAACTTTGGCTGTTCTCAGCTGCTCTGCCACAACAGATCAGCCCTAACCCTGTAGACCCAGGCCCTAGAGGATCTCACATGCATAGAGGGATCTTCAGTTGGAATAGAGCTCCTACAATGGCTCATAAACCACTACTCTCCTGCTGCTGCAGTATGGGCTATGGCTGGGAGGCATGCCTAAGGCATCTCTGAACCTCAGTAATCCACCGCTACTTGAATGTTTCCTTGAATCCATTGGCAGCTGGTGCACGTTAGAGCAACCTAATCCAGGAGCCTGGAGCAGGAGAGAGCTGTTCTAAGATAGGGAATCTGCACAGGCCGCCTTTGCACCCGCTCTACTCAGCCATGCAGCGTGTTTCTCAACTGCAGCTGAAGATGTAGCCTAAGAGCAGGAAGAATTGTACATTCTTATTTTTGGTGGAATAGAGAGGATATTTTTTAATGTGAACAAAGAAGAGATGAGAACACTGCACTATACCTTCTGGCCAGAAAGCATTTTGAAAAATGGAAACATTTCAGAAACTTTTTGAAGACTATACAATCTCAACAGTGCCCTGGAGTACAGTTGTTCATCTGTCATCAGCAGTGACAATTAATAAAATGTTTTCATCAGAGACTGTTCTTGCAGCTCTCTGGATGGATACATTTCATCATTCTCTGCAGAAAATGTATTAAAAGTCACTTAAGCATCAGCTTTAGGTCTTGCTCGCCAGCAGACACAAACAGACTAACTAGATTAGATCTAGCAATAAATCAGAATTTGATTTTGGATTGACTGTATAAAGTATTTGAAACTTCTGAAAAGGAAGATGGTAAAATTCTTTTCTGTGTGACTAACTGCTTTTAAGGAAGAAGACATAATCAGGTCTTCGGAATAGAATGTTAATATAGTTTGGGTGGTTCTTTAAAGAATAAAATTAAGCTTAGTTTGCCTTGGAGACAGAATATTCTAGAGATTTGCAGGAAAGAAGATTACACTTTGTTTTTGTATTAATGCAAAGCACATCCCTAAGATCTACTTAGTAAGACCATCCATATGGGTAATTGTTTAGAGTGCAGTTTGGATTTAAATTTGGACAGGGCACAGAGTTCAGAAAATATACGAAACAGCTTGAACTAGCCATGTTCACGTTCACTGAACTAAATCTAAATATAGCAAAATCTGAGCAGACTTGAATGGAGTAGCATTGTCACAATGCACATAGCAAAAGCACAGTGTAGTGACTTTTAAGATGCAGCATTACCAAGTCATGCTGCCATCTCAGAATGCTACATAAACTGTACTGCCGTTGATTTATAAGGCATGATTAAAAGAGCTAACTCTCTGTAGTCTTCTACTCTCACCTCAGCCAAGGCAAATGTGCCAGAAGAGCAGAAAAAATGCTATAGGGACCTCCTCAAGGCTAATATGAGGAAATGCAACATTGATATCAACTCGTGGGAACGTATAATCCAGGATTGACAATAATGGAGAAACTCAGTTCTTTGAGAATCAGATGTGATTACATGTACCAGAAAAATGGAAGTGCCAGAGCATGCTCTGGCCCAAACCAGTACCCCACGTTCACCCTCCCTGCTCAGAAACATATGTCTGCAATGTGGCAGAGTCTGCGACTCTAGAATAGGCCTTGTCAGTCATCAGCAGACCTACTGATAATTTGAAATCGACAATCCATGAAAGACAATCATACTCAAATTTGAAAGATTCCCGATGATGATGGTTAAAGATAAGATAGAAGCCACTGTGTTAGACTTCTTGAAAGAAGTTTTTGTACTCTGAGAGACAGTTTTCAGAGACTGGAAAGGGGAGATAAAAGTTAAAGTCTCTAAACTTCTTGGTAAAATGTTTGCATAAGCAAAGGCACACTGAACTTACAATAAGTGTCTGGTTACTAAGGTTGCAAACAACCAGATCTGCAACATCGTAGGAAGATATGATGACAATGAAACATTGACTGAAGATATATTATGACTCAAGAAATTTGGCTGAATTTCATGGGACATGTCATCTTCCTATGATGTTGCAGATCTGGCTGTAACCATGGTAACCAGACTCTTCTATATTCTTCAGCTCTAGCTTAGAGTTTTCAATTTTTAGCTCTGCTCTAGATTTTAGATAGCAACTCCAGCTTTTGCATGGGAAGAGGGGTTAGGAAGCACTGAACTTTTTTTTTTTTAAATAACACAAACTCATTTTTAAGAAACTGCTAGACCGAACATACAAAGGAATAACTTTTGTTTTCCATCAACAAACCTATTTACTTCCTAGAAATATTCCAGTTTGCCGACCTGAGTAATTTCAGCTCCAGTGAATCCAAGATAACTTTTCAAATATTTGGAAGCAGTTTCTGTAACTACCAGTTGAGAGAGAAGTCAGGCAGCATTAATATGGTGCTTGAACTAAAAACGGAGATACCTGCTCGACTTTGACAAAAGCCTCTTCTAAAATTAATATTGCATGGTTAGTGCAGTACAGACAGTACAAACATAGGTAAGATGTGGTCTCTACTGGTGATGTGCATCAGAGAAAAGGTGGGTTTTCACATATGGTTGGAAGGAGAGGGAAACTTCCAAGTTACTGTTTCCCTCTCAGCAATAAGCTTAATCTGACAATTGCTTCTAAAAGACATTGTGATAAACAGACCATAATTCATATATCAGTTTATTTTACTTTTCTAAAACACTTTGGAATGGACAGAAATATTTTTCACTTAGTGGCATAGTGAACTGCTTCACATGCTGAACATAACCTATTTTACCAGCCTAACCATACAGCCAAGACAGTCATTTTGTTTATATTCTGGAAGCGTGCACTATTCCTCAAGTAGATGTTTGCATTGTATGTTATTTCTACGAAAGCTGATTATGAAAAAGGAGGAGAAAAACCCTTCATTTCAGATAAACTATTGGATTGGGGGGGAACCCCTTATTCTGAAAGTGTGAAGGATAATACCCTTTTGGCTAAGAATTGTGCCTTCTACTATCCAAGAAATCTCAAAAAACAGACAATATAATTCAGCTCAGAAAGTTGAACTGAGCTTGTCACTTTCATAATTTCTCTTTCCTGCACTGAACAATGCTGCTGAAATTGTTTAGGGGGGGGGAGACATTTTTTAATATTGTGAAAATATTTCTATTACATCATGGTTTTATAAAGAAGTTTTTTTCTTACATAACCCAAATGGGGGATAAGCTATTTAAAGCTGCCTTTTTAATTGAAAAACAAGAAACTTAAAAAAAAAGCAGATTTGCTGAAATTCTTTTCAAATACATGAAATAGCCACAAAATATATCTCTTGTCGTGCTTCTTTTTTTTTTTTTTTTTTTCCTCTTGAACTGTAGGTGTGGGATGTAGAGCTGGAGAGATCTGCAGAATCCTGGGCTGAAACTTGTCTGTGGGAACATGGACCTGCAAGCCTTCTTCCATCAATTGGGCAGAATTTGGGGGCACATTGGGGAAGGTAGTTTAAAATACCATTTTATCTCAAACAATTTTGAATCATAAGGAAATCTATTTCTTATTTAAAATCAGAGTGATGAAAGATACTTTTTTTTTTTTAGGGTTGTTCTATAGTGGTTATAATTTTATTAAACATTGTCATTATTTTTATAGATACAGGCCTCCTACATTTCATGTCCAAGCATGGTATGATGAAGTGAGAGACTTTACCTACCCTTATCCTCAGGAATGCAATCCCTATTGTCCTTACAGATGTTCTGGTCCTGTTTGCACTCATTATACACAGGTATGTGTGTTTGGTTTACCACACAGTTATTCCTGTTTTTCAAAGTTGTAATCCCATGGTACCTCAGGAGGACAGCATTAGGGAAATACCTGAAAGAAAATGTGGGAGCACCATGTTCCTATGATTCTTGGGAGCCAAAGTCTATAGTCCTTACTACCTTTTCATTCCGTTTCTACTCTTATCCATTCACGTTGAGTAAGGACCTTAGAATTTAACTTATTGTTAAGTTTAAGGTTAGCCAAATATGTTCCACTGAAGGATGTTTGGGTCTACTGAATTCATCACTGGCTGTAAATCAACACAATAGGTGGTATGGAGTGGGGTTGTGCTGCATATCTATTGACTTCCTGCAGCTTGGGGATGTACGAGTGAGAGAGTGAGAATTCCACCTTCTCAACCTATGCGGGGATTCCCTACAAAGCCCAGTTATCAAGGATAATGGGGGTGCGGTTGTGTGAATTTCATCCACTACTTGCAAAATCCTCTTCTCAAGTCCACTTTGCAGATTGCAGATTCTGCACTTAGCTAGTTGACAGCAAGGGACGTTTCATGTGCAGATACACAGTAGAGATTTATAGTGCAGAAAAGAAAGAAGAGATTTGTCCTATGAATAATCAGGAACAAACATCATATAGGAAATAAACCACCTTTTATATAATAATACTTTATTATAGCAATGGACTTAGGTTACTGCTATTGTAGCAATATTTTGAAGTGGCATAGTATCTTCTGTTTTCTGTATGGGTCCTGTCAACACCTTGACTATCATGTGGGCTAGGTGGGGTGAACTCTTTCTGAGACGTTCCCACCATATTGCCTTGGCATTGACAGACAACTTCAGGCACAAACCACTGCAGCCATGTATCAGTAAAAGTAGTATTTAACTTGAAGCCTAAGCATAGTGGTGTTAAAAACGGATAAATAAAAAGATTTGAAAAGTACCAGATTGCACAGAAATAACCAAACAGGATAACAAAAAATTGTTAAAATTATACTTAGTCACTACACTGTCCCAAATAACTCCTCCTATCTAGAACATGTTTTTCAGTTCGCAAAGTCTCCTTTGCCTGAATGTTTCCCCATGCTGTGTACTGTATGCTTCTAAGTCAGGGGTGAGCAAACTTTTTGGCCTGAGGGCCGCATCGGGTTTCATAAATTGTATGGAGGGCTGGTTAGGGGAGGGGGTCGTGGCCCGGACCCCACCTCCTATCTGCCCCCCTGGGACTCCTGCCCCATCCAACACCCCCATCCAACCCCTCCTCTCATTCCTGACGGCCCTCCTGGGACCCCTGCCCCATCCAACCACCCCTTCTCCCTGTCCCCTGACTGCCCCCGGAACCCCTGACTGCCCCCCACCCCCTCATCCAACCCCCCTCTCCTTCCTGACTGCTCCCCGAGACCTCTGCCCCCATTCAACCCCCTGTTCCCCTCCGGCCGCCCCACCCCCTATCCACACCCCTGCCCCCTGACCACCACCCCAAACTCCCCTGCCACCTATCCAATCCCCCCCCCCCCTGTTCCCTGTCCCCTTACCGTGTTGCATAGAGCCCTGGTGGCTGGTGGCGTGGCCGGCTTGAGCTAGGCCACGCTGCCGCCGCTGCCACCACGCAGCACAGAGACCAGGCCAGGTCAGGCTCTGCAGCTGTGCTGCTGCAGGAGCTCACAGCACCGCCGCCCAGAGCATTGCGCCAGCAGCGGAGCAAGCGAGCTGAAGCTGTGGGGGGACAGCAGGGGAGGGGCCGGGGGTGAGTCTCCTGGGCCAGGAGCTCAGGGGCCGGGCAGGACAGTCCCGTGGGCCACAGTTTTCTCCACCCTCGTTCTAAGTCCTGACCTAGGAATTTCTCTGTCATTTGGCAATAAAAACAAAAAAGTATTGCTAACTTCTACCAAAGTCTAATATGTCCAATTCTGATTTTTTTCCCCTTAAGTACAACCAAATCATATTTCCAGCTAGAGCAAAATACATGATCCTCACATTGGACCAATATGCACACACAATTCTAGACTGATTTCTAGAAGCCTTGAAAATGATTTCTTAACTGAAGTTCTGCCGACACGGTAAAGGACATTTGTACGGAAGGCTTACTGTCAATTTTTTTGCTAGTAGTAATTTGCATGAGTCCATTTTACCTAATATTAAGACATGTTTCCTACTAAAGTTCTTTTAGAAACTTCCATAGATTACCCTTCTCCATTACAGGCAGGATCCCCACCACATGGGTATTCTTAGGCTGTATCTACACAGTGCGCCACTGATGGTAGGGTGTAGAGTATGTCTGTAGCTACACACCACAATGAAAAATGAGCTGTGTCCATCCTAGTGTGTAGCTACACAGGTCAGAGAGAGGCTCAGGTGGGGGAGGCAGAGAGGAAAGATTCTGGCAGCTCCCTGCTGCCGAAACCTTTTATTGCAGCAAAGATAAGAGCCTATCCTGGCAGTGGGAATCCTCCAGAGCCTTTCCCTGCTGCTGGAGTCGTTCTCTGCAGTGGGAAAAGGCTCTGGCACTTTCCTGCAGTGGAGAAAGGTTCCAGGGAGCTGCTGGGGTCTTTCATAGAATCAGCATTACTCAATTGATGTCATTGGAACAACACAGATTCATACTAGCCAAAGATCTGACCAGCAGCAACCAATATACATGACCCTTGGTATTGAATGTTCAAAAATTAAATAGTTGAATTTCATGTATGAGTGTCTCCCCTGTCCAAAAGTGTGTGTGTGTGTGAGTATGAGAGAGACCAAAACATTGCTGCTTTTTTTGTGATTTGATTTTTATAATTCAGTGTTTCATAGCTATGTTTGTTTTGTGTTAAACACTCATTTAATTTTCACATGTATTCTTGTTTCCTGTCATCTAGGTGGTATGGGCCACAAGTAGCAGGATAGGTTGTGCTATTAACTTGTGTCATAATATGAACATCTGGGGACAGATCTGGCCAAAAGCAGTCTATTTAGTGTGCAATTATTCTCCCAAGTAAGTATATACAGTAGGCTAACACTTTCTGTAAAATTTATCTTGAAAGGGGAAAATACTTCATAATCCAGGAGATAATCCCACAGAAAATCAAGCTAAATTTTCTATTTCTGTACAGCCACAAAAAGATACTTTGTTTCTAATGAAGCCGTACCTGAATGAAGCAAAAACAGGCTGTTTGTTTTCTGGCCTTTCTTTTAGTGCTCTGGGGTTAGAGACCTTTATTTTCCGACAAAATGATACATCAGACCACAATAAAGCTATCTCCCCATTGTTATTTTAGCAGATTTATAACATTACCAAAATAAACAATAGATTCCTCATTTAGAGAGCCTACCATGCCTAGGGTAAAATTGTGCCTTCAGGTGACTGAAGTCCAGGACAGCAGGAGTCCCATTCAGTTATGGTGGAGGAATTTAGCTTAGGTGGCATACTAGTAACAGGGTCTCACCTGATCCAACACTGGACCATGCTACTGCCTCAATTTCCCCTTCATGAGTTTCTCAGTGACTGAACCCAGACTCTTGTAAGTCAAACGCCCCTTTGGGGGGCCTGGTTTATTATAACAACATCACAGTTCAAATGTCAACATAAATAGAAACCGGTTTTTCCTCATTTTGTTTGACCACATATTGAAATGATGTTAATATTAACGATGAATGCAATTATGCATATTTTTTTAATTAGCATTTTTATTTTTAAGGGGCAACTGGTGGGGTCATGCTCCTTACAAACATGGCCGCACTTGTTCTGCATGTCCACCTAGTTTTGGAGGAGGCTGCAGAGAAAATCTTTGCTACAGGGGTATGTACCATTTCAACAAATGCAGCTGCAATTGGATTTTGTGGTTGGATACCATAAATGTAACATTTTTGTTTACTCTCTTTATTATGCTCTAAGACAGTGGAGTATACTATAGTATAATTTTGCTCAGGCAACTATTAAAGGCCTGATGTTGTGACAGTCTGGGCCCTTTTTATGAAGAGTTGTGTGCTGAGTTCCCACTGACTTCAGTGGTGGTTGAAGGTGTAGGATGCAGCTGCATACTGTTTACATCACTTACTGATGAGTAAGGCTAAGATTTTTTTTCATGGTTATTTTTAGTAAAAGTCACGAACAGGTCATTACTTTACTACAAATTAGTTGCTATCTGGTCACCCTATGAAAAACCAGGACAGGGGGTGGGGGGTAATAGGCGCCTATATAAGAAAAAGTCACCAAAACCGGGACTGTCCCTATAAAAACAGGACATCTGGTCACCCTACTTCAAATAACTGGGGGCAGGGCTAGGAAGGCAGGGAGGAATGGAGTCCCATGGGGCGGGGAGGGGACAACTGACATGCTGAGCCCCCCACCAGGGCAGGGGGCACAGCCCTGACTCCAGTGGCCGCAGCGGGGGTACAGCCATGCACACAGCCCCTGCTCTGCAGCTGGCCCAGGTGTGGGACAGAGCTGCACAGCCCCCAGTGCAGTTCCTGCCAAGCCCTGTCTCGGGGGGGGGGGGGGGGGGGGCACAGGGAAGCTGCAAGAGGGGTGCACGGCCCCCAGCTGCAGGTCCTGGGAAGCCACGGGGCTGGGGCGCACAGCCCTGGCTGCAGTCCCGCCAAGCCCGGGATGGCACAGGCCTGGGGTGCACGGCCCCAGCTGCAGCCCCCCAGAGGAAGCAGCGCGGCTGGGGCTGCAGGGTCCTGGCTCCAGCCAGCCCCACTTACAGGGCAGGGGATCACAGTCCTGCTTCCTCCTCCTGAAGACCTAGAAGTCATGGAGGTCCAGAAAGTCACGGAATCTGTGACTGCCGTGACCTCAGTGATTAAATCGTAGCCTTACTGATGAGTCACTGAAAAGTCTATGTAATAATTTGTTTAACTGGAAATTCCTGCTATCTCAGCAAAATACCAAAGGGGATTCTATAAAGGAAAAAAAACAGTGTCAGCAAAAAGAACATATTCATTCCAGTAAAATGCCAGCTTGCATCATTATTATCTTCTATATTTTTCAAAATTGTATTAATTACATTTTGTAACATTAGAATGAAGCATATTATGGGGCTTGTATTTCTTTCTTTCTTTTTTTTTTTAAATATAAGTGACTTTGAAAATTACTTACATTAATACTTTTGAAAAGTAAGATTCCTGAATACAGTTCTTCAGCTGTTCAACTGGGTCACAGTTGAGTGCCTAAATCTAGGTACCTAAATAAGGGACTTACGCTCAGATGTGAACACCTCTGAAAATTCGGATCCTTATTAACTTACCTAGAAAAGGGCCTAATTTCAGGTGGATATAGATTTAGAAGCCCAATTTCTTTAATCATAGCAAGCTGCATTTAAAAGGTTGGTTAGGTAGCATCATGTGAAGAAATACCACTATTGGTCTATGGATTCCCTCATGACAGAGGGAAGTTACCGCAATAGAAATATTGCCAGCACATTCACACTTAAAATTATGCTGTCAGTGCTACAAAGTGAGCAAGACATCCATGTAAGACACCAGTAAGGTATACTGTGTATGTTACCAAACATCAGCTATTCATCTAGCTGATGAATCCCATGAGTCAATGGAAGGATCAAATTTTTCATTTTATTCATCTCTTTTTAAACCGTTCCATGAAAACAAAATATTAAAAGCATGAATATTCACAAAAGTTGCCACATTTATGTCAGTGCCGTTTACAAAAACGGACTAAAAGCTGTTCTGAGAAATTATTTGTCTCATTCATTCACTAAAACAGAGGGTTCAGACAGGCATTACTCCCCTCATGAGCCAGAGGAGGAAACCAACGAGATTGAACGGCAGCAATCCAAAACACAGGATAGAACATCACCGAGTCGATCCAGGACCCATTCACCTGCAGGCTCTACAAGGAGCGATGATAGTGAGAGAAATGAAGTAATAAGCACACAACAAATGTGTAAGGAGTTTGCATTTTTTTTCATATGCCAACTAATTTGAACCAAGTGGTACAAAAAGCATTCTAAAACATTTTAATGAAACTGGCTTTTTGTTGTTTAGCTCAGATTGTTTCTTGTGAAGTAAGGCTAAGAGACCAGTGCAAAGGGACAACTTGCAATAGGTATGATACATTCTACAGTTTGCCTATCTGAGATTATTCTAAACAGTTGTGTGTATGTTAACTAAAATATTTTCCCTGTTGCAATCATAGGATCTCAAACCAATTTGTATTTTAAATCTCTAGGTATGAATGTCCTGCTGGCTGCTTGGATAGTAAGGGCAAAGTGATTGGAAGTGTTCATTATGAAATGGTAAACATATATATATTTATTTATTTTTAAAATTGAGTTTAGTATAGATATAATTAATGAAATTCTGTCTTTTTAATTTGGAATATTAGCTAAAATGTGTTATCAGCAAGAATGCATTCTGAAGAAGTTTATGCTCAGAAAAGTAAAAAGCCTACTGCAAATTAAGGTAGCCTCAACCTGGTCTAGATTTGTTCCTGCACTTCTGAACATGTAATTTTTGGGTATATAATACCTCACATTTTTCCACATAAGCAGGATTTGTGTGTGCAGATCATTTAGACAGCTATAAATCTGTACAAATGCTGTTTACAGTTTTGTGGGTGTATATTTATAGGCTGCTTTTGGGAATATGGGTTTAGATGTATAAATTTAATCCTTAGTTTTAAATATCTGGTCCTTCAGCTTTATTCTGTTGCATATCATTGTGGGGCACTAGAACAAAAGGGAGGAGACAATAGACACTATGAAAACGTATGCTTTCATTCTGAGTTATAGGAAAATGACATTTTCTTCATGTGGGGTGGTGGCTGTCCCAACTACATTAAGCTCAATAGGAATGTCTGTGGAGGCTTCAGCCCCAGCCGGTAATGCTACCTATGCTAAGTTTGGTAAGGGCTGGATTCAGGACCATGCTCCTACGGCTTTGCCTCGCTTTGAGGGCACAAGCAGCCAAAAAGTGGTTTCACTGGCTACCTCTGTGTAGGGAATCCCCAAGTGGTGAAGGCCTCATGTAGTGACTCACCACTCACCCTCCCAGTCCCCAGAGGGTGTGGGCAGGAAAAAAATGGTGGATTTGCTACTATATGTGACTGATCCCTGACTTTTGGAATAGCTTGATGGGCATGAGGACTGCAAGGCATAGGATTGAGTAGCTTTAACAAATGCAAATATTGGATATTGGACACAATTGTAATCAAGAACTGCCTTTTCACATTTAAAATATAATGGAAAATAATTGTTTTACCTGACGTGGAAATGATTTTCTTGCTCCATTTTTTAGCAATCCAGCATTTGTAGAGCTGCCATACATTATGGTATCCTAGACAACGATGGTGGTTGGGTTGATATCACTAGGCAAGGAAGGAAAAACTATTTCATCAAATCTTCTAGAAATGGCATTCAGTCAATTGGGTAAGTCCAAGATTACTGATACTTTGAGTGCTTACAACTAAAATGTGTGATGTTTCCAATATATTGCATTTTTTTTTTTTTTTTGCACCTGAAATAAGTCACAATAATAGTTTTCCCATATACTTTTTTTCATCCTGAAGGATCTGAAAGCATTGTAAAAATGACACATTCTGGAATACAGGTATCATTCTGAAAGTGTAGCCATTCTTAAGAGCATACTGCAAAATGACAAAACAGCTATGGGCTAGGAAGTGACAAAAATGCTGTATCAAATAGAAGAGGCAGGGAAAATGTATAATGGTTGCCCTTGGCAATTATGTCAGATAGTCAGACCTGAAGAAGAGCTCTGTGTAAACTCAAAGCTTGTCTCTCTTACCAACAGAAGTTGGCCCAATAAAAGATATTAACTCACCCCCTCCCCCTTGTATCTCAAATAGCTAAATTAATATTTATGATTAAATTACCTCAATATTTGCAGCATTCATCTATTTCTGATACAAATGTAAAGATGTACCTACAAAGGAACAGTGCATACTGAAACTGAGTTAAGGCAGGTCTACACTACAGCTGGGATTGACGTTCTGAGATTGATCCACCGGCGGTCGATTTAGCAGGTCTAGTAAAGACCGACCAAATCGACTGCAGATCGCTCTCCAGTCGACCCCTGTACTCTACCCCCGATGAGAAGAGTAAGGTAAATCAACGGAAGATGTAGAGCCTGTAGTAACTTGACCTAAGGTAGGTTGACTCCAGCTACGTTATTCACGTAGCTGGAGTTGCGTAGCATAGGTTGACTTATCGCAGTAGTGTAGACATAGTCTGAGTTAAAATGATCTGCTCATCCTGTGTAACACTGGTACTGTAATGTTTTTTTAAGAACTAACCATGGCAGTGCTGCCTAATTTTAGGAGATTAATAATATTGTTTATACAATATGGGTTACAGGCTCACCAAATAATCTGATCAGAAGATAACAAGGTTCTTGTCCCTGAATCAGGCTACACAGAGTTTGCAAGGACCCTTGGGATGTATGACAAGGACACTCATACTGAGAACAAAATACAGCCTTAAAGACTTTTATTGAGATAAAAGTAATCAAATAGAAATCAAATGGAAAATCATCAGAATTACAAAGGCAATAATATTGTTTTAGAGGTACATGTGATATATACTGGAAAGGTTTCTAGATTAGCATACTCACACCCTTCCTTGATAACCTGGTGGAAAGAGACAAAGGACCAGCCTTGCCTCTTGCATGCTAAGAGAGTCCAATGGTTCAGGTTCCTCAGTTCTCAAATGGGTGGTGAATAACTTAGGAGAAGCTAGAGCTAAAAAACTATAGAAAGACTATAGAAGCTAACTTAGAGTTTTACTTCACTGAGTAACTTGAGAACTAAGAATTAAGAACTAACAATTAGGAATTAAGAAACAACTACAAACTAATGAACTAACTGAACAATGATGAACTGCCCTTTAATATGGTGGGTTACCCTTCATATAGAACCTGAGCACTATGTGTCCTCCTTCCATGTCCAAACTGAATTTCCTCACCCACAAAGTATCAGGGTACATGTACTCTATAGGCTGGCATGTTTGAACATATTAATGACATATTCAGACCTATTAATGACCATTCACTCATTCTCACATCTGTTATTTCTGGCCGATCCGGTTATTTCCATGTTCTTTGGGTTGTACCTGCAAAGTTTAAAGAGGGTATGAACTTAGGTAGCCCCTACCTGTACCAACTTGATTGAGCAACCTCACTTATCTATGTTAAAGGTCACAAATATATAATATCCTTTCTGCTTTACCTCATCATCACCTATCTAGGCTAAAGGTCTTGAACGTATGTATGCTAACTTGTCTTAACTCAACATACAGGATGTGGCCTGTAGTTTCTTTGAGTTATGGCCAAAAATACTCTAGTACAAATCTGTAAACCTATTATAATAAAACAAATAATCAAACCCATAAGAAAAGCTATATAAGCAAGCAAACAGGCTAGCCCTGTAGGGCTACAGTAGGCAGAATATTCTGTAATAATTAGCTAAACTGGAATTTTCCCAGGATACTGGAGCACATCCCTCTCTGCTCTTCTGAAGAGTGCTATGGGATCTTTAATAACCATAAGAAATTGTATTTAGAAGTGAATCACTCTTACTACGTGCTCACATAAAACACGAAAGTACAGCTATTTAAGTAAATGTTTAACAGTTTCCTTACAAGGCTAAGTATCTGTATGTGAAACTTCAGGCAAATTTACAATTCTGTACTTGGCACAACCTTTTACATTTGCTAGTGATGGGATAACTTAAAACACTCTGGAGGTCTGATTCAGAAATGTGTGGCAAAGTTTGGATCCTTATCTGGAGACTTGTTGGAGTGATTGTACAGGAAAACAGGTCCAACTACTTCTCAACTTGTAAAAGAAAACAAACAAAAAATGTGGTGGGTGGGAATGGAGGATATAGTATGCCAGGGTTCAACTATGGCGCAGCATCAGTACTAACTCTTTAGAATACTAAGAGGTTAATGTTACTTCAGTGTTAGAATTAACAAAGTAGGGTTCACCCTAGCATATTATGATGAATTGTCAGTTGCTGTTTTTGTTCATGTCTATCTTGTATAAACCGGGATGTGGAGTGGATGGAGCCTGGCCTCTGACCCAACAACAGGCCAGTGAGGTGCACACAGGCTGGTGCAGCTGAACCAGCACAGAGGATTAATCCCAGTTTACTTTCCACTTAGTACAAGGAGAAGCAGGGGCGAGACTGGGTCTGAGTTCTCGTCCTGCTCTGATGTGCTGCTCCTTACTCAGGCTGGATTGCCACATGCAAATCTAGTCGTTTTTCTCAATGATGCAAACCTGAAAGAAGATGAAACAGCATGTGATTAGCCAGAGGACATTACTTGCAGTGTGAATATTTGTAATACTGACCTCGCTCCCAATACTGGTATTTTTAAGCATAAAAGATATCGAAAAGAAAATCCTACAAACCATGACTGACTTTATATAGCATGTGGGAATGTAATCTAATACTACTTTTACTACCTTGGTAAGGGAAAATGCAATAATGTCCAGCTATAATTCACATGCTTCTGTGTGTATAGAATAGTGTGCAGTATTGAAAAGTCCAGAGCAGGGTTACGATGCTAAACTAGGGATTGGACAGAATGTCATGTGAGGAAAGGTTTCCTGAGGTAAGGCCCGTTTGTCTGGCTCACTCTGTACTTTGCATCAGCCATGCAGCATAAAGAGGACAGAAACTGGCTTCGTCTTCCCAGGTGGAGATTATCCCAGTATGGAGGAACCTCCAGCAAGCATACAGCCAACATAGCTGACTGTTACCTAATTTTCCTTCAGCCCTTGATGTGCAGGGTGGGAGCATGGTTAGAATGCACTTTGTACAGTCAATCTCCAACTGGCAGAAGTCCCCTTGCATGCCCTAGCCAGATGGTATAGATTAGAGCAGACTCCAGGTCTATCTAATCTATGTTGGGGCAGGGGCCATGGTAGAGACAGCCATAGGAGCTATGAACAGCCCCTCGTTGCTGTCTCTCTGCTGTGCCCAGTGGTGATCAAGCTAGCATGTCAAAAATAGAAGTGTAGCTGTGGCAGCAAGAGGGGCTAGCTGCCCCAAGTCTGTACTTAGGGTCTTGGACAGGACCATACTTAGGGCAGGCAGCCCCTTCTGCCACTTCCACCACTACAGCTACACTTCTATTTTTAGTGCTCTAGCTCAATCAAGCACCGGTATGTCTACTCAAGCTGAAAATTATACCTTCCAGCTTGAATGTAGACACATCCTGAGTGTGTTAGATGGTCAAGATGAAGCTAGACTTGAAATCAGACTAAATTTTTTCCATTTTTTCCCTCTATTGGGGTTCACCTTGACCAGCTAGCACATGTTAAAATACAACTTGCCCTGTCTATGCCACCACCTTTATCCTAGTCTAGGTGTACCCTAAGGGAGCAAGGATCCAAACTATTTATATAATAGGTTAAAACCAACATCTTGTATTGCAACTGGAGGCAAATTGGAAGACAGTGGTGACTTTAGAGCACATGTGCAATTACCATCCAATAGGAATAAATAAATTAAATAAGCAGGCAAACCATTCCAAGTACAGGATGTAGCCCAACAAAAACACATCACAGTAATCCATTCTGGAGATGACTAAGGATTCATCTCCTCCTTTAGAAATTAAACTTACCAAAGTCAAACAAGGTCATTTACTTCTTGGTTAAGGGTGTTGTAAAAAACCCAAAGATTTTAGGACTAGTAGCAGATCCCTTGAGATGAAGAAGTAATGAAGGAAAGTACTGACCAGTTATTAGATAAAAGTTCAGAGACAGGAAAAGGAATTTACATTGCTGATGACCATGTAATTATTAATAAAAAGAAAACTGGTATCCTTTTTGCTGCCCTGATGATACCAGTAACAATGTGAATGTAGAAACTGAATGTAAAAGCAGAAATGAATCTGAAAAAGCATGTTCCAGATTCTGACACTGGTTTTGACTGAACGGCATCCTGTGCCTGCATGATGCTAATGTTGTGGTTAGGTCCTTAATGAGGAAACAGTCAATGGATGCTTCTGCTGATTGGCACTTCTGACTAAAACAGAATCACGGAACCCGATTACATTAGCTGTTGTTGTACTGTCAAATGAAGTCATTGACAATGTGGGAAGTTCAGAGCTTAGCACATCTTTGTGCTAATCATTGATTTCATGCTGAATTTCACTGTGAATATAAACTAAATTTAGTAATTGTAGTGAACATGCAGGGATTCCATACTTTGGGTCTGAACTAGTGGATTCCAATGAAGCATAATCATTGTTGGGCCTATGTCTGGAAATCAATTAAATAAATTGTTTGATTGTTGACTTTTTCTTTTATTTCTTCTTTCTGTTAGCAAATATCAGTCTGCTAATTCCTTCACAGTCTCCAAAGTAACAGGTTAGCATTTATTTATATATTATCTTCATCGTACATTGGACTGTATTTTGACTGCATATATCTATTAGTTTGTGTTTTATTTCTTCAGTTCAAGCGATCACCTGTGAAACAACAGTGGAACAGCTATGCCCATTTCAAAAACCAGCCTCGCATTGCCCAAGGTAAAAGTCTTGAATCTTTCTGTTATATCAAAGCACAAAGAAATAGTCTTTTTTGTCAAAGGTGTTGAGCACCCACTATCGTTACCGATGTTAGTGGGAGCTGTTGGTACTCAGCACCTTTGAAAATCTGGCCACAAATGTTTTGCTCGTCTTTCAGTCTCTGGTTTAAGAACACTGTCAGCTAGTAAATACATTCTGAGGAGAGGAGGATCTGTATACTTTTATTTATTTTAAATAAAGGGTCTTTTACACTTTCTATAGCACATGAGTCTTTTTGCACTTTTGAGAAGTGTGGCCTAGTGGTATTCCATTCTATATTACGGACTTGCTGTGTGCCTTGGGCAATGGACTTCTGAGCCTCAGTTTACTCCTCTGTAAATAGATATCATGAAAGGGTCTGACACAGCCCTGTGTCTTAGGTGTTGTTTGTTTGTTTGGGTTTTTTTGGAGAATAGTAGGTCAGGAAAATATTTATGTTTACAAAGAAATATTAATAGATTGGTAAAGTAGGCCATGGTGAAAATCCTGTGTATAAGCCAATTTATAGCTTTCAGCAAAATGTGTGAGCTGTGTATTTGAACTGTGTATTTGAAATCAACATTTTCACTCTTTGAAAGAAGACTGTGCCTCAGTAGTTTGATGAAGGAAACCTGTAACAGTTCTTAAAACCGTAGATGAGTCAGAGGTAAATACAGTGTAGCATGATTTACCGTGGATTGGAGATAGCCACAAGAGTAGTTTTATAGCTGTCCTACAGTCAATAGAGGAAGCAAACACAAAGCCAGAACTGCTAAGAAAACATCCCATAATGTAGCAGTTGGGACTCATGTGGTGTTTGGCTATAGCTGCATAGTCTTGCTGGATAAGGTGTAGAAATAAGTAAATGAATGAAATGCAGGAATGGGTGGCGCAAATCCCATCCTTATACCCATCTTTCTTCTCTCTTGTTACTACACAATATAATACATTCTGAAGTGAAAAAATAGAAGCCATTTTTAGGAAAACATTTAAAAATAAAAACGTGAAGTCAGAGTGACAAAGAGATCAGTTTTAAAAACTCCAAAGCAAAGTCCGATCCAACACTGTCTGGGTGCCCTGGACACACATCTAAAAAACACAACCCAGCAAGTTACAAGCAGCAATAAATTGTGGCAACAGCACTTCTCCTCCACGGTCTCCCAACCACACTTCATATACTAATCACAGGTGACACAGGCATTAATCACAATGGCAAGGTCTGCCTTCAAGAGGAAAGGCTGTAGCAGAATGGCCAAGCACAGATTGGAGAAAGGTAGTCTTGGTCACTGTTGCTAGTTGATCATCCAGAAGCAGCTGGAAGTCTAATCACAACCTTTGGTCACAGATGTTGGAGGAACTGATATAACTTCCAGCTTTTGTGCTTCCTTCCTCCAACCCCCACATCACCTCCGTATTCTCATGACAAAGTTTCATCCAACTCACTCTTACCCATGCCCCAGAGGTGCCTAGACACTGGGAAAGGCATTTGTTTGTTCTGTCTGGATTGGATGCAGTAGAGATGGCTGTCATCAGCACAGTGAAAATAATTTAGCCGGTGTGTTTTTTACCCACTTTCCTAACAGTCTTGCACACGCATTGAATAAGAGGGTACCAAGCAGATCCTTGTGGCACTCCAAATAGATATCATAAAGAGGTCTGACACAACTCTGTGTTGTTTCATTGGGGAGGTCTGGGGTTGGAGGATAGTAGGTCAGGGAAATATTTGTTTACAAAGAAATATTAATAGATTGGTAAAGTAGGGCATGGTGAGTATCTTGTTTATAAGTCAATTTATAGCTTTCAGCAAAATGCGTAAGCTGTTTCTTTGAAGCCAACGTTTTCACTCATCAAAAGAAGCTTATGTCTCAATATTTTGAGGAAGGAAACCTGTAACGGTTCCTCAGGGCAGAGGCAGCCATTGCCCAGCATTGCCCTTTGGGTGTTCTTTGTCAGAAAAGCCCAGAGCTACTGAAGTCCTCCACCACCCACTCTTGCCATCAATAACGCCTATTAGTCCATAGCATCAATGCTAGCTGATCGATCTACTATCATCAGTATGGATACCTTATCTTTATCCATCACTGAATTAATTGATTGTCAAATCTTGAAGCCCAGTTTAATGAAATATCATATGGTATTGTAATATTGTCGTTACATTCTTAAAATGTATGTTTGTGTTCAATTTTCAGAGTGTATTGTCCTCGCGACTGTATGCAGGCAAACCCACACTATGCTCGTGTAATTGGAACTCAAACTTATTCTGATGTAAGTAGCATGATTTATTCAAGCATATTCATAAATGTGGATGATGAAACAATGGAATATACAATGAGAGGATATTGTATAGTGTGATAGTTCAGGCCTGATCCTATGTACCTCATGCACTCAAAGACCAAAGTTTTCAAACTTGGATGCCTAATGTTAGGCATGTTTACTGGCCTGATTTGAGCACACACAGCTCCCACAGAATTCAGTGGTACTCAGCTCCTCTAAAAATCAGGACAGTTACTTGGTGCCTAAGTATAGATTTACATGCCTTACTATAGGCACCCAAACTTGAAAATTTTGGTCAAAATTGCCACTGACTTGTATGACATGAGCAATGAATGAAGGGTTAGACCCTTAATGACCCTTTCCAGATACAAACATATTTTCTAGATTCCAGTGAAACAAAATACCATGTTATTCTAAAAATAAATATACATAATCCAATTATTTTGGACATATCTTAGTTATGTACAGTCACATATTTGTAGCAGTCTTCAAAATTATAAATAAGACTTTCTGATGGAAAGCAAAAGAATACCATAAAGCTATTTTTGGAAATCTGAAACTGAAATCTATTTCTCTGTCATCTCTTTTTCTCCAGTGGGAGTACAGTACCCATTCATTGTTGTTGGAGAATGGCCCCTGAATACTGAGATGCTGACAGTTATTCATGTTTAATTCTTTTTAAAGAATGTTTGAAGCATGTTTTCAAACATACAGCATGAAAGTCATGCCCCAGATCCCCCCACACTCTCTCTCTCTCTCTCACACACATGCATATATGCTTGGCGTGGGTGGAGTTCATCCACCAGAAGCAGAGCACAGCTCCATTTCCCCTTTTTGAATACTATTTTAGCCCTTGTCACTGTAGGGTTCCTGCTCACAAAATCTGTATATGGTGACTGCTCTTCCAATCCCCCCAAAAGCTCTCCTGATGGCAGCATATATGGAACTGGCACAGATCCCACTCCTCTCTGTTCACAATGTGCTTATATGGCTGCACCCCTTGCACTCGTATACGTTCCCCTTGGGGGTTCATATTGTTTCTCACTGGGCTCACGAGAGGGTTGAGGTGAGGATCTCTCCTACTTTGTGTGGAAAGGGGGATTGGATTTCTCTATGATACTTTTCCTCCTGGACCTAGTGATGGGATCTCTGAATGGGCTAGGGGTTGAATCAGAGGATGGGGACTCACATGATCCTCCCTCTGGTCCTGCAGAAAATAGTCAAAAAAGTTAGTTCAGACACGAGACTGTGTTTTCTCCTGATTCTTCTCAGTGTCACTTGGTGCCACCTTGGCACAGAGGGGTCCCTGGTAATGCAACTCTGTTTGAGCCATGATTATTCAATCTTTATATTATGGGAGAGCCCAAGGTCCCCTGGGAGAGCCCAAGGTCCCTAAGCAGGACCACATTGTGCTAGGTGCTGTACAAACATGGAAAAGAGACAGTTCTTGCCCTGAAGTGCTTACAGTCTAAGATACAGACAATGGATAGGGCCAGAGCATACAACATGCAAACAAATGGACCTGGTGAAGATTGGCCTGGCTTTATTATACACATGTATAGTATTTTTTTTAATTGAGATTAGAGGTACTGAAAAATGGTGTAGGGAAGGGAAGACCCATGATGGCAAGCAGTCAGCAGAGCTGCAAGGAGCCAGTATGAGTGCAAGCCCATCCACAAGATCAACTGTGTTTTGGAGTAGTATTACTGTGGAGGCAAACACCACTGATTGGACAATGGAGGGGGATCTCCTCAAGGAAATCTTCATGGGAAATCTAATGAAAAGTCCCCTTCCATGGATTTGAATACGAGGGAAAATCTGGGCCCAGGATACTGGATAGAGAAGTTTTGTGGCATGAATGTCACTTAAAAAGAATTGCATGAATCTTCTCCAAAAAGCGGAAATGAGGTCAAATTACAAAGGATGAGTATTTTTAAAAAAAAAAACTACACAAGCATGTAGGGACAAAACTAGAAAGACCAGGGCACAAAATGATATTAAACTAGCTAGAGACAATCTACAAATACATTAGAAGCAAGAGGAAGACCAAGGATGGGTAGGCCCATTACTCAACTAAGAAGGAAAGACAATAACAGAAAATGTGGAAATGGAAGAGGTGCTAAATGACTTTTTTCCTTTCTTTTTTCACCAAAAGGTTACTAGTGATCAGATGTCTAACATAGTGAATGCTAGTGAAAATGAGATAGGATCTGAGGTTAAAATAGGGAAAGAACAAGTTAAAAATTACTTAGACAACTTAGATATCTTCAAGTTGGCAGGGCCTAGAATACTCACAGAGCTGGCTGAAGAGTTATTTGAGCCATGGAAAACTCATGGAAGGCTGGAGAGATTCCAGCAGACTGGAAGAGGGCAAATATAATGCCAATCTGTAAAAGGGGGAATAAGGACAACTCCAGGAATTACAGACCAGTCAGCTTAACTTCAGTACCCAGAAAGATAATGGAGCAAATAATCAAGCAATCAATTTGCAAACACCTAGAAGATAACAAGGTAATAAGTAACAGTCAACGTGGATTTGTCAAGAACAAATCATGTCAAACCAACCTAATAGCTTTCTTTGACAGGGTAACAAGCCTCATGGATGAGGGGGAAGCAGTAGATGTGGTATATCTTGACTTTAGTAAGGCTTTTGATACGGTCTCACGTGACCGTCTCATAAATAAACTAGGGAAATATAGCCTAGATGGAACCACTATAAGGTGGGTGCATAACTAGTTGGAAAACCATTCCAAGAGAAACAAGATAGACCAAGTTTTAGACCAATTGACTTTGACAAAGTTCCTCTTTATCTATCGAGTCCAATTTTGTGCAGTTAATCATTTGGATTATACTCATTAGGCATTAAAATTGTGTACATTTTTTACCAATTATGATACCTGGCAACACTTTCCTAGTTTTACCTTCAGTTTAATTGTTAATTGTTTAAAAATAGGTGGGAACTCTTCTTCACCTTAGTCTATGATCCTTTAAACTGAACTGCTTTTTGACTTTGAGGTTCAATGCTAAATAGGGCCTCTGGGCACTATCTTAATGTAGATAATAAATAACTATAGTATATGCCACTCTCACAACAGCTTCCTGCTTTCCACTCATGGGAGCAGGAAGTCCATGCTTTCAGCTTCCCCTATTCCAATTATCTAAGGCTCAGAGCCTTATTTCTGGCATTTTGATATTATGCCTTATGCCACAGAACTTTTTAACAGTATTTACACTTCAACAAACAGTTCAATGTTGACTTTGGTGTTTGCAAAAGGTGTAAGATTTGCAGAAAACTGAGTCAGATGAGGACTGAGGTGAACTGTCAAAGCTTTCTGGAGATGCTTTTGAAGCACCTACTTGTACAGTGACTGGCTTTTGTCACTGCTGTTAGTCCCTGATTCCGAGCACCGAATACACCTACAGAATAAAGAGAGACTTTTGAAGTTGCCAAGTTATCACTTGTTTCACACTTAGAATTTGTTTTGATAAAAGATTTGATGGGCCCAGTTCATGCCTGGTATGACTCCATTGACAATGATGACTCAGTGTGTTCTTAGCTACATCTCACATATCTTCTCTCAAAATAAACTCTTAGCAAATTCCTGTTTCATCGTCTTATGTTCTCAGGGCAGCGATGCCTGGAATGAAAAATCTCTTGTTTGAGAATCCTGTGGTAATATTTTTGAGTCAGTCACAAATGTTAAAAAGTGGGCCAGATCCTCAGCTGATGTAAATCAGCCCAGCTCCATTGACTACAGAAATTAAAGGAGCTATGCCGATTTACACCAGCTCAGGATCTGGCTCATATTTATAAATGCTTTTGCTTCAATTAACTACATGGAAATACTTTTCCTAATATCTTCGAATAATTGTCCATAGCATTCTGCTGTGGAACAGTTTAAAGTACTGAGAGAAAAACAGAACTGTTAGCAATACTATCTGTTATAAATGACATTGGGAACAATTGCTATTTGTGAAAGGGAGGCTTGTGGGTAAAGTGCCTTTGCAGAGTAATGCTATGCTGTGGTATTTTGCTGAGTAGCAAAAGAGGGAAAATGATTAAGCAGCTTGGTATTCAGATTCTATGACCTGTTAAATACTGACAAATATCAGAGAGTTCACTGCACACCGATAAAGTAAGGTCATGTAATGCTGTATGAAATGTTTGTTACCTTAAAAATGCATGATGTTGGCTTATATATGTTTTGGCCTGAGATAATATCTGAATTAAAGCAACAGCTCAAAGCTACTGATGGAGACTTCCAGGGAGAAGTATGCCTTTAAGGCTGCTAATAAAATGACTTGCTAAGTAATATTTAGAAACCGAAAATAAACCTGTGGGGGTGAAATCGTGGCCCCACTGATTAAATCAATGGGAATATTGCCATTGACTTCAATATGGCCAGGAATTCACCCAAAATGTTTACCCAAGAAAGGCTGGACAAGATGTTAGATGGTCTGACCCTTCAAAATAGGAAACATCCCCCTATTTAAAATAAATTTACTTCAATACAAAAATTGGTTAAGAACTAAGACTGAAGGTCCAGTTAACACCCAGAATTAAATGACACTTCCTTTAGAAAACTTTATAAATTTGTCCCATATCCTCACCTCTTGCATCAGCCCACAGAGCAGGCCAGGACATCAGGGTAATCAATCTCCTCATTCAAGCCCTCATCCCATGTCTTCACTACTGTAACCTCCTATTTTCTGGCCTTAACTACTGCATATTTGCATCCCTCAAGTCTATTCAGTTTTAGCTGCTGCTAAAACCAACTTCTTGACTCATTATTCTTACCACATAAACCCCTTCTTTGAGTCTCCCACTGGCTTCCTCTTCCCACTGTATAAGCTTCTTGTCCATGTTTTTAACACCCCAAATATCTCATCCCCATTCCACCTTACTGATCTAGTAACCTATTGTGATGTCAGCTCTGCCAGTGTTCCTAACCTTTACCATCTACCCTTCAGCTTCTCCCTTAAACACCTCCAAGCTTTCTCCCACACTGTCCCTTTTGCTTAGGGAAAAACACACTGATAAAATCCAAGGAGCCATTATCTTCCTTCAGATCCTTCTGGAGCGTTCACCTCTGCCATGATACCTACAAAATCCAGCCTGCTTGTCATGCTTAGACAGGTGACAAGCTGTGGCCTTTCCTCTTCCTCTTCTTTCCTTTTCCTACTCCCTTCCTCACTTCCTCTAATGCCAATTAAAAACAAACAAGCAAATGAACCCCTTAAAATACATGTAACTACCTGGGCCAATTCTTCACCGTACTCATTTGCACCATACTCATTGTGGTACATTGCATTCACATCCCCTACCCTTCATTTGTATCTTTAGATTGTAAATCCTTCAGTACAAGGATTGTCTCTCTTCTGTTTTTGTATGACACCGAGCACAATGGGACCCCAATCCTAACTGGGGTCTTTGGGAACTACCATAATATTAATATTTAGGAGCAGCAATAGCCCTAAATAATTTAAATTAGTCTCTTGATCACTGGCTGCCAGGTTGGGAATACAGCAAAATTCTAAGGCTGTTAGGGAGGAAGGAAAGAAAGGTACTGAATAGTATAAACTGTATCCCCTCTGGCTTGTTTAAGAGCTGCAGTCAATCATTCTGAGGAGGAAAGCTTAAAAGTGCCTTTGGATAAACTTTGTCAAAGTTATATTCTCAGAAATTTTGTGACATTAATGGACTGACTATATAACAGTGAAACTAGCAACTTCAATGGTTGGAATAGGAGATGGAAAATAATTGCTATTTTGAATTCCTGTATTTTATATCGCATTAGATTATAAAATAACTACAGTTACAGATATGTTATTCCAATTATAGCTGGAAGGTAATGTAAGCCTTGTTTAAACTGGTCTTTCAATGTTGATATTTATACTGGTTACGTTTTTAATGTTGATTCTGTGGAATCCTCTTACAGTGAAGACCATTTTTTTTTCTTTTTTACAAAACAGCTTGGTTATAAATGGAGATTCCCTGTACCTGGAGTTGCAAATTACACAGTGCTATGCATTGAAACAAATAAAGACTCATCTTCTACAGTATAAATGGAGTTTCACTAGATCTGCAGTTCCCTGAAAATAGCATTGTTATTAAAAGTTTTAAGTAATTAAAAAGAGAGATTACCAATTCTCTGAGTAATTGACTACTCTTTTTTAGCATTATCCTGTTTCATATCACTTTGGGACATTAAAACAAAGTGAAGGACTGGTGAAGGGAAACCGATGTGGTGGTGGCTTCAGCTTCCTCCTGCAAAACACCACATCGGTTTCCCTTCATCAGTCCTTCACTAATCTATGTACATCCTGGTGTTGGCAAAACACCAGGATGTATATGCCGATGGGTATAGATTATTCTATACCATTGATCTTGAAGTGCTGTTAACTCACCTGCCAATCTCATGGCAGTAGTTGGAGCTGGTCTTCAGTGGCATTGTTCTTTTTCTCAGGGAGTTCTCTACAGGTAGTTGTAGGCAATTGCTCCTCTTCCCAAAGAGTTCTCAGATGCAGAGTACCATTCTGTCTCCCCTCCATTCCTGTAAAAATGGGGCTGGTAGGAACATTAGTGATGAGGCATCTGGTTCAGAGTTTTCAATATGCGGATGGCACCTAACTCTGTCTCTATATCATCTTATTGAGATGAAGTAGTTCAGCGCCTCAATCAATGTCTAGTGAAGATTTGGGCATGCATGAGAGCACTCTGAAGCTCAACCCAGACAAGACTGAGGTGATAATAGTGGTTTGGGGAAAGAGCAAGAGGAGCTGGCAGAGGGAACATCATCCACTTTGATGGAAGGAGTATGTCTGTCATTAGTGTTTGCAATTTAGGAGTGATTTCAGATGCAGACCTTACCACTGTTATCCAGGCTTTTGTTACCTCTCAAGGTTTGACTATTGCAACATGCTCTACATAGGGCTACCCCTTAAAAACATTTGGAGACTGAAGCTGGCACTTATTGAATGGGGCATCTTTCTGGGAGACTTGCTGTCCATTGGTCTCTGGCTGGAGTTTATGGTATTGGTTATAAACTTTAAAGCCCTGGAACTGGCCTACCCAAGGGACCACCTCTCTTGCTGTTTTTTATGGCGTAACCATTCATTCTTATTGATGACAGACTATCTGAGTGCGATGTTGCCACAGCAGCAGTCAGCAGGGGCACTTGAGCTGGATCCCCTCATTATAAAAGTGTGGGGGGGGGGGCTGACAGGACATCCCTGTGAGGGCTCCAGGACTCTGGAACTTTTTCTCCCCTCCTTTCACACCTTGGTCCTAAATATCCTGAATTTGGTGACTTTCCAGACATGTGGCAAAAGATACCCTGTTCTCTGGACAAAGCTAATGGGGCTTGCTTCCAGTTGATGGAGGGGGCTGGTGGCCTGCTGGCCAGCCAGCTGAGTTCCTGTGGAATGTATTTCAGTGCTGCTGAGGATTAATTTAATTGCATTTATTATATGACTAATTATGATAAGGTATCTAGAGCCATGGATATGCTTATTTATTATTATTGGTAAATCTAAAAGTTAATGAAAAACATAATAGAACTAATGCAAACAAAAACTCTTCTGCTCTTTTCTCAGGTGTCTAGTATCTGCCGGGCAGCAGTACATGCTGGAGTAGTTCGCAACCAAGGAGGCTATGTTGATGTTATGCCAGTAGATAAAAGGAAGGTGTACATTGCCTCCTTTCAAAATGGAATATTTTCAGAAAGGTAAAAAGCTCAGTTTAAAAGACTGTTGTTTTCCCTTCTCCTAGTAATGCATGCCATCATTTTCAGATTCTTGCACTAAGTCTCTGTGTGTGTGTGTGTGTGTGTGTGTGTGTGCTTGAATGCTAAATAAATAGGCTAACATGGGTGATTTACAGGGTTGTGTAAGAGTCACAATGACTGGAGAAGCTGCGGTACCAGAACTGCCTGTCTCCTCTAAGCTCATAAATCATAACCCTAAAAAGCCGCTTATAAATCAAAACGACTCTTGTTTATTGATCCTGTGGCAAATAATGCAATGTTTGCTAAGAAAATTACCTTTGCCTCCTTTTGCATTTTTTAGATTAGTGATTCATTCATTTTAGGTGAGCAGGGTTTGGAATGGTCCAGTACTTGCTGTTTATATGGCACCCTCTTATTGAGGGTGGATTATATGAATGGCCATTAACTTTTTGCATATCTTTGTATCAATGAGCATAGTCTACAAATGATACGGACAACAGATTAACGTATAGCATGATTTCCTAAGACATACAGATGTGTATCTGAGTCTTTTAAAATCACTTACCATTATATAGTACCTTCTGTGATGACATGTGCCAGCATATTTCCAGTTAATTTGAAGCTCTGAAATATTTTTCCGGGTTCTAGCAGAACAAAATTTTGACTTTACAATATTCTTGGTACATCTCATTCACAATCATGAAGCTAATTGTGAACTCTGGAGTTGCAAGCAGTGTGCCAGATCATCCCTTACACAAGAATTACATGCATGTGGAAAAGAAGAAAAAGCAAGACTGACTGTATAGCCTAGTTGTAAGGGTGCTCAATTGGGAGGCCCAAATTCATGTCCCTGCTTCAAGCACTATTTATTTATACATAGTGGAACAGCTCCACTAGGTGAGATTAAGACCGCCTCCCCTGCAAGAATCTTCCATAGCCCAGGGACTACAGCACTCAGCTATACCACTCACTTGAGATGTGGGAGACCCAAGTTCAACTCCCTTCTTCACATGGGGAGGGTGTTTGAATTCAGGTCTCCCACAGCCCAGCTAAGTGCCCTAAACATTGGGTTATAAGGTGGGTATTGCCTCCCTTCCAATTTTATGACTGGCACCTAAGTCCCCCCCAAAAATAAATTTGCCCAAAACTATTCTGTGAATTTGTCAAATTAGTGACAATTTTTGGGTCAACCAAAACTTCATTTTATGGTAAATAAACAATATGTCTGAAAAATTTTGCCCCAGTCTAACTGTGATTTGTATTTGATTAATTGCCTGGATTTTATGTGAGCAGAAAAAAATGCTAATGGGCAGTATTAACCCATTGCAGCCTTTTAACAGTTTATTAAAGTAAATAGTTATCAGTTGTGTGGTCCATGTAAATGATGTGTCAGGTATTTAACAACATAGAAGAACCTGCATCGTTAATCCATATCCCCAGGCGAGAGGCATTTATAAAGTACAAACTAATGTTTCAAAGCACGTATAGCAGTTGTGCAACCAGTTTCAAATGGAAAGAAGCCAAGATAATGGCTCCAATGTGCCATCTGTCTCGGGACTGTTGTCCTACAGAACCTGCAGTTTGTCCTACAGAACCATGACACTGTTCAGCTATGTGGTTGAAAGAACAGCAAAACTAAGCAGTTCTGCTATCGCTAATGTTTACAAAACAGCATTAATTCCATAAATTGTACCCTCACGTTCTGTAATAATTGACTAGAAATAATTGACACATTCAAGGCTTTCCCCTAAATATTAGTATTCGCTTTATTTGTTTTGTTAATAAGCATTTCTTTTGAAATAAAGAGCATCAGTGGTAGAACTGTTACTATAGATTATTTTATTTCTGGCAGAAAGTTCTATCGTTCTGATAAATTAACCCAATCCTGCTCCCATTGAAATGAATAGCAGGGTTATATAGCAACTTTGCCATTGACTTCAAGAAGAACAGAAGTAGGCCCTTACTCAGGATTCTCTAAAACCTACTTGCAATATGTCATATAGCGAAATATGGCCTGAATCAACATTCCTCCTGCACAAAATAATTTGCAGGATCAGAGCCTAAGAGTCCAGTCAATGAGAGTTCTGGACTCAGACGGCTTGCATCAGTTCCTAAGAGTGAATTGGAGTGTTGTGGTCTTATAAATAACCTCTGGGATGGTTTTGTTTTTCAGTTTACAGAATCCTCCGGGAGGCAAGGCTTTCAGAATATTTGCCGTTGTCTGAGTCCAGTTACTAAAGTGTAAAAAAAACAAAATAAACTGCAACCCGAGCACTTGGAAGAGGATAATAAAGATCACTTCGTATACTTCCTAAAGTTTGTATAAAGCTGTAACATTATTGTACAGAAGATATCAACTATTTTCCGCCAAAAGACTTTCAGCTGCATGTAAATCTGAATGGAGAAAAATCTGTAAAATTAAACATGGGAGAAAATACATTTGAAAAACTACAATGATATATAACAATTTTTTGAATCCTGTGTTAAATATTGCTATATTTTCTTAGCAGTTATTCCTATACAGTTAATTCAAATCTCATAAATGTTCTACATTTTTTTTATCTGAATACATTATTATATGGTGCTTTATGTATGCCACTAACAATAACTTAAAAACTACACCATGGATAGACCAGTGATTTTATATCCAATTTACATTTTAAAAATAGCCATCCCAATAAATTGACATAATTAATCATGCCTGTAAGTCAGAAATATAACACTTTTTATGATTTACTCTAGCAATAACCAACCTAAAAGAAGAGCTGGAGTATTTTATAGTTTACACTAATTATTAGACAAATATCAGATTTTTTTTTTAAAAATTGGAAATGGAGACGACCATTAAAATGTGTTCCTTTAAATATTTTTTTTGTTAAGAACGATCAATTTACATTTTCTTTATTTTCTAAATTAAATTTGATAAACACACTGTTATTGAATGTTGGTAACTCAATCAGTTCAAATAACCAGACACTGAAAGATCATTTTCACACTGAGAAGAGGAATAAACTGAAATGATTAAGTTCCCGATTCTGCAAACTCACACAAGCTTTACTTTAAGCCTGTGACTAGTTTCATTGAGTTCAGTGGGCTTCCTCACGGGAATAAAGTTAACCACATGCATAAGTAATTGAAAATTTCAGGCCTTAAACTGTACATGGTATCTGTGTACTACACATAGATTTGAGGGTGAACAGTCAACACAATCTCTACACTGTTAAGAAAATGGTAACAAGGCCAATCCCCCTTACTTCTCACAACCTGGCGGATACTCCTGCAGGCCAGGACGTATAGCAGTATGGAGCCTAATGAAGATTAACTCATTTATTGCCTCACCATTTCCTTTTAATTCATTTATGGTGAATAGCCTTGTGCATTAATTTTACCATATTATGGTATATGAAGAAAATATAATGGTGATACTATGTTTCTTTCTATGAAAAGTGTATTGTGCTTTAAGACTGAAAAGCTGTTGAACTTTATTTTTGGTGTTTTTGTTTCTGCTGATGGATTTATTATTTCTTTCTAACTTGTAAACTTATTGGTATTCTTCATATTTCAGAGTATTATTTTCTGTCCTTTGTTTTGCTACATGTACTACCTCATGTAGTTAGGCAAGCCTTGTTAGTTTTTTAATCAGTTTTGAATAAAATTAATTTACATAGTAACTGTAAAATTGGCAATCTTTATTTTTTTCCCCACAGAAAATGTATGTTTGTCCTAGCTCAAGAAAAAAAATACCAGCTACATGAAGTTTACTTTTGTTGCTGACCAAAACACTGCAAGTGGTTTGTAGGACATGGCTATAGAAAGAAGTTGAGGTTTTAAAAGCTGGCTAGGCCATTTAGCTGCATAGCTCCCATCAACTGTACTGGAAGTTGTAAGGATAATTCCTCTAGTTGGTTTGGAAAGTCACAATCAGGATATATGGGATTAGGCTTCTTTATAGTACAGTCTGTATCAGGAAACTGACTTTGTAAAAAACGCCACCACTTTACTCAATCCATCTACTTCCTTTATACGTGGTTAAATGGAATTTCACTAGTGCAAAGAGGCCCAAACAAGAAAAATTCCTGGTAATATCTGTTTATAGTTATTACAAATTTAAGGTTTTAATACTTTTTTTTTTATTCTCCTAAACCCTACAGAACCCATACAGCTATGGAAGAATGAAATGGAGTCTTTTCTGGCTTGCATTTCGTCAGCAAATTGTTCACTAAGTTCTGATTATACAATATTTACTGATGATAATCGCAATCTCTGGGCCACAAAGAACTCAGCTTGGCTTTCAGACTCGAGGTTCTGGTCTGAAGAGCTGACAGTTAGCAAAAGTCATTATTTGTAATAATTTTGGTGGGATTTTTGTTAGAGCCCCTCCTTGGGATGGATTGTGAGGTGAATTCCTCCAACCCCCACAGTTGCTGTCACCCCTCTTTTTCTATCTGTTCTTTCTGTCGCTTTCCTTCTGGTCAACTTTTTGCTCTTCTGTGTGATTTTGCTGACTCTTCTCTCCCCTCTGTTTTCTCTAATCCCCCTCCCCGTTCAGCAGAAGGCTACGTGAGGCAGGACACCACTGATGCCACCCAAGCCTGAGCTGAATACCAAGGAAGCAGAGAAGAGAAGCTTGGGCTGCAGGGGGAGGGGCTGCCATCCTGTATATGGGAGTGGTTCTATAACCAGCCTTAGGAGTAGCTCTATAACAGGGCAGTTGCCTCCCAAGCACCCCTTGCAGCCTCAGGTGGCTCTGCAGCACTCTTCCTCTTTTTCTCTTCTCTCCTGGGGGCTCCTCAATAATTCACCATCACAATCCAATGACCGTTAAAACACTCCCCTTCCGGGATCCAATTTATTTAGTCTTTACACACATTAATACTCCACACCAGCTTTGCCCAGCTGGCCACTGATTCCACAATTCTCTCCTTGAAACTGAAGCCCCGAGCCCTCCTTCCTGGAGTTGGGTTCAGTTCAAACTTGTCCTGTTATTCCCTGTAGCACTCACCAACAGCTGCTTTATTCCAGCCAGCTGTAGATCTCCAGCCTTCTGTCATATTTAGCACTCCCTACTCTCTTAGCTGGCATGTTACCAGCTCCCATTCAAGCTCCCCCTCTCAGGGACTACTCCAGGAGTCTGTCCCATCCTCCCTTATATTCCCACACTTGGCCTGAATTAAGCCTATGATGATTTTATTACCTTGTTCATTATTACCCATCTGAAGAGGTGAGGTGATCTTGTCAACATTTCCTCTGAAAGGGCCAGCCACCCTGTGACTGGAAGGAGAGCAGGGAAGGAGGATGAGTGGGTGACTTATCTTTACGACACAACTCTCATTATAGCTGCCTGCACCTTTTCCAGTAGATGAGGCAGCATGTTTGCAGCACATACCCTGGGGGATCTGGGCTGCTTCAGCTTTCTCCAGCCATCCTCTGAGTCAGGTTGGTCAGCCCCCTCATGTTGCAATATTCTGCTATAAATGAACTGTAAATTAAGCCGGAGAGGCTGACAAGGAAGGTGTTTCCAGGCAGTTACAAACCTTGGGCCAGTTCATCAATAGTTGAAGTCAACAGCACTACACCAATTTACACCAGCTAAGGCCCTGTGCCCAGAATTTGATGACAGGGTGTGGGGGGTATTACCCCAGACAATCATTAGTAATCAGGAAAAGCCCATTTTTGCTATTATAAAATGTGAAAATATACAAAAAGAAACCCCTCTGTTTGCTCCACTAGCTAGCACACACCACTATCCCACAGGGAACGCTGCCAAGGAAAACTGCAAGCCGGGGAGCCTGGTGGAGTTTCCAGTCCTTTAGGTGGGTACTTTTTGCAGAGGAGACAATTTGCCCTGTCAATTCTATGTACAGTATATGGGGTAGCTGAGCCAGGGAGGCGACCCATATATCCTCAGGTAAGAATAACTTTGTGTAGAAGTTTGTCATTTCTTGAACTGGCAAAGTGCTAAATTTCAAGATAGGTAAACATCATAGACATTTGGGTGGAGAACATCAGCTGATTTTGAAGCATGAAAAAACCTAGTTTGTTTGGCTGTATTGATACATATGCAGAAAAACTTGAATGCCGTGTAGCTTGAGATGGCTGAGATGTACTCATGTCCTTACACACAGTGTCTTCTGGGAAGCTATCGCTTTTGAAGTATGCTTTGGATTTGGCGAAGATATAAAATAACCCAGATTCATGTGAACACACTAGAGGATATTTGCTTTTCTAAAATACTGTGATATTATATTCTATTAACTGGGAAATAGCAGTGATTATGTAATTCAGGACCATCTTACAATGTATATATTATGCATATGAAGGTACTTAAAACCCTGACCAAAGTCAGGCCATGTGCTGGCATGATTATTTTAATTTTTGAAATGAATGTAATGGGAATATAATATAAAGCCATACATTCAACCGTAGCATATTCCTACTACTAGGCACCAGTGATGATAAACACCTTTAGATCATTGGTTTAAATCTGACCCAGGTTGATAGTGAGAGCATCTGAAAGTTGTCACCAACTATTCAATAGTCCATGTTAAATGATTTGGTTGGGTTAGTCTGGGTGCTAAAAGTCTGGTGTCTATGTCACAAAATACCACCATTGTTGTTTGCACGAAAACTTTATATTTATTCATAGATTATAAGGTCAGAAGAACCACTCTGATCATCTAGTCTGACCTCTTGCATGACATTGATCACTGGACTTCCCTGAATTAATTCCTGTTTGAACTTCAGCATATATTTTAGAAAAATATCTAATCTTGATCTAAATGTTTCCAGTGATGGAGAATCCATCATACCCAGTGGTAAGTTGTTCAGTGTTGAAAATGTGCACCCTATTTACAGTCTGAAGGTGTCCAGCTTCAGCTTCCAGCCATTTAGTATATATTATTTAATGTTTGTATTGTAGCAGTGCCCAAAGGCCCCAATAAGACATGAGACAATAAGACATTAGGCTAGACAGTGTACAAACATAGGAAGAGAGAGTATCAAGAGTGTACAATATGATCAGACAAAAAATATGAGGGGTCAGGGGTGGAAGGAAAAAGAACACACAAAGAAGTCAGAGTCATGATAGGCATAGGCCTTATTACTTCCAATATTTTTCTTTGATAATAAAATTAATGACTTATGTCACAGTCCCACTTTAGTTCCCAGATTCCATATCTAGCCAACACTGACTCTATTACTCTTGTTCATGACCTTACTCTTTATCAGCCAAGAGGCCAAATATTGAAGGATGTTTAGAAGTGTTGTGAATGGTCAGAGTTGAGGTGCACTGGCAAAAGCAACATGGGGAAATTTGCATTGCTGTCGTACTTGTTTAAAGGATGTACAAAGGACTTCAGTTTTCTCAATAAATCCACAGAGGTCTTTTCAAACCCATTATATTCATTTGAAAAATTAAAATAATTATGCCAGCACATGGCCTGACTTTGGTCAGGGTTTTAAGTACCCCTGACATATAAGTTTTATTGTTGTTATGACTAGAAATACCAGAAATGCTTTGATAAGAGATAACGAGTAGTTTGCTGAAACTAGGAGAATTGGTGACCCAATAGGCGTCATTGTGAGTTATGTGCTTTATTTAAGTTATCTATAAAAGATTAAGCAAAAGGATACACTTTAGAGCAGTCCAAGGAAGCTTTTCTTTGTGCAAGGAGCTGACACATGAACTTCCATGGAAGGCCCCGGAAGGCTGGTTGCTGATTACTCGAACCCAATTCAGACTTTGGGTAAATATAAATGTTTGGAATGCTCTAAACCTACTGCTACAGCATACATGTGTGTATCCTTAAGACCTAATAAAAATAATTTTAGGTAAAAGCACTCTGGGTTTGTATCAATAATTTATCAGACAGAGGGGCTGTGTCCCCTTTGATTTATTCTTGAGAGTGACTGGAGAGAAACAGTTAAATTACCACTGCTTTGGGTTCAGAAAACCCTGGGTTTTCTCCAAGCCAGCCAGGAGTGGTGGAAAGGAGTGAACAATTGGTATAAAACAGTTTGTCAGTTTGTTTGCTGTCCAAGAGAGGGGGATGGTGGGAAGGGTAGAAACATGTAATTTTATGTGACGTAGTCCCTGGGTCAATTTATGGATACATTCTGTTACTGGAACTCAAGGCTCAGACTGGTAGTTGGTCAAGGGAGGAAACAGAACACCTGGAAAGAAAGAAAGTTGGAAATGGTTTTGGGAAACAGCCTGACCAATTTTGTACAGGAGCATTGTAATGGTCTTTGGAAGCCTGGAGCCTTCACCGACCCCAGTGCATTCCTGCAGCTCTGTAATCAAATGGTAGTAGATAAACAGATAGATCAGTTAAAGGCAAGAGTGGAGGACTCAGAGAACGATGGGGTCAAGAAAGAAAAGGAAATAAAGGAGTTAAAGAACAAGAGACATCCAACCTGAAGGCAGAGTCAGACACGCTCTAGGTGACAAACCTGATTCAAACAGAGAGAGTGATGGGCTGGAGCAGGAGGTATTTGGTTTGAAACAGCAGACAATAGAGAGTGAAGGAACTGTTACAGCCTTACTGAAGGATTCCCAGGATAAGACTCAGGCAGATCATGGGGAATGTAAGAGACAAAGTTGTGCTCTCAGAGCCAGGTTGGGAGAGCAGAAGGGAATAGTGGCTATGATTCGAGGGAGTTGTAGTCTGGGAAGGGGAGATGGGTCAGAGAAGGACCCCAGCTTGTATCCTTCTTCTCATGATTATGAGAGGGATGATCCCCATGAGCTTTCCTTTTATCTTGGGCCCTTCAGGGCAGTCCCCATATGGTCCCTTGCTTGAAACACTAGAAGAATTGCAGAAGCCCCCACCCATAACTTCCATAGTAAACACCCAGTAGAGGAGATTGGTCCCCAAGGTGGGGAAAAATGAGTAGATGTCAGGACCTTCTCTCCTGATCAGGTCAGAGTTGCAGGGAAATCGGTTGACCCGTTAAATTGGAGCACAGCCTTGGGGTGGCTGGTGAGGATCCTCAGGTCTCACTTCGGCAGATGTGTTGGCATCCCCCACTCTCCTCTCAGAGCCAGGTTAGGGGCCAGGAGTATGGGTTCCCAGATGCTTTGGCCAAGGGAACTCCACTTCTAGATTTATTGCTGTCTGTAGTTTTTCTTGGCTTAGGTTTCCCTTGCTTCCTAAGTTGTTCTTCACACCCCTCTCCCACTCCCCCCTCCTCTTCCACGTCTTCTTTCTTCACATGCCCCCTTATATTTCCTCCCACACACACACACTTTTCCTTTTCTTTTGTGTTTTATTTTTTTGTTTTAAAAGTTAAGGGTTAATGCCACAGCTGGAAGTATTTTACTGTCCTTGAAGATATGGTTGCCAAGCAACAGGAATGTTAACTCTGCTACTGATCCTAATTACTGCTTTGAAAACAGTTTTGAGAAAAGTAATAAATTAACAAAAGAAGGATTGAGTCCAAAGATTGCCTTTTAATTTTATGGACATAAGGGGATCTGTGTCTCCACATGAAGCAACCCCGTTTAAAGCAATAGCCTTCCCAGATAAGACTCTAAAGGAAGATGAGAGCTAAAGGGGAGAAAGGAAAGAGAAGGGAGACAGGCTCTGCAAAAGTCGGGGGAGAGCTCCTGATCCCTGGTGGGTGGAAATTTGGAGACAGCTCCTAAGATATGAGCTGAAGGAAAAGATGGATGGCTTGTCCATTGTGGAATGTTTGTTAAAGCTAGCTGAGCACATAGGGAAGACCCTGAGTGCACCTCCTGCCACCTCTCCTTAGGGAGGCCGGATGCCCCTAGCTCTCCCATAGTGGCACGTTTGGACACCGATGCCCACAGGAGGTTCACGGTTTATGGGGAATTTGAAGGAGGGGTGTTCAGACTCAGAATTTGTTGTTAGTTACAGTTGCCACTTATTCCTTGATGAGTACCCAGAATAAGAACCTGATTTGAATCTCCGGCTGGAGTTAAGACCTTACAGGGATTTAATGAAGCAGGGGGAATTGTTCCCTTTTGCAGAAGGATTTTGTATTGGGTGGGGCAAAGGAAAATAAAAGGGCAGTTTGGCTTACGGGATTTGGGAGGAGAAGGGATCCTGGGAATTGAGAATGCTGGTTCATTTTGCTAACAAGGTCCTCGGGAAAATGCTTCCTGACACACCCTGGGAGCCCGTGGAGATTTCAGTGAGTTACCAGCTAGCAGCCCTTAAGGCATCTTAAGAACTGGAGTGACAAGTGACCTCCAGAAGTTCTAGCAATTGCAGAGAAAACACCGGGAGATGTGGACCAAGAATAAAATAGAATGTGGTAAAATAGATGCAGAAATCCCAGTTACAAGCCCCAATCCCCCACCCCAGAATCAGTATAGGTATTCAAAAGAGGCAGGAGCAGCCTGAAAGAAACAATTGATGGGCGCTTAAGCCAAGGGCTTTTAGTGGAACAGTCAATTCCCAATAATGCTGCCCTATGGCCGGTCCTTAAAGGTGACGACAGGATTTTGAGGCTGGTTATTGATTTCCACTCCCTTAATCGGGTGAGCCTGCTGATGGCCTCCGTTGTAGGAGGGGCCCAGTGTTTTTTAATTTGAGATTTGACCAATGTTTTTTGGTATCCCTTTGCATTGGCACAGTTACTATAAGTGTGCATTCACCTTTAAAAGAAGCATTTGTGTTTTGCCAGGGTCCCCATGGGCTGGATCAATGCCTCTATTAATTGTCATTCCCATGTAGTCAAGGTATGGGATGGGATGCCAGAAAGAGACAGTGTGATTTCTTATGTGGATGATATCCTTAGACCAGGAAGAGAATCTGGAGGTGTTGGACAGGGTGTTACAAAAGATTCAGGAAACTGGATTTAAGTAAGCCCAAAGAAAACCCAGTTGTGCTCCCAACAAGTAAATTATCTTGGAGTGCCTCTGGGATAGGAGGGGTGTTCCCTCGACCAACAGGCTGTGGAGCTGATCCTTAAACTCGAGCTCCCACAGATGTAACTGCTCTTAGATCCTTTCTGAGAATGATTAATTTCTCCCAAGATCTCATTGAGGGATTTTCAGAGAAGGCAGCCCCACTGCATGAATTGTTGAAGGAGGGAGCAGAGTGAGACTGGGACTCTCAATAGCAGCAAGCCATGGTCCAGTTAAAACAGGCCTTGGTTCAGGCTCCAGCTTTAGCAAGTCTCCGGTTGGAACAGCCATTTGTGCTGCAATTGGAAACTACTAAGATGGGAGCTGAACTGAGTCAGGAAAATGGCATATGCCTCTTCCCTGTGGCATATGCCTCCAAGCTTTACGTGAAATAGAGAGGGGATTTACTCTGTGTGAAAAGGAGGTTTTGGCACAAGTTTGAGCTTTGCAACACTGGGAGTATCTGGTTGGATTGTCCCCTGTGTTACTGAAAACGGCCCACTCTCCAGTAAAATATGTACTCACCGGCAACATTAATAATGGCCATGTGTTCAGCCCCAGCAAGTCCTGAGCAGATGAGGGCTGATGAATTTGCTGAGCCCCAAGTGGTTGCTCAAAGCTCAGTTAAAAGTTCAAGAGCCCCCTCCCAGAGAAAGGGGGAGGGAGGAGAGGAACTCAGACCCTAATGGCTCAGAATAAAAGTTAGTAAGTTTAGCTTAAATGTCTATTGATACCTCTTTCTATATATAGAGAGGAAAGGTTTGTTCTGCTTTGTGTTTTAGATTATTAACTGTGTGGATGCTGGAAGACCTTGGAGATGATCCACTTCTCTGTGCTGCTTTTGCTGGAATTTTGATTGCAGACCTGCTCCTTTGGTGGTGTGAATCCGGAACCTGTTGTGTTCGAGGCATGGGGAAACTTCCCATGGATAACAGTGTAATGTAAAGTGAACAATACCCTCAACATCACTACCGATCCCAACATCCCAGAAGAACAAATCACTCTTTTAGGTCCCTTGGAGGGATATGCTCTCACTTCAGTAAAATTGAAAGGCTTGGACTTAATAAATATTAGTGTGGGAATGTGTGTGAGAACTGGCAATGTATTCTGATTTGGGTTGCAAATGGTCTATGCTGGCGGCTATGGAATCCCTGTCACTTTGGTGGCAATATCACCATTCTCATGTATACACAAGGGGCTAGAGGGGGGAGCAGACTTGTTAGTGGAGTGGATGGAAAGCTACCCAGGGCGGAATGGTTTTTGCTAGGTGTCACTGTGCCTCAGTGGATCACAACTGAGATGATCAGATTCAGGACAAACTGCTAAGAAATAGGGCAGACATACTCCAAAACTGGTGGTTATTCTTCCATAAGATATACCATACCAGTAACAAAAATAAACTTCTGTCTTACCACATTGGCTAAAGATACTAGACATTGATGAGTGGTTATTTAAAACCAATTCCATCAACTAAAGGTTTCTTCTGCTCCCAAAGGACCAGCCACATACCCAGGTCAATATAAAACCCAGATCTTACCCAATAATCACGCTGTTGCTAATCCTTTAGTATCTAATATCTAAAAGTTTATTTGTAAGAGAAAAGAAAGAGGAGAGTTAAAATGGTCAGAGGAATCAAACACATACAATAATTGCAAAGTTCTTGTATTAGGCTTGAAGAAGTGATTAAATAAACTGCTGGCTTGTTAAGTCTCTGGTTGCTTCCAAAAGTTTGGAAGGTCCTCAGTTCCTTGATTAGAATGCTCCCATTTGTATAAGCAAGGCCGTCCCTAGGAGGGTGCGAGGCCCGGGACAACCCCTTCCCTCCACCCCAGGCCCAACAGGAAAATGGCTCCAGCAGAGACCCACCCCATGGAGTAAAAGGTATAGAAGTGTGGATTTTGGAACCATCTGTAATTAATTTGGTTGAGGCATATGTAGTTCAAACCAATGTAAAGAAGCAACTGGTAATTAATTGAACCCACACCCTGAAAAAGGTTATTGTAGATTTTACTTTAGCAAACATCTTGGCAATAAAAACCCACTTTGAAAAGTTATATGAGGGTTGGAAAAATTGAATTAATCTTCATGATGCTCCCAGATCCCGCAGGGACTGAGCAAAAAGGGACATATTGGGAACATTTGGCACAGGGGCAGGGGTTTTTAATAGTATCAATGAGGAGGTGGTTGAGAATAAAATGAATGCAGTGTGGCAACATCTAAAGGTATCATTAGATCAGCTAAGCTCCATTCAGGATGGGGTGGAATAGGAGCAAACCCAAGAAAAGGACCACCTCCACCTCTTGAAGGTTATTGGTGCTCTCAAGGGTAATGTTTCCTTGGCTCTGGCATGCATCCAAATGCAGATGTGAATTACTGATGTGGTAAAGGACATGATTCGAGATAGTATGAGTGAGATACTCCCATTGGAAATTAGGAGCATTATTTGGAAAAATTCCACCCAGACAGAAAGAGATTTGCAATCCTGTTGGAAAATGGTAAATTTTATCAGGGTCTGGAAAAATCACTGTGTTTGTCTTGCTAATGTCAGAAGCAGAAATAAAGTGGGTTCCCCCCATTGTAGCATTGGGCCTTTATGTTAATCAAATAGTGATGGAGCCCATAGGCCACAGGGTATGGGTAACAAAAGAGGTCCGGGGTAGAAGAGAGTAGAATTGGGAGCCTGCTTAGAAGAACCTGGGATTGGATATGAATGCACCAAAAATACCTTGCAGCCACAGGATGTGTGTTTAGAAATAACAGGGAAAATGTCATTATGCCATTAATCCATTTGAAAATAAATTTGTGATTGTATATGCGGGTGATAATCGCATATGTCTTAAAAGCTGGTGCCCAGTGCTCACAATTATGTATATCATGTACCTCATAATCCCCATGAACACAAAATGTTTTTGCCATATTGTAGCTTTGAAGGATGCAAGTTTAAATTTCAAGTGCCTGAGCTGAAATATAGCCAATTAAAAGTGAAATTCACATTTGTATTCAAATATCATCCCTGTACCCATTGTAATAAATGTAATTGTTTTACAGATATTGCTTCAGCATTCTGTTTTAAGGAATTATTTACATGCTGCTAAAAAGAAAGCATTTAAAATCTTGATCACTGTCCATCACTCTACAAATAAAATTAAACAAGTAATTGAGAGGGTTAGCAAAGATTTGGAACACAAATGGTAGGAGTCATGTTGGGATGGTCCCCCACAGATTTTTAATCTGGCTTTACATCCAATTGTGGTAGTTTTGGTCTTTCAGATATTGGTGGTTGTTTTGCTCCTGGCACTGACATGCTGGATCTGGAGGAAGATCAATCAGTTGCAGGAGGAATTTATCAGTTACAAGGGAATTTACATGAGATCTGGTCTCTAACAAGGCAAAATGAAAACTGAGAGTGCCAGTGAGAAGATTATTTCTCAGTCTCGGTCGAGAACCTTGAGCCCATGCTGGGCCTCACTAGCAACCCACCAAACTGGTTTTGTACATGTGTACAGATCTTAATATTAAAAATATGTGAGCTGCAAGGAAGGGAGTGTAGCCCCACAATTTAATGTTACTGCATGTAACCCCAGGTCAGCCATTTTTGTGTGTATAGCCACTGCTAGCTGGAAACAAAATACCTCATAGCTAGGAATAATCTTAGGCCCTGAGAGGCAAGGCTGTGCGGCTGCATGTTTGCAGTTCTGCTAATCAGAATGGGAGGCTGGGACAGAGAGTTAATGTACCATGATAATGGAAGGAATATTTGGACAGTCAACCTGACGTATAAGTATCATTGTTGTTATGACTAGAAATACTAGAAATGCTTTGATGATAAGAGATAATGAATAGTTTGTTGAAACTAGGAGAATTGATGGCCTACTAGGGGTTATTATGGTGACCCAATAGGAGTCATTATGAATTATGTGCTTTGTTTAAGTTAGCTATAAAAGATTAAGGAAAAGGATACACTTTGGAGCAATTCAAGGAAGTTTTTCTTTGGGGAAGGAGCTGACACCTGTACTCCCCAGCAGCTGGATGAAAGGAGGGCCCCGGAAGGCTGGTTGCTGATCACTCAAAACCATTTTAGACTTTGGGTAAATATAAATGTTTGGAACGCTCTAAACCTACTGCTACAGCATATATGCGTGTGTGCTTAAGACCTAATAAAAAGTAGTTTTAGGTAAGGCATTCTGGTTTGTATCAATCATTTATCAGACGGAGAAGCTGTGTCCTCATTGATTTAATCCTGTCACCACCTGGAGAGAAAGTTATGCTACTACTTCTTTGGGTTCAGAAAACCCTGGATAATAATTACATGTGGATTGGTTTCTAGACAATATCTAACAAAGCTGTATTCATGAAACACTACAAATGACATTGTAATGGGGGTTTGGAGGGCCAGGCAGCCTAATGGTTGTAGTTTGGGCATGGCCTGTATAGTTCAAGTTCCTGTGGTGGCTTGTCTGCATCCTACTACAGTCCCAGGTTCCTCTAGGCAAGGCAGCCATAAGTTTGGCAGTGTTGGAACCTCACAAGTTCTCCGAGCTTCAGTCACCTGAGTTCCTCCTAGGCTGGGTGTTCCTAGGCATCTTTCTCAGTCTCCTTTGGCCAGGAAGATGCTGCTTGGTTCCTGGTTGCTGACCTGGTGATCCTTCCTCTCAGGTAGGGAGGCAGCTAGCTCCTGCCTCTTTGCCAGTCAGCCCTGAACTGAGCCAGGCTCCCTCCTTTTCTCTCCCCTCCAGGCCTGGCATTGGCTGCAGGTATAACAGGGCGGGGCTAGCTGGGCCCAAAGGCTCACTTTAACTCCTTCCGTGCCGGTGAGCGGCTTATCTACTTCACCACAGATGTCACAAGGATTTGTACATACTGTACTACAGACTTTGTTTATGAAACAATGTCCTCAATAAGGGTCTAGACTTAGATGGATTTCAGGGAAAATATCTTAAATACTCATTCAAATTGTATTAAATTAACTTGCGTCTATATATTATATAGCATTTGCAAGGATTGAAAGATTCTGCAAGGTTTTTTAGCAATATTAGGGCTTGTCTACCTGGTGCAATAGTGCATATCAGTGGGGTGTGAATTTTAGTTCTCACCAATGTGTTGCACACTAACTGGCCCATGTAGACCCTGCTGATATGCAGAAAAAGTTCCCAAATGCACTTTACCATAGTACCATTTCAAGCAGAACTATGTTAATATGCACTAGGGAACTTCTCATGCATGCCAGCAGGGTCTACATGGGCTAGTTGGTGTTTGACACATTGGTGTGTATTAGAATCCATACCCCACTTGACATGCAGTACTGTATTGTATAGACAACCCTTACTTTATTTTAAGTTTTGGTGTTATATTTTGCAAACATTAGCAAAGAAACAAAAACTGCTGCAGAGACTTCTAGCCTTTCAAATTTAACCTAGAGTTTGAAAAGCTAGTACTTCAGTTGTTTAATTATTTACTTAAGGTTACTTTCCCCTCACAACACTGTAAATAGCAAGTTGTTTCTGATTTGTCATGAATTGCTGCTACTGTACGGCATCTCAAAGATAAATCAGAAGCATTCACTAAATAAATCTCTCTTTAGTCCTCAGTCTTCATTCCTTGTTTATCTGTTAAAATCCATCTGTTTCTGGGGTTTTGAGTTTTTGTTTTCTTTTGAAAGATCATGTCTTCTGAAAAAACATTTCTATTATTGTGTCAGAACAGCTCCAAAACCTTTTTGGGCAGCAGGCTGCTCTAAGCACAGAAACAGAGCAATCGTTTTATGCAAAAGGACTTAATCTCAGATTTTTGGATTTAGCCCAATTCAGTGCACAAAGATTGGTATTGTATGAGTTGATTTAGTGCTTGCTGCACTGGAGGTGATATTCCTACCCTGGCACAGCTATAATTGATCCAACAGCTAAAGAAATGGCTTAGTGAAATACTCTGATCCCCTCATCTAGTAAGAATTATGGGCTAAATTAGATCACTCTACATTTTTTATAAAGCAATCACTTGACAGTGGGGTTAGGATAAAGCCTTGCCCTGTCATCAGGGTTCAAGTATGGTATGTAAAATATATTCTATGGTCTACGGATTATCCGTCAATGATTTTAATAAATTTGGCATTACGGCTAAACACTGATGTAAGATCAATTGGCACTAGTCATTGGAAGCTTCAGACGCAGCTATGTAAGACACCCGGGACAACGTCAGCATGGTTTAGGGGAAATTTCCCATTAGTTTCAAGTCAGTTGTTTCAGCAATGTGGAAAGACCTGTGCTAGGAATGATGAAATCATACCTAGAGTATGATGAGCATAAGATCTGAGGATATGCTATTTGGCACCTAGTAAACAATAAGGATGGGTAAGGAATGGTGTCCCTAGCCTCTGTTTGTCAGAGGGTGGTGATGGACGGCAGGAGAGAGATCACTTGATCATTACCTGTTAGGTTTGCTCCCTCTGGAGCACCTGGCATTGGCCACTGTCGGTAGACAGGATACTGGGTTGGATGGACCTTTGGTCTGACCCAGTACGGCCGTTCTTATGTTCTTATGACTATTAAAATTTCCAGCTTAATTTAGCACTAGCAAAACTTCAATTTCAATTTGTAGTTTTCATGAGGATCCTAATCACCCTCCTCCCCCAAATATGCTGTCATGATCTAATGAAGGAAAAACATAATCTCCACTCTATCGTCTTGGAAGGCATTCAGCTGCAGATTTGTGTTAGACTATGGTGAAGCTGCAACTGAGAACCAGTTCTATAAACTGAGATCTATGATGCCCAGAAAGTCTGTTTTACCCCGACTGCTAACTTGACTCATGTAAGAAAATAAGGCATGTTCCAGTGAAGTACTGAGCACCTCCTGCAGTGTACTAATCATCCTTAATTCCTAGTGCTTGTCATGGTATCAGGCCTTTAATTAGAAGGGCAAGAACATATGCTGAAGGCTAATTTAACTGGGGGCTCCAAGAATATGAAAAATGCCTCTTATCTACTGAGAAGGATGCTATGATGTATTCGAAAACAGATGTTCTGTGTTTGTACAGCACCTAGTACAATGGGGCCTTGATCCATGACTGTAATTCAAATAATAAGTAATAAAAAAGATGAATCTTACTATGTTAAAAGTTTCTGGCTACTAGTCCAAATCTAATGACCTTCAGGGCATGCTGGAATATGCAGGTTTTCTTCTAGATATTTGAAAACAGGAGAATCAAGTGGAAATTGAATGTTGGAGTAGAAGGGTGGTTTTCAACTGTAATTTTCCGGGTTGCCAGATATGAGTTTATTGAAAGATATTGTTGGACTTTAGTTATGTTGGAATGTTATTCTGAGGTGATTTTAACTTTCGATTAGAGGCACCAATATTCCATATGCAAATTTTGTGCAGGAGAATTGTCATTTGTGCAGGCAAATCCCTTAACTGGATGTCTATTCAATTCTTGTGTGTAAATGTGACCTTTCTATGCACAGTGTCAGGAGCCTGGGTCAAGGCCGGTTTGAAAACATGGCTCATAACATTGATGGGGGATAATCGTAGCCTGCAATAACACATACACTTCTGTAAATAATGAGTCAGGACCTTTATGGTTGGATTGTGTCTCTAAGGGTATGTACACAGCAAAGAAAAACCTGCAGCTGGCCCGTACCAGCCAACTCGGGCTCATGGGGTTTGGGCTGCGGGGCTGTTTCATTGCTGTGTAGACTTCTAGGCTCAGGCTGGAGCCCAAGCTCTGGAATCCAGAGTCCTAGAGCCTGGGCTCTGGCCCGAGTCTGGAAATCTACACAACAATGAAACAGCCCCACATCCTGAGCCCCACCAGCCTGAGTCGGCTGGCACAGGCCAGCCATGGGTGTCTAGTTGCTGTGTAGACATACCCATAGGAGCAGCTCTATGTTTGGGAGCTGCCACTGATATAGAACTACACTGCCCACTACCAGCTCATGCAACCAAAGCCACTGAGGAAGTGGTCAGCTGCATTCTGCAACAGCTGGACTTCTTTCAGCTCCAGGGACAGTGTTACAGTACCCCAGTCTGGAGACGATGAATGTGTGGATCAGTGTGGACAAATGCTCACACAGAAGAAGGGGCAAAATTCCCTAGTAAACTGAAGGTGGTTTTTTTTTTTGCCACAGTTGTTACCAGGGTTGTTTAGACCTTTATAAATATATTTCTTGAATTATTTCGTGAGGTTTTCTATACAGGGCCGTCACCTGGGTCTGTTTCGGCCTGGAGGACATGAATAGTTCTCCACATAAGTTTGATGACTATAAAGGTGCCAAGGTAATTTTTATTTTATTCAATTCTCAAGAATTAAAAATGAATTAATTGCCCGCTAGTCCTCTAAACTCAGCACTGTACCCTTTGTTTGTCCTTTACAAGCCGTGTTCATGAAAAAAGCCGTGCTTACAAGCCACAGATCACTATTTTTTCTACCAGCTCATTAGTTAGCAAAAACCCATGATATGCCCCACATGTATAAACTCCCAGCTACGACGGTTTCAGTAGTGTAAATCAGATTGCTTGCTAGCAACAAGAGTTGAGAGATTTTACAGATTGTAAGTTTTTGTGAATTTTGCATTCACCTCACAACTGGGAAGATAATCTACTGATGGGAAATCAAATTTGTGCTCCCGGCAAACCCAGGAAGAGGAAATAATTTAATTTCTCTAAATCTACTGGCTACATGGCATCATTCAGCTGACAACAGGACCAAAGTGGTGAAGCAGTATATCTTGTGGGTTTGACCTTGGAGCTACTCAGTAATACGGCTACCACTCTGAAACCTATACAGTTGAAGCTGCTATCCTACTGTCACTCTCATACCTCATGTGGCCTCACAGATATGACTCTGAAATAGCAGTACTGTCCCTCCTCCCACCTAGCCCATCTGCTTTGAGTCTCAGCAAGAGCATAAATGCCTCTCTTCCTCTTAGTCAGAGGTGGGAGTTACAAAGTGAAAGAAAATCTTGAGAGTTACTACTCAGCTCAACAGGGCTAGAGGGATGGCAGACTCCTTGCAGGGCTCAGTCATATTCATATGACATCAAAAAGGGCTGGGGGGGGGGAACTCTTCAGTTCCATGATCAGGTATGAAAAAGTGTGATAAAAAGGGGAACCTACAGCAGAGTAGAACAACTAAAGAAAATGGAAATGTTCATGCACAATGAAGTTTAACAAATCACGTATTATACTGTATTGTAGCTCTGAGGGAGTGAATTGTCCATTCATCTCAATAGGTATTAATTTAGGTGCCCAAATATGTCAATATCGTTAACCATGTCACTGTTTTCAAAGCATGTAAGAAAGGACTGGGAGGATCACAGATATGCACTATCTACCATGAATGGCATCTCATCTTGCTGCCACAAATGGATGGTATTTGGGAGAAGACCGACATTTTCCCCCCATGGACTCAAAAGGCCTGAGGGGAGGAATGAAGCCCAGAGGACCTTTGAACTCTATGAAGGAGGATCCAATCCCATATTGCCCAGAGGGGCATCCACATCTTATAAGGATATTCTAATCCTGTACAACCCAGTTGGAATCTTAGGGTATGTCTACACTACGAAATTAGGTCGAATTTATAGAAGCCGGTTTTATAGATATCGGTTTTATACAGTCGATTGTGTGTGTCCCCACATAAAATGCTCTAAATGCATTAAGTCGGCGGACCGCGTCCACAGTATCGAGGCTAGCGTCGACTTCCGGAGTGTTGCACTGTGGGTAGCTATCCCACAGTTCCCGCAGACATTTATGGCAGGGTGGGAGGTTGAGGCAAATCGCCTGGCCGCTGATTACACGCAGCCAGACACCAGGGCGGTTAGAAGAGTACAGCAGGGTGCGGTGCGCATCAGAGAAGCTTTGAAAACGAGTTTTGTGACTGGCCAGGCTACGGTGTGAAACTTCTGTTTGTTTCTCCTTGATGAACCCTCCGCCACCCCCCCTGCCCAGTTCACTCTACTTCCCTGTAAACTAACCTCCTCTCCCCCCTTCGAGCACCACTTGCAGAGGCAATAAAGTCATTGTTACTTCACATTCAAGCATTCTTTATTAATTCATCACACAACTAGGGGGATAACTGCCAAGGTAGCCCGGGTGGGGTGGGGGAGGAGGGAAGGACAAGGACACACTGCAGTTTAAAACTTTAAAACTTTAACTCTTATTGAAGGCCAGCCTTCTGATGCTTGGGCAATCATCTGGGGTGGAGTGGCTGGGTGGCCGGAGGCCCCCCCACCATGTTCTTGGGCGTCTGGGTGAGGAGGCTATGGAACTTGGGGAGGAGGGCTGTTGGTTACAGGGGCTGTAGCGGCGGTCTCTGCTCCTGCTGCCTTTCCTGCAGCTCAACCATACGCTGGAGCATTTCAGTTTGATGCTCCAGCAGCCGGAGCATCAACTCTTGCCTTCTGTCAGCAAGCTGACGCCACCTATCCTCTTCAGCCCGCCACTTGCTCTCTTCAGCCCGCCACTTGCTCTCTTCAGCCCGCCACCTCTCCTCTCATTCATATTGTGCTTTTTTGCACTCTGACATTGACGGCCTCCATGCATTCTGCTGTGCTCTGTCAGCGTGGGAGGACATCTGGAGCTCCGAGAACATATCATCTCGAGTCCACCGTTTTCTCCTTCTAATCTTCACTAGCCTTTGCGAAGGAGAAACATTTGCAGCTGGTGGAGGAGAAGGGAGAGGTGGTTAAAAAAGACACATTTTAGAGAACAATGGGTACACTCTTTCACATTAAATTTTGCTGTTCACATTACACAGCACATGTGCTTTCGTTACAAGGTCGCATTTTTCCTCTTATATTGAGGGCCTGCTGGTTTGGTGTGAGAGATCACTCACGCGGTGCCAGGCAACAGAATTCGGCTTGCAGGCAGCCATGGTAAGCCACAGTCTTTTGGCTTTTTTAACCTTCATAACATGTGGGAATGGTTTCAAACAGCAGCGCCCTCATTTCCCATACCAAGGACCCGTTGGGTTGGCCATTTAAAATGGGTTTGCAATGTAAAAGGAGGGGCTGCGGTTTCCGGGTTAACATGCAGCACAAACCCAACTAGCCCCCCCCCACCCAATTCTCTGGGATGATCACTTCACCCCTCCCGCCCACCGCGTGGCTAACAGCGGGGAACATTTCTGTTCAGACGAGCAGAAACAGGCACCTCTGAATGTCCCCTTAATAAAATCACCCCATTTCAACCAGGTGACAATGAATGATATCACTCTCCTGAGGATAACAAAGAGAGATAAGTTTCAGAGTGGCAGCCGTGTTAGTCTGTATCTGCAAAAAGAACAGGAGTACTTGTGGCACCTTAGAGACTAACAAATTTATTAGAGCACAAGCTTTCGTGGGCTACAGCCCACTTCTTCAGATGCATAAGCTTTCGTGGGCTACAGCCCACTTCTTCGGATACATATGCATCTGAAGAAGTGGGCTGTAGCCCACGAAAGCTTATGCTCTAATAAATTTGTTAGTCTCTAAAGAGAGATAAGGAATGGATGTTGTCTGCATGCCAGCAAACACTGGGACCATACGCTGCCATGCTTTGTTATGCAATGATTACAGACTACGTGCTACTGGCCTGGCGTGGTAAAGTGTCCTACCATGGCGGACGGGATAAGGCAGCCCTCCCCAGAAACCTTTTGCAAAGGCTTTGGGAGTACATGAAGGAGAGCTTTCTGGAGATGTCCCTGGAGGATTTCCGCTCCATCCCCATACACGTTAACAGACTTTTCCAGTAGCTGTACTGGCTGCGATTGCCAGGGCAAATTAATCATTAATCATTAAACACGCTTGCTTTTAAACCATGTGTAATATTTACAAAGGTACACTCACCAGAGGTCCCTTGTGTGCCCTCAGGGTCTGGGAGCACACCTTGGGTGAGTTCAGGGGTTACTGGTTCCAGGTCCAGGGTGATAAACATATCCTGGCTGTTGGGGAAACCGGTTTCTCCGCTTCCTTGCTGTGAGCTATCTTCATTGTCTTCATTATCATCATCTTCCGTGTACCCCGAACCCGCTTCCCTGTTGCGTGATTCTCCATTGATGGAGTCAAAGCACACGGTTGGGGTAGTGGTGGCTGCACCCCCTAGAATGGCATGCAGCTCCGCGTAGAAGCGGCACGTTTGCGGCTCTGCCCCAGACCTTCCGTTTGCCTCTCTGGCTTTGTGGTAGGCTTGCCTTAGCTCCTTAATTTTCATGCAGCACTGCTGTGCGTCCCTGTGATGGCCTCTGTCCTTCATGGCCTTTGAGACTTTTTCTAATATTTTGCCATTTCGTTTACTGCTACGGAGTTCAGCTAGCACTGATTCTTCTCCCCATATAGCGAGCAGATCCCGTACCTCCCGTTTGGTCCATGCTGGATCTCTTTTGCGATCCCAGGACTCCATCATGGTTACCTGTGCTGATGAGCTGTGCGTGGTCACCTGTGCTCTCCACGCTGGGCAAACAGGAAATGAAATTCAAAAGTTTGCGGGGCTTTTCCTGTCTACCTGGTCAGTGCATCTGAGTTGAGAGTGCTGTCCAGAGCGGTCACAATGAAGCACTGTGGGATAGCTCCCAGAGGCCAATAACGTCGAATTCCGTCCACACTACCCCAAATCCGACCCGCAAAGGCCGATTTTAGCGCTAATCCCCTCGTCGGAGGTGGAGTAAAGAAACTGGTTTAAAGGGCCCTTTAAGTCGAAAAAAAGGGCTTCGTCGTGTGGACGTGTCCAGGCTTAATTCGATTTAACGCTGCTAAAGTCGACCTAAACTCGTAGTGTAGGCCAGGCCTTAGTGTTATCCCCCTACATTAGATTAGTCTGCCATAGTGGTCAGTGTGGGGCCTGAGAGTTTCATCCCTGGAAGTAGTGGTTGCTGCTCTTCCTTCTGCTGGAGGCTGCCTGCAGACTCAGAATGCCTATTTCTTCATCAGTAGATCTCAAAGCTCTTCACAATCTTTAATGTATTTATCCCCTATGAGGTAGGGAAGCATCATCATCCCCATTTTAGAGATGGCACAGAGAGGGTAGGCGTGGGAGCCACAAAGGGACTTAGGCTTTGCAATGTACCACCAAGGGACTTAAGCATGTGCCGGTCATGCCTGTGACTTACACGGGTATTCACAGCTGGATTATCAGAACCCTGTTGAAGGAGAACCCAGCGAAGCCCAGCATGTAGTGTGGAAATCTTCACTATCTGCTGTAAGTGACATCTCATTTTGACGTTTCAAGTGGCCAGAGCCTCGGAGACTTCCACTACTATTTTCTCCAATTAAAACCCTGCATAGCGTTATTTATGCTAATTTACATCAGTTGCAGATTTGGCCCAATGGCTTTAGGGAGTAAAAGACAGAGTAAAAGTGAGGAGTTTTTGGAGCACCAAGATAGGAGGTGAAAATCCACAGAGAGTGACCCCTTTCTAAACTGGCTCTGTAAACAACCATTTTAGATACAATGAAAGCGTCAGGAATATGATGAATGAACTGATGTAACAAAATTCCCTTTACTTTGCTTTATTTATTGGATAGCACTTGATGGAGCAAATTACAATAGACAGACACTGTGGTGGAATGATTGGGGAATTGTATCCTTGGCATGGATCAAAGACACATGAAAAAGACCAGGAAATTTTTCTAGGAACACAGTATGGAATTGGTCTCTGAAGTATTTAAAAATACCATTCTAATGCGGCACATTTGCTTCCATATTGTCTGTATGTTAATAAGGGAGCCTGGCTTTCGTTTAAATTTAAAAACACTGATTAATTTCTCAAGAACTGATGCCAGATTTTCAGATGGTGTAAACAGGCATGGAGATTGGCTCGTTTAGACCAGCTGAGGGTCTGGCCCTTGGTATTTAAAAATACAACATTCCAAAAGAGAACAAATAACGACAAGATCTCTTTAAAGGAACTGTAACAGGATGGCTTGCCCTTGGGGTGGAGAGACTGGGCCTAAGCCAAACGTGATTACAGGACAAGCCATTCCCGTGAGGAATCAGGTGACTCCTGTATAAAGGAAGCTAGATTTAAGTGCTGGAAGTGTCCATATAGGGAAAAAGTTGCAGGGTGCTGAGTCAGTAGGGGGGAACGGGAACAGGAATGGGAGGCAAGCACGCAAGCAAGCAAAGAGCTAGGAGGCAAGTTCTCCAGGCAGGCACCCTGACCATGTAAGGAGACAGTGATGAGGCAGGGAGGCCTGGTAGAGACTCTGACTAACTGGAGAAGAGTTTGGGAGACCTGGAGGGGAAGTAAAATGGCAAGGTAGGAAGTGGCCCAGGGAAAACTGAAATGTGGTTAAAGGATCTGACCTAGCTGTATAGTGAAAGACCCTGGGCTGAACCCAGACTTGAGGATGGGACTGGGATCCCTTACTGGCTCCATACAAGGGTAGTTGAACCGAGCAGACTGAACTGAGGATTAGGCTGAGGAAGAGCCCAGAGAGACAATCTTTTTGTTTCTGTTAAAGGCAGTTTTGGACTTCAGTTTGGACATTTAGGACCTCGGAAGGGGTGGCCTAAAGGTTGGAGGACCAAGTTACCTGAAAGAGAAACCAACGTGGCAACTGTCAACAGGAGGTACTATTCTGTCCCTGGTCATGAGGGGGCACCAAGCGATGAGTGGACTCAGTTATAGGAACCTTCATTGGTCTTCATAAACTGTCATCTACAAATTACGGATTATGTGATTTCTTGTGCCCAATATCCATGGTTCACTTACTGGTCATGCATAGTGGTTGCAAGGTAAGCAGGTCTTATTGTCTTGTCCCATTCAGTGTGGGGATGTAGGATGCAAACAGTGAATGAGATTTTCTTTAAATAGATTGTGTAAGTGTGATGCTGGCAAACCAGCTCAGGTTAAAACTAACAGGCCAGGTCACCTGAATATGACCCTTACAGGCATATGGAGAGGCAATGCAATTCCAATCAGGATAATTTACTGTGTGAGGATATTAAAGAGATGTTCATTGGGCTGACAATTAACACACAAACACATTCATTTGTGTTGATAAGAAATCAAGGGAAATGTTGTTTGTATGTTGACTTCTGTCTGTATCCTGTACTCAATAAGTCTTAAGATCAAAGATGAGTATACACTGCATGAAACTAAAGAATCTTTCCTGTATTGTCCACACCAGTTTTAATGAAGGACTGGCAATTGCCTAATGTAAATCAGTATAAATGAATTATTTGTGTATGCATGGGAAGTAGGTAGTTAGCTTCAAAGCAAGGGTCCTTTGTCTAACAATGGAAGATCACACACTGTCTGGATTACCTATTCTTCCCCACAGGAAAACCCATGCTGTGCCAGCAACACTCACCAAGCCTGTTTCAACTATAAAAGGGGCTTTGGGAAGGATTCTTTTTTTAATCTCTAATCTGCTGAACTCTAAACAGGGAGAGTTTCAAGCCGTTGGAGTGAGATCTCCAAAAATCATGGGAGACGGGAGAGATTCCAGAAGACTGGAAAAGGGCAAATATAGTGCCCATCTATAAAAAGGGAAATAAAAACAACCCAGGAAACTACCGACCAGTTAGTTTAACTTCTGTGCCAGGGAAGATAATGGAGCAAGTAATTAAGGAAATCATCTGCAAACACTTGGAAGGTGGTAAGGTGATAGGGAACAGCCAGCATGGATTTGTAAAGAACAAATCATGTCAGACCAATCTGATAGCTTTCTTCGATAGGATAACGAGTCTTGTGGATAAGGGAGAAGCTGTGGATGTGGTATACCTAGACTTTAGTAAGGCATTTGATACGGTCTCGCATGATATTCTTATCGACAAACTAGGCAAATACAATTTAGATGGGGCTACTATAAGGTGGGTGCATAACTGGCTGGATAACCGTACTCAGAGAGTTGTTATTAATGGTTCCCAATCCTGCTGGAAAGGCATAACGAGTGGGGTTCCGCAGGGGTCTGTTTTGGGACCGGCTCTGTTCAATATCTTCATTAACGACTTAGATATTGGCATAGAAAGTACGATTATTAAGTTTGCGGATGATACCAAACTGGGAGGGATTGCAACTGCTTTGGAGGACAGGGTCATAATTCAAAATGATCTGGACAAATTGGAGAAATGGTCTGAGTTAAACAGGATGAAGTTTAACAAAGACAAATGCAAAGTGCTCCACTTAGGAAGAAAAAATCAGTTTCACACATACAGAATGGGAAGAGACTGTCTAGGAAGGAGTACGGCAGAAAAGGATCTAGGGGTTATAGTGGACCACAAGCTAAATATGAGTCAACAGTGTGATGCTGTTGCAAAAAAAGCAAACGTGATTCTGGGATGTATTAACAGGTGTGTTGTGAGCAAGACACGAGAAGTCATTCTTCCGCTCTACTCTGCTCTGGTTAGGCCTCAGCTGGAGTATTGTGTCCAGTTCTGGGCACCGCATTTCAAGAAAGATGTGGAGAAATTGGAAAGGGTCCAGAGAAGAGCAACAAGAATGATTAAAGGTCTTGAGAACATGACCTATGAAGGAAGGCTGAAAGAATTGGGTTTGTTTAGTTTGGAAAAGAGAAGACTGAGAGGGGACATGATAGCAGTTTTCAGGTATCTAAAAGGGTGTCATAAGGAGGAGGGAGAAAACTTGTTCACCTTAGCCTCTGAGGATAGAACAAGAAGCAATGGGCTTAAACTGCAGCAAGGGAGGTCTAGGTTGGACATTAGGAAAAAGTTCCTAACTGTCAGGGTGGTTAAACACTGGAATAAATTGCCTAGGGAGGGTGTGGAATCTCCATCTCTGGAGATATTTAAGAGTAGGTTAGATAAATGTCTATCAGGGATGGTCTAGACAGTATTTGGTCCTGCCATGCGGGCAGGGGACTGGACTCGATGACCTCTCGAGGTCCCTTCCAGTCCTAGAATCTATGAATCTATGAATCTATGAAAAGTTTACTTTGGGAAATCCCCTGAAGGATTTATGAAAAGACTCTAAGAAACGCTACATCTGAGTGATCACCGGGACTACAACCTCTAATGTACCTCTAATATATGTCGTTTGCTTCAATCTCTTAACTTTCATTTTCTTAATAAATCTTTAGCTTTTTAGATACTATGGATTGGCTAACAGTGTTATTTTTGGTGAGATCCTGAAATATCCAGTGACCTGGAGTGAGTGACTGATCTTTTGGGACTGGAAGAACCTAATGTGTGGTGTTTTTGGTTTTAATAACCTTATGTCACAGAAGTCCAGTTTGTCTGGATGGTAAGCAGGGGCCGGAATGTCCAGGGGACTGTCTGTACTCTGTGGTAAATTAGTATAGTGATCTAAGAGTACCCTTTCATTACTGGCTTGGTGAAATCTAATGCTAGAATATATCACCAGTTTGGGGTGTCTGCTCTATTTTCTGGCAGTCTGTCCCAAGCTTGGGCATTCTCAGCTGTAAACCACTCTTGGCACCGCGACAGTAAGTATTTTTCAAATTTTGTTGTTGGTGAAACAAATGATTTCTGCATAAATGTATGGGGACACAGAGTGCCATGGAGGACAGCTCTTTGAGGGCTCCATCTGTGGAGATGTTTGGGAATGAAGTGGCGGAGAATTGGATTTTCAGCATATGGGACAGGAATTGTAGGCACTACTGCAGTATCAGGGCTGCACAATGCAGCAATTCTGCTGTCTTTTCTCTGCCTGTGGCGAAGAATTCCTTTTGCTGGTCCCTGCAGTGCCCCTGGCATAGAGCCTGGTTCTTTAGCTCTGATCACTAGGCCAAGATTTAACCTACAAAGCATAAAAATCATGGATGACGTAGAAGGCCAATTGTTTAGAGCAGTATGTAACAAGCTAATTGGAACTGTTTTTATTATTTCACAGACAAAAGGGATTGATGTTTGAGTTTCTGATTGTATTTTGCTTGGCCCAATAGCATCCCAGATGCTAGGAGAGTGCTCTGAAGTGAATATTTATGAGGAACACAACAGGAAACTGTAGATCAAACTGAGAGATTTGCTATTGATATCAGAGTGAGTAGAATAAACCCATGACTTGTTTCTTGATCCTGTTTTAAAAGAGAGATGCCTGTTCTCAATCCTCACACATCTTTCCTCAATCTAGTGAATTTTTAAATAGTAATGAATTCATGGAATTCCTTATACACTTCCTTTTAAAAATGCAGATGGATATTATCTGGACATGTTTTGCTAATCTGACTGATACCCATTTAAGCCTTTCACAAATCTAACATATTTTGAGAGAGATTAATAAATTTATGAGTTGCATAATGGGGTTGCTTGTGATGGTGGTGGGCAGGGCTCGGCAGCCCTGAGAGTCCCTTCTGGTTCATGTCTAAAATTCCTCAAATTTCATGCTTCAGCCAGTCACGTTGCAGGGGTCAGGAAGGAATTGCCTCCTGTTTTTTTGTGGTTTTTTTTCCCCCTCTTTCCTCTGAAGCATCAGAGATGGAGACATCGTGGCTGGAGATGGGACACTGGAAGGGGTGGGCTGGCGCTCAGGAGCGGTACTGAGCATTTCCTCTCTCTCAGGTGCTTGGCTGGCTGGTTCTTGCTCACATGTTCAGATCTAACTGATCCCCATATGTGGGGTCAGGAAGGAATTTCCCTGGATCAGATGGGTGTGACCTTGAGGAGGTGGGGTTTGCCTTCCTCTGCTGGGTGGAGTGCAGGCTTCTTGCCGGGATTATCTGTGTATATCTCTCATCATCAATTCCCTGCCATTGCAAGGGGGTTAGAGCATTGGTACACCTCGATTCCTCCTATTCTCTGCCTGTCACACATGAACAGTTTAGAGCAGTGGTGGGCAACCTGCAGCAGGCTGCAGGTGGCCATGCCTGCGGACGGTCAAGGTGAACTGTCTCGTGGCCTGGCAGCAGATTACCCTGACGGGCCACGTGCAGCCCGTGGGCCACAGGTTGCTCACCACTGATTTAGAGCAAAGTATTACAGTCCACAGCAGACTAACTTCAGTTGTTGTGCTTAAGTGTGTGGGTGCTAGGTGGTGGCCTGTGATACATAGGAGGTCAAACTAGATGATCTGGTGGTCCTTCCTGGCCTTGACCTGTATGACTGTTATTTATAACAAGGTTCTCTATTGAGTCCCAAGGAGAGACAGGAAAGTAGAAGCTGACTGCAATGTGTGCAGGGTTGATCTCGATTTTCCTCTTTTGAGTTGAACTTGTTTTGAAATGATAGAGGTTTGGGGAACAAATTAGTGACGTTATCTTGGAGCTAGGAGAAGCTGCAGTGTCTGCTGCTGGAGATGAGATTCTATTTTGAGTCAAGTGAAGGGGGCTGACTGGGGTGGGGCTAAGGGACTAGAGCACCTGCTACTCTAGTCTGGTGGCGCTCATTTCAGCTTGGGAGTTCAGCTGAGACAGAGGCTGGCTCCAGCCCTAAGAGACTCTCTTCAATTTGAGAGTTCAGTACATCTTGGAAGCTTTTTATAATCAGAAGATTGCCCCAGGTTAGAAATTTAGTTCAGTTCAGGAGCTTGCTCTAATTTCAGGAGGTAATTCCAATGCTGACAGTTTGTAGGTTAAGTGTTGCCAGTTCTTGCAATCTGACTGCAAATCTTCTGGTATTTGGTATTCTCCTTAAGCCCCAGCTTCTCAAGTCAAGTGACTGTGTGAATCTCAGCTTTCTTTTTAGGAAAACAAAAAGGGTGAGGAGGAGCTCTAGCTGTTTAGAAAAATATGACCTGAGTGGGCTCTCAAGGCTCAAAGAATAATTTAAAAATATATAAGCCAGGCTGACTTCTTAGCTTGCTATGTGATACACCAGTAGCATTAATTGCTATGTAGGAGACCACCTCCACCCCCTTTTTCCTTGCACTCTGCTTCTTGAGGTCTTGCTCTCATTTACATTGGTTTTATAGTGAAGTGATTCCATTGACTTCACTGATCTTCACTGGTGTGAAAGAAACTTAGGTCCTATACTTCCTATTACAGGCTCCTGCTTGGTAACAGTGCTTTAGGAATGGTACACACACACACACTCTCTCTCTCTCTCTCCTTCCTCATCTGAAAGATCCATCTGCTTACTGCTTCCCTTGGAGTCATTTGAGTGCATCTTTGACTGTTAGCACAATGAATAGCTTGGGGCTTTTTAAAGGGTTAGTCTGAATTATTTGCAATTATTTCTGTCCCTGTAGGCGAGACTTCCATATTTTATTTAGATATGTAAGCAATCTAATTTAATTTAGATTTTGTTTTTGGCAGGCTCAATGAAAGTATAATCAAAACTACAAACTGTGTGTACACAGCAAAAATAGCCTTCTTAATGTGAATGGTAAAAGTAAATAAGTATATTCCAATGTAAGCAAAATCATTTGCCAATATGGCAAGATAAATCTCTAAAAAGGTTTCAGGAAACCAAAAATATCGTTGTTTTATTACAAACTGTATAAAAGCTGAAATCTTTCATAGAACAAAAAATAAATCTGTTATAGTTAAAACAGCATTGGTGGTTATTCAATTTAAAATTCTATGTCCAAAGAAAAGAACTTTAAGACTCAATTTAAAAATAGAGTAGTAAAATATTAGCGCACTAGTATTGCTAGTTGAAACTTACATAATGCTTTACATTCTAAAAGTGCTGTATGATTAACTAATTAGCTGAAACATGACAAAGTAGTAGAATACCAGAGACCATAACAATATTCAGATGGCACTCTAAGCACCAAGTGACATTACAATACTTGAATGGCCCCACCACACCATTCACTCTCCCAAATATCAATCCTCATCCATGTGCCCTCTTCTTACTGTCACCAAGTTTCTGGATTCTCCATCTTTCCTGTTTCTCCAAACTCCTCCTCCAAGTTATTGGTGGTTCTGCCTCTCTTCTCACCCTCCTTTTTGAGTAGCTGTTCTCTGGCATAGCGGTTCTCAGGAGATTTTTCCAGTTATACTGGCATAGTTAAACAGCTATAGTTACATTGGTATAATGTGTGAGGACACTTTTTAAAAAAAAAAAATCTGAAAAAAGTGACATTTTCAGCTTACCTTAAACTACTTTAAAACAACAAACTAAACCAGAAGGTGACTTATACCAGTAAATATAGTGACTTTAAATTCACACCCTACCTTATATTTGTGTAACTTTCCTGTGTAGATGAACCTTACCACTATATGGGCATCTGGCAAAGAGACTGCTACTGCCATCTTCTATTCCCTTGCAACATATTCCCTGTTGCCATATTTTGCTCCCCAGCATGTTATACAAGGGATTATGATGGAAGCTGGAGTGCACAGAATAGTAGGCACACTGATGGGCAGCCCAAGTGGCTGCAAAGTAAACACCAAATACCTCCTACAGCTGGTAGAAATTTTTTTAATTGACTGAAAAATGTTTTTTTGTCAAAATGAAAATGTTTACAGGAAAACAACTTATTTTTAACAATTTTTTCTGGCTTTTCAACGAATAACCAATTTTGGGGGGTAACTTTCAATCTTCAAAAACAAAAATGTTAACCAAAAATTCTTCAAAAAGAAAAATGTTTGGTGTTTCAGTTCTGAATTGAAAACCTGAAACACTTTTTTTTTTTTTGCAGAAAATCTTAATGAAAAATAAAATTATTTTCTGAGTGTTCATGTGGGAAGAATAATTGGCATTTTCCAACTAGCTCTAAATGAACATAGGATTAAAGGGACCTCCTGGGTCACTGAGCCCAATCCCCTGCTATTGCAGGCAACCCCACTCCTTAGTGTAAAAACTCCCTTGTTTTGAGGACAGGTTTGGCAGCTTTTGTCTTTCCTGTTGGACTTTTTCTTTCCAGCGCCCTCTGGTGCTGCTTTCCCACACTCTCCCTGGAAATCAATCTGAAGCAAAGGAAGGGGCTGCCTTTGAAAACTGATTCTTCCTATTCTATCTTAGTGAAGAGTCATTTCACAATGGTAAAGAACCATAGAAGGAGTCTCATTCTTCTGACACTTTATTAGAAAATAGAAAGTATTATTCCCTAAAGTGTCTCTATGCTTCACTGCAGAGCATCTATCTAGAATGTTCTTTGTTTTGTAGAGAGCTTCATTTAGTAGCTGTATCATTACTTTGCAAACTTCAGGTGAAAGTAACAAAATGTAATGGAAGCTACATAAACTTTGAAGCCATTGATATAAAGCTGCAGGGGGACGGTAAATTTAACAGAAATTATGGTTTCCAAATTAAGTTCTATGGCATCTATATCTTTAAATTGTGTTATAGTGTGGCAGAGAAACCCTTTGGTGGTTTACTACTGTCAGCAACTCCTGTGAGGCCTGATATATTCATTATATCTGACAGTCATAATCTTTATATAAAAGGTGTTATGTAAGATCACTGGAAAACTAAGTCACTGATCATTAATATCTTTGTGTGACTTTGTATACAGCATGTTTACAAAGTTATGAATATGTGCTAGCATTATGATCTTAATGTGTTTGGCAAGCAATACATATGCACAGTCTGCCTTTAGACAAAGGCATGTATTTGTCTGAGTAGCCTGCTGGTTGTTGGGCAGACACAGCGAAGGTATATTTACATAAAAGATAAACAAACCCATCAACTGAGTGAGTGTGGGGGGGAAGCCTCTTGTGGGGGTCTGAACCTCAAGTGATAAGTGACTGAATCAATTGATTGTATACAATATTACTATATTATAAATGTATCGAGTAAGGTATTTTATGAAAGCTAATGACACACTAGTGACTAATAGTACTAATGTACACATTTTACAGTGAGATATATTTGAGAAATAATGGATATTTAATGATATATGCTTTAAAGTCTTTGACCAAACACAGATAAACAGTTTTTTCCCCCCAAACAGGAGGGAAGGGAGCTATCTATAATGAAATTAAGCAAGGCAAGGTGTGACCAAAAATAATGGAAGTCTTATTTACGTACAAATCATCAGGGGGATGGGAAGCCCCCAGAAACGGAAGAACAGCATGAGGCCATCCTGAATCTGGGGACAAAATATTGAATTTGGGAAGATATAAGAAGAGGCAATCTTGGCATCCATCATGGGATAGCTACAAGGGAACAGAGTTCTTGCAGCCTGAGAAAGAGGGACCCTTCAACCAAGGGGTTTGGAATCTCTGGGAACTGAAAATATATATGAGAAACCTGCTTAGGCAAAAACTTTTCACTTAGGATGAGGAGGGAAACTAGCACCTTGTGCTTCTCTAGAAGGTCCTAACTAAGTCAGGGGGAAAAAAGAGATTGGTAAGAAATTCACCTTGAACCAAGGCTGTAGCTTGTTAGTCTTAGCCACTAGAATGTATATTTTACTTTTATTTGCTCGTAACCACTTTTGTCTTTATCTCTTGTATTCACTTAACCTCTCTGATTAAATCAACAAGTTTTGCTTTTAATCTAAACCCACCCAGTGCTATGTTTGAATTGATGCAATGCTCCAGTTAAAGTAATAAGCTGTGCTTTTTGTCTCTCTAAATGAGCAACAAACCTTGTTAATTCTCTGTTCCAGGAAAGGGCTGGACATGTCAGGGCAGATCATTTTGGGGGAAATTGGGACTGCGGGTGTGTTGATCTTTCTGCAAGTAGTAACTGAGGCTGATGGAGACCAGGGTGGGGTTATGTTGTAGGCAGGTTGCTGGGGTCAGAGTGCTGAACAATGGCTGCATAGCACATGTGCTGTGGGAACTTCATAATTATCTGCTGGCTGTTGGTATCTGAGCTGTGAGCCCCAGCAGCAGAACATTTAAGGCACCCAGGGGTACAGGACAGGCAGTGACACAACCTCTCATTCATCTGACTTGTACTCCAAAATGTTACATATGGTTAAATATATGATTCTGTCATGGAGGTCTTGGATTCTGTGACTTTCAGGGACCTCCAGGACTACTTCTGGGGCAAGGCTGGAGTAGCTGTCAGCCCTGGGGCCACCGAAGCAGCGACCCCATGGTCGGAGCAGCAGTTGGAGTGAGGTCAGCCTCTGTCACAGGAGCAGCGGAGGGGCTGGAGCAGCTGAAAGCACCTGGCAGAGCTCTGACTATTTGTCCCCCATCCCAGGGTATTTTTAGTAAAAGTCAGGTTCAGGTCACTGGCTTCTGTGAATTTTTATTTATTGCTTGTGACCTGTCCCTGATAGAATCTTAACCTTACATAGGGTTAATGCAGATCTGAAATGAAAGATGTTTTTTCTAGAAGACATGTGGATACCATTATTAGAAATGACTGATTCTGAACACAACTCAGTGGTGCTAGTATAATTAGGTTGAGTTAAGGTGTCTCTTGTTCTTAAATGTAGTAATAGATTCTGCCACTGTTACTCATGGCCCCAGACAGACAGCAAACATAAAATGTGTATCACTTGTACCACCTATTTTGAGGATGTAAGTGAGAATTATGCATACGCTTCATGCTGACCCTCTGCACAGGGGTGAATTTCATCCCCATATGAGCAACAGTGACAGAATTTGTCCCATAGCTATTGGATAGCATTTTACAACGGGAAGAGCAATTGTAAAACTCTGATTACAAAGGAGGAATGTAAAGGTAGGGAAAGGCCACTTTGGAGTACTTATGAAGGAAGGTAAAATGTTTTGCTTTCTTCTTGACCCCTTATATACTGGAGGTAATGCTAGAACACATAATACAACTATATTTGATTCCCTGTCCTGCAGTCCCAATGGTACAAAGTCAGTTGCCAGTGATCTTTTTTGTATTACTTTGATTAAGGAAACAAATTTTTGTGGGGAAAAGCAAAAATGTTAGGAGTAATATATTAAACCTATTTATTCAAGCACCTTTAATCTGAAACTCTTTATGACTCTGGTTATGTCTTCCAGTATAAATCCTTACCAATAACTCCTCCATCCCTGAGACCCCATTTATCTGCATGCTTTTGATGTTCGCAAAACACTTGTATTATCTGGGAGGAGGAAAAAACAAAAACCCATTTCCGTCTTTCAGCTCCTCTCATCATTTCATTTGCTTGTTTCTGATATTATTTTCTCTCATATCTAAACCAGCATGTTCCTGGAGTGGATGCCTGTGCCTCAAGTTGGATTGCTAGTAAATACTGATATTAAATTCAGTTCTTTAACTGAAGAAGCTGTTTGCTTTTGGGGATTCTCTTGGTGAATATTTCCTGGCTATGTTCAATGTTTTCACTGGGGAAAACTACTTCATTTTCAGCTCAGTACTCAGTGGGTGAAATTCACCCCTGCCTACAAGGGTACAAGAGTTATGGGCCACTAAAGCTGGGTTGTTGTTCTTGTTGTTGTTTGAGAACTTAAGTGGGATTTAAATGGTGCAAGAGCTTTGCCCTGGCCCCTCTCTGTACCAGGATGAATTTTACCCATTGGTAAAATTAGACTCTGTAGCTTGTTTTTATAAGGCAATTTCATACTTTCTTTTAAACAAGCAAATAGTGGTATGATCTATCCCAAACAAATTGCTCTAGACAAACAGATGATGCCAACTTAATTTCAGTTAATAAATAATTGTCTGATAGGGCAAACTACTTAGATTTCTGGCTAAGAAGCATGGCATGCATTAAAAACAAAATTTCAACAGGAGTTCTTTTTAAAATCTGGAGGCATGTTATGGCACTCTGATTTAAATTGATCTAAACCAGGGATGGGCAAACTTTTTAGCTTGAGGGCCATATCGGGGTTGTGAAACTGTATGGAGGGCTGGGTAGGGAAGGCTGTGCCCCCCCAAACAGCCTAGCCCCCGCCCCCTATCTGCCCCCTCCCACTTCCTGCCCCCTGACTGCCTCCCTCAGAACCCCCAGCCCATCCAACTCCCCCTTCTCCTTGTCCCCTGGCTGCCCCCTCCCGGGACCCCACGCCCCTAACCGCCCCCCCCGGGACCCAACCCCCAATCCAACCCCCCGATCCCTGTCCCCTGACTGCCCTGACCCCTATCCACACCCCCGCCCCCTGACAGGCCCCCCTGGACTCCCACGCTTATCCAACCCCCCCCATTCCCCATCCCCTGACCGCCCCCTCCCAGAACCTCCACCCCATCCAACCGCCCCCTGCTCCCTGTCCCCTGACTGCCCCTCAGGACCCCCTGCCCCTTATTCAACCCCTCCCCCCGCTCCCTGCCCCCTTGGCGTGGCTGCGGGGGAGGGGGACAGCAGGGGAGGAGTCGGGGCCTAGCATTCCTGGCCGGGAGCTCAAGGGCCAGGCAGGATGGTCCCGCAGGCCAGATGTGGCCCGTGGGCTGTAGTTTACTCACCTCTGATCTAAGCATTAAAAAACTGGCTGCACGGACAGACAGAACTAATTCACAGAACTGCAATTCATTTTAAGTATTAGTTCAAAAGTGCAGTCCCTTTCTTGAGAGGCATTCTGAAATTGTTCTCTGAATTGAGTGGTCCACAGAGCAAAAAAGTCATGGCATCTGTTCCATATTGTGTCAGGAAGCTACATCTTTCAACATAAATAAGACTTACACATTTCCTATTTCTTAAGAATTTTGCAATCAGTTGCTCAAATGGTGAGGTCCTTAGTCTCTGTCTGGGCTAAGGACTGATACTAATGTAAGTAGGCAGTTGATAACTGCATAATTTCACCAATGTACTCTTTTTTTCCAAATGCATAAGTCATTTATTTTGTATATACAATTTTATATTCTGTAATGGTGTCTCTAGCGGAATAATCAGGAAACGAACACAGGTCTCCTGAGTTCAAGTTTAGTGCCCCAATCTAGTAGAGGGATGCTGGTTCCCCATTCTGTTACACACTTGTTTTATGGCTCAGGCTGCTGTAAGTTGACCGGAGGCTGTACTTACCACCTCCCTTTGCATTCCCAGGGATCAGAGTGATGGAAAGGTCATGAAAGGCCACCTTTTAGTCCCCCCAGTTGCCCTGGGGCAGTGCTCAGTGCAACTGAGAATCTGTACTTCAATATTAAAGGGATACATATATTACAGGAATTTAAAATATTAATTATTAATAATCTGCTGCATGTATGTATTGTAATTCATTATATTTATTGTTAAATGCTCAAATGCATTATGTCAACTTTTCCCGCTTCAATATCCTTTTTTCATTTAAATATTTAGTTGTCTCCTTTCACTTTTATTAACCAACTTAGATGCAGCTCAATCACTTGCATGTTATTGTTAGCACAGTTCTGAGGCAATTTATCTGAATCTTTTAAGTTGGATAGTCTAAGGGTATGTCTACACTACCCCCTGGATTGGCGGGTAGTGATCGATCTATCAGGGATCGATTTATCATGTCTAGTGTAGACGCGATAAAATCGATCCCCGATCGCTCTGCCATCAACTCCGGAACTCCACCACGGCGAGAGGTGGAAGCGGAGTCGATGGGGGAGTGGCAGTGGTCGACTCGCTGCATCCTCACGGCCAGGTAAATCGACCTAAGATACGCCGACTTCAGCTACGCTATTCGTGTAGCTGAAGTTGGGTATCTTAGGTCAACCCCCTCCCCCCCCCCAATGTGTAGACCTAGCCTAAGCAAATCTATCTGCCCTGGTAAAGGGCTGGGGAGCTTGATGAGACTATATGATTCAGAGGCATGATTCCTTCCTTGCAACTCATTTGCTCCAGTGGGGTAATAGTCTATTGCTGGCCCTTGACTGTAAGAGAATACTGCATTCCACTGACTTGCCAAGACTTTGCCTATTCGTCATCCAGTAGCTAAATGGAGAGTAGAGGGTGTGCAGATCTGGCCTGGACTCAGAGAGAGCTGGCAGCTGTTTGTGATCATGGAGAAAGCTGCCTCGCATGAACTGACCTATAGCTAATGTTAATCCACAAGTAATTATGACCTTCATGAATTGTTTTGAAGTCCAACTATTGGTCCATGCTAACTTACTGTTCTCACTAGTGTGTTCGGTATAAAGGATTTGTCATCTCTTTAAGAAGCTAACACCATTTCTATTTTCATAGAATAGATGTCCCACACTTTCAGGGGTTTCTTATGAGATCAAATATGCACTGTTTTCACTCTGGTACACAACTGTCCAGTAGACACAGTCTTTCCCCCACTCGTTCTAGCCATGAAAAAGCAAGACTTAAGGTCAGATTCACTTTTACAGAACACAGGAAAGCTGAAATGGCATTTCCCTGTATCACCTGGGAGGCTGATACATTTATGTCTCCTAGTCTTCTTCAGCATTTCTCTCTGAGGGAGGAAGCTTTAAGTTCTGCATAAAAGCCCAACTGGTGGAGGCTAGAATGGCGACGAACTGAATGAACACATCCACAGTTACCTTAGCCATGCCCCCACTCCACTCAGCGCTTTCCACTTGTATTCCTTACTGCCATTATTTTGATTTCATCTGCTTATGTCCATACCTTCATGTTTTTTGTTTTTTCCCTCTAGGAATAGGTGACACTTTAGTTGTTTCTAAGGCTTGGTCTACACTTACCCCCCAAGTCGAAGTAAGGTATGCAAATTCAGCTACGTGAATAACGTAGCTGAATTCGACATACCTTACTTCGAACTTACCGCGGTTCAGACGCGGTCCACACGCGGCAGGCAGGCTCCCCGTCGACTCCGCGGTACTCCTCTCGTTGAGCTGGAGTACCGCAGTCGACGGGGATCACTTCCTGGTTCGATTTATCGCGTCCAGACCAGACGCGATAAATCGAACTCGGAACTTCGATCCCCAGCCGCCAAACTAGCGCGGCAATGTAGACCAGCCCTAAGACTTTCAGATTTATGAAAGGGATACAGAATGAGGATCTCAAATGAAGTGAGATTTCTTATGGCAAACTAAACAGTGTTTTTTGGTGTTTTGTTTGGGAGGGTAATATTGGGGGGTGGTCTCTTGTTTTCTTTTTATATTTCAGTGGTCTGATTGCGAATGAGGCATTTGGTAAGATAGACGCATATGTGGCTTAGTCCTATTTTGAGTTGGAATACACTTAGTGGGAGCATGCATTTCCCTGGCATTTTTTAACATTGTTTTTCTGCACTGGTGATCTGCCAAAGTCATCCCCCTCTTTAGAGGAATGTGTATAAAAATGCTTATCTTACTGTATGTAAATAGCTCACTTTAAAAAAAAACAGGGTTTTGGAATGCATTACATTCTACTTGGTGTTTTAAACAACAGGGGCTCCTTACCATGCAGGCATCCCACAGAACCAGCCGGAGAATCAAACTGAAATTTTCATACTACTACAACCTCAGTAATGCTAATAGCAGTTTTACTCTCACAAAGGCTACTTTTGTTCTTTTCTTGTAAGTCTGTTAAGGGTCTGGATAATGACTTTGGGTCAAATCCTAAAAGTTATCCTCAGTGGGAGTTGTGGATGCTCAGTACATCTCAAGGTTTGACCCTATAAATATACAGAACATTTTTCTCCATTTTTTATTTATATATGGAAGCGAACTGGGGCATTTTGTTAGATTTCTTTCTTTCAACTGTGTATTTTAAAAGTTTTAAAAAAACAAAAGGGAGAAAATTCAGAAGTGAATCAAACAGCGTTCTGGTACAATGAAGCATGTAAAATCTGCCCTTTGACCTACCTATCCTGTAGGCATGTCACTTGATAAAAGGAGAGCTGGTCTGGCTGGCACAAGTTACATTTTAAATATTTAGTTTCAGAAACTTTTTACTCACAGCTGATCAAGTCTGGGGCTTAGCTTACTATAAATCAACCAAAAACAATGCTGTTTTTTTTTTATTATTTCTATAAATGCAGTGAGAATAAACTACTGCAGCATTTCAAAATGCTGTTTTGTCTTTATCTGGCAAATTCCCTTCTAAATTGAGCTGATATGTTGGTTTCTCTCTCTATTGTCTGTTTCCAGTTCAGGATCTCCTAACTTCTGATGCCATTTAACAAGCAGTTAGCCTCTATTATGAACAATAATATTGTGTCCCTTCAGCTGTTACAGAAATCTTTTGCAAGTCACGCACAGTTGTCACTACACTAATAGGTGCCTTCCTGTGCAGAAAATAATCACCAATAGTAATAATTTGCAATTTTATAGCCCTGTTGATATATAAAATGGATGTTTTGAGAAACTTTGCACATGGATTACTTTATTCAGCTGCATTGGAGTGAAATGTGAAATTGTTTAAAAGCACACAAGTGCAATGCTGCACAAAAGTTTAGGATTGAAAGTGAACCAATGCTCTATCAAATTTAAGTAGACATTTGGGTTTTGGCTGGCACACTGTTTAATACCTCAGGTATGAACACACTGGGTCAAATCCTCAGCTCGTATAAATCAGTGTCGTGCCTTTGAAGACACTGGAGTTATGCCAATTTGCATCAGCTGAAAGATCACTAACTAGCAAGACTCATGCAGTTTCTTAGCATCCCTGAGTTTGAAGTTTGACTAACTGGGGCTTCAAAAATTGTAGGATGCTGCTGGAGTTAAGCTGCAACCACTGTTTCAGTGATCTTTGCCCAGAAAGGAGAGGTTAGGGACTGGGTGATTGGTGAAAAAAGTGTTTTGCATGTTGTCTTGAACAAGAGCTTCTTCACCAAAATGTGTGTCATGGTTGCAGATTGCCTATTTGCTCCAGCATTTCCTATTGGCTCTGACCAACTGTAGGGGCCAGGCCTTCAACTTATAGAAGGCTGCACAAAATTTTCTTAGAGCATTCATTACCTTGATAAGAAAGTGGATGGCATTCACTCAAGGAGGACATTGTTATTTTTTTTTTCATACTGTTTGATGTTATATCTTGGGTCTAGATGGATTGCCTCACATCTGATCTCTCTTAGCTGCAAGGTATGTTGACTACTTCTCATTTCAGTTAGTCTTTGTCAACTCTACGAATGCCTTTTCAGTAGAGTTATACTGGCATAACTATACAACCAGAGCCCCCTACTACAGACATAGCTTATATCAGCAGAAAAATTTTGTTGGTGCCACCAACAGCACTATTCTGTTGGCATAGCTATGTCTACATTGGGGATATTGCCTGCAGAGCTATGTCCATTAGAGGGTGTCGTTTTTTCACACCCTGACGAAAAAAGCTGTGATGACACTACTTTACTGTGTAGACCTGGCATAAGAAAATATTTCATCTGGGATCTGGAGGAGGCTAACTCAGTTTTGCTTCTCAGGCCGTCACAAATGCTGTGGCAGAGGAGAAGGGGGATCTCTTAATCTTTGCTGTGGCATAGAAAATCAGAACACTTTGTCTCAGTCAGCTGGATTCAGCACCAGGCTTTTACCACTGAATTGTACCCCTAACCCTCCTCTTGTTCTGGCTGTTTCATGTGGTCAGTAAAGCAAATTGACCTGGGAGGACAAAATGGAGGGAAGGGACAGCTGAGTGAGAGATTAAGGGTATGTCTACACTACAAAATTAGGTTGATTTTATAGAAGTCGATTTTTAGAAATCGATTTTATACAGTCAATTGTGTATGTCCCCACTAAGCGCATTAAGTCGGCGGAGTACATCCTCACTACTGTGGCTAGCATCGACTCACGGAGCGGTGCACTGTGGGAAGCCATCCCACAGTTCCCGCAGTCTCCGCTGCCCATTGGAATTCTGGGTTAAGCTCTCAATCCCTGATGGAGCAAAAACCATTGTCGCGGGTGGTTTTGAGTACATGTTGTCAGTCTCCCCTCCCTTCCTCCCTCCATGAAAGCAACTGCAGACAATCATTTCGCGCCTTTTTACCTGGTTTACCCGTGCAGACGCCATAGCACGGCAAGCACGGAGCCCACTCAGCTCACCACTGCTGTTGTGAGCATTGTAAACACCTCATGCATTATACTGCAGTATGTGCAGAACCTGGCTAAGAGACCGCAGCCCGAGGACGATTGTGAGGAGGACATGGACACAGACATTCCTGAAAGCACAGGATGTGGCTATTGGGACATCATGGTGGAAGTGGGGCTGGTTGATACAGTGGAACACTGATTCTGAGCCCAGCAAACAAGCACAGACTGGTGGGACTGCATAGTGTTGCAGTTATGGGATGATTTCCAGTGGCTGCAAAACTTTTGCATGAATAAGGCCACTTTCCTGGAACTCTGCGAGTTGCTTTCCCCTGCCTTGAAGTGCAGGAATACCAAGATGAGAGCTGCCGTGACAGTTGAGAAGCGAGTGGCGAGAGCAAGTGGAAGCTTGCAACGCCTGACTGCTACCGGTCAGTTGGGAATCAATTTGGAGTGGGCAAATCTACTGTGGGGACTGCTGTGATTCAAGTAGCCAATGCAATCACTGACATTCTGTTATCAAGGGTAGTGACTCTGGGAAATGTGCAGATCATAGTGGATGGCTTTGCTGCAATGGAGTTCCCTAACTGTGGTGGGGTGATAGACGGAACGCATATCCCTATCTACCAGTACATAAACCGCAAGGGGTACTTCTCAATGGTGCTGCAAGCACTGGTGGATCACAAGGGACGTTTCACAGACATCACCGTGGGATGGCCATGAAAGGTGCATGACGCTCGCAACTTTAGGAACTCCGGGCTGTTTGAGTAGCTGCAAGAAGGGACTTACTTCCCAGACCAGAAAATTACCGTTGGGGATGTTGAAATGCCAATAGTTATCCTTGGAGACCCAGCCTATCTCTTGCTCCCATGGCTCATGAAGCCATACACAGGCACCCTGGACAGTAGTAAAGAGAAGTTCAACTATAGGCGGAGTGGTGCAGAATGGTGGTAGAATGTGCCTTTGGACGTTTAAAAGCTCGCTCGTGCTGTTTGCTGACTAGGTTAGACCTCAGCGCAACCAATATTCCCATTGTTATTATTGCTTGTTGTGTGCTCCATAATATCTGTGAGAGTAAGGGGGGAGAGGTTTATGGCGGGGTGGGAGGTTCAGGCAAATCGCCTGGCTGCCAATTTTGAACAGCCAGACACCAGGGCAATTATAAGAGCACAGGTAGGTACACTGCACATCAGAGAGGCTTTGAAAACCAGTTTCATGACTGGCTAGGTCAGTGACCGTTGTGTGTGTTTCTTCTTGATGCAAATCTGCCCCCTTTGTTGATTTTAATTCCCTGTAAGCCAACCACCCTCCCCCCTTTGATCACATCTGGCAAAGGAAATAAAGTCACTATTGTTTTGAAACCATGAATTCTTTCTTTATTAATTAAAAAAAAAAGGGAGATAACTGATAAGGTAGCCCTGGTGGGGTGAGGGAGGAGGCGAGGAGGGAAGGACAAGGCCACATTGCTTATTGTAGCCACACTACAAATCAAAACTGTTTGAATGACAGCCTTCTGTTGCTTGGGGCCATCCTCTGGAGTGGAGTGGCTGGGTGCCCGGAGCCTCCCCCGCGTTCTTGGGCGTCTGGGTGAGCAGGATATGGAACTTGGGGAAGAGGGCAGGCGGTTGTACAGTGGATGTAGTGGCGGTCTGTGCTCTTGACTTTCCTGCAGCTCCACCAGACACCTGAGCATGTCCGTTTGCTCCCCCATTAGCTTCAGTATTGCATCCTGTCTCTTCTCATCACGCTCACTTAATGCTTTCCTGGACTCTGCCACTGAATGCCTCCATGCATTCAGCTGTGCCCTATCAGTGCATGAGCTCGAAAACATGTCATCGCGAGTGCGCTTTTTTCACCGTTTAATCTGCGATAACTTCAAGGACGGAGATGATAGAGGGAGCATAGGAACATTTGCACCTGCAGGGGGATAAAAAGGGAGAGTAAAATCTAAGATGATACATTTCTGAGAACAAAAGGGAGACTCTTTCACGGTGAATCATGCAATTCACAGCAGACAGCACATGTGCTTTAGGTACAAGGTCGCATTTTGCCTTTTATATTGAGCACCTGCCGGTATGGTGATACATCACACATGGCTGGGCAACAGAATTCGGTTTCCAGGCAGCCATGGTAAGCCAAAGGGTATGCGGGTTTGGCTCCTGACACCTTCATAACATGTGGGAATGTTTTCAAACTGCAGCGCCCTCCGTTCACATAGCAAGCAATGCCGGTTGGGATGTGGAACAGCCCCCTTGTCATAGCCATGACACATGGGGGTAAATGTGCTCTCTTGCTGTCATGAGATGCTGTTGAAAGTTTTGAATATTAAACAGCTGTTTCAAACATGCTGTATGGGCCTCAGCAAAAGTATCTCTCCTACAGCTTGTCATTATTCCCTCAATGAAGTCAATGGGAAGTTTGCCAGTGACTTATGAGGTACTCTGTACCTCAAAGCAGCACCCTGGAACCCCCCTATTCACCCCATATATCATGGCATAATTATGAGATGTTTTGTACAAAGTAGACTCATAGACTCATAGACTTTAAGGTCAGAAGGGACCATTATGATCATCTAGTCTGACCTCCCGCATGATGCAGGCCACAAAAGCTGACCCACCCACTCCTGGAATAATTCTCTCCCTTGACTCAGCTGTTGAAGTCCCCAAATCATGATTTAAAGACTTCAAGTCGCAGAGAATCCTCCAGCAAGCGACCCCTGCCCCATGCTGCGGAGGAAGGCGAAAAACCTCCAGGGCCTCTGCCAATCTACCCTGGAGGAAAATTCCTTCCCGACCCCAAATATGGCGATCAGCTGAACCCCGAGCATGCGGGCAAGATTTTCCAGCCAGTATGCCTTGTGAGGTATCATTTTAAAAGTCTTGATCTGTTGAACATTAATATCCTGTTGGGTTGTATGTGCTTTCATTATATATGAAGTTATGAAGTTTTGCTATGTGTGTGTGTAGCGGGGTGGTCACCCCGCTCCTGCCCGGAGGGGTTAAAGCAGCCCTGGAGAGGGCTGTGGCTGGGGAAAGGCTGATTGGGGAAGCAGCCACAGCTAAGGCCATGCCCCAATCAGGCCGCAGCTGGCCCTATAAAAGGGCTGTGAGCCAGGAGCTCAAGAGGAGACTCTCTCTCTAGTTGCATGAGAGAGAAGGACCTGGCTGCCTGGGAAGCTGAGGAGGGTACCTAGAGTGGAGCAGTGCTGGAGAAGGGCAGAGGGAGCTCCAGCCTATCAAAGCCCCAGGCTGCAGGTCGAGTTAAGGGCCCACAAAAGGGTACTAGGGCTGCAGAGGGACAGCCCAGAGCTAGGCAGAGGCAGCTGGTCCAACCCCCCTTGCCGATGATGAGTGGTTTACAGACTGCTGTCTACCCCAGTGAGTTGGGGCTAGATGGAGACTGGCAGTATCCACTGAGGCAAGGTGGGGATAGAGGGTTGGGGGTTCCCCTGGGAGGAGAGACCCAGAGATGGAGGGGTTACTGTTAGGGGCAGAACCCTGGTATACAAGGGCACCGGGGTCTGGGAGGGACATGGGGGGCCAGTGGCAGGCGAGACACCGGCCTGCAGAGGGCACTCTGGGCTGGGAGAGCTAATTCCTGAGACAACCAGCAGGAGGCATCGTGCCGGTGAGTTGTCGCCCCGCCACAGTGTGTTACTGAAATATGTTGTGAAGTTGGGAACATCACAACCAGCCTTTCAGATACAACAGTGGAGTTGCCAGACATGCTGATGGCCCATTAAAGAGAATCCACTATCCCAGGAACTGTATACAAAGGAGACTTCTCAGAGAGCGCATAGACAATGGAGACTGCTTGACCAATGGGGTCGGACTCCCACGTCACAAGCAAAAGATCTTTCCAGCAAGCTGGAAGAAATTATAAAGAGGGGAAGTGACATATCTTGGCCTCACTCCCCCTACAACTCAACACCTTTGAACCAAGCTAGAGGAGAGCCCCAGCCTGTGTATTGAACTAAACCATCTGTCAGGATGAGACACTGTTTTATTCAAATCCAGTTTAGTTAATAGAACTTAGACTGCAAATTTATTATTTTTTTAGGTAATCAACTTTGATCTCTATATAATCACCTAAAATCTAGTTTTCTGTACTTAGTAAACCTGTTTTATATTTTACCTAAAACTGTGTTTTAGTTGAAGTGCTCGAGAAATCTCAGGCTTGGTCTACACTAACCCCCCAAATTGAACTAAGGTACGCAACTTCAGCTACGTGAATAACGTAGCTGAAGTTCGAAGTACCTTAGTTCGAACTTACCTCGGTCCACACGCAGCAGGCAGGCTCCCCCGTTGACTCCGTGGTACTCCTCTCGTCTAGCTGGAGTACTGCAGTCGATGGCGAGCACTTCCTGGTTCGACTTATCGCGTCCAGACAAGACGCGATAAGTCAAACCCAGAACTTCGATTGCCAGCCGCCGAACTAGCGGCTGGGTGTAGACATACCCTCAGCTCAGTTTACAAAGGCTAGTGTGTGTCCTCTCCACATCAAGGGAGTGGCAGACTGGGTAATGAACTTACACTGGCCAGGCTTCTGACCAGGGAAAGACAGTACAGTTCTGGGGTGCAAGGCTGGGGGGAATTGGCTGCAGCCTCTCTGTTGTTGGTTCATGAGTGGCTGGGAGAATCATTCATGTACCTCGGTTAAGTGTGTCCCTGCCTGTGGAGGTCTGTGTAAGTGCAGTGCCTGTCAGAGATTTGTAGCTTGCCAACAGCATCACAGTGTGAAAGGGAGTCCAGGTTGGCGGGACAAAGGGCTCAGCGATCCCACAGTCAGGTTGCATCCTGGGAAAACCCATCATAGGCTCCGAAAAACTAAAAGTAATCTCTCCTACGGCTTGTCATCCTGCCCTCAATGAAGTCAATGGGAAGTATGCCAGTGACTTCAATGGATTTAGGATTGGAGCCTTACAGTACTTGCTGCTAATCAGAATGAACCAATGTCTAAGTAGACTTACAATACAATAAGTGGTCAACTACAACTTTTAAAGTTTTCATTAAATTCAAGTGCACCTACAAAGAGAAGATCAGTTTTAAAAATATATCGTATCTAATTTTTAAGTTCTCTGTCAGCTGTTACTGCCTCTATCTTATCTGTTAATGAGTGTACCCATTCTGGAAGCTGTCCACTTCGTTTTCTAACTTGTGATATAGTGCCAGGTCTCTGATCTGTACAGCAGTGAGATCATGATACAGGCATGCCCATGTGTTTACATGCCTATGAGAGCGGATAATCGCAGACTGAGACAGCTCTAACTCGGAGTACATTTTAACAAGGATTTATTCTATACTAACTCTGGTCACTGACCTCAGCGATGGGAAGTATGTGCATAATTCAATGCCTGCTCTTGATTTAGCTGCCTTTTTTTTTTTTTTTTAGGAAAAAGAAGATTAAAAGCTCCTAAAACAATCTGATATAAACACACTTGGCTGTGGATTGTAAGTAAAATATAAAATACAGCAGATATGAGACTAATACAAATTCCTTAATGTTTTCAGGCCAGATTCTGCTCTCACATCATTTGTCTCAATAAGGAAATACAGTACAAATAGTAAGGCATTAATACTTTTAATGTACTGAACACCTTTTATCTAAAAGGTCTCCAAGCTCTTTGCAAACATAAATTTGACTTCACAACACGTAGGAAAATTGAGGCACGAAGCGGTTTGGGTGATTGGAATGGGAGGGGGGCATTTAATGAAGGCATTGAGTAATATTTATTCAGTGCTATGTTTTGAAGCATGTGAGAATCTAAAAGTAAATTAGAAAAATAATTGCTTTAAGAGGACCTTATCTGAATTGCATGAGGAGGGAGGATTGAAGCAGGAATCTTCTCTGAGCTGCAAAGATGAGTTCTGAGCAGTGCTCACTGAATTCTGCCCAACAAAGCTCTTCCATCATGCTATTAAGTGGCAAATCACTTAATCAAATGTGCTAGAAGCATTACATCATCTGAACACCTTGTCACTGGGTGCCTAGCAAGCAATTCTGAGGAGAGGATACCATTGCATTAAAAGTGTTGCTCTTCCTCGGGGGCCCAGTCTTGCTCCCATTAAAGCCTTTGGAAAGACTCACATGAAAGGCAATGGGAGTTGTATAAGGACCCTGCACTCTGAAACAGCAAACTTCATTTAAAAAAAGAACAGCCATAAAAACACCGATTCAGCAAAGCTCTGAAGTATGTGCTGAATTTTAAGCATGTGCATACACCCAGCCCGATTCAGAAAATCACTTCAAGCACCCTAAGTATATGGTGATATGCTTTGCTGATGGGTACACAATGAACAGTTAAATACGTTTTTCTTTTACAGCCTCTAATTAAAAGCTTCCTATTACAGAGAGATCCAGTTATCACACAGGATCACATTAATCCCTGCTATAACTCCCCACTCCATTAGAGAGTTGGGTCAAATTCATGCCTTAGATACTGTAGGCTAACTAAGAGGATCTTGGTGTATATATCCTTTTTTTTTCTCCCCCAACCTCCTTCCCCCACATCCCCCCAAGTATAACAACATTTGTGCTATCATTGGAAAAGCTTAGATCCTCTCATCTAGACATTTCCTTATGGAAAGGTCCTGTAGAATTTAATAGGGATGAAACCACTAGGTTCCTATAGAAAGTGTTACTCTAAAAAAGCTAATGTAATAGCAAATGATGTCTATAGACTTCTATACAGGAATATAACTTCTCATAAAATCTATAAGATGGTTCCAACCCCCCTGCCATGGGCCTGGATCAACCTCTGCTGCAGAGAAACCAATGAAAAAATCATAAGGGGAAGAAGTTTCTGCCAGAATCATCTTGCAAGATTGCACCTCCAGTATCATCCCATTGAGGGTAGGAGTTTGGTCTCCATGAAATAAGCTGCAAAGTCCACACCCAACCTGGTAGACCTCCAGGAATTTGTATGGATTCTAACCCACCTGAGCAGGGGTCTGGCACCTCCACAAGCCCTGGCTCCCTAGTCACTTCTCAAACTTTGGTACTGTGGGCTCTGAACAAAATACAGTAAAGTCCAGGAATCCCCATGAGGCTGAAAATTATATAGTTCTCTCAACTTCTGCTTCTTCCCTGGAGCTGCTAGAGTTCACCCATTCTTCCTGTGTGGGCCTCGATCCATGGGACAGGGTGAAGACTCTAAAGGTTGTGGGGGGAATGCTGTTGCAGACATGACTTCATTCTGCACTGAAAGGGGAAACTTTATCACAAGTCTTGTGATATTTAAGGATTTTCTTAAAGCTAAACTCCTGGAGTTAGGTGATTACATGAGAATTTAGAGTTTTTTTTTTTTTTTGGAGAAGTTTTTACCCTTGGCGGTTGCAGAGAAGTTGGAAAATGACCCAAAGGCAGCCCCCTAAATGTTCAAAAATCAAAAGGCAAAACCCCAAAATGTAATTACTTTTTAAAAATCATATGAATTTTAAGCCAATCTCATGATTTCTTTGGGTGCTGACTCGTGATTTTTGAATGCTTTGGGCTGGCCATACTGGGGAGCTCTCTATCCTGACAGGAGGATCTGCGCCACAGAAAGTTTATCAGTTCCAGTTGTATCTGAGAGCACTTTCCCAGCTGGCTGGCAACTTGAGACTCCGCAGACCCCTCAGGCTATTCCCAATCACTTGCTAGCATCTGTTCCATATGAATCTTTCACTTCTTTCATTCATTTCCACTAGCAATGTTATTGGACTAAGGCTTTTATTAACGTGTCCTGGTAATCCTGTTCTTCTATTTCCCTGTCCCCTGAACTGTCAGGAACGCAGCAGTGCTATGGCAAGATGGAGCCTTAGTAAGAGCAGTTCTATAGTTATGGTTTAGGTGGTACCTTCATTCTAAATGCTATTTTCAGACTTGTAACTTTATGGAAAAGGTTACCCTTAGGATTGAAATGTATTATGTTTAGTTTAATGTGTGATCATTTCAATAAACACTGTTGCAGTATAGTAGATATATGCACACTGCCACACTTGACTCTCACATTGCACATTGAAATAAATGACTGAATGCATTTATATCCATTTGCAATCAAGCAAGCTTTTTCCTTTTAGCTGGATTTACTCTTTTTTATTATCATTTGACTGTTGCATGCACACAAATCAGACCCAAGATGTTTGTACATTTTATGTGCAATTGCTCACACTTTTTTAAAGGCAAGGGAATTCAATGCAAAGAAATGTTAATACAACATTAGGGATGAGAATTTAAAGAATCCAAGTCAGAACCTTCTCAACCAAATTATGGTTCCCACAGCAACATTAACTCAGTACATTAAATATATATCCATGAAGAATAAATCAAACAAGATACAGTTTATAGTGGCATAAAACACTACATATGTATAAGGGGTTGATTCCTGAAGAAACTGTAACTCATCCTGGATTTGTTACAGCTGCTGAGGGAACCATAACTTTGAAATTTCAGATTATTGCATGCTTACATTCTCAACCATAGTGTTCCAGTTTTTTCTATAACGATATATTTCAAGTTTATCTGAAACTATTTGTGGTGACACACAAAGATAATCCACAATGTGTATTGGAACACCTCCTGCTGAATACTTGAGGTCACTGTGTAGCAATTAAAAATGCAATGGGACCAGAAGTGCAGGAACAATTTTCATACTGGGGGTGCTGAGAGTCATTGAACCAAACTGTAAACCCAGAATATAATGGAAACCACTTCTAGCCACGGGGTGCGGCAGCATCCCCAGGACCTCTAGTTCTAGCATCTATGAATGGGACACAGATAAAAGAGACAAAATCCTCAAAGGTTCCTCAAATGTCACTGCACATGCAAAATAAAGCAGCCTGTAATACCTCTTTAAAGAGAGGTTGAAGTAGGGGTGGTTAAGATCTCTAATATAACCCATTACGTATCGTTGGGGTTTCTGCTGCAAAGGCATGTTTGCTCACTGACTCAAAGTAAGGTGATAACAGCAACTGTTGATTTGAGGAATGCAGGAAGGAAAAGAAACTGGCCATGGATATTTCAAATACATGGATCGTAGTGTATTTAGAGCTTTACATGTCAACAAGTGAAGCCTGTCATTCACCCTTAGGCCTTGTCTATGCTGGAGTTGGTGGGTAGGGTATGTGTCGCTACATGCCACAATGAAAAGCCGACTGTGTACACACTGTGGTGTGTAGTTACATGTAGCAGGGAAAGGCTCTGGCAGCAGGGAGGCAGTGGGACACTGTACTGCATAAAATAGCAGTGTAGATGTGAGAGGCAAAACTTGGGCATGTAGTGAGCCTGTAGGGTATATACCCTACGGTTCTGGTGTGTGTGTCTACTCTACTCACCTAAGCAGTGCCTCAGGCTTTATTGCTATTGATATCTATGCTAGTGGGGTATGCCACGGTATGTACTCTAGCTGCTGTAAGTGTAGACATAGCTTTATTTAGCTTGTTAGGTCTTCTGGGCAGGAAGGAGGGAGACAGAGCTTTCTAGGCACAGAGCTCACTGGACTGGCACACTTGGAGATTTCTGAGCAAGGACACTTCCTGCTGCTGATTGCCTCTACTGTGTTCAGGGAAACAGGATTTCATGTGCATATTTGTAAATAAACAAGATTACACCAATAATGTATCTGCCTTTTATCACTTATTTCTGAGCCTAGTGGAAACAACACTTCAAGGTCCCAAATTTTGTTTAGCTGCGTGGGCCAATGGTACATTTATTTTTAAAGGAAGTTCCCTCTGTAATATAGTTTCCTTTTGGAGAATACGGCCATGGCACTAAATGAGGTTAAACAAAACAACCATGAATCAGACTTCCATATAGGAAAGTGAGGTGGACTGTAACAGTTGAAGCTATTATGAAGCATCAAATGAAGATGAAAACTTGAAGTTAGAATTGTATATGGTGAGAATTTAGATTAGAGTAACCATCTGTAAGAAGATGTGTCACAAATTCAGTGGACTATAATAAAGTTGATTTAGGACAGAAGTGAGATGATTCCACTTCTTGGAGTGTGCTTCTGATCTTGACCCCTAAAATTTAGGCAGTAGGAATGCAGAGACTACATGATAGAATTGCAATAGCTAGAAAGGAAACTGTTAAATCATGAACAAGGATTTCAGAGGAGCTGAAGTCATGTGTTAGTAATGTACAGAAGGTGGTGATAAGCAGATTCAAGTTAGAGAAATATGTGTGTGGGGGGGAAAACTTATCTGTAAACCCAGATTTATTTGAGAGTTGCTGAGGAGCAAAGTAAAGAGAGGAGTTGCAAAGTGATAGCAGAGTCACGAACATCAGAGATGAATGAGAAATCACCTTTGTTTCAAGTAATTCAGTAACAGCAAATGTAGCAGGGTGTAATTTATGTGTCTACATACATACTGTCAATTCATTGTTTCCAGGATGTATTGATAACACGTAGTAGTACTGTTTTTCTTCTTGGATTTTGTTCAGTGTTAGCATGTTGGACATTATGCTTTTCTTTTTCATACTCAAGTTATAAAGCTGCTCAATAACTTGAGTTATATTTTGTCAGCTTGGTCATCAATTTTTAAAGTAACTACTATCAATTGCAATATAGTAGATCTAGGATGAAGATGTAATTCTGATCTCAATCTGGATTTGAGTTAGACTAGGATTAGGGTTTGGATTCAGCAATACCAAAATCTCACTGCTGCAATGTTCTGGTCCATAAGGGTGCAAATCTTGTGAGATTTCTGCTGTTTTGAATGGTGAAGATCTCCAGATACCATTTTGTGCAAGACCTGTGCCATTGTAGTTCAAATCTCTTCAGAACTGGTGATGAAGTGAAATTCAGGCATGTTTGCACTGGAACTTGAAAATAGATTACTGCTGGATTTCAAATCCAACCCAGCATTAAAGATGTAGAGGCAGGTTCAGACCTATAGACTTGAATTTAAGGATATTTAGACTTAAGATTCTGGTTTTAGCCCACTTCTTAAATACACTATGGTAACATTACTGAGATTGGTAAATTTCCTTTCCCCATCAAAATAACTAATAAACTGAGTACATATATTCTGAATATATTTACTTGTTCCCATAATATAAGAACTAGGGGCCACCAAATGAATTAATGGGCAGCAGGTTTAAAACAAATAAAAGGAAGTTCTTCTTCACACAGCGCACAGTCAACCTGTGGAACTCCTTGCCTGAGGAGGTTGTGAAGGCTAGGACTATAACAGGGTTTAAAAGAGAACTAGATAAATTCATGGAGATTAAGTCCATTAATGACTATTAGCCAGGATGGGTAAGGAATGGTGTCCCTAACCCCTGTTTGTCAGAGGGTGGAGATGGATGGCAGGGGAGAGATCACTTGATCACTACCTGTTAGGTTCACTCCCTCTGGGGCACCTGGCATTGGCCACTGTCAGTAGACAGGATACTGGGCTGGATAGACCTTTGGTCTGACCCAGTATGGCCATTCTTATGTTCTTATGTTCTTATGAATCATGCCTAAGGCTGTCTTGAGAGACTTTGTTTCATTATTTAATAGTCTACTATTGTTTTGATTATGGTTGTGTTTCTGATTACTGTGCAATATTTGTTAGTCCTTAAGAAAATAATTCTGGTTTGTCTTCTAAATAACAATATTTTAAAATAGACTAATTCTGATAAGGGGTGGATATTTTTCTTTAAAACACAATTGGTTTAAAGTTCAGTGACTGTTCATACAGGCCACTGCTAATTCAGCTGGTTTCATTTAACGTAACCAGCAGAGAAGAAGTAAATGCAGACATATATTTAAACAAAGCCTTTCAGGATTATTTGGTTTAAAACGGAAATACCCAGATCCCAGGTGCTTGAAAAAAATGCCAGGTCCTAAAATCCTGAAGTGAACACTTAATTTTCAAAAACGAGTATTAGTATTGGGGAAATTAGCAATGCCCCTTTGCCATGTACATTGGCCAAACCGGACAGTCTCTACTCAAAAGAATAAATGGACACAAATCATTGGACTCACATCAGGAATCATAACATTCAAAAATCAGTAGCAGAACACTTCAATCTCCCTGGTCACTCAATAACAAACCTAAAAGTGGTAATTCTTCTACAAAAAAACTTCAAAAACAGAGTCCAACGTGAAACTGCAGAACTGGAATTAATTTGCAAACTGGACACCATCAGATTAGGCCTTAATAAAGACTGGAAGTAGTTGGGTCATTACAAAACCTAAACCTAATTTCCCCAATACTAATTTCCCCCTACTGTTACTCACACCTTCTTGTCAACTGTTTGAAATGGGCCACTCTCATTACCACTACATAATTTTTTTTCCCTCCCTTGGTATCCTGCTATTAATTGAATTGTCTCATTAGACTGACCTCACACTTGGTAAGGCAACTCCCATCTTTTCATGTATATATACCTGCTCCTGTATTTTCCACTCCATGCAACTGATGAAGTGGGTTCTAGCCCACGAAAGCTTATGCCCAAATAATTTGTTAGTCTCTAAGGTGCCACAAGGACTCCTCATAGTTTTTGCTGATACAGACTAACACGGCTACCACTCTGAAACTTAATTTTCAGGTTTCTGTGGTACAATGCAGATCTTTCTATGGCTGGGTGGGAATGGATCTTTTCTATACCAATTTCCTAATCACAAGAGCCAACCTAATACCTGTTTAAAATTTGAAAAATCGAATATTTAAAAGGCAGCTTGTGGAGTTAGGAAATGAGGAAGTAGAAGACACACTTTAGAGATTTTCCAAACACTTTGTGACAAAGTAGAGTAACTCCAAGTATAGAATTACTTGCTGATTTACTGGTAAATTATAAAACTAAAGACTTAGTCAAGTTTGAGTTAAGGTTGAAAATAATTCCCACATCAGTAACTCTAGGGGAAATGCTATAATAGCACAGTATCATTTAAAAAACAAGCTTATGCTTAAAAAAAACTTGTGAAAATATAGAAATACAAATTTAGGGTCACCCAAACCAACTATTATCTGCTTCCATCACTCATTACCCTTGTATAGTCACTTACACCAGTGCAAGGTTGATGTAAAATACCACTAGAAGAGAATGGTAGCATTTTACACTCACTTTTTAGTCACTTACACCAGTACACAAAGCAACAGAAAAAGAGACCTGAGGTGTGGGATCAAGACACTTGAAGGAGGTCTTACAATCTTGCATATTTGCTCTAGCACACTTAGTATGTAAACTAGAAACATTTTGACAAGGATTTTAACCTTGGCAAATTTAATTTCTTAAATTATGTATCTTTTCAAAATTCACTTATGAACTCTATAAGGGCTGGATTATGTTCATAGTAAAGACATGTCTATATGTAATAAAATAGTTGCCAGTGCTTAACCTCACAATGCGTCAGTAACTTGGCATATTACACTTTATATGCCAAGGCTTTTTTTTCTCCTGACTATGATCTTTTCACCTAAGGACTTTAAGTTTTCTATCAACTGTATCTAACAGGATGCTAATTTATGTACATAGTGAAGACCGGAACATGTAGCTGCAGCTATCGAAAGTTCATTGCATTCCACTTCAGCTACCACAGCAAGGTGTATCCAGCATATTCAGGAGGCTATACATGATTTAAGAGGACTGCATCTACAGATCCTTGGACAGCTTCAGACATAAAAAGTTATAAAGATTTAAATTTTCAGTTTATGGCCACCCTCCTCAGCTGGTAAAGTGAGAACCCTTTGCCTGTTTCTTTAGATTTGTATGAATTGCACTGTAGTGTGCGTTTTATTTGTGATTTGTTCTTTCAAGTAGAAGAGGAATGGATGAAAGATCTTGTATGGTGTTCAGGTGTAGGGTTATTTGTTAATTTTGGCTGGGGTGGGGGCAGAGTTAAATTTGTTTGGCTGAACTTAACTGTTCATTTCTATATTTTCAAACAATTGTTTTTTTGGTAAGTGTAATTGTAATTTTGAATGTGCTGGTTCCTAGCCCTAAGCTAGTAACACAGCAAATTCTCGTAAACCTTCTAATGGCATTAGTCTTCTCAGAAGCTGACAGGATACAAAATACGGTGACTTTTTAGGCCAATATCATTTTTGAGGCAAAAAATTAGGAAAATTTCCAAGAAATCACAAATTTATCATTTTTTAAAACTGCAGTATCTTCAATAGAATACCAATAAGCAAATAATTCCAGCCTCAGATCACATATGGAAAATCTCAAGCAGACTGCTGTACTCTCAGCAAAGTTAGATAGGTATGGGTATCCAAATCAGACATATAATGGAAAGCTAGCTTCAATAACTATAGAGAGACAAATGCCCACCTATAACTAGGTGTTTTCCACTTGCTGTACTATCATTAAAGAAATGAAATAGCTAGTACAGGGCTGCATTCTGAACTCCTAACCAGGCAAAACAACCCTTTTTAAAAAATGAATGTCCATTCCTTTCTTGTTGCATGCGAACAAACCTAGCTATTGCATCCAGTTCCGTCTATATAGAGAGATGAATGTACCTCTAAGAATTCCCTATTGTGTTTAAATATGATGTCTTGCTGTTGTAATATGGCCTACATCCCATAAGCAGATGGGACATGTCACCACATGATGCGTCACTGCGGGACATAGGAACAGATGTGCTGTTCAAAAAACTGTGGTCAAAACATCTAATGTGTGATTTAAAGAAATATTTATTTTTCAAAAGTAAAAGATTTCCTACCCACAGAAAATGTTGGTCTAGTAAAGCTCATGCTTTTCAGTTGTAAGAGAGTTTATGCTTTTAATAACTACATGTGAATATTGTAGTATGGCCCCTGATCTGTTTACCTGTAGTGAATTAAAAAAAAAAACCCAAAACTAAGAACCAATATATTTGTTTTGTGTCAATATGAGAGCCCAATAATATAATCCTTACAAAGAAAAAACTCCATTCAGACAACAACAGCTTTGCCTGAGCAGAATTTGCAGGACAGGGAATTTACCTGAGATATTAAGTTTGTATAATAAAATCCATGCCATTACTCCAGCCTATAACCCTTTTTTGACAATTATTAGTTCACTGTATTTTAAGCGACATGGCTATAAAAATGTGTTTCTTGTTTTACGATACAATTCTACAGAGACTTCTAGGACTCTTTAGTGAGATATTATAGGCTTCAGGCAGGGCTGCAAGCATCCTACAAAAGCACTCTTCCACTTTTTTCTTAATACTGCTAAGTAAGTCATTGTATTCCTTTCACAAACTTTGAAATTTTAAAAATATATCGTTGAATAGATGCCAAGATAGTAAAATTTATGTGCTGGACTCTTTGCTTCTCAATTGAAAATAAAATTATGTGTATAGTTTTTAATATTGGAATAGATTGCTCCTGATCCAATTATGGTTTCTTTTGGAAATAGATGAAAAGACACAAAATTAGAGGGGGTGGGGGGAAGCTGAGAAATAAGAGTTTGTTATGAGGCAGAATGTTCCACAGCCTAAGGACCACTTTATTGATGGTCTGGTGGGGCATCATAATAATCTTTTCCCAAGGCTATTAATACAGTAGCTCCTACCTTTTGCACCATTGGTTGACCAAGGCATGTGCAGATGGCTTGTGACAAATGAAGGAAGCATAGAGTTGGCCAGAGTTCTGATGACCAAAATTATGCTCTAAGTTTCTCCAGTCATGATAGAAAGCATTTATAAAGATTTATGATTTGAAGTACTACCCCATAACTGGGTTGGAGGCAAAGAACTTTTTCTTGTCCTTCCCCATAGTTTCTGCAAAGTCTTTAAACCATAGGACTGTTCTAGTTGGTAGACAAGATGGTGAATCTTAGCTGTCCTCACTCAAGAATGGAGTTGTTTCTTGCTGTGAGAAGTCGTCCTTCTCCAATCACCAGACTGTATTAATTCAGACAGATTAGTTGTCTCTATAGTAGCAGTTCCATGTCAGGGGATGACAAATGTAAAGTAATCTCTGGTAAAGTTTTAGCTAGTTTTGCACAACAAATTTCTGAAAGTGCTGCTTGAATTTCAAGATGAAACGTATGTGTTGAACCCATGTCCTTCATGGCTGGCAAAATCTAGGCTGGCCTGGTGACTGCTAAAAAATGTGCCTCCTTTTAGGAGGATGAGGGTCAGTATCTCTTAAAGCTTAATAAGCTCATACTCTGAGAATATTGCTTGATGATAAACTAACCATTTATTGCCCTGTCTATAACCTCCGCTTATGGGGGAAAGAGGTTTAAGAAGTTTATGGTAAATCAGCATCTGGAGTCCTCAGATTTCCTTGATTTATTTCAGAATGACTGTGAACTTGAGTTGTCTTGGCTGGTGAGCTTCTTCTGATGATGGACAATTGTCAGATGAGCATATTGACCTTTTTTCTATATACCACTAGCCTTTGGTACTGTTGACCAAGAGGTAACTTTGCATTTGCAGGCCCTGATGGGGTAGAAGGAAGAGTAGTCCCCATTCTTCCTCTGAAGAATATCCCAGAAGGAGGTGTTGGACCCCTCTGCCCCAAGGATTTTCTCATGTGTGATACTACAGCATTTGTTTGTCACCTCTCCATTCTCAATGTATGTGAGACCACTAGGGAGATAGTGAGCTGTTTTAGGGTGCAATTTCATCAGCAATTAGATTATTTTTTAGTATGGCCCAGGAGGTGTCCTTGGTTTTCCCAGTGTTTGCCCCGTTTGGATAAGAGCTAGATGGCTGAAACTCAGTTCAGATAATGTTAGCTTAAATGGTGAAAGAGCTAGGAGAGAAGGTGGAGGTGATATCCTTTAGTGGCTTTTGTTAACAGGATTCAGAATCAAGGAGTCCAAAGGAATCCTAATTCTTGCTTTTCCAGATACTAGCCCTAGTCAAGAGTATATCACCTGTTTGGAAATGAGCATGACCATTCCTTCTAGAAAAGAGTACTGTCATTTGTCTCTTGGGTGGGATCACTACAGTGCATTCTACTAGGGTTTTCCACTGAAGAATACTTAGACTTCAGCTAGTGCAGAATGCAATGGCCTATCTGCTTAGGGATGTTTCTGGCATGGAGCATATTAATCCTTGGGCTACACGGGATTTCATTTTATTTCCAGGATGTTAATTTTGATTTATAAATCCATAATGGATTCATTCTCGCATATCTTTATAATTGCTCCAAACTGGCATTGAAAATTACTTCGGATATTCTTGCTAACAGACCCGAGATTCTACATGTGGAGACCGAGGCAGGATGTTCTCCAGAAAGAATCTTTGAAGTGGGAATTTGCTACCTGAATGGTCTGAGCCCAAAATTATTGTCTTTACATGCACATTCAATATAGGTAGGACTTGCAGTCAATTTTTTAATAGACTTTTCAGTGACTTTGTGCCAATTTAATTTGGGCTAATGTATGCGTTTTTATTGCTAATTATGCATTTAAAGATGATAGATGCATTTTATAAATTGTAAAATAAATAACAAATACACAGGTACAAGTCTTGTTGGCAAGTATTCCTTATTGGCATATAGGTCATGCCATTCAAAGACTTTTTAAAGGAAGGCATTTGAGAAGATGGTTTGGCTGTTCTTCTGATGAAGGAACATCATGCCTTTCCATAGAGAAGGGAGGGGAAGGTGCAGCTCTATATGGAAATACTTGTTTTGTACAAAAATGAGACCACAACATTAGCCTTGTACTTTATGGAGATAAGAGAATAAGAGGCCAGAAACACTTAGTAGTTTAATATTTTATTTGTAGATTATTTTTATAGCTGTAGAACATGCTCCTTTCATAGGACAAGAAAAAGCAAGTGCAGAGCAAACCTGAGGATGGCAGGGAAATCTGGGATTTTGGAAAGCAGAAAACAATAAGAGCTCCAGAAAAAAGTATGAGGTGGGAGAATAAGACACACACAGTTAGAGCTGGAGACTGAGAGTCTGACTATTGTGTTCAGTTCTGCCCCCAAATCTGAAATGACTGGAGGCAAATCATTTAACATCTCTGTGCTACAGTTTACCTAGCTTTAACAGAGTGTATTTATTAGAGCTGGTGAGAAAATGGAGAGGGAAAACTTCACAAAAATGTTGTTGAATTTTTTCCCCTTTTTTAAAGCAATTCTAAACTTTAGCAAACATTTTCCTTGAAATTAAAAAAATAATAATCTGATGAGGTCTAATAATGTACTCACAGGGCTGTTGTGAAGCATAGGGCAGGTTTACACTACAGCCTAAGTCACTATAACTTGCGTCATCCAGGGATGTGAAAAGCCTCCACCCCACCCCGAGCGACACAAGTTTCTCGCTGTCCACATCAGCGCTATGTGAACCATTTAGAGTTCCTTGGATAAAAGATGGCCTTCTCAGGCAGAAACATAGGATCCCGTCACCACCTTCCTTCAGGAAAACCCTCAGGAGGGAGCTCTGCAGGGAGGAAAAACTTCATGAAGATCAGACCGCCTCAAGGAGTTTGAATGAACTATTCTGTAGGGTAATGAAGTTTTCTGACTCCCATAAATGACCATTGGGTCTGCTCCCCTACCCAGTGTATTCCAGAAGATCCTCAGGAGAACTAGGCCATCCATTCAGATACCCTCTGTCCCTTCATCAGCCTGGTGGGGTCTTTCACACCCATCCCGTTCTGTCTACTGGAGCCGTGCTACAAGATCTCACCCTGGCTGGAAATGCCACCAGACCCTCCTTAAACATGGGATCTCAGGCTGAATTTATTTTGCCTCCCCCAGCAATGATGTGTGTGTATCCCAGTCCTACCTGTAGTACTACCTCTCCTGCCTTCTTCCTATATATGATTCCCCAAACCCAGAGAGGGTTCCCTACAGGCTGTGGGGAAAAAGGGGATGGTGCCACAGATGTGTTTTGAGATATCTTCTTTGCTCAGGTCAAGGAAGACCCATGTAAGAAGCCTTTTCTATGCTAATAATTTTGTGGGTAAGAGGGAGTGGGAGTGGAGCAGCAGTTAAGATGGAGTTAAGGATGAGCACTACCAAAGAAGTTTAGACTATATGGGGGTAGAGGTGCCAAAGCCTACATTTTGAATGGTCATGCTGGGAACTTGAATAGGAGAAAATAGGAAGTGTTTTCTCAAGTATTTAGCCCAAATCTACTGTATTGCTAATATTCTAGAAGTGCCTGAGGATAGGTAGTTCAAATGTGTGGTCTCCCTTGCACATTTTTCTATCATTACAGTTTGGGTTTCTGAAAGGTTAATGACAGGTACAGCTTGTGACTTCAGCTGCCAAAAAAATTCCAACAATTTTGGTTACTCTCCCAGTATTCTGAACATCCTGTCTCTTTAGAGAAAGAAATAACCTGTCTGAAAAGAAACTGATGATCCAAGATGTGCTCTAAGTATATTTTTACTGTGTGCCAGCATTTCAATGACACATATTCAATTAAATTCAACATATATTAAAAGAATGTTACAGTTGCAAAATTAAACACTCAAAAGACAGGAAATGAGAAAGTTGCTTTCATAACCTTAACTCTGCTCCCTTGTGCATATGCATTAAGATAATGTTAATGATCTTATACCATTATTTCCTCAGGACTCCTGCCCCCTTCAAGAGGAAGTTTGTCAATATGCAAAGGACCAGTAAAAGGTGGGGCATAAGTAATGCATGTACTGACGCGCTATTTTGAGTCTGCATGGACATTGAACTAACACTTTACCCATGGGTGAAATTTTCCTCTCTGTGTGCAGGATGGAAACAGCCCTGCTCCATTCCATATGGATCTTTAATATATTGTTCTCTGGGGCAGCAACTGTAAGTATATATTACTGCTACCTAAACTACTATCTCCTCCTGGGACACTCAAACCCCACTGACCTCTTCAAGCCCTTGTCCTGATTATAATGACTATATTCAGTGAGAGAAAATACCATGTGACAAATATGAATAATCATAATGAACCAACATAGCTTTACTTTAGACGAGGGGTGGCCAACCTGAGCCTGAGAAGGAGCTAGAATTTACCAATGTACATTTCCAAAGAGCCACAGTAATATGTCAGCAGCCTCCCATCAGCTCCCCCACCCCACTCCCAGTGCCTCCTGCCCACCGGCAGCCCCGCCGATCAGTGCCTCCCCCTCCCTCCCCGCACCTCCTGTTCAGCTGTTTCGTGGTGTGCAGGAAGCTCAGGGGGGCTGGGGGGAGGAGCGAGGGCATGGCAGGCTCAGGGGAGAGGGTGGAGTGGGGGCAGGGCCTGTGGCAGAGTCAGGGGTTGAGCAATGAGCACCCCCTGGCACATTGGAAAGTTGGTGCCTGTAGCTCCAGCCCCTGAGTCGGTGCCTATACAAGGAGCCGCATATTAACTTCTGAAGAGCCGCATGTGGCTCTGGAACCACAGGTTGGCCACCCCTGCTTTAGACTATCAGGAACTGAATACGCAGTGAACTACTCATCATCAATCCATAAGGGGCAATAGTCAGCAAATCATTATGAACTATATTTGAATAGTGACAAAGCCAAGGAAATGTCAATCAACTTGCTCAGGGAACCTAACTTCTGAGGAGATTATCTGATATAGCCCACAACTGAGTACGTCTTTATTAGAAGGCCCCACTTTATTAGCAGGTTATATCTATTAAGCAAACTATTTTACTCCATCTCTTCCTCCAAACAGGTTTCAGTGCATTATATACATGGTAGTATTGTGTCCTATAATGGTTTTATTAGTATGAGTGTTGGATGGTCGCAATCCATTTGTCCTATTTATTTACAGAAAGGCAATCAAAATAATACACATTACAAGAGTGTGGTTGCCTGAGAAGTAAAGCCCATTTCCCATTCAATAGTTATCCAGGCTGCTATCAGGAAATGCAGAGCATCTGTTGTTTTAAAAAGTAATTATTCTTAAATGTGATTTAGAGTAGGTAAAACTACTATACTAGCATCCGAAAGTATTGCTTGCTGCTGATGACTCAGAGGATAACACATACTGCACTGTGTGCCTCTTTAGTGCTGAATCATCCTTTATCAACCAGGTTTTCTTAAAAAAAGAGATGGGGCCAGGAGTTACTTTCGACAGACGTCATTTGGGGTCTCTAGTTTAATAGGGTGCAAATATACCCTAAAATTAAAACCCAATGCTCTGTTTATTTCGGCTGTTTGGGAAGCAGTCAATAAACTCACAACAACATAGTCTCTCTAGTAAGGTTCCAATGTCAGCTGCTCCTGTGGCCAACTTTAGCTACTGTGAATGGACTTCATTCAGTTTCCCCATCCTCTGCATACAGTAGGCTGACTATCCAGGAACCATATTTTATTTTCAGCTTCTGTTACTTTTCCACTGCAAATAAAAACAAAAACTTATTCATGCCTCCGGGGTTACTCTGTTACCACTTTTCATGCTTTAGAAGAATATAATATTTTATACTTATATAATGTAACCCAACGTTCTTTGCCAAATCTGTATTCAGGTACCACTTCACCCATCACTAGGGAGCAGCTGCCAGCCAGGTGAAACCCAAGAGCTGTTTAACTGGGCACAGTAGCACTACACAACAGTTCCAGTCAGTACTTACATCCAACAGTAATGGAGCTAGAGGAAGTCCTAAGACAGCTAGAAACTGTGGAAAAGTACTGTATCCTAATTGTAAATGCTATATTTTTCATATACAAACATCCAGGTGATACAGTGGTGGTGTCTATAGTGCACCCCAAGCAGGAGCATATTCTTTGTTGACTTCCTGGTCCCTACTTATTCTCCTGCAGTGCAGAGTTATAGATTTTTTTTAACTCAGCATTTCTTTCTGGAGTTGGCCCTTTTAAATTTGGCAGAGCCAAACACATGCAGACCCCAGAGCCACTTGGCAAGTGTCTGCTGCCTGGAGCTGGTAAGTATTACTGTGTTTAATTCCAGTTTCCCTTTTCTTATGCCTGAGGAGACGGTACTTTACCATAAGCAATCCTATAGCTTCAGTCTGATTTATGTTAGATTATGAGAAACTAAACCACAAAGACAAAAGTTAAGTCTCCACAGAGCAGTCGGGGGAGGAGGCACAGTGTAAGTTGCCTCTATAACCTGCTGGATCAGCTCTACCTCTCAAATGACATCTTACTTCTACACAGAGCAGACAAACAGGCAAAGTGCTTTATATACAGCAAACAAAATGTGTAATATACACACACCACAGCTGCAATTTTTCTTAAACTCTGTGTGTGATCTTTTATGCACATTTTATAATGAACTAGTTTGTACAGTTGTGGTTCATATGACCATAAATTTCAGCTTATGGCCAATGCACCCTGGCCTAAGCCATGGCAGTTGTATCTGCGGTAGGTGGGAGGAGTTTGTTGGGCTGCTAGGGTATGCCGTGTTCAGCCATTGCTCTGAGCCTACGGGGCTTGAAAGATCCTCTTCAATGATCAGTTTCAATTGCCTCTGCATAACAGAACATGGGCTTCTGTTGTGCCTGGCCCAGATCTGAAGCTAAACCACTTTGGGTATGTCTATAGTGCAAAGTACAAGTGTGACTGTAGCATGGGTAACAATAGTAGTGTAGATGTGGCAGCAGGGGCTTCACTGTGGGCTAGCAACTTGAGTATGTACTCAGGCTCCCAGGCTAGCTGCCTGAGTACAAGTCTGTGGGGTCATGCCATTATTACCCAAACTAGTGAGATTAAAGCTACACCCATGCATACACCTTAGAGGATCACAAGAGGAAATGACCTCAGCTATATGTCTCAGCTGAAAGCCAGCACTTCCAATACGAGGACACTGCTCTCTGAGTCAATAAGGAAGTTGACTGCAGTGTAGGCATACCCTAGGTGGCAAATAAAAACCTGTGGTTGGCCCATGCCAGCTGACTTGGGCTGTGAGGCTGTTTCATTGCAGTGTAGACTTCCAGGCTTAGGCTGCAGCTTGAGCTCCAGGAACCTCCCACCTCGCAGGGTCCTAGAACCCAGGCTCCAGGTCTAGCCCAGAAATCTGCATTGCAGTTAAACAGCCCTTTAGCCCAAGCCCTGTGAGCCTGAAGGCCAGTCGCAGGTGTCTGCAGTATGTACATACCCCCAGAGTCACTAAAACCATTTTCTGCAATTCCTTGGGTTTTCATTGGCATTCTCCAGGTACAGAGCAAGCCTAATCTTTCATAGCTTTTAAAACTACTGAGATTCTATCTGGAGGTGGTATGTCATCTATTTCCCTGTGACTCTTAAATCATCTCTGTTTTCAGAAGGAAATGCTACACTATATTTGAACTCACCTTCACCCTTGTGTGACAAACCCTGGTCCTCTACTACCTTTGAATGTATATTAAGAAGCAGAAAATCTTTCTTTCTAGGACCTTTCTTGTCTACCTCTGAAATTATCTCTGATTCTGTTGTCCACTAATACAGCTCTTCTACCCAAGTACTGAATTCAGATGTTCAGTCAGCATCCTTGCTACTAAAATGTTTTGGTCAGAAAAGTATATTAACTTGAGAATGATGTCATGTGGCAATTCCATGCCAGAAATAATACCTCCTTTGCCAGAGAACACAGTGCTGGGTAGATGGGTGGCTCAGAATCCCTGGAAAACTTAATTGAATACAATTTTCCTATACATTCCTGGTGGTACATTAACATTCTCTGATAAAGATGATGTAGCCATTTGCCTAACGAAACTGGCCTTGGTTATATTTACTTACAAGAGACAAGTACAACAGGCATCTGTTGGCCTGTATAAAATGTATCTAGCTGAAGGTACAATGCAACTTATTTTTTTTCATACTGCAAGCTTGTATTATTTATTAATATTATGGTCAACGAGTAGGGCCACATTGTGGAAGGCACTGTGCGGGCAAGTAATAAAAACCAGTCCCTGCCTCACAGATCTGACAATGAATGTAAATGCCGGACAGCATACACTAGGTGGAAGAAACAAATGGGATGGAAGGATGAGTGAACAATAAAAGAGTTGAGCACATTCACTCTTTTAAAAATACTTGTATTGCATTGTTAAGTCATGTCTCGTTCTGCAGCAACTTAGAACTCAACTTCTTTTGGGTTTCTTCTACTATTGTCTAGTGCAGGGGTGGGCAAACTACCGCCCGCGGACTTTGGACCCAGCCCGCGGGATTGCCCACCGTGGCGCCGTGGGCACTGCACCGCTCTGCAGAAGCAGCCGGCACCACGTTCCCTGTGGCCCCCGGGCGGGGAGGGAGCAAGGGCTCCGTGCATTACCCTTGCCTCCAGGCACTGCCCCCCGCAGCTCCCATTGGCCAGGAACGGGGAACCGCAGTCAATGGGAGCTTCGGGAGAGGTACCTGGAGGCGCAGCAAGGGCAGCGCACTCGGAGCCCTCCGCTCCCCCCTCCCCCAGGGGCCATAGTGCTTCCTGGAGCAGCGCAGGGACAGGGACAGGGCAGGCAGGCAGGGAGCCTGCCCTGGCCCTGGTGTGCACCGCTGCCACCCCGAAGCCCGAACCCTTCCTGCATCCCACCCCCAACTCCCTGACCTAAGCCTCCTGCCTGCACCTCGCACCCCTCCTGCATCTGAGCTCTCTGCTGCACCCTGCACCCCTGTGAACCCCTGCCCTGAGCCTCCTCCCCCAGTCCACACCCCTCCTGCACCCCAACCCCCTTCCCTGAGCCCCCTCATGCACCCCTCTTCTGCCCCAATCCCTTGCCCCGAGCCCCTTCCTGCACACCGCACTCCCTCACGCACCCCAACCCCCTGCTGTGGCCCTGCATACAATTTCCCCACCCAGATGTGACCCTCAGCCCAAAAAGATATTGGGAAATGACTACATTAAGGGTATGTGTGGTGGGGCAGCTGCCCCACACAGGCAGGAGAAGGGTTAAGGCAGCCTTGGAGAGGCTGCACAGAATCCAGCCAATCAGGAAAGGGTTTATTGGGAGAGCCAGTCGGGAGAAGGCTTGCTGGAGCAACCCATATATAAAGGGCTGCTCAGGAGAGTAAGGGGCAGTCCCTCCCTGGAGGGCAAGGGGGAAGGACTGGCTGCCAAGGAGCACCAGTGCTGGGCATGGTAGTGAGCAATAGGGGAGCTCTTGGCTGACCATGGCCAGACTGAGGCCCTGAAGCAAGAGCGGGGAAGGTGGTATGGCTACAGGGGAAGTAGGCAGCAGGAATGGAGGCAGGGCAGTAAGTGGTGCCAGTTGTAGGGTCTTGGGCTGGGACCCAGAGTAGAGGAAGGGCCTTGGTTCCCCCTCCCCCTTTTACCCCTACTTGCCTATGAGGAGAGTGGCCTAAATCCAGACTGTAGTTTGCCCCTGAAGCCAGGGGTAAGACTCAAGACTGTAGTTGGCCGCTGAGGCAAGTGGAGGGACTGAGAACTGCCTGTCCCCTGAAAGAGGGGAGACACTGGGCTGGGGCACAGCCAGAGGGCCATGTCCTGAAGAGGACGTCTTGGTCTGGGAGATGGTGGAGGAAGTGGAAGTAACAGCAAGTGAGACACTGACACCACTAGTAAAAAGCACCCTGGAGGTCCAACAGAGCTAATTCCCAGCACAACCAGAAGGAGGTGCCACGGTGGTGAGTCAGCCCTGTTACAGTATGTCTTCCCTAGAAATGCTACAGGTGTTATTGTAGTATAGACATTTACTACAGCGACAGAAGGGGTAAGAACTTTCCATTCTTGCTGTGTTGCTGCAGTAAATCCAGCTCTCCTGAGAGGCATTAGCTAGGTCTAGCAGTGTCTACAACTTAACTACATCTCTTAGGGGAGCTTAATTACATCTCTCATACCCCTGAGCTATGTAGCTAAATTGACCTAAGTTTTTGGTGTAAGCTAGGCCTGAGTGATGTGGGCCTTTGCCTCCCCTCTGCCGCACAGTGTGACAGGAGGCTATGTTGACTAATTTTGTAACATGAGACAAGAAAGTGAAATACATTGTTTGTCATGCCCTCTCTTGCACAGATAGATACTGCCATTCCTATGCAAACTATGTTAAATTGGGGTTCTGTAGAAATTCAAGGGGTAGGACAGAGATGGGATGTCACTGGTGAACGGATACTTTGTGTATTGCCTCACTCTTAGGTGGTTATCAGCAGTTACTCCTGGGGGAATTCTATGCCCCAAAATTAAAAATTTTGTGCACAGTATTTTAAAACTCTGCACATTTTATTTGTCAAAATAACACTATATAATCATGCCAGTTTCAATTATTTTGGTAATTTATTTCAAAATACCTGTCAGCAAGTTTGTCTGTAACAATTCAGACACACACACAATTCCCCCAGAAGTAGAAAATTAAAGAAACCCCTACGACAACCCAGTTCCTGCTTCTCTGCCTCCTCTGACAACCCTGAACCCAGCCATCGGCTGCACCCCCAGCCCACCCCAGAGCCCAGCTGTAGAGCCTCCCCAATCCAGACATTCACAACCTCTACCCCCCAGAGTCCAGCTGCAGGCCCCCCCGGCCCAGACACTCACAGACCCTACCCTCCTAGAGCCCAGGGATCCAGAGAGAGAAACAACCTGATGCTGGGTCCCGGGCTTGCATGGAGTTTCCTGCATATTGCTGTCTCCTTCCTTCAGGGCATGCTGGGAACTGTAGCTGCTGAGAACCCTCCAGTTCCCTCCCTCCTCCCCCCAGCCTTGTCTTCTATTTGCAAGCTGGGCTCCATTGGGTGGTGGCCAACATATCTGCAGCCCATTTCTGTGGGGGGGGGGGAAAGGAAATTCTGCACACCCAACATTAATTTCTGCATTGCGCAGTGGCGCAGAACTCCCCCAGGAGTACAGCAGTGGGGATTGAATCTTGAACCTCTAGATCTCAATGCATGAACCTTGACTGCTTGAGCTGGAAGAACCAGCCACACCTCAAAAGACTCATCAGCTTCTAGATATGAAGTGTTCACAACACTGAGTGGGTTGCAGATGCAGCATGCTTTATCATTGATTCCCCCCTCCCCCACTGTAAAATAGAACGACAACAAACCACTGCATTTTACAGTTAAAAAGAATGGCAAGTTAACGGCTCCTCCCAAGCCCCTTGAATGGGTAAGTATCTATAGGCATGGCATGGGGACAAACAATGGTTACTGAGTCTTTTTTGCTGCCAGTGTCGGGGGTGGAGAGGCCAAGGAATATGCAATCTGTCAAATGCTCTGGGAGGATGACATTGGCACTGGGGTCAAGATTTCTTTCAGATCCTTGGGTTCCTTTTATGCTGCTCCTAATCAAAAGGGTTTTCAAGTGTAGAAACATGCTAAACTTTGCTGCTAAAGTTGTCTCTTCCTCCCCCTGGACAGAAGAGATGTTGGCTTATATATTTTTGTACAGGTAATTTGCTTCGTAATTTGTAATGTCAACTTAATTCCTTAGCCTAGAAAGGAACATTAAACTAGATTTCATTACTTTTTACCCTGAAGAAAAGACGCAATAGAAAAGTGATCTAGTAAAATAAATGTCACCACTTTGATTCAAACTAAAATAAAAATATATCATTCTTCATTCTTCTTCTAATTCCTACACTTTCCTTTCTGAATGGTGCAGGGCTGGCCATAGGGAATATAGCACCCTGGGCAACCTTGTATTTTGGTTCCCCTGTCACTAGCTGCCTCCCAGGCTTCCCACCACACCCCTATTGTCCCAGCCCCTGCTGCCTCTCCCCTCATTGCCCCGACGTCCCTTCTGTGACCTTGCACTCCAGGCCCACCCTACTTCTTGCCTCTTAATCATGGCACTCCCCTGACCATGTCACCCACCTGTAGGGCCGGCTCTGCCCTGCAGTGACTCACATCTGAATGCCATGGTGATGGGCATCATAGGAAACCCCACAACAGTCACTTTGACTCCCCCAGCCAGTGCTGCAGGGATGCCTCATCTAGTTGTTGAGCAGGACAGCCAAGACAATGTAGTAGGCGGTCTTCTGCACTTTGACAGGGTGAGCAGGCACTGGGGCACAGTCCTACCTCTCCTGCACCTCCCAAACTCTCCCACTCAACACAGCATCCAGCTTCTCTGCCATAGCCCCAGAGGGTCAGCAGCCCAAGGCATAGTGACAGGAGGGCACCAGAGGATTATGATGGCAGAGCAGCATAGTGACCTGAGAGCCCCAAAAAGGGGGGAGGGAACCTAAGGAGTATAGAGAGCCCCAGTGGTGTGGGGATGCAGGGTGGGCGGGAGGTGACATGGGGGCTCCAGAAGGGCAGATCTCTCCCCACCCCAATACTGAGTATTCCTAATATTCAAGTGTTACAGTCCCAGGGAAGGTGGGTTATTGGGGGAGGTTAAAATGTAAATGCTCCAGTGAACTGAAGGTATCTAGGGTGGGTGGTGATGGTGGAAAGTTCACTCCCGAAATATCCCCAACTCCCTGCACTGACACCTCCCTTTGGGATAAGCAACAGAAAGGGAGACCCTGAGAGCTGGGGAGCATGGGGAACTGGAGATCAGAGTGTGGTATGTGGGTGGGGGACCTTGAAGATGTGGAGGACACCCTGATAACTGAGGAGAATGGGGGGCTTTGGAACTGGGAACCTGGGAGCAGGGGGCACAGGGAGACCCCCCCAGGAGCTAGGACACGGGGTCAGGACCCCCCCCCCCCCGCAGACTTACTGGTCTCTTTCTCCTTCAGTTTTAGTTTCTTTCCCATCCCAACCCAAAAGAGGCTGGCAACTGCCAGCTCCCATTGGCCAACCGAGATCCCACACTTGTCTTCCATTGGGCAGCATCGCTTTTCATTCAGGCTGCACATGGAAGGAGGAATGACCAGGCTGGGACTGTCCCAGGGAGCGGGCGGGGGAAGAGCCTGCCGGCTCACATTGTGCAGAGATGGGACTTGGAGCCGGGCTGGGAAACCTTGTGAAGGGGCCTCCTCTCCCAACAGGGAAGCCGATGCTCCTGCTGCTCCAGGCTACACACTGCAGGCATCAAGGGGGAGCTTGAGCCTCTTGCCTCTGCTGCACCATGGCGCCCCCTGACTATGGTGCCCCTGGGCAGACGTCCAGATCACCTTGCCCGAAGGCCGGCACTGGGTGAATGCTTTCATAAAACATACACAAAAAATAATTTAACTTGGTGCTGTGTGTAGCCTATAGGAGGGTTATTTAGTTATGTTATGTAGAATTATGTTCAAGTGTACGTAGAAAATGGGCGTTATCCTCAGTTATGCAAGTGCAGAGGAGTAGGGGAAATTGAATGAGTTAGTGTGAGCAAAAGTTAAAGATAAGTTGGAGGCAGTAAGATGGGAAAATTGAATTTAGCTAGGTTATGACCCAGGCTATGTTTTGATTATAACTGATTTTTAGCAGAATTTTAAATTAATATATTGGAATATTTTGGTAAAATGCTCTTTTTGATAGCATAGGAAGTCCACTGGTGTGGGTATAAATTTATATAAGGTGTAATGTAAAGAAGGTGGCGGAAATGTGACTATAATAATAGGTAGGTTTAATGTTAATGAGTATAATAAGAGGCTATAAAAGGAGTAGCCTTGATAAATTGCAGGCGAGCTTGAATTACCAACAAAAGGGTATTGTTAGGTTACAGGGTAACAAAATTAGACTTCATTCTGTTGGCAGTGGACTGATCACCCATTGAAACCCCATTCCATCTATGCATGTGACTATCATTGTAGTACTGGTGTCAATGGTAATTGTATGCCTGTTTGTTTAATTCATCAATTTTCTCTTAAAATTTGGTTCTATCATTCAAAGTGTCATCCAGCATCATCTAGTAAAATAAATTGTCTGTAACCAGACTAGAGGCTTGAACCTGAAAACTACGTTTGGTTTACTGCATTCTTAGCTTTAACCAATTAACATTAATTGGGAATAATTAAAATTTAAGCTTACATGTGTTTTACTCTACATCTTAACTTCATATAAAAACATACTTGTATGTCTCAGTTGAAAAGAACTCTTATAGGCCATGATGGAAATCTGTTTGTCTGAAATGCATTTCATGGTAATTCTTGAAATACACACTTCTTGGCTGGAATCTTTTTGGGGGACCTGATCCAGCTTCCATTAAATCAATGGAAATCCGCCTATTGACTTCCATTATGTCCAGGGAAGATTCAGTATTTCAGACTATGACTAAAGTCTCATGTTGGGAGGTGTGATGAAACAAGTAGTTTTCATTGCTACCAATATTCAGAGGGACTTCATAATATAGAAACAGCTGCAATTCCCTCTTGGGTGTACTGTAAGAACTTGAAGATTAATGCTCTGTTTTAATTTCATTCTTTTCTATCGTTGTTAATGTTGGCCATTGATATATCTAGAAAATCTTTTAAAAGGCTGGAAAAGATAGTCAAGGAAGTTCTGCAGGAGGACCACTGGGTTGGGTCTATGAGGTAAGAATGTCGAAAGGCTTCAGTGTTTTAGAACATAGTTAAAGTGAAATACAACTTGTTGTTAAGGGTAGATTTAAAACTATATACAGAGCTGGCTATTCTGGAAGATGAGAGTAGCCTGAGAATTTAACTCCTTAAGTAAAGCTTTAGTGGTTTGTTTTGTTTTTTTTGTTTTTTTTAAATCATGGTCAGTGCTAATGTTATGGCCAGGGACTGTCCCTTTACTACAAGTTTGTACAGTATCTAGCATATTGGGGGGCCTTGATTGGGATCTCAGGCTGCTAATGGAGCACTAACAGATACTGGGCCATTCTTGAAAAGTGTAAAGCCCCTCCCGCAGGATGCTGTGTCCTCAACTCCAAATGAGTCATTCTCATTTTCTCTCTCTTCTCCCCACCCCACCCCACAATGGAGCAGTCATTGGGCGAGAGAATGAGTAAGAATGACTCTGTAGCCCACTGGTTAGGGCACCCACCTGGGAGGTAGAGAGTAGTAGACTGGGCTGGGAGTCAGGAGAGCTGGGGGTCTCATCCTAGAGTCTACCTCTAATCTGCTACATGATCTTCAGATAGTTGCTACCTCTGTTTACTAGCCCAGGCTTTGGCTGACTTGTCTAGTGTTGGGACCTTTAGATCCCACTAGGCACTACTGCAGTACAAATAAATAGTGATTGTAATATAGGGAGATAACACATATGTAACTTCACAATGTCGCTTTTCAATCAAAAAGAACAGGAGTACTTGTGGTACCTTAGAGACTAACAAATTTATTTGAGCATAAGCTTTTGTGGGCTACAGCCACTTCATCAGATGCATAGAATGGAACATATAGTAAGAAATATATATACATTCTGTGACAGACCCAGACCAGTGGGGTACAGGAGTCTGGTAGTGGGCAAATATACTGGTCACTGGATGAGTAGTTTTCTGTTCCCTGAGTGACCAGAGCAGGGGCTGCACTAGAGTAATCAGGAACCTGCTAGAACCAGTTAAGGCAGGCAGGCTAATTAGGACACCTGGAGCCAATTAAGAAGAAGCTGCTAGAATCAATTAAGGCAGGCTAATCAGGGCACCTGGGTTTTAAAAGGAGCTCACTTCAGTTTGTGGTGCGAGTGTGAGGAGCTGGGAGCAAGAGGCGCAAAGAGCTGAGAGTGAGGGGGGTGTGCTGCTGGAGGACTGAGGAGCACAAGTATTATCAGATACCAGGAGGAAGGTCCTGTGGTGAGAATAAGGAAGGTGTTTGGAGGAGGCCATGGGGAAGTAGCCCAGGGAGTTGTTGCTGTCATGCAGCTGTTACAGGAGGCACTATAGACAACTGCAGCCCACAGGGCCCTGGGCTGGAACCCGGAGAAGAGGGTGGGCCCGGGTTCCCCCCAAACCTCCCAATTGACCTGGACTGTGGGTTCTTCCAGAGGGGAAGATCTCTGGGCTGTTCCCCAACCCACATGGCGAATCTCTGAGGCAAGAAAATCTGCCAATAAGCGCAGGACCCACCAAGATAGAGGAGGAACTTCGTCACAATACAGAGAACATGAAAAGGTGGAAGTAGTCATACCAACTGTAAGAGGCTAATTAATTAAGATGAGCTATTATCAGCAGGAGAAAAAAAAACTTTTGTAGTGATAATCAAGATGGCCCATTTTAGACAGTTGACAAGAAGGTGTGAGGATACTTAACATGGGGAAATAGATTCAATATGTGTAATGACCCAGCCACTCCCAGTCTCTATTCAAACCCAAGTTAATGGTATTTAGTTTGAATATTAATTCAAGCTCAGCAGTTTCTCGTTGGAGTCTGTTTTTGAAGCTTTTCTGTTGCAAAATTGCCACCTTTAAGTCTGTTACTGAGTGACCAGAGAGGTTGAAGTGTTCTCCTACTGGTTTTTGAATGTTATGATTCCTGATATCAAATTTGTGTCCATCTATTCTTTTGCGTAGAGACTGTCCGGTTTGGCCAATGTACATGGCAGAGGGGCATTGCTGGCACATGATGGCATATATCATATTGGTAGACGTGCAGGTGAACGAGCCCCTGATGGCATAGCTAATGTGATTGGGTCCTATGATGGTGTCATTTGAATAAAGATGTGGACAGAGTTGGCATCAGGTTTTGTTGAAAGGATAGGTTCTTGGGTTAGTGTTTTTGTTGTGTGGTTGCTGGTGAGTATTTGCTTCAGGTTGGGGGGCTGTCTGCAAGCGAAGACTGGTCTGTCTCCCAAGATCTGTGAGAGTGAGGGATCATCTTTCAGGATAGGTTGTAGATCTTTGATGATGTGCTGGAGAGGTTTTAGTTGGGGGCTGAAGGTGATGGCTAGTGGCCTTCTGTTATTTTCTTTGTTGGGCCTGTCCTGTAGTAGGTGACTTCTGAGTACTCTTCTGGCTCTGTCAATCTGGTTTTTCATTTCAGCAGGTGGGTATTGTAGTTTTAAGAATGCTTGATAGAGATCTTGTAGGTGTTTGTCTCTGAGGGATTGGAGCAAGTGTGGTTGTATCTTAGAGCTTGGCTGTAGACAATGGATCGTGTGGTATGTCCTGGATGGAAGCTGGAGGCATGTAGGTAAGTATAGCGGTCAGTAGGTTTCCGGTATAGTGTGGTGTTTATGTGACCATCGCTTATTAGCACAGTAGTGTCCAGGAAATGGAAACTTTTCAGTCAGTTTCACTCAACTTAATTAAAAAGTGGGTAGAGAAAAAATAACTACTGTCAGCAAAAGTGTCACACAGCATAAACAGGTCTACAAACAGAACACAAAATATTGCATTCCCAAGCCAATGACTGCCTGACCAATTCAATTGCCTGAATTTACAGTTCTTCATGATCTGAAAAAAATGAGTTGTTTATATAGGGACAAGGGTAGAGATGACTCATATAAAAATATTGAATAGAAACCTTGTAATATCTTCATCTGTATACCTTGGCATATTGGCATACGGTTAGTTTTTACTTATTGTGGTTGGCAGTGGTTGTAAATTGGCAAGCTAGTCTACCAAGTTTTGTGTAACTTTATCTGTTTGCATCATAATATTGAATGATGGCATATTTAGCTTTTTTTCTGCCAAATTTTAAATTTCCAGATTTGCTTGGCTCTAGCAACTGGGAAGTACTCCAAGGAAATAGATCAGATATACTCATTTTACCTGAAGCTCTTAGAATGACTTAGTCACATAATAAAGAAAAAACAAAAGCTGAATACAGTAGGTCTTCAGTGATTTCTGAGTTTATCCAGATGTTTATATAAATGTTCTCATTAGCCTTTAGTCTTAGCAAAAGATTTGAAATGGATCTGAGTTTTACTGAATTTCAATTCCAAAGCAGACTATTTTTAAGATATACCCAAGAAGTTCTTCTGACATAGATGTTCTGCCTTTCTAGGGCATCATCGTCATCTAGGAAAGAGTTTGATCCGCAGATTTTAAGGCAATCCCCATCTACTTTGTGTTACCTCATGTAATCCATGTTTCATGATGGTAGAATTCCTTGTTTGAAAGCCTAGAAAAAGAACAGACTGAGAAAAGTGTTAAGGACTAATGGCGAGAATCAGAAGAAGGCTTATGAACCACGTAGGGCCTCGGCACAGAAGAGGATTTCACGTAGGTAAACAATTTTATGGTGGTTTTGTAAATGTTCACATAGTAAATTGAAGTGTGTGCATTGGGTTAATGGTAGTGGTGGTAGTGAAGGTCCAACACTAAATTCAACTTACAATATTACATGGTCTTAGTATAAATCTTACCTATATGATCAGCAATACAGGATACTCAATGTGCCTCAATAAGGAGTAAGCAAGTAGGAAATGCAGGTATCACAAGTGAATCCTTTTAAAAAAAAAAAAAAAAAAAAGGTGACTTCTCACTTTTTTTCTGCTTTTTTTAATAAATGTTTAGAACCAAATGTTGCTCTTTGAGGATAGGAGCAGGGGAAGGAGAAAGACGGTGGGGGAGAAATTATGAGCTTTGGGGACTTAAAAGGGGGGGAAAAACCTGCCTTCCCTTTCTGTAACTTGCTTCCTCTTCCTTTGTTCCTGTTCTGAGGCTTGATTCTATGCTTACTGAAGCCATTGGAGAAGCTCCCATTAACTTTAATGGAGCAGGATTAGGGCCATGAAGAGGAAAATTTGGGACTTAGTTTCTCTTTCTCTTCTCTTCCATTCCACTGTAATTTTTTTTTCTTTTTAACCCATCTTTCTTTGCCCTATTGTCAGGGATTAAGAGGTACATAAGTGGTGCCCAGGCATTGTACAGTCCCTTAGCATAGGGTTGAATTTCATGCTCTGAGGTTCTTTTGCCTTTACGTGCAGGGTGATCCTTTCTTGCTCACTTGTTTAATCACGTGTGACAACAGGACAGGGAATTGGATGGATGTTTCTGCCTTTTCCATCAGTTGCTCTGACTAAACATTTCAATTCTCATAGCTCTTGTATCTGTTCTTCAGCAATTGATTAAAATAGATAAACAGGTAGCACCTAGCTGAATGATAACTGATAGTAACTTTCTAAAAGTATCTCAAGCATATAAAACCAAGGATGAAATGCTGGCCCCACTGAAACCAAAGACAAAACTCCCATCATTTCCATGAGGCTGGGATTTCACTCCTAGGATGGAGAGAAATTGTTTATGGTGGCACAAGGAGAAATAAGTAATTTGATGAAATTAAGAAGGAATAAATTCCTATCAGTAAGATGTATTACACTGTGGAACAGTCTCTCAAGGGAAGTAGTGGAAGCCCTATTGTTTTTGACATTTTAAACTAGGCTAGAACAAAGCACTAGAAAATGTAGTACGAAACCTACCCTATTATAGGTGTGGATTAGATGACATAATGGGTCTAGCTCATATCCAATTTCTATAAATGCACAGAGCTCCAACTGCTGCTAACCTATTCTGTTTTCTTCTTTATCAACTGGTCCCAGCTACATAAGTTAGGGCTAGATACAAAACCCACTGAAGGCAAAGGAAAGACTTCCATTGACTTCACTGGGCTTTGGATCAGGCTCACAATGAATAATGCATTCAATTTCCATCAGTGATTGGTCTGTGGTAACCTCTTTCTGACTCGCATGAACCTAATGGTGTTTCTAGAAGGTGACGGGGATTTCAGCCTCTGTGGGAGCTGTGACACACCCTCATAAATCATCATTGCCTTGACTTTCCCTTACTTCTTCAATTTCTGCTCTCCTGTGAGCTATACTGTGAGTAAAAATGTATGACCTCAGATCCCCCCATTCCCTTTTATTTTGCACAACCAAAGGGAGGGAACCATACAAATTTTCTAAGTACCTTGCTTGTAAAAGTGGCTTGTACAAAAATTAGGGGTGGGGGGGAGTTTGTGAACATTCATTAAATTTGGATGTGATTCTCCTTTTGACTTGTACTAATTTTCAGCTGTGTAACTCCATTGAATTCAATATAGTTACTCCTGATTTACTTTGGTAGAGGAGGCAAATAAAGCCCCTTTTATCCATATTAATAAAGGTTATGAATATTAACACTTTAATCACCAAACCCCACCAAAAAAAATCCAAAAAGCAGACTTGTTCAACAGTTGAACATTGAAAATGCATGAAAATTTTGTAACATTGAAGCAGTTCTACAGAAACAAATGTCTATAATGTGTCATATTTTTGGAAAATCATTATACAAGCTAGCTTAGTGTACCTGACTATAAGGATGCATGCGCCTGTACAAAAACATGTTTTTAACTCTCCAGGAGGCCACCCATGCTGGATTAATGTAGGCAGTATTGAAAATAAAGCTGCCTTGTTCCTAACCTAATCTACACCAAGCTGGACCATAAATTCACCGCTAGCTGCAGAATTGCTGCATTAGCTTTACTATTTGCTATCTCCTCTTCACACACCCTCCCCTGCTTTCTTGTTCCCTTTGAATATTTTAACCTTTTTGTTTGTTTTTGTTTTGTTTTTTGTTTTGTATTGAAAATACCTGACTGATAATAACATAACCTAGCTCTGGATGATTTACATCAAGAAAGTGGAACATGAAAGAAACTATACAATTGATAAATTTGCTTTCTAAAGTGCGATTACATAACTAACTAACTATACTAGAGGCAAATAACAATAGCAATATAAGGAACCATTTTATCTCATGATATTCTACTTTCATATAACTTCATGCACATACATCAAAGAAAAAAATAGAATCACATTTCAGATGATTGCTGGCTAGTACAATAGCAGTCCCCATCTCATAAGGGGAAATAGTTTGAATTTTGGGGTCCTCCAGAAAAACATTTCAGTTTGAAAGGTCCTAATTTACAGTCGCCTAGGAAGTCATGAACTTTTTTATTCTAATAACCCTTCCCGCCACCCCAATGTTGTGTAACATGGACTATGCTCTGACACACTCACCCTTTCATGAGTCCAAAATAAAATATTCACAGAAATCCCTGTGAACTAGACCTCTTCATGATAGAAAATGCTGAGTTTAGGTTAAACTTCTATTAGAGGTGAAAATTACACTTGTCAAAGACTTGCTACATTCAGCCTTGGACCAGTGCCAGAAAATACTGTAGGACCAAGGGGCCACTGACTGTTTTAATCCCCTCATTTCTGGAGAGGTTGGAGAAGGGTGCAGGAGGAGGATTTGAGGGCTTCAGTGTGCCAAACATTCTAGTTTTTCCTCCCTGCTTTATCAAGGTGAGGTGGGGAGGGGACGGGGAACTCTAATGGCTCTCAAATCATAGGGGCTATGTGAATGTGTTATATCAGTTGATATCTGGGCTTCTTGGCTTCTAAGTGCTACTAACTGTGTATTTCTAGTCCTCCCTGGTTACAAAATATCAAACCTTACTTATCAGAATAATGTGGGGTTTCTTGTAAGAAAAAGTAGCATTTGACCTTCCAGAACTAAAAGTAAAAGCTCTCGTGGATCACCAAAAACTTTCTGGTCCAATTACATTTTTTCCAAACACTAATCCCAGACTAGTCACTTGAAACAAACCAAAAATAATTCTGCCCTTTGTCATTCAGTTTTAAAATGATTGTTAATCCCACACATGAAAGTGTATTTTCTTTGCAGTCTCTGATAACTTTGTACAGTGGAGTAAGTATTAAAATAAAAAATCCTGTTTCAGGTTCATTGTGTTATTTCATTGAAAGCAATTTGGAAGTCTGGTAAGGTCCTAGTTATGCATTTTTCACCCATTCTTTGGCCTTCAGGCATCCCCAGAGTTCAGAATTACTCCAGTTTTGCTAAGTATGACCTGCTATGTACCAATGTATTATGAAAACACCAGGGAATCTGAAACAAGTAGGTGGTAGAACAATCCACTATAACAAGGATGTTTCATTCTTAAAAAAAAGTTATTTCAAAAGTAAATATAAATATTGAAGAAAATAATCAGAATATTCTTAATACATTAATTCACACTGATGTGTCCCCTCTCATTAGCAGTATGGAGGCCAGTATATCTGAGCCAGTCACATCTGCTTCATACTCCTCTCACTGATTTCACTCGACGGGCACTCACATACCTTCAGTTCTATTAAACATTTTCATCATTTTCATTCAACATTTTCATCAATGATTTTGAAGTAAATGTAAGATCACTGCTGATAAAAAAAATTGCAGATGAAACAAAGATTGGTGGAGTGGCAAATAATGATAAGGACAGAGCTATCGTACCCTGGCTCTGGATATACCTGGATCACTTGGCTAAGCTGGGCCCATTCAAACTAAATGTGCTTTAATACAGCCAAATGCAAAGTTACACATCTAGGAGCAAGGAATGCAGGACGTAGTCCCCCATTTTTAGGTACCTGGGAAGCAGTGACTCTGGAAAAAAATGTAGGGATGATAGTGGACAAGCAACTTAAGATGAGCTTCCACTGTGATGCTGTGGCAAAAAGGGCTAATGTGATGCTTGGATGTATAAACAGGGGATCAACAAGTAGTTGTAGAGAGGTGGTGAGACCTTTACTGGAATATTGTATATGGTTCTGATGTCCACATTTTAAAAAGGATGTTGAAAAACTGAAGAGGGTGCAGAAAAGAGCCACAATTATTTGAGGGCTGGAGAAAATACCTCCCTGTGAGAGACTGAAAGAGCTCAATCTGTTAGGCTGATCAAAAAAAAATATTGAGGTGACTTTGATTTGTGTCTGAACGGGGAAGAAATGCCAGGTACCAAAGGTCTCTTTAATCTTGTGGAGAAAGGCCTAATGAGAATCAACAGCAGGGAGCTGAACCCAGATAAATTCAAATTAGAAATGAGGGCCGATTTGTAACAATGAGGGTGACTAACCATTGGAACAAACTACCAAAGGAAGTGATGGATTCCCCATTTCTTGATGTCCTCAAATCAAAACTGGATGCCTTTCTGGAAGATTATGCTTTAGTCAGACCCCTATATTGAGCCCAGAACCTTCTGTAAGTGGGTGAAATGTAGATTAGATGCTCTAATGATTCATTCTGGCATTAAACTATATGCATTTATTAACTTGCAGGGGTTGGACCAGTCCCATCCTCACCAAAAATCCCCTTTGGTAGTAACTGTTACTGCTTCTTAAAAATTTTTATTAAGATAAAAAAAAAAGTGAACAGAGTTTGAGCATAGAAGTTTCTGGTTATCAGGGAATAACATACAGATTATCGAGGGTGCAAAGTTTGGTTTAAGATCGGGTGGCATAAGGAATACATAATCTGCAATATCCCCGATTGAGGGTAAAAGGTTGATGGGTCAAAGTACAGGCATTGAGATATGAGGGTATGAAGTTCATAGAGTGGCTATGTTCGGGTGTGGAGTATAATGAGTAGATATGATGATGAGGATGGATTGACCCTCTACACCATCTATCTGAAACATTACTGGTGGAACTTAGCCCTCATTAGTCCCTATTGATCAGAGACCAATCCTGCAAGGTATTGAATGTGTCAGTGGGAAATGAGCATGCTCAGCACATTTCTTAAAAAAACTTAGCACTTTACAATTAAAGAACTCATATTTGTATTACTGGTTATTATAGGACCACACATTGTAAATGTAGAGGTAAAGCTTTGTATGTAGCAAATGTACGTGAACTCTTATTGCATGTGCAAACTGAATAATTTTCTGCACAATATTTACTTACATAAGTAACTGACCAATATTTTTGCAAGTGATCCTCAGCTTCTCACTAAATATTTGGCCAATTAAATGCAATATATAGTCTATTCTTGTGCAGTTATTCCCATAACAAATTCTATGCTTTCTTTACTGAAAATTAGGTCTGGCATGGATACATTCTAGACAAAGGGTTGGAATGGGGGGGAAGGAAGGAAGAAATTATAAAGTAACTAATACTTTAAAAATCTGCACAAGTCTTGAATTTTTTAGAACCGCACTCAGAAAATGTGTTTGGTGTGTTCCTTCTGTTCACTGCTGCAGAGGTGCTTCAATAACCACATAAATGTCAGAAAATAAATAGCAAGTCAAAACTAATTAATAAGCTTTGGAAAGAAATAGTGGGTGGGGGCAGGGTACTTTGTGGTGTTAAAATTCTTTCCACTAGGATATATATATTCCCTCTCCATATTGGTACACAATAAAAATTCCATATTCACCCTACTTGTGAAAACTGATATTTCCCTTATACATTGAAACCCGTGCTACTTGATACATTCCCAAGGGTTTTAAATTCCATTTGAGGAGTATATTATTTTGACCTATTGTAGCAATACACACCGTTCTGTGTGTAGAGAATAATTTCCTGCCATTACCATGTTTCACCTTAAATGAATACTGTAAAAACTGCTGTCCATTTATGAGCTTTGCAGGACTGATTTTTGGATTTTGTCTTTTAACAAACCATCAAATGGTTCACTTTAAATAATCACTTATTTGTTATTATTACACCAAGGCCTGCAGTTCTTATTCTAACTTATTGAGGTAAAACTCTGATTGATAACACTGGTCTACAATTTTTGAGAAGTCGTCTGCTTCAGAGATAA
>NW_020664409.1:60952434-61001112 GCF_002925995.2 Terrapene triunguis
TTGCCTGAGCAGGGACTAAAGGGAAAGACAAGACATAGGACTACAGTTCATACACAGCACAGTGTGAAAACTCTCTGAGGAGGAGAGGGTGAGGAGATTGACTAGAAGAATTGCTACTCATTTAAGGAAGGATCTGAAGGAAGAGAGAGAGGTGGTTTGAATAAGGAGTTGAGGATTGTTCTAGTGTTTGTATGAGGGGGGAGGGATAGCTCAGTGATTTGAGCATTGTCCTGCTAAACCTAGGGTTGTGAGTTCAATGCTTGAGGATCTGGAGCAAAAATCTGTCTGGGGATTGGTCCTGCTTTGAGCAGGGGGTTGGACTAGATGACCTCCTGAGGTCCCTTCCAGCCCTGATATTCTATCATTTATTATGTGAGAAGGTAGCACTCATATGATGCCTTAATGATAGAGAGAAGGAGGGAGGCTGCAAGTGGAAGACAAGGAACTGTAAAATGAAAGGTTTGGAAAGATGATGATGTTCGTCCATCGTTATCGATGAAGACCTCAACAACTCATTCTTTCGATGACCGGGCTCTGTGCATCCGAAGATGACTGATCAGTCCGATTCGGGCGTGGAACGTCCTGTCACACGTCGGGCAGACATATAATGGCACTGTCGATGATGTACGAGCAGCTCTGGACTTGCGCAGCTCACGCTTTTTTTCAGCCTCAGCAATACGCCTCGCCTCAGAGGTATTACTGCCTGTGTGAATGAGGCTGTGCTATGCTGAACGGTTCAGTGCGAAGGTTTCCCATGTGGCGGTGTTGATCTCGAAGGACTTCAAAGAGGTCTTCAGCGTGTCCTTGAATCGCTTCTTTTGTCCTCCATGGGAGCGCTTTCCCTGAGTGAGTTCTCCGTAGAAGAGCTGTTTAGGAATGCGTTCATCTGACATTCTCACAACATGTCCGGCCCACCTGGTCTGGGCTCTCATCAGCAATGTGTGAACTGACGGCAGACTGGCTCTAGTAAGGACATCCGTATCGGGCACTTTGTCCTGCCATCTGATTTTTAGAAGCTTTCTCAGACAGGAAATGTGGAAGTGATTGAGCCTTCGTGCATGACTCCGATAGACAGTCCACGTCTCGCAGGTGTACAGCAGAGTTGGAAGCACCACTGCTCGGTAGACCTTCAGCTTCGTTGATAGGCTGATCCCTCGACGTTCCCAAACATTGAAGCGCAATCGGCCAAATGCAGAGCTGGCTTTAGCAATTCTGCAGTTTACTTCATCATCAATTGACACTGCTCGGGAAAGAGTACTGCCCAGGTACGTGAAGTGGTCCACTGTCTGAAGTCTCTGTCCATTTACAGTGATGGACGGTTCTGAGTACGGAGCGTGGGGAGCTGGCTGGTGCATGACCTCAGTCTTCTTGATGTTAATGGTGAGACCGAAGTTATTGCATGCAGTTGAAAACTTGTCCATACTGGCTTGCATTTCTGGCTCAGTACTAGCATTCAGAGCACAATCATCGGCAAAGAGAAAGTCTCGAAGTACAGTTTCCTTCACCTTGGTGATGGCACGCAGTCACCTCAGATTGAATAATTTCCCATCAGTTCTATACTTCAAGCCTACTCCTTCAGTGCAGTGTTGAAAGGCATCAGTCAGAGTGGCAGAGAATATCATGCTGAACAAAGTGGGTGCTAAAACACACCCTTGCTTGACGCCGTTGGTGACTGGGAAGGCCTCAGATGTTTCACCATCATCCAGGACACGAGCCATCATACCGTGATGAAATTGACGTACCATTCGTATAAATCTGTCTGGACAGCCAAATTTCGACATGATCCTCCACAGGCCCTGGTGACTGACAGAGTCAAATGCTTTCGTGAGGTCCACAAAAGTTGTGTAGAGTTCACGATTCTGCTCTTGACATTTCTCCTGTAGCTGACGCACAGCAAAGATCATGTCAATAGTCCCACGACCTTTGCAGAAGCCACACTGTGATTCTGGCAGTAAGCCCTTCTCCAGGTGAGTAATCAATCGGTTCAACAGAACCCGTGCAAGAACTTTCCCCACTGTAGAAAGCAGCGAGATTCCACGGTGATTGTCGCATACCTGGAGATTACCCTTCCTCTTATAGAGGTGCAAGATGGACGCGTCTCTAAATTCCTGTGGAATGGTTCCCTGCCCCCAGAAGGACTGAAACAGCTCAGTGAGTTTCCGTAGCAGCACGGGTCCACCGACTTTGTACACCTCTGCTAGTATGGCATCTGACCCTGGGGCTTTGCCACTTGACAGCTGATTGATAGCTTTCTTCACTTCATCCTCTTCTGGTGAAGCATCCATGGAGTCATTGACTGCAACTTGGGGCATCTTGTCAATGGCCTCATCATTGATGACTGAGGGGCGATTGAGAATTGCTTCAAAGTGTTCAGCCCATCTCTGGAGAATCTGCGTCTTCTCTGTAAGGAGCACAGTACCATCAGAGTTCAGGAGGGGAAAGCTCCCAGAAGACTGTGGACCATAGAGTGTGTTAAGGGCTTCATAAAACTGCTTAAAGTGCTGTTCTTCTCTCCAGTCTGTCTGCCGTGATGTTGTCCAGTAACGTGCGCACATTCCATGTGCCAATAGTGATCGGTGTCACTCTAAGTTTTGTTTTTGTTTTTGTTTGACCACTTTTATGGGATCCCCGCCAGCCGCGGTATGCTGGCCAGGGTAAGGTGAAGCAGGCAATGTTTAGGGCACCTTTTCTAGCCCCCTCCTCATTCTACGGAGGTGAGCAGTGCAATCCTGAATAGGGCTGCTCAGTCGCTCAAGAAGATGCCGAGCTCCACTGCTGCTTCGGTCAGTGAGGAACGACCATTATGCCTGAGCCGCCTATGTGCAGGTCCGCGGCTACAGCTCCCAGTGTATCCACACCTGCTGCTTTGTCGCTCGCCCATCGCCACAGGACTTGATGTGATATGATATGATATGATATGATGTCGAGACTTGCGCGTGAATTGGATTAAAGTGAGGGAGAGTTGCTCAACGTCAGCCTCACTCTCTCTTCCCAGTTCCTATCTGTATCCAGTGGCAGGACAGAAGTCGAGACGGCTGGAGATAGGACAGGGCGCAGTGGATGACCAGGACGCCTACGTGTCTTGTCGTGCTCTTAAGCATTCCACAACGCTTGCTGTCACCGCCTTCCTGACCGTTGAACCAGGTTGAACCAGGTTGCCTCAGTCAGCCGGATCCAGCCTTCGCATGCAATGGGTAGACAGGCCCTGACTCACCGAGAGTCTCATACTCATCAGCTACCCTCACCTGGTTTAGCCCACCAGTCGAGACGGTCTCCGGGGTGTGGCCGCTGTCGCATGCTGACAGCTACTTGGAGCCACAGGTGAGAGCTGGGTGTCAAGTGGGGACCAAAGTGGATGAGCTACTCCTAGGAGTACGACTGCTCCCCCATCAGAGGTACTACCCCTCCCTGACAACCCCATACACCCCGGTTTGGAAAGAACACAGGAAACAAAGGAGTCAGTGGGAATACATGAATGGATTTGTAGGTAAGGACATGCTTTCTAGTGGCTTGTGGTCATGAGAACTTCTCGCAGTGGCAATTCATAATGATGATGAAAGGCATTGGGCAACTTTATAGCTTGATAGTTAGGGTGCTCACCTAGTTCAAGTCCCTGCTCCAATTACTATTTAATTCAACAAAGTAGAACAGCATCAACAGAAGCAATTGAGATCTATTCCAAATACCCCATGGCACTCACTCTCCTACAACATGGGAGATTCAAGTTAAAATCCCTTCTCTACATCAGGCAGAGGGAGGTATCTAAACCCAGGGATCCCACATCCCAACTGTGTGCCCTAAGTTAAAGGTTGCAAGAGGGAGTCATCCTCCTCTACTTCTACCTGGAAAAATCCATTTTCAGTCAAATTACCATTTTATTTGACCTGCAATGGATTTTTGGCATTCACTATTTTTTTTTTTCACAATTTTTGGATTTGGTTTGACATGAACTGACTTATTGTTTTTAATTGCATTTGCCAGTGCCCCAAAAACATCAGTTATTCACCCAGCTCTGACGTAATGACACTATCAATCAGGGTAGAGCTATCCTGACCTACCAACCCAAAGCCATTCACTTTTCACAGACACTCAGGATGATCAGCTTTAGATCAGAGTTTCACTTCTCTAATAGACATGCACAGTACTCACTGCGTCCATGGGTTTGCACCCTCCCATTACTGCTGCACTTTCTGCAAAGAACATTCTACACGGCCCATCTGGAAAGCTACTCCCTGACAGTCCTGGGGCTCAGGTCAGATGATCATTGTCTTAACTCCCTTGGTCCGATTATTCCTTCCTGCTCCTCTTCATCCCACTCCTCCTGCATCTGTCTCCTTGGTTGTAGGGTAAAGCTAGGTTGTGGAGAATGCAACATATCAGGAGTACCTTGTCTCTCTTTTCAGGGGCCTATCTTAATAAGCTACAAGTATGGTTTAGGAGCTTGAATCTCATCCTGGTGGTTCTGAGGTCATTGTTCCATTTGTGCTGTACCTATGTTCACCACTCTGCAGTGACTGCAGTATTTCCCTAATTAAGTGTAGCGTGATACTGCAGATATTTAGGGTGGTGAATGAGACTTCACCTTCTAATGGTGTCCATTCTATTGTCCTGTGTACATACATTAATGTTGGTGTAAAAAGTACACATTCCTTTTGGGGGCTTTCTCTTCTGCCTGTTTTTAATGACTTGAAGTGTTTATCTCTGTCTGTTTGTATAATTTGATATTGAGCAAGGATTGCAATAGACTATTAGTGTGATTACTATATTAGGAAGTTATGAATGGGATATTTATTGTCAGTGTGGAACACTGTACATTCCTACTTGCCTAATTTGCTGGAAAATGTTTGGTACAAGCAAAAAATTCTGCTTGTTCATGTAGCTGGAACGTAAGTAGTATATTTGAAATATAAGTCTAGACATTTTTGCAAACTGCTAAAGAAATGTACAAGTGAAAATATTGTCTTTGGAATGTGTAGGGCCTTTGATTGAAGCTAATCTGAAAACTGTCTTGGGGAACAAAGTTGCAATCTGTAATAACAGATACTAATTTAATTTTTAACCCATTCTAGAAGTAGTTTTGCTTTGGTACAAATTTAAAAATTTTAATGAGGAAGGAAATGTTTTTAACATAAGTTTAAAAAACTTTCCCTGTTTCAATTGGCACTTAGGACACCGTTTTTAGCCCTAGCCAGATTCTGTTTCCCCAACCATGTTCCAATTCTTTCTTTCTTTCTTTTTTTTTTAGGCTCAAAACCTTGAATTTAAAAATAAGAAAACCCATATCAAAATCTGAAATCTTCCATCACTGGATCTGGGCATTTTGGATCACGATATAAAGAACTAATCACATTCTTAGTAAATCCCAATGCTATTGTGGAGATCAACAACATCCCCACTAACTTTCATTGGCATATATATATTTGCGGCTGACTTGTTCAACTACAAGGCAGCATTTCTATTTCTCGGAAGCCAGACTGGAAAATACAGGTTGCTAATTTTATGGCAGCTAATAATAAGGTAACACAAATTTTCCAAGTTCAGGATCTAAGGTGTTTTGGCCCTTGGCCTTCTCTGTGTTTGAAAATTAGCTTTGCCCAGCAACATTTTATATATATATAAAAGTCCATTTTAAGATGACTGTATCTTTTCATTAATAAGTAAATACTATTAAAAGAATGCTTATATAGCTACCTCCAAAATGGAAACAAATAGCCCTTTTAATGGACGGTACTCTTTTGAAAGCAACTTATGCAAAACTGGCTAGCACGCTATTGACAGCAGTACCTATTGCTGACTAAGTCGGGGAAAATACACATAGCATATTTTTTTTTCCAAAGAAATGGCCTTTGGATTAAGTTGGCTTTACACATTTGTATCTGCTCTGCCTAACTGATATATGGAGGCTGGTAGCTTGCTGTTTGGATGTTTGCATGATAATCCACAATCTTTGACATTTGTATGCCAAAACAAACAAACAAAATACCCCCTGCCACACCACCCCAAGGAAAAGTTTAGGCTTTTGCATGATTTATAGACTCTTCACAAGAAGGCTTTGGGTCAAATTCTGCTCTTAATTCCACCCCTGTTGTGGAGCTACAGTAGAGTTCCTCCTAAATTGCATGATTGCATTGCCCTACTTCTTGCAGGGCAAGTTCTGCATACAACAGGGTTGTTCTTCTCGTGCTGCTAGAAGAGCCACAGGACTCCTGTAGAGTACTAGATACTGAAGACTTAAGTGCTTTACTGCTCTTTTGCAACCTGATCCTGGCCACACCAAGCTTAGACTAAAGCAGACGCTAGGCACAATTTTTTATGCATGTGTGTGCAGTCATTTCTGAGCTATAAATCCTGCATTGGTGGTAAGGGTAGCCAAATTCCTGGATTTACCTTCTACTGGACCCTTTGTTTCTAGAGATCAAACTAGTATCAGCCAAGCACTGGTAAAATTGAGACAGATCTTCCTTTTTTATATTACAGCTACTGGAGAGTAGAAACCTGAAGAGAAACTGGCCCTCTTATTGTGTTTGGTTCAGAAATGCAGATTTTTTTTTTTTCAAACAGTGGAAGAGACTTGGGGAAGAGGGTGATTCTGACATAAAGGAAGGTTGCATTTGAAAAGCATACCCTTTAGAGAGGCAATTCACGGAGAGGAAAAGTCCCCAGATGCCTTTGAGACAAAATTAAAAGGTTAAAAAATGTGATTATAGGACACTTACAGAAGATATAATTGCAAATCAAATAATGGGTAATTGTAGCTCATCCCAGTTAAGACAATGATTACTAGCAGAACAACTTCACTTTTTCCAGATTGCAAGGGCTAGAGTTCTATGAGCACCAAGCCTCATGAGTCGAAAAGAAGGTGATCTCAGTGAATGCTTTAAAAAGGAATGTGGGTCAGCAGTCAAGAGCTCAAGGGTATAATAAGGTTCAGTGTGATCTGTCTATCTCACGATGACAGAATTGTTACAAATACGGCTTAAAAGGCATGCAAGTCAAAATTGCACAAAGGCAATTTTGTAATGCCATTGGAAAGATGGCAGTTTACAGTGGTTTGCAGAAAAACTGGTGAAAAGCAAAAGAAAATTCAGAGCCAGAGAATTGGGAAAGGAAGAGGAAAAGTAAATCGATATGATGTGATAGTGGAGTCAAATGATAAAAAACCCATTCATATTAGGGGGATGCTCTGGTATAAAATGTTTCAAGAACATTGTATCTTATAGATCAGTGAGGCTGTAATATAGACAAGCAATCACAGGATACCATAAAGGTGCCAAAAAATTGCAGCTGAGATCTAGCACAGAAGAAATGTGTACACATGTAAGCCTTACAGCCCGAAGCTCTAGAGCATAAGGAGCTCTTGGCTTTCATATGTTGGTAAATAGGGGGAAAGAATGGCCAAAGAGCTGCTTCTTTTACCTAAGCTGTTTTTCCAGAACTCCAGATGGACAGAAGCTCTAGAGGGGAAGGAGCCCTCTGCCTCCATCTTTTGGTGAACAGGAGAAAGTACTGACACCGAGGGGGCTTCATTTGCATAAGTTTGTACCCAGAATTCCCTCAGTGACATTTTGGGAGTCACCATAACTGTTTTACACAGTCAGAATTGGTTTGATAGTGCAATTAAACTGAAAGGGGGCAGGTGAAATGGCAGCACTTTGTGGTAAAGACTTTGCTCAAAGTCCTGTATGCTACTTTTTCCCCTCCACTGAGGAGCCTATGGGCATTTAGAGGACTCTTTGATGGGATGCAAAGCAAAGAAGGCTTTCCTAAAGATGCTGAGGATGGTCTAGTGAGGCTCCTCATACCAAATCTCCTAAATAAAACTGAAATCAGTATAGCTGGATTAGGTAGTGGAGCATCAGGACAGAATGAGGTACCACTTCCCAAGAACTGGACACAAGCCTGCCCGATTGCACCTCAGGACTCGGAGATTGTGAGAGTGGGGTTTAGCGAATGGGGAAGGGGGAAGTGATGTGGTAAAGGAATGTTTCCCTATTGGAGGTCCCAGAAATTCTGGGTAGGGGCTCAATCCAATGGTGCTTCTTTATTTTCAGAGGGATCCCTATCTACTTGAACCCGGTCCTTGTCACTGCTGACAACACCTGGCAGTTATACATAAAAAGCCTATGCTAGGGGAATTTCAAACAAATAACAGGCTTTGGAAACAAAGATATTCCATGTGAGACACATTTCCTTGTACTGCAAGGGAAAATAATAGCTTTTCTGGGACAGGAAACAGCAGTGCAAAAGAGAGTTCTTCAAAGTAGGGAAAGTTGAAAATTAAAGTAGGAAACTCAAGTGCTATAATTTAAATTCCTCTAGGAGTTATTTGAGGGATTAGCAACACTATAAGAACCATGCGGGTTCCAGTATAAAACTAGTACCACAGAGCGTATGCAGGATTCCTTGCAAGATAAAGAAACTGTAGAAAACAAATTGACTGACTTGAGGAGAGAGTTTCCCTGGAACCAATGAAGAGATTAAAATACTAGCTAGTCCTAGAAGGGTCAGAGAGCATTTGTACATTATGAGCATTTTTACATTAGGCTAATGAAGCATTAGGTGTCTGGGAGTGACACCTGATTCCTACATTTTAAGACTTCCTTCCAAATGTGAATGCAATAATCGTTTTTAGTAGATTTAATTTAAAATGGCATTTTCACCAGATTGACCCATCACCCCCATCCAAGGCAATCCCTATATTTGTGTTCCCTAAGCGCTTGTACAGGTGCAAATGCCTGACGTTCGAACAATCTTCTACTCCAGAAGTGTTCCATCATGTCATACAGCAGGTTTAACATGGAAGGGACTTGGATTATATCTGTTGATATCAAAGTAAAATAGAGATTGAAGAGAGCAAGATATCCCTGCTTACAGAAGGAGCTAGAGCATATCAAAGACAGGGGAATGAGCTAACCAGAAATGAGAATATCATGGGACTTACATAACCATTCACAACTATGCAACACTGCTTTAGTTAAATTTTGAATAAACTTAATCTTAGTGGGCTTTTACCTTGCATCCAATTTACCCTTGTGTAAATGACTACATGCAGTGCATTGCAATGGAAAATCTGCTCTTAGTTTTCTAATGACACTTAGAGAAATGCTTATAAAGTGCTTTGAGATCTATATTGGATAAAAGATGCTACAGAGGTCCATAGAAGAAGATGATGAAAATTTCCTTTGAAAAAACAATCCTTAAGATTAAGGGGGGGGGCGATATTTTGCAAACTGTCAAAGTTTGCACTATTGAAAACTTGAAAAAAAATTCTAGAAGGTTCAAAAAATCCAAAAGAACAGCAAGTTGCCCCTTGTCTAGTCTTCCCAGCTCCTCCAGGCGCAGAATGATGTCATAATGAGAGAACCCCCAAGCCACTGGAAACTTGCCTGGCTTCATTACATACTGACAGCCTACCGAGGTTCACTAAACTTTGCAAAATCTTTTCAAGTGAAAGTGGGCCTGAGCAAACCTGGAGCGATCTGTGATTTCACAAAGAAACTAGGTGGAAGAAGTGGATTTGAATGAGTTGGACTGTGTTCCCACTTAAAACTCAAAATAAAACCCCAGCAGATATGGTTCCATGTGAATCTAAACCAAACAAACTACTGAAAACTGAAGCTACCCTATTTTGCAGAATTTTATTCCAGGCATTGTAGTCTTGCAGTTTCTATGCTGATATACCTACTGTAAAGCATCTGATAGGGACCCAGAAGTAAGCATAGAAATTAGCTTAAGCTATGGAGTACCACAGTTGACTCTGAAAATGCAGAGTGGGCACCATTAAAAAGCCAGACATTTGCAGCTTTTAATTGCTAAATATACTTTGATGTTTCCCATTCTGAGTATAAAGAATATCATAAATACCAGGGTAGGTGAAAATTTCATAGTGCAGCATATCTATTGTGTAATGCTATCCATTGTACAGTACTTTAGTTAACAAAATTATTTTTTTTGAAGTGGAAGACCATAATTTGTCAGATTCCTTCATGTAACATTTTGTATGATGTGATTTTAAACCAATGTGCCAAAAAATGCATATAAAACTGTCTGTCTTGTATGTTTTTGAATTATTGTTTCATCATGTCATAGAAAATGAGGGAAGTAGAACAACCTGGAGTTTCCCCTTGTGTTCTAAATTTAAATAACTAAGCTTGTTCCATTTAAGTACTATTCAAAAACTATCTGAATTTAAGTTTCTCTCCAACATAGCAATTTAAATTCAGATAGTTTCCCATTTGACATCAATGGGTTGCTTGGGGTGTATGTAGGAGCAGAATTTGGTCCATTCATTCTCGTGACTACGTTTGTAAGTTTTCCTAGTAATTTTGTCTCTCCACTCATAGGTGAGTAATCTGAAGAAAACAAATATGAAGGTGGTCTTGCTATTCCCTCAGCAGTGCTAGTTGTCAGATACCCTTTGCCAATATTGCAAGTTCCAATTCATGGGATCAGAATTTTATTCTACTTATGGCCCAGCAAGTTTTGCATTTGTGCTGATCTCTGCTAGAGTACTGTAGTCCTGCATTACTGGGTTGCAAGTAGAATAGAAGAGCAGCTGTGACAGAGCTGGGATCTCCATGTTTGTGACCTTTCCCTCTGTAGAGGTAGCAAAAATAACAAAATTGTTTAACAATCATAAAATCCCAAATGCAATGTGGTCTGTTATAATGGCTGTTTCCCCAAATAATCCTAGGCAGGCACAAAGTTTAAAGTCTCACTATACTCCTATCATCTGCAGTCAGGAAGGCTTCATTCTCTCATTCCAATTAATGTTCCATTCTCACCTGACTTTACACATCAGAAATCTCAGCTGAACAGCAGGTTGCTAGCTGGATGATTAATACAGATTTCATGAAAACTGGTTTAGACTCAATTCATTTATTTGAGGAAAATGCAAGATTAATATACATATACTTGTTCAATAATGTCTTTAAAGACTTTGGGTAAATTGATCCTTGGTAGTAAGTCTTTTGTATTCAAAAAGATACATCCATTCTGGATGTAAATCTGTTGGCTTCAGTGGAGTTACACACAGGATACATTTTGACCTTTTTGTTTCTTAAGCAAAATTTTAACAAATTCCTTTTACTAATGAATATTGAAAGCGTTCACTCTTCTAACTCTACAAGTTCTCATCTGTGGAAGAAAGCTTAAGGATAAAGTTTGGATAATGGAAAATCTCAACCTTCCTTCCACTTAAAGTCAGCAAGATTAAAAATCCATAATGTCATGATCCACTTATTCTTAAAGCAACTGGACAATCTCGTATTCATTGATAACTAAGATTTATATTCGGGAATATCAATATCATATCCTTACATTTTGGCAAAAAAAAAATCAGCAGAAAATTGTAAGATATTTGCATGCTTTTTCATTAATTGATTAATATGTTAAGTAGTATGAACACAGAGTCAATTTTTCAACACATATACAGAACAACTTCTGCCAGAAGCCATCCTTTCTAAGGACCTGTTCCTGGTAGATGCTGAGTGCCCTCAATTCCCAGCCAGTCCAGTAAAAAAGATGGTTGGAACCAGATGGTCTGAAATGTTCAGTGCTGTGAAGTGATGCTCAGGAGAACTAAGTGGGCACTACTTTTCGAGAATAAAACTCAGTGACACCAGGAAGTAGGTGCATATCCCAGAAGAGGTCATATTGAAGAACAATAGGAGGACTCCAGTCCCATCCTGCACAGCACCCAGTCTCTACCTCCAGCCGTCTCCTATGATCTTCTGTATAGCAATCAGACATGGAGCTGAGTTCTGGTATTAGTAGGAGGTGAACATCGCTTGCATGGCTTCCTGAAATCCTGCCTTTCCCAGTGCAGTGGAATCATGCTGGTTTCTACTCCCAAGAGATTATCAGCAACTGCAAAGAAATGGGCATATTTGCATCTACATATATTTATTTATTTCAGAACCTTAATTTGTATATATTCAGTTACCCCTACCAAGGAAACTGCAAGAGATTATTTTCCTAGAACATTAATTTATTTATTTATAGAGTGGCTATTGCAGTAGCAGTTATACACAACGTTTCCTTTCTCATTCTAAATACTCTAGTACAGGCCTGCACAACTCGTAAAGCGGTGAGGGCCATATTACTCCACAGAAAATAGCTGAGGGCCGAAACCCTCCGACAACCACCACCCCCAGCGCCGCCCGCCCCACGGAAACAACCCCCCCAGCGCCATCGAAACACACACCCCCGCGCCACCTGCCCCACGGATAAAAACCCTCCTTCCCCAGCGCCGCCCCACCAAAACATCAGTATTGAACATCGGTAATATGTTATAGTGAGCCCCTAAGGTAGTATAATTAAGGTAAAAGAAAAATGTCTTTTTGCTAGAAGTAGAATAAGATCTTCCCCCCACTTTGTAATCAATTACCCTGTTGAATGAATGAGGTGTGAATGAGGAAGGCATGGAAGGCAGGCACCTCCAGACAGCTGCAACCCTTGGAGAGGGCAGGTCTGGCTCTAGGATTTTTGCCGCCCCAAGCAAAAAAATTTTTGGCCGCCTCCCCTTTCTTTTTCGTGTCCCTCTGCCCCCGGCCCCACCCTAACTCTACCCCTTCCGAACCCCTTCCCCAAATCCCCAGCACCGCCTCCTTCCCCGGCGTGCCACATTTCTCCCCCCCATTGCTTCCTGCGGGCCCCCCGTTACTGCTCGCCCTAACTCACCTCCACTCCGCCTGCTCTCCCGGGCGTGCCGCCGCTCCGCTTCTCCCCCCTCCCTCTCAGGTGAGGGTTGGGGGACGCAGGAAGTAACGGGGGGGTAGAGGAACCGCTCCCCGCTCCAGCTCACCTCCACTCCATCACCACCGCCTCCCCCGAGCGCCCGCCGCTCAGCTTCTCCTCCCTCCCAGCCTTGCTGCGCGAAACAGCGGTTTTGCACGTGGCAAGCCTGGGAGGGAGGAGGGAGAAGCGGAGCGGCGGCATGTTCAGGGGAGCAGGCGGAGTGGAGGTGAGCTAGGGTGGGGGGGTGCAGGAAGTAATGGGGGGAGGTAGAGGAACCACTCCCCGCTCCAGCTCACCTCCGCCGCCTCCCCCGAGCGCCCCGCCGCTTGGCTTCTCCTCCCTCTGGGAGGGAGGGGGAAGAAGCGGAGCGGCGGCGGCGCGCTCAGGGGAGCAGGCAGAGCGGAGGCAAGCTGGGGCGGTGAGGGCACTTTTTCCCCATGCCCCGGAGTCGGCATCTATGATGGCCGGCACCAGAATGCCGCCCCTAGAAATGTGCCACCCCAAGCACCTGCTTGTTTTGCTGGTGCCTGGAACTGGCCCTGGGAAAGGAGATGGGAGCCAGACCAGATCAGTAGAACAGGTCAGCCACTGACTCACCACTCGCCTCCGCAGCCCCCCTCCCCCGCCTCGCCCCCTCACACCCCCCCCGCGCCGCCCAGTGAGCCCATCTACTCAACCCCCGCGGGCCGCACAGTGAGCCCACGCGGGCCGCATGTTGTGCAGGCCTGCTCTAGTAGATAATATTGCTTCTAAAGTTAAATTTAGTAGCACTATGTGAAATTTACCACGTAATTTATGTATGTAGTATAAACATTGTGACTGGAACATAGCAAGCTTCACAATTTCCAGTAGGAAACTTAAGCTGGGCAATTGGCAAGAATTTTATATCATCCCAACACCACCCTGCAAAGAGTGTTTTACAAGTTACTTGTCTTTCTATCTACTTACTTAAAGCTTTTATTTACAGAACAATTAAAGCAAGCAGTGGATAAACTTTAATAGTCCATCAAAACCATAAGTTTAGGAGATATGTAACTGCCATTTTAAATGAGAAACCATGGCAAGCCAGTGTTGACATAGGTATGCCATCTGAAAAAGTGAATTGTTTAGTTGAATAAAATACTCTAAAGTAGCAAATGTACAACCATCAACACAGTCGTCATACTAAATAATAATAGAAATAATGATGTCTTCATTGTTTGAATTACAGTAGCACTGTACAAACCATTGATGTCAAATAGAAGTCTTTCTATTGACTTCAGTGGCTTTGGATCAAGCCCTTAGTAAATAGAACTGGCAATCAAATTTGTCTAATCACATCTCCTGTAGTGAATGGGTCATGATTGTCTAAGCTGTATTTTAGATGGCATATTCAATGATGAAAGAGCAATGATAATATGAAGGAAAAGCTAAGCAAAAAGTCAAGAGACTAGATTGCTTATTTGTTTTTGTCAGCCCAAAAATATAGTTTAGAAATAAAACAAAATGAAATATGCTGTGCAGCTGAAGAACACCTGCTAACTTTCCAAATAAGGTCTACATCTGGAGGAGGGGGGAATATGAGGACTATTTTAGGTGCTGGAAAATGTTTTGACATTTTAATTAAGGAAGCAATGTTTAAATTAAAGTTGCAATAAAGAATAACATTACAGAATGACCAAAAATGCTGGAGGACAGAAATATCAGTATAGAAACTTGTTTCATGACAAATAAACCACTGGATCTTTCCAGTAACAACACTAATATGTACTGTAACGTTTAGCACATAAAATCCATCTAGTTTCTTTACAGTTGAGGTCAACTAAATTCAACATATTTCAGTATTTTATTTCATTTGTGCCTGCCCCATTCTCTCTATTTGCTTTCATGACCACGGTTTCATCAAATCATTCTGTTCTTTTTGGTTTGAGTTATTGGCAGGTACAAATCACCTTGACATTTTAAAAATGCGGTCCTCAAAGTCTGGAGCGAGCTATGTCACCTTAGTCTTTCCTCTGTAATTGTGTCCTTACTTAACCAGCTGCTGGAAGGTAACTGTAGCTGCTGAGGAAGAATGAGACCATCTTTTCAGTACTGGTGTTTGTATACACAGAGGTTTGGAATATTCATATCCTAGAAGGATAATTAAAATGGTGATATGGTTCCAGGCTAGACCATTGTGGGAAGATACTCATTCTGGCTGCTGTCTGGCCAATCAGCTGCACCACACTGGGGCACAAGATGGTGAGTGGGGATGAAAAATCTGCTGGGGGCGGGGGCAGGAGGAAGTGAGACAAACGGGCTAGTATAGGAATGGAAAGATAGCTGAGCTTTTAACCTGACTTGGCAGACTTTTCTCCTTTATTGGGTAAACTGTTGGACGATCAGAGCAGTCCCGCTTTGGAGTATGCAAATCAGAGTTTGGAAGTGCTCTAGACATCAAGGAGAGTCAAGCAGAGCCAGGGATGTAAAGGATGAACCAGGAGAAGTTACTGTAGGTGACTTAGTCTCATTGCAATACAATGATGTTCAGCTTTCTATGTGTTTCTGTGTCTGTGTATTCCTCCCACCACTCCCTTCTGGTTAGAGGGCAAGATAAACCAAGATTATTAAAGTTGCCTAACCTGAATTGACTATTAAAACCTATCCAAGATTGATTGCTGCAACACAGCAAGCTATTTCTTCTGCTTTCCCCACAAGAGCTTTGTAGCAGAGGCTGCAACAGCCAGAGCCCCAATTCTAAGAGAAGAGAGATATGATGGTTATATCTATGGACATTTTTCTCAAAGATCCAGTTCTAAACATTAGGTCAGATTCTGCTGTCATTTAGATCAGTGCAATTCCTCCTTAATAGCCTTCTAAAAGACTAAATCCTAATTTTGTTCTTTTTTCCTTTTATTTTTGCTGCCCTATATTGAAATGTCTCCAAACTGGACACTGTACTCCAGACTGTATGCCTCTGGCAAAAGCTTTTCTTTTCCAAACCCTTGATGGGTACTTTGGGGCCTCATATTTCGGAGACTTGGCAACTACTAGGCCTAAAGCAAATACAACACCTCATGTAGAAAGTAACATTGACTGTCATGCTTCAGGTGCTTGCATACACTTTTCCCCCATAGATCCTAATTTCTAAGAAGAGAATAAGGACCAGACCCTCAGCTGGTGTCAACTGATATAGCTCCATTGACATTAATAGACCTAAGCCAGTTGACCTCAGCTGAGGATCTAACCCCATATGTTTTGATTTGTATTTTAGGCATATGTCGTATGAGATATTGGTGCAGTCCTGAATGCCAGCAGCCTTACTGCCTGTACAGTATTGTGTTGTACATATTCCTTTTATTATTAGGTTTTTGATTTGAAGAGGTAATTTCAGAACTAGTCATCCTGTAGAGGAATTACCAATTTTTGTTGAGACACCCACAAACTCCGTTTCCGTCACCGCTTTCCATAGCAGCGGGATTACCAGCAGGAATACCACAGACTTTTCAGCACTAATTGTCTCAATAGCAGGATTGCTGGATGGCTTATTCCTATTTTCTGTAGCCATCTTTTGTGATTAAGAAAATTATATTCTTCTCTGTTATATGGAGTGTGATTGATGTGTAGATTTATAATTGCATTGATTCAGTACTGCTTCTTTAATTGATTTTTTTTATTTCATTTTATTGTTTGAATAACTTCTTGGAATTTTTATTTATTTGGTGCTATAGTTACACCACAAGCTTGTATTGTACTAGCAGTTAACATTGATAGAGATCAATGGATATGTCAAGCTTTATTGGGGCAAATAGTAAATGTACATTTCACTATGTTACCCAACAATTGATAAAAATTAATACTAAAATACAGCAAACTCTAAGTGTCCGCTGTCAAATGTGAATTTATTCTTACAAAACCATGAGCCAATATTAATTACTCTGTATTTTCACAAATCTAAATCTGTGCTTTTGTAAAACCTGACTCCTTGACGAACAGTGAGACATTTGAACTGTGGGGCTTATTGGATCCAAAGGACTGAGTTTTGGAGGGTAGTTGGCATTTAGCTAGAGTAATTTACATTAGACATAAAGCAAAATTGTATGCACAATAAATCATCTTGTAGGAAAATTCACAGATAATGCAAGAAATCTGTGTGTTGGGGAGGGAACTCTACCTGCAGGGTTTCTCATGAAAATAGCACTTCAGATCTCAGGAAGCTTCAAAAGCCCACACGGCTCTAATGTAGAGTACAATTATATTCTTTGAATGTGTACTTCTTCCTGGCACATTCTGAAGGTGCACAACCTCTATGGAGAAGCCTGTGGCTGTTTTCATCCTGCCCTGCTCTCTCTCTGGAGATGTATTACATACATGATTTTGTTCCTGTGCTTGTAGTGATGAAGACAGGGAGGAAAGAAGAGGAAGGAGAAGGAAGATGTTAAGATCGCCAGCTGTGTGGAACTGCACTGAGCTGCAAAATGTTTTTCGGAAGGTGAATGATTTCACTAGGGCCAATGAAACCCAGTTCACTAACAGTCTAAGGCCACTTTGAACCCAGAGTGCTCAAGGATTTACTTTAATGCATGGAGCAACTTAGTTGCTTTACTATGTAAAGTGCTTCAGTCTCTTATATTTAGGGGACAGGAAAGTTGTGTATTAACTGTTTTTATTGATTTATGATGTTGAGTGGAACATAAATGTGGAAAATAATGTTCTTTGATGGTTCACGTGTTTCTTAAGAACCTACTGCTGTGGCTCTATATTGCCAGGGGACTTGGTAAAACAAGGCAAAACTGTATTGCTGGTGTGTGCGATCTATAACTTGTATATCTGTGAAGTTGTTATCAAAGTAGGATCTCCAGTTGTGACTGACTCACTCATTTACAACTGGGGATATAGGTAATCCCAGGAAGCAGTGGAGGAGAGGTTTGGTGCTATTATAATACTTCATGTAGGATCATGGTCAGCATATATTACCAGGTGCAAAAAAGTATCACATGCAGTCAAAGACCCTTTAAGGCCTATGATCTTTGGAAACTCTCCTTGGCTGTCCCTACTCCCTGGCAGTCTGGCCAAAATTGCAGTTAAAATGGGGAAGTTACTATGTATTTCACCTCATAGTAGTCCTGTTGGCATCCCTGCAAAGATAAACACAAAAGGTTAGACTTTGACTCAGAATGAAAACCTTGACAAGGGATAAGAATGAGTAAGAACATCTCCCCCCACCACCTTGCCCATACATAGGTTAGCCACACCTGAGGTTTAGAGGTAGGAATTAATAAAGCGCCTCTCTAGTTTACTTCTCCTTGGAGCAGTTGGGTAGGGAATAGATGAAACCATGGAGCCCCTACTACACATTGACCAGATTTGCTGAGCTGGGGTGTCGGGGAGGAGAGAAGAAGGGAAAGTTAGTAATTTTACTGCTGGTGTAAAACACCCTAAATTACTACCACTCCAGAGCAAGGAGAAATCTGGACAGGCATGTCTCCACCATGGAGCAATTTATGCAGCACCCCTTGCTCAAAGTTGTGCCTAACGTCACAAGGTGGCCTAAAACTAAGAAAATAATGAAGCTAATACTGATTGTTTACCTAGAGAAGAAATGCTGGAGATATTCACTCTGTGGATTGTGGCCCACGTCCCAGCATCTAATGGGTTAATACAGAAAACAGATCGCTCATGCATACTGTGGTGGGATTTTTATTCAGCACCTGCATTTCACTGGTGCGCACTTGTGACTCTCTTTCCTGAAAGAAAGTAAGGGCTTGTCTACACTACCGCGGTAGTTCGACGGCTGGCAATCGAACTTCCGGGTTCGATTTATCGCGTCTGGTGTGGACGCGATAATTCGAACCAGGAAGTGCTCGCCGTCGACTGCGGTACTCCACGTCAGCGAGAGGAGTACCGCGGAGTCGACGGGGGAGCCTGCCTGCCGTGTGTGGACCGCGTCTGAACCGCGGTAAATTCGAACTAAGGTATGTCGACTTCAGCTACGTTATTCACGTAGCTGAAGTTGCGTACCTTAGATCGAATTGGGGTGTTAGTGTAGACCAGGCCTAAGAGTATGTTTACGTAAACTAATTATTTTATTAATGTATTTTATATTTAGGGATATAGATTGGAAGAAAAATAATTGAGCCAGTCATAGCATATTATATAAGGATCATGGCTGAAAGTATAACAAAGGCGCCACTGAGCCAAAAATAATAATAAAATCCCAGACTGAATTATAAACAGCATCTCATTTCCCTAGTGATGAATGAGGTGCAATAGCACAACTATAGCCCCCTAACAAAGCAAGAGGAGGAGCCACTAAACAAACTCTTGTTTATAAATCTCACCGTTTAATACTGGTCATGGAAAACAATTATTTTAAACATACATTAAATTTCAGAAGAAAGTGTTGCTAAATCCCTGGATTTAAATTATAAAAGCCTGCTCCATTTTGAAGCATCTAAAAAAACGTGCAGAAGGTTCAGAGTGTAGAGCACTCTGGTTTGAACTTGTGCCATAAAACATTTACTCTATCGTTTCTCTTTAAAATCAGTTTATTTTTAAACCACACTTGCATAAACCAAACTGCAACTGAAGATAGCTTGTATTATTGAAGCAAGAGTCACACAGGATCATCTGCATTTGGATTTTCAGTTATATGAATTATGAAAGGAGCATTAATAAAAAGGAAAACATGCTGTCCTCTGTGAGTTCAAGTGCTGGAATTCTACCAGGGTTTATACTTAGAAACTACCTATTACATGCTAAGAAAATAAAAAGTTGAACAGGAAGAGTACGAAGGCCCAGATATTAATGTCAGTCTCCTGATACTAGCAGCCCACTGAGAGAGACAGTGTGGTCTAGAGGAATAAGTATGGGACTAGGAGCCAGGAACACTTAAATTCTAATTCCAGATCTATCACCTACTTGCTGTGTGTCCCTTGGGTAAATTATTCAATTTCTTTCATTCCCAGTTTCCACATATATAAAATGGGGGTAATAATTAGAGTCTTGGGATATACTGAGACCTCACTTCTGGGGTTGGATTCAAGGTCACTGTGGTACGGAATCCTGGACATTTAAAACTCAGTATTTTTCTTGAAGTAAATAATTTTATTTAAAATCTGATCATTGGTGGACAAAACATTTCAAACACACACATATATAAAATAAAATTGGGGGTCTGGGGTTTTTCATTGAGAAACTGGAAAATTTGAACAAAATGAAAAATGTCTGCAAAAGTTTTGTTTGAAAAATAGGCCATTTCATGGTAAATAAATAAATTGATGGAAAATTTCAGAGCAGGTGTGTCACTATTGTGGGGCCTGTATATGTTGTTCATTCATAGGAGTGGTGAGTTTCCTAGGGGGCCCCGGATCCTTGGTTGAGAACCACTGTTCTACATCAGCAGTACCATTCATCATTTATGCAGCTTCATCATAAGGTTACAGATTGGATCATTCTGTTTTATTTTCCTGTTTTCACATAAAATCAGAAGCATTTATTGACCCTGAGACCTCTTTGAAAATTGTTACCAAAAAAGGATGTACGTCAATATCTAGAAATACAATATTTTTTGTGCTTCTTCAAAGTACGTTTCCCTCCCTTGAATCTTGACCTGTCGGTCATGCATCAGACATACTTCCTACCTTTGAGTGCCAAAATCCACTGCTTTGATATTTTTTGGCTTGTGGTCATTGCTCACAAACAGAATTCCTACATTAAATAAATGGTCAATATTTATGTTATAAGGTTTCCTACATTCATCCCGGAAAGGTAGAACAACACAGGGGGTTAACTATCAAGGCCCTTAATTAAATATCAAACCTTTCCAGAACCCTATGCAGCCATCCCCTGCACACCTCTAAATATAATACTTGATTTGGCATCAAAATCATCAAAATGTTCCAGTTTCAATACTTCTAAACTTCTCTGTCCACTCAAATATCCAAGAAGTGCTGATCTATGACATATCCATCAGCAACACCTTTTGAGTGAGAATTAAATATATTGCCGAAGAAAACATATCTGCAACCCGGTATATCTTGCTGCACAGTAGCTCATGTTGCTTTTGTTCTGTAAACCTTCTTTTAAAAATCACCATCATAAAGCCAAAGTATGCAAACAAACTTGCTTTTAAAGAACTTTGGTGGTTGATTTGGGGCTATTTTCCCTTACTTGAAGATTTCTGCAAAGTGTTAAAAGAGCATGAAAATGAATGAATGTGTTGCCCAATTCTGGCATTCATAAAGTGGTTTTAGTTCATGCAAATGGGCCCCCCAGCTATGTTGCAGTTGGAAAGATGTAAAGTTCATTAAGACAAGACTTGTCCCAAAAGTGAAATCTCAAAGACAGATTCAATAAATGCAGGGGCTGTCTTGTTTTGTTTTTCTTTGTTAAGATGTAGCTGGTGAGTTTCTACTCTTTTAACTAATAATTTGGTATATGGCCCAAACTTCACCTTCAGGATATATGGCTAATATTAACATACCAATGCACAATGCAAATATTTTTACAACCAATTGAATAAACAAATCCAATTACACTTTTATTTGGATCTCATGAATTTTTTTGAAAAATAGAAATACCATTTCTTGAGCTGGCCATTGACTTTTCAGTAATATCGCTTTTATAGTCTACTGACATTTTTAAGTAGACCAATTTCATGTACCTTTCCAAAAGTGCTTAGTCTAACTTGGCATGTGGACACTGTGTCTCAAAATTTCAAATCTGATGCCTAAAGATAAGCTCTTAAATCTATATTTAGGCACCTAAAGAGAAGCGGCCTGATTTTTTCAGAGGAACTGGACAACCAGGGCCGGCTCCAGCGTTTTTGCCGTCCCAAGCGGTGGGAAAAAAAAAAAAAAAACCAACCCCCCGCGGCCCCCCCCCCCCCGCCACTTCGTTCTTCGGCGGCAATTCAGCGGCCGGTCCTTCCCTCCGAGAGGGACTGAGGGACCCACCGCCAAAGAGCCGGACGTGCCGCCCCTTTCCGTTGGCCACCCCAAGCACCTGCTTGCTGCACTGGTGCCTGGAGCCGGCCCTGTGGACAACCACAGCTTCCCTCAGCGGAATTTGGGAAAATGCTGAAATTTTAGGAGGCTAATTACAGGTACTTGTGACATCCTGCTCAGAACACCCAGACCTGTGAACCGCTGTGCTTAGCAAGAGCGAGAGCTTTGCTGCTGCTGAGCAGTGTGTCAGCTTCGTGACACACTGCCCTGTCTGCCTTCCTACCAAACTCTTCAAGCCTTTGCCAGTCTAAACCTTGCCTTACAGGTAACAATCAGTGCACCCCAATTCCCAAGTTCCCCAGAGATGTCTCCCTGCAGTGTCCAGTCCCTCTCACTGGACACTCTCAGAAATTATTAGGTTTGCTGCCTCCAAAGAGACAGAGCACACCCCAACCTGTTAGCTTAACTGAAGGCTCACATGTCACTTTAATACACAGCACTGAGATGGTTTTGTAGTGAAACAAAAATACATTTATTAACAAAGAACAAAGATTTATGTGATATTAAGCAAGAAATAAAGAGGTATGGTTACAAACAAAGCAAAATAAAACACATGTTCTAGTGACTAAAACTTAATTTTAGCAAGTTACAATCTTTGTCTAAGCCATTTTCTTACATCAAGTTACCAGCTGCAGGAAGCTCTACCCCACCCCACAACATTGCTTCCTGCCCCCATCGCTCCTCAGCCATGGGGGGAGGTCTCCGTGTACCCGGACCCTCCCCCGTACACACCTGAATCCCACCCTGCTGAGCCTCACCCCTGGCATCAGGTGCCCCCTGTACCCAGACCTCCCTGCTGAGCCCCTCCTGCTCATCTGGTCCTCCACCCTTGCACCCAGATCACTCCCCACTGAGACCCAGACCCCTACACCCAGACCCCCCGATAAGTCCCAACCACTTTCACTTGGACACCACTGCAGAATCCCATTTCCCCTATACCCACAACCCTCCAATGAACCCCTGTACATCCAGATGCCCCCCAAACCCCGCACTGAGCCACCCACACTCAGGTTGCCTCACACAGAACCCTCTCACCCCATGCCTGGATCACCACACACACACTAAGCCCCTCCACACTTGGATTCTGCTGGGCTGAGCCTGCTTGCCCCACACCTGGATCAGGGGCCAGGGCTGGGCGTGCATGTAAGATTCTGTCCCTCTAACTTCCTATCTTGATGTGCTTGGCATGGAGGGGCAGGGCCCCGGGTTGTTTCTGGGGCAGGCCTGGTCCTTGTGCTGTGTCAAAGTCGCGTGCAGCCTCACTGCCAAGTCTGTGTCCTGGGGGGGGGAGGGGTAGGCTGAAGGGTTATCTCCCACCCCCGTGCAGCCAGTGGCCTGTGCTCCCTACTGCCATGCTAGAGTCTCCACATTTGTTTATTGACAAATAAAATATGCAGAATTTTGCAGAATTTTCAAATATGCACAGATTTTTTTTTTTTTAAGCAGAATTTCCTCAGGAGTAAAATGCTGATCCAGGGAGCAGGAAAGTGGTTGTTATAACTGCTGTTATATGATTGTGTTGTACCTGAAGCTTAAGAAGGAGACAAACAATAAGCACATGTGGTGAAGATACCTTGGTGGACCTGTATGCTGCTTAATTCGCCAAGAGGGCTTACCAGCTAGGACTTTCCTGGAGAGGAAGGGAGAGCCTGTTCATAGATGGGTAGAAAATGTTCCAACTGTTAAAATACATAAAAAACATCAATTTAATATGTTAAAGAAAGTTCTATCTTCATAATAATTGCCATTGTCTTTCCTTCCCAAGTAGTGTAATTGTGGCCAAATTTTCAAATAGTCTTCTAAAAATGCATGCTTGAAATTCATATGCACACCATTTGTGTATACTCGTGCTCTTCAAAGACAGTGGGTCTTATGGGCTGCACTGCTATAACTGAGAAGATAATTTGGTCCCAATTATTTCTTTTCCTCCTGATAACCATATATGTGACTTCTATTACTGTTAAAGTTTCAACATCTGCTCTATTTGCAATATCTCAAGCTGAGTTATCTTCATACATCAGAAAAAGGAAGCTTAATGTTTGCAAAAGAGACTGAAAGGCTCACACCAAAAGGCTTAAAAGCATACATTGTACTCTGAATTTTAGTCAGGAAAGTAATTATGAAAGGGAAGCCTCCCAAAGGGCACACAATATGGTAGAGAATCCTGTTTTCTGACAGTATTCCTCTTCATACTTACTCATTGAGGAGAGTGTCTTATTAGCCCTATTTAATTAGCACTGAATAGATAATGCTCTACTGTATGCTGCACATCACGGTGTCATTTTTCCTTCTATCTTTTCATTCATCTTATCCTATGAGCACCGTTTTTGTAAAGTATATTGTAATCTCCAAAGGAAGGTATTGGAAGTGTCAAACAAATGAGCCAGTAAAATGATATTCTAAACCAGGGGTAGGCAACCTATGGCATGTGTGCCGAAGGCGGCACGCAAGAAGATTTTCAGTGGCACTACACTGCCTGGGTCCTGGCCACCAGTCTGGGGGGCTCTGCATTTTAATTTAATTTTAAATGAAGCTTCTTAAACATTTTAAAAACCTTATTTACTTTACATACAATGATAGTTTAGTTATATATTATAGACTTATAGAAAGCGACCTTCTAAAAACATTAAAATATATTACTGGCACGTGAGACCTTAAATTAGAGTGATTAAATGAAGAGGTGGCACACCACTTCTGAAAGGTTGGTGACCCCTGTTCTAAACTGACTCTATATGTTAAGTTTATGCTTTCACACTCACATTGTAAAAGCCAAGGTAACATCACACTGCTTGTGAACTTCAATGTAAAAAATCACTGCTGCAATTCTGGTAGCTTAGGCAACAAAGATTAAATGCTCTGATACCTTCCAACTTTATGGATACTGTTTACACTTATTCCTCTAAATATCTGCTTATGTATACACCTGAGGGGAAAAAATCTGGTTATAGAGTAAGGCTGAACTTTCTAAGCGGGTGGGGCAAGGGTGTTCGGTTTTGTGTGATTAGTAACTTGGCAACCTTAAGGGGAACTGGCCCTTGTGAGTAGAACTGGACCCAGTGTCAGAGCAAGTTAGCCCAATCTAGCCAATTGAAGGGGGCTGGGCTATTCCTGGGCCTATAAAAGACTGCCAGAGGGTAGGAACTGGAAGGAAGTGATTGGGACAGGCTGTGCCTGGGGAAGAGAAGCCAGGGTGCAGTGAAGTTAACTCCTCTGATGGTTCCCTGGAGCAAGAAACCAGGTGCTCAGGGAAGCAGTCCTGGGTCTACTGCTCCAGGAAGAGAGCAGAGCTGACTAGAACTGGGAAGCTGCCAGGAGCAAGAGTGCCAGAGACCCTAGGGAGGGGTGGCCATGAAGCCTGGGAGAAAAAGGGTGAGTTCAAAGACTCTCTTCTCTTTGTTTACCTGCCTGTTTTAAGAGAATAAACCTCCTTAAAGGAGACTGGGTGTGGCAGTGAGCATTTGGAAGCTGTGGAGAAGCCCTGCCTGGTGACCATTTCAATCCATGAAAAAATTTGATACTTCAACTTTTCATTCTAATTTAGGATAAAAAATGTTGAAGTATCAGAATTTCCCCTGGGATGGAGATTCCTAATTTCACTCAGCTCTAGTTTACACACTTTTTTTACTACTATAACTATTTTGGTTGAGGGTGTGATATTTTACAGATGCAGTTATACTGGTACAACCCCTAGTGTGGATGTAGGTATACCAGCATAAATATGCTTATACTGGTATCGCTTATTTCCTCTCCTGTTTGGGAAAGCACTAGTGTATAAGCACCTTTATACCAGTATAACTGCATCCACATTAGTGGGGGAAGTGGTACACCTTTTGTGTGTAGACAAGGTCTAACTCCCTAGACAACTTGAGTTACTCAGAACTGGGACTAGTGTGAAAGAGAGAATTTGCATTTAAGAAAACATAAGTTTTCTTTTCTGTATTTTACCCAGTTTAGCTTTAACCAAGTGTGTTGAAACAACCATTTATTTTGTTTTAAATATTTTTTCTCTACTTTTTAATTATGCTGCTTTTATTGTAAGACTAGCTGTGAATGTAGAAGTTTTATGTAATCCTATCTTAGAACTGAAAAGCAGCCAGGTGACCTCAGAGAGAGAGACCTAAAGGGTAAAGAGTTCTGGACCTAGACACCCCAACTCATCTCCGCCAATAAGACATGGGTAAAGGAATGCATACACAATGAGATGTTACAAAAGGGCAAACACCTGGACAGATGCCAACATGACCAGAAAGAATTGAGAGTTGGTGGTGGGTTCACCTAACTCATATGGCATTTTTTCTGTTCTTTGACTGGATGAGCATCATTCCAACAAGATTGTCGCTGTGAATATTCATGGAAAACAGGAATATTTGAGTACAGACTTAAAATTCACTCTTCATGTTTTGTCAAATGATTGCACAAATGCTCAGAGAAACCAAACACCGAAGAAGTGTTATCATATCTGAAGTGAAATCATTTAAATTATGTTTTGAATAATTTTGGCAGTAATCTTAACATTCTGCTGATTGTTCTCATGCCTTCAGTACTGTGACAAGTTGATACCTCATGATAAAAACAGGTGTGCTGAGAGAGAGAAGAAAATCATGATAATCTAGAGACTCAATAGTGATGATCCAGAGAAGCAGCTTCTGGAGCTTATGATACCTCCACCCAAAAGACACATGTAGTGGTCTTGATATCTGTAGTGTGATCATCAGTCCCATCCATGCACAAGAATGTACTACACATGTACAAGGCAATTCTTGTTCAAGACACACTTAAGAGTGAAGGATTTGAATGATGTAAAGCCATCTCAGATGGAGATAGTAATGTAAAGGAGGACAATAAACAAACCATCCAATTCATATAATATCACCTTCATAGGGATTTACTCAGTGGAAAAGAGTAATTGCACGCTCTATAACTGCTCCTATGCATTTTATTTCAATGTAAAGCTCAGTGATCTTAAGCAGTGTAGAGCTGATTTGGAACTATTTTCTCCAGAATTTTTCTATATCATCCCAGAAGACAAGCTATGTCAAGAAACGCTGACCTATGATGGCCTCGGCCTCAATCCAAATAGAGGAGGGAAGCTCACAAGCAACCAGTTCTTTGCTAACAACACTAAATGGATAGTTGAAGCATGAAAACAAATTTTGCATTTTGTTTAGAACTTTCAGAGATAGTCCAGTGTCACGAAAAACTCTGGCTTCCCCCTCAAATAGTCATTTATGTTAAAACAGGAAATGATAAATATAATTGTATACAACAGGTAAATCTTGGTTAGATATCCTGTCTTATACTTCTACTGCAAGCAGTTCAAGGCAGGGACCAACACTTTGTTTGTCCAGTGCTTAGCACAATGGGGACAGGGCCTCTAGGAGCTACCAGTATAGGTGTATCAGAATCTGTTTACAGTTATTTAAAAGTTGTAAACAATAGAGGGATGGGAATTGCTTAGGGAGTATAACTGAACAATGAGATAGATCTGAAGAAAGGAAAATATAAACAATGACAGGAAAAAGTTCTTAGAACATATTAAATTGTGATATTTAGTAGGAAGCTCCCATTCCTGACCCCTAACTATTTGCTGTCCCCTTAGCTCCCTTACAGCATCTAGCTATTACCTTAGCAATGTGAATAATATGTAATTACTACATTAGTAATGGATGATTGGTCTGCTTAAGAGTTTTGGGCCTCCACTCATTCACTTGTGATATTATTGGTTCAGCTCCTGAGCCCAGTAACTTCATTGGGACTATTGAAGGTAGCAAGTGAGTGCTCCATTTGGGTATGAATACTTGTAGAACTGTGTCCATAGATTTAATCCTTTGAACATCTTTTGTACAAAAGTTACTAGATCAAACTGTGTGAATTTTTTTTTAAATCTTCTTTTTGTTTTGGATAAAGCAGAGTCCTGTGGCACCTTTAAGACTAACAGATGTATTGGAGCATAAGCTTTCGTGGGTGAATACCCACTTTGTCGGATGCATGTAATGGAAATTTCCAGGGGTAGGTATAAATATGTTGGCAAGAGCATATTTTTGTTTTGGATGTTTTTCTGTACAACTTATATAAAAGACTGTATGCCCTCAGCAAGAGAGTCTATTGTACTCTCTTGCTTAGATTTAAAAACTGAATATTTTCAGTTCAGCTTTTGTACTCTTGGCCTTATGGGTCTAATTTTCATAAAAATAACCATACGTAGATTTAAGAAGCTCATTCTGGAGAATTTCTTTAGTCTGTTTTTAAAACATTCTCCATATGCAGGATGTAGTATATAACATTGTATTTCACAATTTTAGATTTTAATGGCTACACCGTGGCAGGACTGAGCACTACAATAATGACGTGGATTATGATGCCTTTTGTGAGACTTACTTTAGGAGAATTGCTATGAGTATTCTCTTTAGTAAGCCCATTGGCACACTCAAAGTACAAGAATGAATTTTCAGGATATACTTTCAAATAAAGGTCTCAAAGAATAATTTTATTTAGCTTTAACAGGTCAGAATCTCAACTGGTATAAATCAGAGGAGTGCTAATGAAGTCAATGTTGCTACACTGATTTATATAAGCTGAGGACCTGGTCCAGTAAGTGTTCTCATAAGTGGTTATAGTTGGGGCTAGTATCCCTGCCTATTATAAATGGTGCCTGACTCTTCCCATGGTAAGGCCCTGTTTTCAGTTGCATATAACTCTGCCAACCTTTAACTGTTTGGGCTGAAACTTTCCATGCTGGGTCTGCCACAGGCTGAATTTTTTTGCTTGCTTGCAAAATTTCGGTCAAAAGAGTTCAGCCCTTTCTGAGAAAAAGGGTAGAGAAACTTATGGATCTATGGGAGAGTAGATTGGGACAAGGAGATGGTGGTGGGGGAAAGTGGGACTGAAAGTTAAGGGAAATGGGGTAGATTGGGAGCCAACTGGTGAGGGGGGAGGGAGACTGAGATTGGATGAGGAGCTGAGGAGGGAGAGCCTAGACTAACTGGGAAAGGAGACTAGGACTGAGGACTAGTGAGAAAGGGGGAGAGTAGGAAGAAGGGAGATAAATTTGATAAGTTGGGGTACAGGCAAAAAGTTGAGACTGGGACAAAGATCTTGAAGGGACACTGAGATTGGGACTAGAACCCAGTGGGGATGGGAGAGGAAGAGGCTGGAAGCCAGGTTGGGGGAGAGACAAATCAAATCATGAGCTGGGAAGAGGGGAACTGGGACTAGCTGGGCAAAGAGACTGGAGTGGGAGGGGTGAGATTAGGAGTTGTGATATCAATGGTTCCTTCCCCAAGGTAACAGCATTTTGGAGGAAAATAATAAAGTTATCTTAGGGCATTCCCACCATAGTTGTTAGACAGGTTTTGTTTCCACTTTGCACTTGTGCAAACATCTATACCAGGTGCAAGGCAACAGAGAATCAGGCCCTGCACTGAGATGTTTTTTGAGCTTCCCCCCCCCCCCCCCGAGCATGTGATAAGTATAGTGACTGAGTGACAGCTTTAATATAAAGGATCTTACATTTGTGGGTGATAAGAGACAGGGATACACTGTAACTTTGACAACAGTGTCTTGAGAGAAACCACAGAATGAAAAAAAAGTCTGCTTGGGTGGCTGACAGTGTTCAAGCACAGATTCTTTTGCTAAGCTTCTTAGGGGGGAACTATGCCTTTGAACTGTAACCTTTGCTACCAAACCATTGTAAGCAGGGTCTGAATGAACTCTTCTCTGACAGCTGGTTGGGGAGGGGGAGAGACTTCAGGAGCAAACTATATTTACATGAACACACCTACTCTGCCAAGATATCCAGTAGATAGAGCTGTGTTGCTCAAATTGATCAACTCTGGCTGGTGTTGGGTTACAAATTACTGAATGCAGGGGTAGTGAAATGTTATCAATGTTGTTGTCTTTACTGTATGAGTAAAGGGGAGCAGAACTGTGCTTAACCTGTGTCAAATGAGGGGGTCACGCTCAGCTGAAAGGACCTTGTTAAGCCAGGGGCTCGAATGCTAGACTCCTGTGACAGTAAGGGGGAGGCGAGGGATCAGATCAGATGTCCATGTCATGTCATGTCATGTCCCAGCCAGGAGATGTGGAATCTCCCTAAGAGTCCCTGGTCTGGTTTAATCTGTTCCTCCCCACTGTTCAAAGATAGAGCTAAATGGGCTTTTTTAGGAGCCCTTTGTTATTTCAAGTACTCAATAAGAGTTGATTTCACTTGTGGTGGGGCAGTGTTTCTGCCCAGTCTGCTGAGAGCTAAAAATCACTAAGGGACTGATGTACAGAGGTCACAGCAGAGAGGCAGGTGGCAAAACTGGCAAGCAGTAGGTTGGTGGAGTGGCCAGGCAGCGAGGAACAGCAGCTGGTGGGGTGCACAGGCAGCAAGGAACAGCGTCTGGTGGGACGACCAGCCAGAGCAAGTGCTCAGATGGCGGAGCAAGCAAGGTGCCTTCTTCCCCAGGTGGGAGGTGAAATCACACAGATGCACCTGTGAGTGGGGTGTGGTGAGGGGGCAGGGGGGGGCACAGTAAAGGAACTTTTGGTTGTGGAACTCAGGAACATGAGGTAGAAGACTCTGCCCCGGGCACTCTGGGGTGGGTGTCCTGCTCACAGTTTTATGTTTATGAATCCTGTTTGTGGCATTTTCCCTAATTTATGTTGGGTGACTTCCCTTCTTTCATTAAAAGTTTCTTTCCTACACTCAGATCCTGCTGGCGAGAGGAGAAGTATTGCCTCTCAGAGGCACCCAGGGGTGGTGTGTAATTTTCCCAGCTTACTGGGTGAGGACTTGAGCCGGTTCTGTGTTTTGTTGAAAAGGAACCTCTAGACATTGAACCCAGCCCTGGTTGCTGCTGGCTCCACCTGGCAGGCAGAAGGGTTACACCAGAAACCATTCTGCATGTGAAAATCAAGTGAGCATTAAACAGTTTCATAATATCAAATCGGCTTCCCATTGACAAAAACAAATTAGGCTTATTGAAAATAATTTATTAAGCATTATTTAGGGACTCTCTGAAGCAACCTCCATAAAAATAGGTAAATCAGGCCTCAGGAACATAATGGGAAACAAAGGGAATAGATCATGTGCGGCAAAATATTTATGGAATGCAACTTTACCATAAGTGGCCACACAGCATTATCTGTACTTCCAATTATTTCTGTAAGATAAGGCCACTTTTTTTCCCATTCATCATGTAGTAGATAACTCACTCAGGATCATTATTGGTAGGAGAACTCTCCATCTCCTTAATAAGGAGCTTACAGGTTTTGATGATACAGTGGCAATTATAAGATCTAGACCAGTGGTCTCCAAAGGGGGTGCGTGGCAGGAGGAGGCTTTGTTTTGTTCGTCCGAGCGGCTTTTTTTTGTTTGTTTCAGTAAAAATGGTAGAGCTGGCGCGGCAGGGGGTGTGTAATCAAAAATTTTTTACTGATAGAGGTGCGCAATCAAAAAAGTTTGGAGACCACTGATCTAGTCAGAAGTGGGAGAGAACTTCCATTGTGGACAAACATCCAAAGCTAACTTTGAACTTCAGAGTCCCCCATAGCAAATAAATGCATTGCCAGCTGGCTTCAGTGCATGTCGTATGTGTCAGCAGTCAGGATGAGCTCTAACCTGACATCTGGTGGTGAATTATGGTGAGTGTGGAAAAGAACTCCAGGGGCTGATCTTGTTTGCATAGGCACACCCACTCGCCTGGCATGAAACAACAGCAACTGAAAGTGGTTACTTTGGCTGGTGTGGGATCCCCAGTTTCTCTGTTACTGGGGCAGGAAGAATAAAGTTTTGTTACCCTGATTCTGTGAATCAAGGCCAGTGGAACTGTTGTATGACAGAAGGACTGAGTGAGTCCCTCACCATTACCTAAGTAGCATTTGCTTGTCAAGGGGCATGGGTTACAAAACCCAGTGAATTGAGAGAGGTTGGGGGCAGGTATTGGTACCTGGTGGTGTGGGTCCCCTTTGTGGGCCTGAAACACCAATTGCACCTTCCCTCTCCACTGTTGAATGTCAGAGCTAACTTTGATTCCCTTAGGAGTCTAGTTACAGGCTGCTGAGCTGAGTTCACTTTGGGCCACTAGTGCACCAGCACTAGGGCTCCCCTACTATGAGCTGAAATCACTAAGAGCTGAAATTACAAAAGAGCTAAAGTTACTAAGAGCTGAGATCACTGAGGCTGTGTTAACTAGTGGGGGAGCCTGAAGCTCTATTGCTAAGTGGCTGGCGGAGCAGTTTGCGGGGACGGCTGGAGGAGCAGCTAGCCGAGTGGAGCCTCGCGGGGACGGTTGGAGCAGAGCGGAGCTGAGCAGCTCACAGGTCGGTGAGCAGAGCAGCTGGAGGAGCAGCTGGCAGAGCGGAGCCTTGCGGGGATGGTTGGAGCGGCCCAAGGGACGGTTGAAGTGGAGCGGAGCCGAGCGGCTCACAGGTCGGTGAGCAGAGCGGAGCAGCTGGCAGAGCCAAGCAGTTCGTGGGATGGCAGGAGCGGCTCACAGGACAGCAGGTGGAGTGGAGCGGCTCATGGTGAAGGCTGCGGCGGAACCCCACGGAGAGGTGGCCGGTTGGTCTCGGATCACGTAAGGTGCCCCTTAACACCCTGCGCACCCCCCCCCCGAACTCTGGGGCTGCACTGACCAGGGACAGACTTTGGGGGGTTGTTGGACTTTTGGGACTTTGGTGATTCTTGGGTTGCTGGACCCAAGAGACTTTGGGGTTGTTGGACTTTTGGGACTTTGGTTGCTGGTTTCAAGAACCAACGGGAAAGGACATGGCCCAATTTTCTGGGGTGGGTCTTCGCTCATGGTTTGGTCTATGAACTCTAGTTGTGGTGTTTTCCCAATTTAATGCTATGTCGTTTACCTCATGTTATTAAACATTTTCTGCTACACCGAGGCTCTGTGCTTGCGAGAGGGGAAGTATTGCCTCTTCGAGGCGCCCAGGGGTGTGTGTAAGATTTTCCCTGGTCACTGGGTGGGGGCTCGAGCTGGTTCTGTGTCTCCCTGTTGGAAAGGGACCCCTATGTACTGAACCCGGCCCTTGCTGCTATCAACTTGGCCTGGCAGAAGGGTTACATATGTAAGGAGAAAATATAATTAAGGAATATGTCAGTGGCTTGTATTCAGACTAACTTCATTGCAAGGTGGATTATTTTTGTTACTCATGAGGAAAAATATTATTTGATATAAACTTAGACATTTAAAGGCGTTAAAATGCTATAATGTGCACTGCACCCTATTGGTGCAATAATATACTAGCTATATTTATATACTAATACTATAGATCTAAAACACCAATGTGAACATGATATGATAGGGACAAGATATCTCAGTTTCTGTAATCTATTAGAATCCTTTCAGGAGTTAAACAAGAGTTGATAATGGTAAACTGGTTGATGTAATTTACTTAGTCTTTTTGGGGGTGGAGGGAGGTGTTATAAAATCCTCATAAAGGGCTGTTAATGAAACCAGGGTCATGGGGTGACAGGCAAAGTAATGTCTACGATTAGAAACTAAGGAAGAGAAGACAAAGGGGAGGAATAAATAGTCAAATTTCAATATGGCGAAACATTAACAGTGCAGTGCCCTAAGATTCTGTACTCGGACTGAGGTTGTTTAATAGATTTATTTATGAGCTGGAAAACAAGGAGCAGCCGTTTGACAACACTTGTCAATGACCCAAATGTATTTACATGATAAAAGTCAGAACTAATTGTGAGGAACTGGGGAGGGACAAAGTTAGGTGAACAGATAGCATAAAGGCAGATGGAATTCAGTGTCATTGTTGAGAAATGCAAGATTGTGCACATTAAGAATAATTTGAATTAGCCTCCACACTGCTGGATTCTAAATTATCTGTAATCTTTCATGGAAAAGAACAAGGCTATATTGTGGGCAGCTCTATGCACATATGAAAAATCAAGTAGAAAATGCTGAAAATATTCTTATGCCATTCTATAATCAATGGTGTGCTTTCACCTGGACTACTGTATTCAGTTCTGATATTCCTGTCTCTAAAAGAATATAGGAGAAATAGGAGTCCAGAGATGGATGATAAAAATAATGGAAAAACTGAAAAGGTGGAACTGTTTAGTGTACACAGGAAATAAATGACACAGAACATAATAGTTATACACAATAATGAATCATGTAGGAAAGAAACAGTTGCTTCCATATTTACTCTCTCATAATGCAAGAAGGAAGGCATATTCAGTGAAATACGTAGGGAAAAAATTGGAAATAGTTTTTATACAACACATATTTAACCTGTGGAACTCATTGGATTTATATTGAGGCTGAGAGCTTAGTAAGATTCATAAAAGGATGTGATATTTACCATATATACTCGTTTATTAGCACATTCGTTTATAAGCCAACCCCACGAGATGGATAGGTAAAAATGGCAAAAACTGTATGACCCTTTCATAAGCCAACCCTAGATTTCAGGGGTTAGCAAACTTTGGCTCCCAGCCCATCAGGGTAAGCCACTGGCGGGTTGGGATGTTTTGTTTACCTGGAGCATTCGCAGACACGGAGCCCTTCAGCTCCCAGTGCCCGCAGTTTGCCATTCCCAGCCAAGGGGAGCTGCGGGAACTGGCAGCCAGCACATCCCTCAGCCCAGACTGAGTGCCTCCGATCGCTCCAGGTAAACGCAATGTCCCGGCCCACTAGTGGCTCTACCCTGACAGGCCGGGAGCCAAAGTTTGCCGTTCCCTGGTCTACAATGACAATGTATTAGATATTCAATTCAATAATTCAATAGAGCTTAAAATCATCAAATTTTGGTGTACACCCGTTGATAAGCCAACCTCAACTCATTGATGCTTCACTTTTTTACCAAAAAAATTCGGCTTATGAACAAGTATATACAGTATATAAATAATGAGAGGATCTACAGTTACATTAGAACAGATAAGATTATGAACCTTTAGGCTTCAGAGCATAAGCCAATTGCTAAATGATGAGGTTAGAAAGAAAGTACTCCTATAGGCTGGGCATTCCTGTCTTATAGAGTAAGTGTAGAGATGATTACATAAAAAAAAAAGTACAGGAAATGTGGCATTTGTTTCCTGGGGGGTGGTGCATGCTGGGATAGAAACAGGGTAGTCACATGTTATAGCTAGAGAACAGTAGGAAGTTCTGTTACCTTACTTCTGTACATAGCTTCCATTCTCAGCAAAGGCTTATCATGAAACCAGTCTGCTCATCCATAAGATATTAGAATTCCATGTTTGTCCATTTTGGGTTCTCTTGCACTTTCATCTGAAAGCAGCTGAAACTGAACTAGGTTAGACTGACTGTCCGTCCAGTATGCCAATGGTCCAATTCTGTGACTGGAGCAGGAACGAGAGGGGGTGGTGGGTGGTGTTAAGCCACCTTTACATTCCCAATATTCTGGAGCAGCCAGGGGTCTGCCTAATGCCCAATGTAAATTTTAGTAGCTTCAGGTCTGCTTTAACTTATGCTCTGCTTCTCAAGGTTTCCTGTGGGCCCTGGAAAAAAGAGAGATCCCTTGGACAATTCTCTTTTTTGCCCCTGGTATTCAAAAAACACAATCCCATTGTATATGATCTCCCAGTAAGAAACAACCCTGGACAATGCACAGCCTGGACCTAATTTACTTGGAATATTGTTTTTGGTTAGGATATTGTTATGGGAAAACTGGGGTGTCTGGTCCCCCATAATAAACATTGCTCTTATAAATCAGTGATAATATCAGACATCGTATATTGTCATGGTTTCAAAAAATGCAATAAAAAGTATATTTGAAAGAGTTAATGAGGGAATTCAAGAGTAATAAAAGATCACAAGACTAGCAGTTTAGCCTAGCCAAAGAAAATGGTGGTAAATTGTAACCAGGTGTTTTTATTTCCTGATTCTTGAAGTATTGCAAACTCAGTTTTCTGTGTTAGAAAGGACAATATGTAGCTCCATATGCAAAGAGCATTTGTCAGCTTCACCTAGACCTTTCAAGACCAAAGATTTACTACTTTAATCTCACCAACTATTTTAGTCAAATGGGCCAAGTTATTTGGAAATAATGTGGCTAGTGAATGAAAGCTGTTGTGGCTCAAGTGGTCAGATAAATATCAAGTATTTTGCCTGTTAATTTGAATGCTATGTAGACTTGGATCTATACCAATCACTTTCTGTCTCACCAGATAACAAGTCTTACCTCAGCAATTTGGTCAGAATATGTCAGTATACTCAGGCCCTTAGAACCAAGCTAGAGGCCCCCATCAGATTTCAATTTTAAATCACCACTTCACTTTTTTTTTTTTAAAAATAACCTCTGTCTCAAGAGGTTCAAGCACAGAAAGATTCCAGAACATAGTTAAGTGTTTCTTTCTTTAAATATGTCTAGAGGTCAGGTTACAATACATTCTATAGAAGTTGAACTTAAGGACTCTTTAGTTTTTAATAAACTAGTGCTGTGCCCCGCCCCCTGGTAACGGAAATCAGAGTTCATTGCATTGAGAGCACAGCAAGTATTTTTCTCTCCTTTTCAATTAGATTTAGGCTTCAGTTAAGAATTGGCCTCATTGAAAATGCTTCCCCCTCCACCCACTTTCAGGTCCTAGTTACTTAACCAGTTTGCTTCCTGTGATATGGTGTGTATCCCCTATGTCTGACTGGACCAGGAAGGATTTAAATCTTTTTCCTAGGCTGAGAGAAAAAGTCCACCAAGCTTGCTGCATTGAGTCTGGAAAAGGGAGCTGACAGCTGTGCCTGCTAGGTTACTAGACAGTGAAGGCAATGGCTGAGCCTCAGGAATGGGAAAGCCATAAAGCAGCTGAGGCTTCCAGTGATGCAAGGATGTGCTTCTGGGAAGGAAGAGAGGGGAAAAGCCTCATATTTAGGAGTTTCAGGGTAATTAATTCAATTAACATCTATTCAGTCCTTGGGTTTTGTACTAAACTGTCAGTTCTTGCCAGCTCTGGTGATATGGACACTAGTCTACCAGGAAACGTGTTGGTGCCAACTTTAGGTAGTCCATTTGACATCAGTTAAATGGTAACAACTCTTGGTTGCTAATCTGGAGTAGAAGTTTAACTTTTGAGCCAGTAGGGAAAAGCTCTATCTATTAATAACCCTCAGAATCATCCTGTATGTCACTTTACAATTATATTTAAAAATATATATATTTTGGTCCACACTGAGAAGTAGGATAATGTTTGGACAGGCTGTAGTCTGACACTTTTTTTTTTTTTTAAATGAATCCTTTTGGTTAGAAAGGGAAGAAAGACACACACAAACTTGAAAAGAATGTTAAGGTTCTGACAAAGAACAATGAAAGCAAAGAATTTCACAGTCATGGGTGAAGCTAACCATATGTTTCCAACACCATCTGTTTTCTCATGTTGAAGCTTCAGTCAGAAATCCTGAACCCTTCCCGTAGCAGACACTTTACATTAAAAAATCTTAGGGTTAAGAAAGATCATGTTTGGGTTTATGTTCCTGGCATTGTTGGTTTAAAAGGTATGTTTGTAGGAAAGGAAGAAACTGAACTATAAATAACACACAAGATTCATCTCTTCTATATCTTTCTAAAGATAGTTCAGAGAGCAGAAAGTGTTGTTCAAATTTAAGGTGAGTTTTTGTGGAAAGTTGTGTGACATCCTTTCTTTTTTTTCAGTTCAGTTTTTTACAAACAGTGGGAGAAATGTATTCTTCTTGGGGAAATACAAATGTGATACAACCGTGAAAGACACAACACTAAAGCAGCTCCTTCCCCAGGAGCATGTGGTGAATTCTTGGTACCTATTAACTGTCAAACTTCAGCAGGACATAGGGTATGTCTGCACTTTGAGCTGGGAGATGCGAATTCTAGCTCCAGCTACCTGGGCTAAGTTTGATTGAGTTACTGTGCTAAAAATAGCGTAGCTGCAGCACATGAGCTGGGGGGGCTAGCTGCAAGGGCACCATTTGGGGAGGGCTGCAGCAGCCCCTAGTTAAGTACAGGTAGCTGGGAGCAACACTGCTTGCTCCTCTACCTCCTCCCCTCACCAGCTGGAAGCAATGTGGCTCACTCTTCTCCTCCCTCACCTCCCTGGGCTGGCTTTTTTTTTTTTTTGCTCAGCCAATAGGAATGCAGAGGTGTATCAGGCAGAGCCAATAGCAGGACTGGGAGCTTCTGCAGCATGTTTTTTTCAAATTCATTTTTCCTGAAACAAACAGGCTCAGGGGGTGAGGGCAGAAGTTCTGGGGCTTAGGTCAGAAGATGCCTGCTGCAGATTTCATCATGATCTGCCATTCACTTTCACATGGTGACATGTTACAAAGGCAGGAGCAAGCCCCCTGTGACACCAGTAGACACACAGCTGCTCGGGAAGGGGAGGGGGCGGCTGTTGCCCCTGCTGCCTCTGCTGCCCCAGACACATTCAGGGGATAATTATCCCCACAGATAGCCCAGCTTTAGAAGTTTCAGGCTGCAAGAGCAGTCCTGAAGAATGACCACCTGAGCACTTTCCCTGCTGTCAAAAAACAAACATGCTGTCACACCAGAAATATTGTTTAAATTAAACTTAAAACTTTTTTCTATTTTTTTCCAATTTTGGGGGGGAATGACAGTATCCCAGTGTGGCAATTTATTTTACCATCTAGTCCCACTTGTTTGAGTCTTTCCTTTGCCTATAATGGGTTTTGGGTCAGGTTACCAGGTAGAGCCATATAGGCTATTACACACACATGCTGATTCCTCTGTGAATGCCTTGACCTTGCCAAATCTCCCCAGGGTTGCACTTTTCTAGGACCTTTTTCCTAAAATACCTTTTGAGGAGCTGCTGCTCCTTTACATATTGCTTGTATCATTCTTCACTGCTTCCCTTACACAGCCATTTTATAGCTGTGTTCTGCTGGGCTGTGTCTCCTTCTCTTCCCACTAGTAAGCAATCTTAGCTCCTGTTTACTTACTCTTTAATATTTCTGAGGGTAGCAGAGTCTCACAAAATTGAGTATCATCTGTGAATTTCATTGAAGTGATGTTTACACTCTCAAATCCTTCCAATTTAATCCTTTGTATTTATCATAACTATTTGTTTAAACCCTTCAGTGCACATAAACACAAACCAAGCTGAACAATTTGTAACCCAAAATTTATTATAGATCCATGCTGCTAACATCCATCCCGTAATTACACTCTATATAGTGACTTAAGATTTTTTTTTTTAAATGTTGGTACCTCAGCTACTTTTGAGCCATCATTAATTTGATCCCTCCGTCATTTGTTAATTTATGCACATACTTTGTCTCTAATACTACTTTCCCCCTTGACAAACTGTTAAATGTTCATCTTAACCCCTATAGTTTAGCTTCAGCTCATTTATGTTAGTGGTGAAAGATCAAGTTACAACACAAAATCTGAAAATTTCTTTCATGATGAATTAGAATGATCTCCAAAAATATCACGCCCAAGAATAATCTAGATCATGCAGCCACTGTGCTGGCCCTGTATATTATGGAAACCACTTCAAGCCAGGGGTGCTGCACCCCCAGCATCCCTAGTTCCAGGATTTATAACTTATTTAAAAAAACTAAGTTATAAAACCATAGACTACAAAAAAGGTTCCAAACCCTTTTTTAAAGGCTATGTATCTGACTGAAAATAGCTCTTGGACCAAGATTCCTGGGCACTATTTGAAACCCAAACATTGGAGCACTAGGACATTGAAATTGAAATGAATTAAGCTGTAGAACTGTTTTTTGTCAGTGTCTATGCTTAGATAAATGGAGAAAGTAAAGCACAGCCAGGCTACAAGAGCAGTGCTGCAGAATAGAAAACCTGTAATCTTTTTCCTGCTGTGAAGAAACAAGCATGAGCTGCCACCACCACCACAAATATTGTTTAAATTACACTTAAAACTTTCCAAATTTTCCCAACTCTCTAATTTTGCAGTGAATAGCAATACCCAGTGTGGCTATTTATTCTACCATTTAGTCCCACTTGTCTGTGGGAGTCTTTCTTTTGCCAACAGTGGGCTTTGGGTCAGGTTCATAGGCTGTGACACAGAAACACAATTCCTCTGAATGCCTGGATTTTTACCAAATCTCTGCAGAGTGGGGTTGCACTTTTCTAGGACCTTTTTCCCAGATACCTTTTGAGGAGCTGCTGCCCCTCAACCACTCCACTCAAGCAGCCATTTTGCACCTTTCTGCTGTATCTCCTCTTCCAGCTGGTAAATATTCTTATCTCCCGTGGTACTTACTGTTTAACATTTCTGAGTGTGGCAGAGAATCACAAACTTGAGTACGATTAGTGAATTTCATGGAGATGATGATTACTCTATCAAATCCTTACGGCAACACACTAGAAACCTCCTTCCAACTTAATCCTTTGTATTTATCATACCCTTCAGTGAACATAAACCTAAGCCAATCTGAACTATTTGTATGATTTGGCTACCAAAAATTTTGTTATAGATCTTTGCTGCTAACATCCATCATTTAATTATACTCTAAATAATGATTCTTTTAAAAAGTATAGACCAGGGTGGCCAACCTGTGGCTCTGGAGCCACATGTGGCTCTTCAGAAGTTAATATGTGGCTCCTTGTATAGGCACTGACTCTGGGGCTGGAGCTACAGGCGCCAACTTTCCAATGTGCCAGGGGTGCTCACTGCTCTGCCACAGGCCCTGCCCCCACTCCACCCCTTCCCGCCCCCTCCCCTGAGCCTGCCGTGTCCTCGCTCCTCTCTCCCCTCCCCCCCACAAACCTCCTGCACGCCACAAAACAGCTGATTGGGAAGTGCGGGAAGGGACGGGGAGGCGCTGATCGGTGGGGCTGCCGGTGAGCGGGTGGTGCTGGGCGTGGGAAAACTGATTGGGGGGGGGGGCTGCTGACGTATTACTGTGGCTCTTTGGCAATGAACATTGGTAAATTCTGGCTCCTTCTCAGGCTCAGGTTGGCCACCCCTGGTATAGACCATACTGTTAATAAAGAAAATTGTTTAAATAGATTGGGCTACTTTTGGGCTAGGTTTTTAAGTGACTGTGGACTATTGACACAGTAGAAAATAGCCCCGGGAATCATGGTTAAAGTTGACCCCCACCCCCACCACCAAAATCTGAAATGGGGTCCTGGGTAGCTGCCAAAGGAGGTGCCTAGCATTGCGACAATAGGTAGTCTGGGAGACAGCTAGGCTCCCCCACTCCAACCCCTTGCTTGTGCTGCCATAACTACCCGTTCTATTTATAATGTGGTAGCTTGATCAGATCTAGGACAACTGTCTCCTTGATCTGGGAATCAACCCCAAGCTCAAAGGGTAAACATACAATTATTCTGCTGTGAAAAATGTTGAGGCAAGCAAATTTCAGGTGTTCTTGATTTCATGAAAAATACTTCCATTCGTAAAATCTAGCTCACATTTCCATGTTCATATCACTTAACCATGCTAGCTCTGAAAGAGTTTTTTACATTTGAGTATACAGGAATCCCCAGTTATTGTCTAAGGCTTGATTGCTTTCCTTTAGAAATGGAGTAAGGGAAATGGAATGGCAAAGAGGAATAAGCAACACAAAAGGAGGAAGAATAACCAACATGGTAAGTTTTGTAGGCATAATATATTTAATTGCTTTGATTCTAGTTAGGTTTAGTGGCAGTTGCATGGCTTTAATTCAAGCTTCTTTTTGTGTAACAAGCTCAAACCATGGATAGCATGCCACTGCTACATCAACCATTTTCTCCATTTAGTGAAAGCCAGGATAAGCAAACTTTTCAAAATATACTGCAAGTCTCAATTTTTTAAAAAGTTTACTTTGGAATATTCCATCTACTGTGCTAATAGGGATCTTATTTTCAATGCTTAATGGAACAATGGAATGCATTTTAATAACTAAATGCTATAACTCCTGGTGGAAAATTTAAAGTGGTATACCTCTATTTTAAGATATGAAGTGGACTTACTTTCATATAGCACACTAGGGACAACTCCCATGAGCTCCAGGATGGTAAGAGGCAGGAACCATGCCCTAAAGGCAGATGATATAATGTGCAAGGCAATGGAAACTTAGTCTGCCCTGAATAAGGGGCAATGTGTAGTTAAGCAAGGACCAAACACTGATGTAGAGTCACAGTTTGGTTCTTGGTTCCCCACTGCTCGATGGAGGAGTGAGCTGTGCCAGCCCTCTTCCCAGTGCAGCTTACTTTCCCCCTCAGCATTAGTGCTAGCTTAGCTATGCTGATCAGTGCATTTAGAGAACAGTCAAAGCTCCACCCATTCACCACCACTGTCCACTCATTCCCCACCCATCTATGCAGGATGGTGAGTATCAACCCGGTGGTGGTTGATCATGCCCAACCCCCTGTGTTGCTATATGCAGGTAACAAACACGGAAGAGTAAGGGAGCTCCTTATTAGTGTCCTGCATGAGTGCACAGCCAGGGTCATGATCTGGCTCTAAGCTGGTGTGAGTCACACATGAAGAGCCTGAAAATGGGGTAAGGAGGAGTAAAATAGGAAGTGAAGCTACTTTCACATTCTTACACCCTCCTCTTAGTTCCTTTTCTTACAGCACTCCTCTATTCTGTCCCCTTGACATGTGAATGATCACATCTTAGGCTCCATTAGCCTCAGTTGCACTCTGAGGTGGTTTGTAAGTGAGTGAGAGTCTAAGTCTAAGGGAAGAAGACAAAGTTCTAATGTCTGGCCCGTGTAAGGGCTGTGGAAGTTGTAAATTACATCAGCTTTAGTGTTCCTTAGACTCGCATCTGAAACTAGCTCTGAGTCTTTATTCCCTCTGTATTATGCCACCCACACCATGTTGCTAGATGAAAATATAAAATAATAAACAATATGCTGGACTACTGTGGCAGTGAAGGGGTACATGGTAAATTGGCTCATTCATATGATTGCTGAACCAAAGGGACCAAATACAGGTTCTGTTCCAAGCCTACAAAAGAAATCATCCTCTCCTGTACGGAAAATAACCACAGAAATACTGCATTTAATTAGTATGTGGGAACCTTTTATAGCAAATATGTTGAGAGGGAATGGAAGTTCTCCCTGCCCTGATGCAAGCCTTTTTTCTGGTTCAACTTCTATAGCTAATTGTGACTGAAATTGTGTTTTATGAGCCCAAGCTTTGTTTTACAGATTGCTACTATTGCCATCTGTGGGTGGGTATCTTTAATGGGGCAGGGTGTGTTTTCTGGTTGGCTATAGTTTTACTTCAGTTTTGAAGTTCCTTTGCCATATTGCATTATTTATTCAAGGGAAAAATATTAAGATTTTTTCTCCCTGAAAGGGTTTTAAATAACTTTTTAAAAACAGAGTTATTTTCTGTCATTCCTTTTATTTTTTGGCATCATATTGTCCCTCTTAAGTACTTCATGCTATGGAGAGAGCTCAATGGCAAATTGCACTCTAATTCTGTATATACTCTTCCACTCAACCATCACTTTAGCAGTTTCACATTTATATAATTTGAAGTTGTGCCTTTTCTTTTCTCCTGAGCCTACCTATCACTGAAGGAAACCTTATCTGTTAGGATCAGAGCTTTCTTAAAGTGTCCAATCAGCTCTGAGATTGAGCCAGTCCAATAGTGCTCTGATATACATATATCAATAGAATGGGGGAGAAGGGTTAAGGTAGGAGATGGAAAGGGGTGAAAACAAGTGACAAGAGAATCAGAGAAGGGGTATAGTTGATGACTCAGGTCCCGATCTTGCAAGTTTTTCCATGTGGGCAGAAACTTGCCCTTGTGTGGAACCCCACTGATATCAAGAGGGCTCTGTGTGGATACAAGCACTTGCCCACCCAGAACAGCATGTAGGAGTTGGCCCACTGAAGAGAAGGAATAAGTAACTTGTGGAACTCCCTGCACGCAGATTATTTGATCATTGATTTAACATTACTAGAGTTAAGAATGTGAAGGCATTTTTTGTTTTCCTATGTACACAGAGCAAAACATGTACTTTCAGTTTCAAGTACTTACTTCAGAAATCAATAATATTCAAATAGGTATTATTATGGAAAAAAAAGCTTTATATAGTGTTTTTTCATCAGTAGATCTCCAATGCTTGACAAAGGAAGTCAGTGTTGCTATCCACATTTCACAGATGGAGAAACTGAGGCACAGAGATGTGAAGGGGCTTGTCAAAGGTCACCCAGCAGGCTAGTGGTAGAGCCAGGAACAGAACCCAGGTCTTCAGGCTGTCTAGTGGTCTAGCCATTAGGCAACACTGCCTTTGTTTAAATGACAGCTCTTACATATATCAAATCATAAACATTATATCTCAGTGAGCTTAACTCAATCTTGCTCTTCATAATGGTAGGTTTGTTATATTAGCTTGTATTTCAGAACACTGCCCTTTGTTTGAATATTAATGTGCCTATCTGAATTGAAGGTTGCACAAAAATCAATCACATTTTTCTTTTTCCTCTCTGCTAAGGAAATGAAATCCAAAAACTATGTTAAAGATAATATACTGTACATATGAATAGGAGAAGAGTTGAATTTATGTTCTCACAGCAACTGTTTCCTAACTCTTATGCATTTAAAGTTTCAGCCATCATGTTGCATTAATATAGAGTTTTGCATGTAACCATTATATTTCTCCTGACTGGAAAAAAAAAAACTAGTACAGCACCACAACTCAGGGCAGGAGTGAAATTATTAGGTTACAAACATGTCCTTTCATTGCCTTATGTATGTCTAAAGAGTGCAGTTAAGTCACTGCACTGCATTGGTGACAGTAGAGAGATTCACAAGCAAACATTATTATAGCACCCCCCCTAAGAAGATTCAGATTTTGGGGAAGGTCGATGGCCTAATGTTATACACTTCTACTCTCCCCCTTTCCCCTCCCCCGAGTACTGCTTTACCGCATTATATCCAAATTCGTGTTATATCGGGTCACGTTATATCTGGGTAGAGGTGTATATGAGGTCAGATGAGATTATAACAATGGTCCCTTCTGTCCTTGCAATCCATGAATATATGCTCTACAGCTAGTCATCTACCTCTCTAGATATCCTATGACCCTCATCAAAATAGTATCTGAACACCTCAAAACCATAATGGATTTTAACTTCATAAGATCCCTGTGCAGTAGGGAAGTATTATCCTTACTTTACAAATGTGGATCTGAGGCACTGGGTAGCTTGTGATTTGCTTAAAGTCACATTGCATCTGTAGTTGAAGCAGGAACTGAATGCAGGTCACTTAAATCCCATCTGAGGTTTCTATCCACTAATTACCTCTTCTACCACTGACAACATAGTGTGTGTGTGGAGGGCAAAACCATAGCTCACCTAACTAGTGCTGCTAGTTACGAGCCATCCTTACAATCAGGGGGTCAGAGGGCCACGGTTGTGGCCAGCCCATATGTGGGAGGCAAAAGTATATGTGTGGATGTTTGTTGTATCTTTCCACTTCCCCTTGTGGAACTGCACAGGGACCAGCCATGATCTAGCCTTAATTCAGATCAAAACAGGGACTTGATTCTACACTATCCTGTTAATATTTGCAGACTCACCTTAGTTTTTCTTGCACATAATTCAAAGCTTAACTGATCTAGGTTATGAATTATCAGACATCTTTCTATTAGCTTAGGCCAGCACAGGGATGAGAGGTACCAAAATCCCAATTACACATACAAGTATTGACAATTAGTGAGGCCATAATAATAATTTAATAGTTTTCTAAGAAAATGAACCCTAGTGCTTTGAGAGCAGGGAGATTTATATTTGAGGTTATAGAACTATAGGGATGGGAAGGAACAAGTGTAAATCAATAATCAGCCATCTATTCATGGCAGAAAAGAAACAAAAAAACCAACAACAACCTGGATAACTGGCTTTTTAAACAAAGGAGATGCAGTAGATCTAATCTACATGGATTTCAGTAAAGCATTTGATACAGGTACACATGGGAAATTATTAGTTAAATTGGAGAACATGGGGATTAATCTGAGAATTGAAAGGTGGATAGGGGAGACTACAACAGGTCATACTGAAAGGTGAACTGTCAGGCTGGAGGGAGGTAACTAGTGGAGTTCCTCAGGAATTGGTCTTGGGACCAATCTTATATAACATTTTTATTACTGACCTTGGCACAAAAAGTGGGAGTGTGTTAATACAATTTGAAGATGACACAAAGTTGGGAGGTATTGAATATCTCACAAAATGATCTGGATGACCTTGTAAACTGGAGTAATAGAAATGGGATGACATTTAATAGTGCAAGGTCATGCGTGCATTTAGGGACTAACAACAAGAATGTCTGCTATAAGTTAGGGATGTATCAGTTGGAAGTGATGGAGAAGGAGAAAGACCTGGGTGTATTGGTTGATCACAGGATTACTATGAGCTGTCACTGTGATGCAGCTATGAGAGGCTAATGCAGTCATAGGATGCATCAGGCAAGGTATTTTCAGTAGAGACAGGGAAGTGTTAATACCATTATACAAGCCACTGGTGAGACCTCATCTGGAATACTGTGTGCAGTTCTGGCCTCCTGTGTGTAAGAAAGATGAATTCAAACTGGAAAAGGTGCAGAGAAGGGCTATGAGGATGATCCAAGGAATGGAAAACTTACCCTTAGGAGAGGAGATTCAAAGAGCTTGGCTTATTTAGCCTAACCAAACATAGACACTGAGTTTTATCTTTCCCCAGGGGTGCTCCAGCCCCGCTCCACCCTGAGGCCCCGCCTCACTCTGCCTCTTTTGACCCTGCTCCAACCCCTCCCACAGGGTCCTGCCCACTCGGTGCTCTCTGCCCTCCACAAGCACTTTCCCCAGCCGCTGAACGGCTGGTTGGCAGCAGCCGCTGAACTGCTGTGGCTGGTGGGTGCTGAGCACCCACAATTTTTACCCGTGGGTGCTTCAGCCCCAGAGCACCCTGGAGTCGGCACCTATGTAACCAAAAGAAGGCAGAGGGGCGATATAATTGCTCTCTATAAATGCATCAGAGGGATAAATACCAGGGAGAGAGAAGATTTTAAATCAAGTCCCAATGTGGACACAAGAACAAATGGATATAAACTGGCCATCAACAAGTTTAGGCTTGAAATTAGACAAAGGTTTCTAACCATTAGAGGAGTGAAATTCTGGAACAGCCTCCCAAGGGGAGTAGTGGGAGAAAAAATCCTAACTGGTTTCAAGACTGAGCTTGATAAGTTTATGGAGCGGATGATATGATGAGACTGCCTACAATGGTATGTACTTGATCTGTGGCTGCTAGTAGCAAATATGTCCAATGGCTGATGATAGGACACTAGATGGGGAGGGCTCTGAGTTACTATAGAGAATTCTTTCCCAGGTGTCTGGCTGGTGGGTTTTGCCCACATGCTCAGGGTCTAACTGACTGCCATATTTGGGGTCGGGAAGGAATTTTCCCCCATGTCAGATTGGCAGAGATCCTGGTGTGTGTATTGTTTGTTTGTTTTGTTTTTCCCTCCTGCAGCATGGGGCATGGGTCACTTTCAAGTTTAAACTAATGTAAATGGTGGATTCTCTGTAGCTTGAAGTCTTTAAATCAGCTAGACGTTAGGGGTCTATTACAGGAAGGGTCAGTGAGTCTCTGTGGCCTACACTGTGCAGGAGGTCAGACTAGATGATTATTATGGTCTCTTCTGATCTTAAAGTCTGAGTGTGCCTTAGGATCCAATCCTGCAGTCTATACTAAGGAAAGACTTCCCAATGCCAATGAAAGCTTTCCAGAGTCAGGACTGGTCCTTATAGGATGCACAGCATTTTACACACAATTCTGTCTTGTGTGTTTGTTTTTTGGAAGGAAGGGGAAGCCTCCAGCTGGCTCCTCCACCAGTCTCTTTGAAGATCTGCTGAGTTTGAATAGTCAAATCCCTGCATGTAAGAGCCACGTGGTCAACTCACACTTACAATGGAAGAATTTGAAAGAAACGTTGAGATCCCTCCCTCAGAGGGGAGAGGTTTGACAATATTACTGGTCTAGCAGACGGGGAAAGCAGTAGACATAACCTATCTTAATTTTAGTAAGGCTTTTGACACAGTCCCACATGACATTCTCATGAGCAAACTAGGGAAATACCATCTGAATGATTTTACTACAAGGTGGGTGCACAACCGGTTGAAAGACCATACTCAGAGTGGTTATCAATGGTTTATCAAACTGGGAGAGCATATCTTGTGGGCTTCTACAGGGGTCACTCCTGGGTTTGGTACCATTCAATATTTTTCTTTAAATATACAAATGAAACAGATAATGGAGTGGAGAGTATGTATATAAAATTTGCAGATGACTCCAGGCTGGGAGAGGTTGCAAGCACTTTGGAGGACAGGATTAGAATTCAAAATGACCTTGAAAAATTGGAGAATTAGTCTGAATTCAACAAGATGAAATTAAATAAAGACAAATGCAAAGTCCTTCACTTAGGAAGGAAAAAAAAATCAAATGCAGAGCTACAAAATGGAGAAGTGGTTTGGCAGTAGCACTGCTGAAAAGGATCTGGGGGCTATAGTGGATCACAAACTGAATATGAATAAGGTTATGATTTTGCCATGGGTATTTTTATTAAAAGTCTCACAGGATGTGTGCAACAAACAATAAATCATGGATCTACTGAAGCCAAAGGCCAAGCCCTGCTGCCTGAGGCTGAAGCCCAAGCCCTGCCACCCAAGGTTAAATTATTGGAATTTTCAAGAAGTCAGAGGTCTCATAAAATCACAGAATCCATGACCTCCATCAGGGCCGGCTCTAGGCACCAGCAAAGCAAGCAGTTGCTTGGGGCAGCAGATTTGCAAGGGGTGCAAGAATCCAGCATGGGAGCTAAGAACCAACAGGGGCCCCTGGGAGCTGTAGTTCCTTGGTTAGCTCCCTGCCTGTACAGCCAGCCCTGGAGCAGGGAAAGAACTACATTTCCCAGCATTCCCTTGGCCACTAGCAACAGGAAGGGGTGTGGGAAAGGAGTATGGAACTGAAATCTGCAGCTTGCTGTGAATGGTAGGAACAGAGTCAGCTCTCGGTTTTTTGCCACTCCCCCGCCCTGGGCTCCCCCCCCCCCCCCCCCCCC
>NW_020664409.1:61001212-61270417 GCF_002925995.2 Terrapene triunguis
CCCCCCCCCCCCCCCCCCCACCCGCACCTCCTGCTGCCCCAGCCCTGGGCTGTCCCCCAAAGAAGGAATTGGGGGGACTAAATGGACGGTGCACCTCTCTATCTGAAGCCTAGCAAGGGAGGTATGTGGATCCCACTAGAATTTAAAATGAAAAGTAAGGGAGGGGAGGCTCTGGACCTGGGCAGCTTTAGATACAGTACCAGACACTTAGGGTATGTCTACACTACGAGAGTAGTTTGATTTTAGTTAAATCGAATATGTGCAATCGATATTAGAAAGTCGAACGTGTGTGTCCACACTAAGGACAGTAATTCGACTTTGTCAGTCCACACTACCAGGGAAAGCGTCGACATTGGAAGCAGTGCACTGTGGGCAGCTATCCCACAGTTCCCGCAGTCCCCGCTGCCCATTGGAATTCTGGGTCGAGCCCCCAATGCCTTCTGGGTAAAAAAATGTGGCGAGGGTGCTTTTGGGTAACTGTCGTCATCCGTCAGTCACTACCGCCCTCCCTCCCTCCCTCCCTGAAAGCGCCAGTGGGAAATCAGTTCGCGCACTTTTAGATCAGTGACAGCGCGGACGCCACAGCACTGCGATCATGGATCCCGCTGCGACCATCGCTGCAGTTGTGGCCGTTCTCAACACCTCGCAGCTTATCATACACCTTTCCCAGAGGCAGATGCAGAGAAATCAGGCGAGGAGGCTACGGCACCGCCGTGAGGGCCTGAAGTCAGAGAGTAGCACAGAGCTGTCAGAAACCACGAGCCCCAGCGCCCAGGACATCACAGTGGCAATGGGGCATGTGGATTTTGTTGAACGGCGATTCTGGGCCCGGGAAACAAGCACGGACTGGTGGGACCGCATAGTGCTTCAGGTCTGGGATGAATCCCAGTGGCTGCGAAACTTTCGCATGCGGAAGGGGACTTTCCTGGAACTTTGTGACTTGCTGTCCCCTGCCCTGAAGCGCAAGGACACCCGCATGCGAGCAGCCCTGACTGTCCAGAAGCGAGTGGCCATAGCACTCTGGAAGCTTGCAACGCCGGACAGCTACCGGTCAGTCGCGAACCACTTTGGCGTGGGCAAATCTACCGTGGGGATTGTTGTCCTGCAAGTAGCCAAGGCAATCGTCAAGGTACTGCTGTCAAAGGTAGTGACCCTGGGAAACGCGCAGGCCATCATAGATGGCTTCGCCGCAATGGGATTCCCAAACTGCGGTGGGGCTATAGATGGGACTCACATCCCTATCCTGGGACCGGGCCACCAGGCCAGCCAGTACATCAATAGAAAGGGCTACTTTTCAATGGTGCTGCAAGCACTGGTGGACCATCGGGGACGGTTTACAAACATCTACGTCGGATGGCCGGGCAAGGTTCATGACGCTCGCGTGTTCAGGAACTCTGGTCTGTTTAGACGGCTGCAGGAAGGTATTTACTTCCCGGACCACAAGATAACTGTTGGGGATGTGGAGATGCCTACAGTGATCCTCGGGGACCCAGCCTACCCGCTAATGCCCTGGCTCATGAAGCCCTATACTGGCGCCCTGGACACTGAAAAAGAACTCTTCAACTACCGGCTGAGCAAGTGCAGAATGGTGGTGGAGTGTGCTTTTGGCCGTCTCAAGGGGAGATGGAGAAGCTTACTCACTCGCTGTGATCTCAGCGAAACCAATATCCCCATCGTTATTGCAGCTTGCTGTGTGCTCCACAATCTGTGTGAGAGCAAGGGGGAGACCTTTATGGCGGGGTGGGAGGTTGAGGCAAATAGCCTGGCTGCTGATTACGCCCAGCCAGACAGCCGGGCGATTAGAAGAGCCCAGCGGGACGCGCTGTGCATCCGGGAGGCTTTGAAAGCCAGTTTCAAGGCTGAGCAGGGTACCCAGTGACTTTTAAGTTTGTGGACACAGAAGCAGAACTTGCCCCCGTTTCTTTACCCAGTTGCCGTCGACTATCCTCTCCAATCACATACCCCCTTCACCCCCTTCCCAAAAAATAAAATCTGTTCTGTTTTGTTAATGGACACCATTGTCTTTATTACTGTTTTCGCGGGAATGTTTTAAACCTGGGACGCAGACTGTGGCGGGGGGCGGGTTTAGTGTTGTGATGCAAATGATGCTTCTAAACTCCAGGAATGACAGGCTCCGCGGTGGTGGACTGGTTGTTTCAACGGAGCCTGCCAGCCCTCCTGGCCGGGACTGCGTGTATGTGTCGGCTATGTGACTGTCTTGCAGGGGGAGGAGGGTAACAGATCCCCTGCTGCGCGGCTCTGTGATCCAGGGTAAGGACCGCTGCATAAGATCTGTAACTGCCCTCCCCCGCCACCAAGTCACAGAGCAACACCACCCCCCCCACCACACAGAACATGAAAACCACCTCCCAGACTGACCAGGATAACTAGTCACTGCACTGTATATGTGCCCTGCTGCTGCACCTGCCCCCTGCTAAAGGTGACTGTCCTGTCCAATGACCAAGCCCCTTCCCCCCCCTTCAGACAGACTCCCCTCCAAAAGAAGAGGATGGAAACAGAAATGAACAGAAACGTATTCTTTATTAACAACCGCACATGGAACGGGGGGGTGAAACTTGGACGGGGTCTTGTGTGAGGCGGGTAGGAAAGGACTTTTCAAATTTTGGGGAATGAGAGCCTTCTAGTGGTAGAGCAGTCCGCAGGGGTGGAGTGAAATTTTTCACGGCCCCTTCCACCCCTCCGTGTTTGGACTTTGGGTGAGAGGGGTATGGGACTTGGTGGCGGGGCAGGGCAGTTACAGAGAGACTGCAGCGGGGCTCTCTCCTCCTGCCTCCGGTCCTGCAGAACATCCACAAGGCGGCGGAGCGTGTCCGTTTGCTCCCTCATTAGTCCAAGCAGCGTTTGAGTAGCCTGCCTGTCCTCCTGTCGCCACCTCTCCTCCCGTTCAATGTTTGCCCGGTGCATTTGGGACAAGTTCTCCCTACACTGTGTCTGCTGGGCTGCCTGTGCTCGGGAGCATCCCATTAGTTCAGCAAACATGTCTTCCCGTGTCCTCTTTTTCCTCCTCCTAATGTGCGCTAGCCTCTGGGCAGATGTGGCTGTGGGAATTGGAAAAAGGGAGTGAATTCCTGAGACAGAGCAATGTATCTGTGAACAGAGAACATAGTCTTTCTCTGTGAACAAGACCATGCAGAGCACCTATCACACGCGCACTGAGGACAAGGTCGAATTTTCGGCCCTCGCCTACCGTGCCTGTGGTCTTGCTGTGGCGAGCTGAGGAGCAGGGCTGGACACCGGACTTTGTCTAGCTGGCAAACATGGTAAGCCGTAGACTTGTGGCCGCTTAAAACTTTAAGAGTGGCACTGGCCTCCTTTCACATAGAAAGCAATGCGAGTCTCTGCTGGCAGCAATCCTGCAAGCATGAACTCTGGCCCTGTCCCAGCCCCTCGCGGCTGTAAACCGCGTGGCTGTAAACCGGCGGTTGCAGTTCTGTAAAGGGACGGGCAAGCAGTCCCAATACTAACTTTCCCCTACCTAATTCACAGCAGGGAGTCATGCCAGACATCACCCTCCTGAAGGTCTCGGAGAGCCAGAAGGAGAAGATGCTCCGGGACAGCCTGCAGAAACCGGGGCCATTTGCTGCACTGCTCTGCAAGGCCATGATCCCGGAGTACCTGCTGGCGTTGTGGCAGGGAAACGTGTCCTACCACGGGGGGCCTAATAAGCTCTCCCTGCCCAGGAACCTGCTGATGAGGCTGGAAAAACACCTGCAGGAGGTGTATGAGGAGTTCTCCCCGGAGGATGTCGCCTCTATCCCCGGTTACATTGACCAGTTCTTGGCTTAGGTGCCCTTGGAGGGACAAATGACTGCAGGGTTTTGGGCACTATAATCATGAAGCGGACATTGTGCAATTTTTTGAAAATGGTTCGGACTATATATTGAGGCGCCGAAAGACAGACTAATCATGACACACTTTGCACTGATTCCCCTTTTGTTTGACTTTCCTGTTTACATGTTTTGAAGCACTTTACCCACTGTTAATATTTTCAATCTTCCTGTTTTGTTGCAAATAAATGTTTACATGTTTTAAAGCACTTTAGCTACTGTTAATATTTTAAATATGCCAGTTATGTTGTAAATAAATGTTTAGATATTTAAAACACTTACTGCTTGATCCTTCCCCTGAATCTGTGTCTGGGGTAACGGCGGGGGACGGTTGGTAGGGGATCTCTGTCAGGGTGATGAAGAGCTCCTGGCTGTCGGGGAAATCAGCGGTGCCAGCGCTGTCGACTGCCTCGTCCTCCTCATCTCCTTCTTCATCTTCCCCGTCCGCTAACATGTCGGAGGAACCGGCCGCGGACAATATCCCATCCTCAGAGTCCACGGTCAGGGGTGGGGTAGTGGTGGCGGCCGCACCTAGGATGGAATGCAGTGCCTCGTAGAAACGGGATGTGTGGGGCTGGGATCCAGAGCGTCCGTTTGCCTCTTTGGTCTTCTGGTAGCCTTGTCTCAGCTCCTTGATTTTCACGCGGCACTGCGTTGCATCCCGGCTGTAGCCTCTCTCTGCCATGGCTTTAGAGATCTTCTCATAGGTCTTTGCATTCCGTCTTTTGGAGCGCAGCTCGGAAAGCACGGACTCATCTCCCCACACAGCGATGAGATCCAAGACTTCCCGATCCGTCCATGCTGGGGCCCTCTTTCTATTGGATTGCACGGCCATCTCTGCTGGAGAGCTCTGCATCGTTGCCACTGCTGCCACTGCTGCTGAGTTCGCCACGGTGTCCAAACAGAAACTGCGCTTCAAACTGCCCAGACAGGAAAAGGAATTCAAATTTTCCCGGGGTGTGGCTGGTCAGAGCATCCGAGCTCGGACTGCTGTCCAGAGCGTCAACAGAGTGGTGCACTGTGGGATAGCTCCCGGAGCTATTAGCGTCGATTTCCATCCACACCTAGCCTAATTCGATATGGCCATTTCGAATTTAGCGCTACTCCTCTCGTTGGGGAGGATTACAGAAATCGATTTAAAGAGAGCTCTATGTCGAACTAAATGGCTTCCTGGTGTGGACGGGTGCAGGGTTAATTCGATATAACGGCGCTAAATTCGACATAAAAGCCTAGTGTAGACCAGGCCTTAGGAGGATTTCCACTTCTGAGCCATGGAAGCAGAAATTGACTTTTCCTCTCCAGATATAGCTAATATTCAGAAAGGGAATCTAGCACCTGCTTTCCAGATTTGAACACCCTCAAAATTCAGGAGTGCTCAAGCTCAATTTGGGCAGCTGTTACTTCATTTCCCCCAAATCAAATATACTGATCCACTGTAACTTGCTGTAGAAAAAGTAGAATAAATTGAGCAAGAAATGCGTCCCAGTGGTTATTAGGACTGGAATTGCTATTTTCAACAGCCATTGCTTTTTTTTTTTTTAAGTTTTAGTTTTATTTGCTTAAAAGGAAGACCGTGATAGTGCATTCTCCATAGAAACAAAGAATGGAACAAAAGAATAATAAAGGCACCTCAACTTTTCCTCATTTATGTAGGACAGTCTTATAATGTGCATCCAGATATCCTCCAGTCACACAAGCTGAAAATTGTTCCACTTTACTGCAGTTCTGTAACCATATGGGAACCAATCCTGTCTGTGTTCTGTGCACATCCAAAATTCCTGCTGAATGAACCCACCCTGGGAGCGAGTTACCAGTGACCCAGGGCTGGGGCAGCAGGAGGGTGCAGTTGGGAGGGGGAGAGCCCAGGGCTGGGGTGGGGGGCAGCCAAAAATTTTTTTGCTTGGGGCAGCAAAAAACCTAGAGCCGGCCCTGACCTCCATGACAGATTCGTAGCCTTAAATATGAATCAACAATGTGATACAGTTGCGAAAACTACATTCTGAGGATTATGAACAGGAACGTTCTATGTAAGACACAGGAGATAATAGTCCTGCTCTACTCGGCACTTGTGAGTACTGTCCAGTTATGGGCACCACACTCCAGGAAAGATCTGGACAAATTGGAAGAATCTAGAGGAGAGCTTCCAAGGGAGGCTGTGGAATCCCAATCATTGGAGGTTTTTAAGAACAGGTCAGACAAATGCCTTTCAGGGATGGTCCAGGCTTACTTGGTCCTGCCTCAGCTCCAGGGGCTGGACTTGATGACATCTCAACCAGCCTTACATTTCTGATGCATGTCCCTCTTCTCCGGGTTTTTCTCTGAACATAGCCAAACCTTTCTCCCATGAAACATCATTTTCTACTGGAAGATGGAGAAGCTGTCTCTTCATTACCTTAACTTCGGCTAGCAACAGCAACTGCTTTTGAAGAAAGTAATACAAATATACTGCAGTTTGCATCAGCTAATGGTGATACAGGAAAAACACTGAGATGATGACTAAGGGTACGTCTATACTTACTGGTCCGGATGTAAGCAATCTATCTTCTGGGATCGATCCTGGAAGTGCTTGCCGTCGACGCCGGTACTCCAGCTCGGCGAGAGGAGTACGCGGCATCGACGGGGGAGCCTGCCTGCAGCATCTGGACCCCCAGTAAGTTCGAACTAAGGTACTCCGAATTCAGCTACGTTATTAACGTAGCTGAATTTGCGTACCTTAGTTCGAAGTGGGGGGGGCTAGTGTGGACCAGGCCTAAGAGTGCTCCCAAGAGCTGAGGGCCTCAGGGAAGTTCCATTGAAGACAGTGAAAAGACTCTCATTGCAATCACTGGAGTTGGATTAGACCCTAATGTGTTGTGTTAACAAACTGGGCTTTGTCCTATGCAAGCTGCCATGACTGACCCACACCCACACCCCTCCCTTCTGTAGGTAGAAACCCACCATTACCTGAAGATAGTGGAAGCACTCCTCGCTGGGATTAAAAGCTTCTTCTAAGGAAGATGAATGCTAACCATAATATCAAATTCAAAATTGTACAGTAGATAGTCAAATGGATGGTAAAATTTATATTATTTTGAAACAAAGTCTTAATCTTTTAACATACCTACTGCGACCTGCTGTGGAAAGAGTTGTCACATTATAATAGTGTGAAGATCATATTGATACTCCATATTTCCTATGACTAGAGTTATCTGAATCTCCCACAGATAGTCTGACATTTCCAGATGCACAGTCATCTGTACAGAAAGGCTGTTTTGTTAGAGAGCAGAAGGGGGTCTTTCACTGACTGCTTTTGAGTTTAACATTTATAGCTATTGAACAAGACAGCATCAAATATCTTTTCTGATCTTAGTTACAGTACTACAGTGAGATGTATGTGGGTCATTTCAACTTTGATATCCTGTATAAAGCCCCACCATGTGTTCATTAGCCCTCACGACCTTCTACTCAATCATTACTCTGGGACAAGAAATACAAAATGAAGAGACACAATTTCATGCTGTTTTTCAGCAGTTTTAAATTTAGTTTTAGAAGTTTGTACTAGAGCCAGACATTTCACATTTTTTAAAAAGGCAAGGATTTAAACTGACCTGTAGGAGTTGGCTTCATGTGTAATTAGGTGGCTTGTACTCTGGACAGTGTTGAACTCAAAAGACTATTTCTTGCTTATGCAAACAAATGGCTTTCTGCACATATAGTAGTTCACGTTGTTGATGAAGTTTTACTATTTAGTTAAATATCTCATCAAAAATAGTTTTGTTTTGGTGCATTGCCACATGCATTGGAACAATAAAGCTGCAAAAATTGCAAAGTTCTGGCCAAACAAAAATGACCTACCTTAGGGACTTCAGGTTTGACTGAAACAAAATTAAAGAATCCAATGCGAAATGATAATACAACTTCCAAGGAATAACTGAGCTTAATAAAACTGCTCTCTTTATCATTCTTAAATAATTATAGCCTATGGTCCAGGATCCCCTCTCGGTTACACTTGTGTAATTCCTTTGGCCAGTTGTGCACTTCTCAGATCAGACCTTTGAGTGTTAGAGTTATGACAAAGTGAGAATACCCATTTTATATTTATATATATATATATATATATATATCCCTAGAGTTATTGCACCCCCAATGAACTTCGCTCTCAATAAATATATTGTAGCATGTTATCCTCTCCCTGATTTCCTCTGGTTATGTTCTTATAATAATATGATGCTGCTTTTTTGACATGTCAACTTTTGTTCTTATTTGGGACCACTAGTTGTTGAATTGATTACTTATTGTTCATGATTGGTTTGATTGTGTTCTTCACATACTCATCACTTTGGGTCAAGCATAATCAGTGCTTTGGATCAAAGGCATTACAGGCTGAATCCTGAAGTACTCACTCAGGGTGAAATCCTGGCCCCATTGAAATCAATGGTAATATTCCTTAGCTCGTTCTCAAACAAAATGCCCATTAAAGTGAAAAGGAGTTTTTCTTGTGTCTGACATAAATAACATAATATTTAAGTCCTTAATAATATTTACCTATCTCAGAGGGAGAACTGTCTATAGATGAGATTTTTGTGCAGCACAACTCTCAGCCAACAGAGAGAGGGCACAAAAATGGCTTTATCCCCGCTTTCTCCCCAGAACACTGGAAGCAAGTACACATGACAGTGAGACACAGCAGCCTATTCCCTCCAGTGGGAGGGTTGCCATGCCCACAGAGAAGTTATCTCTAGGAAGGGTGGTGGAAGCAGGGTGCCTGGCGCAGCTGGGTGAAGGAAGGAGTGTCTGAAATTGCTGAACTGGAGAATTAACAGGACTGGGACAGAGAGGTTGCCTTGGGCAATTGGCAGGTGTGTGTCGGGGATAAGTGGGTGCCTAGAGCAGGCAAATTAGCAGTGGTTTGGGTGAAGCGCCACATGCATAGCCCAGGACAAATCATGTTCAGCATCATTTCAAAACTGTAGTGACACAGGCTTCCAGAACTAAAATGAAAAAAGCATCCATTACTTAAGTAAAAGTCTGAGAGAAAACAAGCACCTTTTCTGAAACAATCTTTGAATGCATTTTGGCCTTGCCCGGATTTCCAACTATGCAGTGCTCAGCATTGGTTTAACTGCACTGATTGTTCCTACCTGTTGTGCGCAGTATGTAAATTTTCTAGAGACACAAGGTAGGTGAGCTAATATCTTTTATTGGATCAACTTCTATTGGTGAGAGAGACCAGCTTTTGAGCTACACAGAGCTTGTTATATTTGTAATACCAAAGAAAAGCTCCTTGCTGTATGTCTCTAACTGCAGAGCTGAAAGTGAAGTGGCCATCTTTACTGAGAATAAGAGACTAACAGGAAATGTGAGGCAGCCATCTTTGTGGATAATAGTGCATATACTAAAATTACTGGAAACTATTAAAGGAGAATAGATAATATCTGCTAGAATAAAGGTACAGAGAGAAGGGGGGGGGGGGGGAGCACCCAAAACTTAGATGATAAACAAACAGAGAAAACAATACATGGGAATAGCTAGTAAAAAAAAAAATACAATAATTTAAAAAGTGAAAAAAGAGCACGCAAGTGCAAAGGGTATTTGCATTACATGTATGCCCAGTGAGGGAGTATCCATGAGGATGGATAAGGTATTTAATGGGGGCAAAAATGGTCAAGGAGAGTCAAATCTTTTGGCTGTATTTGAAACTGGAAACTTAATGTCAAGTTGCTGTTCAGCTACACTATGTGGGTGAGGAAGTAAATTATGCTTCTGATTCACTGCCCCCCTCCCCTAAGAAAACCCCACACAGCAGAGATGTAGATCCATTTGAAAAATCCCTTTTTGTTCTGACTTTTTTTTTGTTTTTAGAAAAATGTGATGATATGAAACATTTGTCTTCAGAAAACTGGTGCAGGAAGTAGGTGAAACACTGACCAGCTGTAATGCAAGATTATACCAGCTGGCACTCAGATCTGAGTTGGATGACATGGATCATAAAATCAACCTGCAAATTGTTCAATATTGTACAAAATGTGATGCTGTGAAGAGGTAGCCAACACCCAAAGTGAAGAAGCTGGAACACATTCTGCAAAAGCAGAATCAAGACTTCAAGCAGTTGAGACTGAAAAGGAAGTGACTGAAAGAGGTTTAAAAAAGGCACAGGAACAAACTGATGGATTTACAGAAGGAAGGAGTAAAAATTGTGAAACTCAAATAGCAAGTGGAATCCTGGTGGCAAACACAGGCGAAGAAGAAATGAAACTTTTCAGAGGAACTCCAGATGCACGTTGACAGTATAACAAAGGAGAAAAGACAAATAGATCTTGCCTTCTCAATCTTTTCATATAGATAAACCAAAATTCCAGGGACAGTGCTGATATTAAAAATGTTCTCAAGTCATAGCAGTCCATTAGAAACTTTCAAAAAGCAGGCTTCCTTAACTTTATTTAAGATAAAAGAGGATATGTAATCGCAGTAAGAAGATGACCAGTGAGGAAGGTTTACAAGACTGTAAAACCTGATGGTGATTATTTATTGTTATGACGACAAGACTGCAGTGGCTTGTTTGTTAGCCTTTGATGGATTTGTAAAGCATTCCTCCTGAAATGTACTGATATGTCCATGTAAGGCTATCTGAACATTGTTACCTGAGAATTCAGAACTATGGAAAATGACTCTAGAAAACAGCTGTTAGAATGTTGAGCAAATTGCTGGAATTCTGCTAATAAAAAAGCATGAATGTTATCTCTGTGTGAATGTGTATACTTGGATTTATTTCCACAAGCAAATCTGCCCAGATATTTTTGAATTACAGGGCAGTGAAAATGTAACCTATTACTGACTTCTGCAAATAGTTCTGACTTTTTGAAGGGAGGTTCTATACCTCAAAAGAGAGGTTGGTTTTCTGAGTTAAGTCTTCTCAAGTACATATAACTTTTTTTTTTCCTTTTAAAGGAAAGAAGTACATAGACTTGTTTTGAACAAAACCATAGTAATATTATTTCATTAAGTGCTGACAATATGCTTATGCCTGCATGAAATGAGTACAGTCCCTGTCTCAAAAAACGTAGTTTGCTGACTGCTCTAAAAATTAGGTTATTAAAGATTTTGTGGTTGTAAAACCACTCGTTCAATATGAGCAGCTCCAGTGGGGAAAGATTTCACTAAAAACTAGTCAGTTGGGTGTGTCAATGTTTGGGTGTCCAACCTTTGACTTCTATGGCCTAATTTTTCAGAGGTTCAGAGCATCCACAATTCCAGTGAAATCAAGGCCACATGTGGATATTTAGGGAATCAGGCCTTGGGCACCCAAAAAGTAAGACTTAAAGGCCAATTTTGAAAACTTGCACCTGACCCTTTTTCCACCTTCAGTCCTAATCTTAGTGTACTCTCTTTTGGGGGGGGGAAGAAGTTGATAGCTCATTTCCTTGCTAAGTTAGACTTTAAATATAGGGTTTTGAAGCAAGAACTGTCTGTAATGCCATGCTGGGGTATTGATTCAGTACTGGTTCAAAAGAAAGGTGTCACCTACTGAATCACCATCAGTACCTGTATTTTCTTTGGAGATCTTCAGTCCAAACATAAGAACCACCCTATTCAGCTTTTGAGAATGGATGTAACCTGAGCTCAAAGTGGTATGGCTGAAGGCCAAATTCAAACAAACATATAAAACCTATAGAATGATAGGGCTGATCGGGACCATGAGAGATCTCTAGTCCAGACCCCTTTGCTGAGGTGGGACTAAGTAAACCTAGACCATCCCTGATAAGTGTTTGTCTAGCCTGTTCTTTAAAAACTTCCAATGATGGTGGATTCCACAGCCTCCCCTGGAAGCCTAATTCCAGAACTAAACTATCCTTATAGTTGGAAAGAGTTTCCTGATATCAAACCTGAATTTTTCTTCCTGTGGATTAAGCCAATTACTACTTCTACTTTCAGTGAACATGGAGAACAATTGACCACAGTCCTCTTTTTATAACAGCCATTAACATATTTGAAGAGTCTTATGAGATTTCCTCCTCAGTCTTCTTGGCATGTTTAGTCTTGAAGTTTTTGTAACCTTTCCTCATAGGTCAGGTTTTCTGAACCTTTTATCATCTTTGTCACTCTCCTCTGGGCTCTCTCCAATTTGTCCACATCTTTCGTCAAGTGTGGCATCCACAACTGGACACAATACTCCAGCTGAGACCTCACCAGTGCTGAATAAAGTGTCTTACAGAGGATGCTCCTGTTAATACACCCCAGCATGATATTAGTCTTTTCAGCAACTGCGTCACATTGTTGACTCATGTTCAATTTGTGATCTACTATGACTCCTAGATCCTTTTCAGGACTACTACTTCCTAGCCAGTTATTCCCCATTTTGTAGTTATGCATTTGACTTTTCCTTCCTAAATGCAATACTTTGCACTTATCTTTATTGAATTCCATCGTGTTGATTCCAGACCAGTTCTCCAATTTGTCCAGGTCATTTTGAATTCTATTCCTGCTCTCCAAAGTGCTTGACACTCCTTCCAGCATGATGTCATCTGAAAATTTTGTAAGCATATGCTACACTGCATTTTCCAAATAACTAATGAAAATATCAAATAGTACCTTTATAATAACATTTTCCTTTTCAGACAGGAATAGCTCCACGGTGGACACAACTGTCCTGGTTCACTTTGCTAAAAAGTAAGAATGGATATTCTTGAACTTTTTGCTATGAGTGAAGCCATTGTCTTCCTTATGAATATCACCAAAATTAACTACTCTGTTTCCCCGAAAATAAGACAGTGTCTTATATTAATTTTTGCTCCCAAAGATGCGCTAGGTCTTATTTTCAGGGGAGGTCTTATTTTTCCTGGAGCTTCGGGGCCTAATATTCCGGGGTGGCCTTATTATCTGGGAGGTCTTATTTTCGGGGGATGCCTTATATTACAGCGAGAGGCAAAACTGGAAGTAGGTCTTATTTTCGGGGGATGTCTTACTTTCGGGGAAACACGGTATCTATTGATCAATCTAGACACTGTGGCAACTGGCTAAAGCACTGAACTGGGTCTCAGGACTGGGATTCTGCCACTGGCCTTCCCCTCTCTCTATCTCAGTTTCCCCATCTACAAATTGGGGGTAATACTGAGCTCCTTTTGTAAAGCACTTTGAGATCCTCTGATGAAAAGTTCTAAGTGTTATCTATTGGTTTTATACTGCAAACTATCACCATAATATGTGAGTGCCCTCCACATAAAATCTAGCATCTGAACACTTCTCTTTGTAGTATTAATTGACACTGATACACTTACCACTGGTGCACATGTTAAATAACTACATGAAGTACATCAGTTGTCCATATTTTCTCTGTGCTGTTTTGGACAGCATTTAGCCTTTTTAGTTTTTCCATCATTTTTCCTCCATGTGCCAGTGTCAGCAGGAACACTGAACCTCTCTTGGCTGATCAATTTGTTTATTTTACTTGCTTCCAAATAGATTTTTTTTTTAAATAGAAAATTAACAAGAAGTGAAGGAAAATAGGGTAGAAGTTACTGCCCCCTCCCACCCCATTAATAACCTACAGTAGGTGCAGTAACTGTGGCATAAATTGCCATTTGTTCTTCACTGGAAACAGTTCCAGTCTGTCAATGTATATATATTTTTTTGGTCTACTCTAAATAGCTACAACCATTATTCTTTACTTTACAGTAACATAAGAAACTGTAGCTTCTGTACTGTAACTGAATGCACAAAGCAATCTATAGAACCAGGAAAATATTCAGAACATCCTCCCTGTTCTTTTTTGCTTGCTTGTTTTTTTTCCAAAGCTTTTATTCCTAAATATATTGTATCTAGAACTTCAAAAGCAATGGACCTGCATACAGAACGGCTTCTGAGAATGCCACAATTCTAGCTTCTGTTCTAAGCCCCAATCCTGCTATAAGATACATGTTTAACTTTGAGCACTTGAGTAGTTTGTGTGAGACCACTGAAATCTATAAAGCTGGGAGTATGGATAAATGAACATCATAATCTATTACTCCTGACTGTTCCACAATAGCCAAAACACTGGCTCTAAAATGTGTGGAGAGTGGAGGATGAGAGAAGAAACAGCAGCCTCTGTGGAAAGAAGGATGAAAGGCAGCAGCTTCCTGTTGTGGGAGACAAGCTAAAGTACTGGGGGAAAAAAGGACTCTCAAGGAGATTCTCACATATCCTCTCAAAAAAATGAGATGACAGAACTGGAAAACTGCAGGTTGCCCAGGTTAAGATAGGAAGAGTGGGGGACCAATAGTGAGGTTAAAGTATTCCTTAATTTTCCCCTTGCTCATGAGGATTTAGAGAGAGGGTCCAACCAAAAACCCAAGTCTAAATTTCCCAAATTTAGGAATATGTTTGCATCTTGATCTGGCCCCCATCTCTAATTGGGTCAAGTCAAAACCCACTGATGTGACCACCAGCCCTGCTTCCATCCCAAACTCTGGGATGGAAAAGTTTGAACCTATCTGTAATCAAAACAATTTCATTTGCCATGTTCTTGTAACAGGACCTCTCCTATTTGCATAAAGAACTTTAACCCAGGAGATGGTCATCCAAGAAAGAAAGACCAGTAACATTGAGGGTTTAGTCTTAAGCCATTGAACTCAGTTGTTGGTTTTTTCCAAATACTTCCGTGGGAGGAGGATAAGGCCCACAATTCAGAAACTTTCTTACAGAAGTCAGTTAAGTCTGTAGATTTTCCAATTTGTCCTTAGGAGTTGTACTAAAAGAACAAAGAATCGGATACAGGAATTGAATTCCCTGCCAAATCCCCACTGTATCACTATAATGTACAATGCTATGTTAGCCTTACAATACTCTGCATTTGATTGACCTTTCCACTCAAAACTCCAGTACAGTGTCAAGAACTTGTAACACAGAGGTGAAAAAACACCAGCCAATGCAAACACTATCTATGAAAAGGAGAAAGATTGCATTGTGCACTCTGTCAGCTTAATATGTATCCAAAACTTGATTTCATTCTTGTGAAAAAAGCTGCCAATACAGAAAAGGCTGGAAAATGTATCCATTCTCATGGCAACCTTTGCATCCAGGGTGGGACTTTCTCTTTTACTTCCCTTCTTCCTCCTGCTTTTCAAACAGACTGTTTTTTAATATATGTGAGTTGGACAAACATCTTTGTTGTTCCTATAAGAAACTGCCAGGTTTGTGATTCCCTCCTGGAGGCCGTGGTCTGAGGTGCCAGCAGAATCAGAACATTATTCCAAGGAGAATTTCTCACCTCAGTGCTGCTGGCACGGGGGCTTTCTTCTTAATGAGGAAATCGTTTACCTCAGAAATGATACCTTGTTTGCCTAGCTTCCAGAGTTCTTGAACTGCAAAAACAGACTGGAGACTATTTTGGCTTGTTGTTTGAGCTCTGCAATAGAAAAGCCTACAACAAACCTATTCTACCTCTCTCAGAAGATCAAAAGAAAGACTCCGGTTTTGGGATTCTTAGGACTACTTCATCCAGCGGGAAAGCATCAAGTAGATAAAGAAAACTAACTTCAACAGTTTAAAAGCATGTTGCTTTTGTTGCTAACAACGTAGTACATGAGAAGTTGGCAAATGTACCACATTTTGAGCTTGATTCTCCTCTTATTTACACCAGTTCTACACTGATTTAAAGTATTTATGCCTGAAGGCAAGGGGAAAGAAATGGAGTAACTTCATGTTTTACCATTATTTACTAATTACTATTAACTATTTATTTTATAAGAGAATTTTTAAAGGGGCCACATTCTACTAAAATCAAACTTAATTCACTTAAAGCCTGATGCGAAGCCCATTGAAGTCAATAGAGAGACTCCGGCTGACTCTGGTGGGCTTTGGATCAGCCCCCTAGAGTCCATTTTAGAAAATCTTATTAGATACAGCTAATAAATGAGGAAAAGTAAATCAAGAAATACACTGGTATGAAAGTGTTTGTGAGATTAATACAATCTATGACTTGCCCAATGGCATTTTAGAAAGGTTGGAACCACTTATTTAAAATATTACTGGATATGTTTGTCCAATTAATTTGCATGTGCATCTCTCATAAGTTAGCAAATTATTGCACATGGGCAATATGGCATTGTATAGTTGTCCCCTAGCTGTGTCAGAAACATTATACCAGATTGTTGTATAGACGGGGCCTTAAATGCAGAGTTAGTCATAGAAGTGTGACCAGAAGGGGCCACCAGATCATCTAGACTGACCTCCTGTATATCACAGGCCACTAAAATCATCTAGCTACCTCCACAGACAGCCCAACCGCCAGAATTAGACCAAAGTATTACAGCCCTCAGGAGACTAGACTGTTATGTGACACAGGCCGAGAACAGAGAGCAAGACTGGGCCACAGAGCTTCAGCCAGCTCCATGCCACAGAGCAGAGTGGGGGGTTAGGATTTGCCTCACAGCTATCTGACCTTTGTGAACATCTTGCCACTGACAGGTAATTTTTCTTTATAGCTGGATGAGTGCATTGACTGCACAATATTCAACAGAGAGAACATTTCCAATAAACCTCTAGCTACTGGAATTTGTGTGGAGATAAGTGAATTGTATATCTGAGTCTGTAATTTCTACCTGGCAGAGGGATTCCCCTTCTTTTGAACATTTTAAGGGAACTTTACGAGTTTTAACCTGGAATGAACTTTAAAAAGTTGCTGATGACTAATGTAAAATCTTATGTAGAAAGAATTTTGCTTGTGTATGATATTTCTTTCTTTCCCTCCTATTTTATTGAGAAGGACAATTGACCTTCCTGAACTTGTAATTAGACAGAATGATGCAATATGCAAATATATGAGAGGCTCCTTTCAGCTGGAGACATAAAACACTAAGCACTTTTAACTATGAAGCACAGGCAGGCATAAATAGGTAAACTACCAATGCAGCCTTTCTGTACAGACTTTTGCTTTGATACTAATACATGTAGACACATGGGATAAAAGTATGATTTAAAACAGCTGTATAATAACCAGAACTGGATGACTTATCACAATTTTCACTGAATATCCTTGAAGTTCTAAATGAACTTGCTTCAGCCGTGTTCATGGCCCTATTGATTCTGCAAATTTCAAAACTCCATACACAAGTATTCATGAATTTTAAATGTATATGTGCACAGCCTAGTCTGCTAAGACCATTGAAGTGGCATTCCAGTATGACCTGTGGATGCTCAGAGCTTTGGAAATCAGGCACTTTCATGTAGGTTCCTTAACACGGATTTAGGTGTCTAACTTTAGGCACCCAACTTTGAAAATTTTGACTTACGTCAGTAAAGATATATCGGGTATTATGACAATGAAATTAGTGTAAACATAAAACAATGAGAAAAATTTCACCTCACTATACATGTTTAAGGATATAGATAAAATATGATACTGTATTTGAAAAATAGTGTGTGATCATGAAATTAAAGACAAACATAATGCAGAGACATATTGCTTTATGCATGGAACTTTAACTTGGCATTTCCTGACTGTTGACTGTTTGACTCTGTGAACTTGACATTCCTTCATATGGAATATAAACAAATACAGATGGCCTTAATACTGTAGCATGGTACTGGATGTTGGAATGAGGGATTTAGCAAATTTAGAAAACCTATTTCAATTAAATGAAAAAGAGAAGTTTCAAGGTATTTGCTCTCTATTGAATTATATGATCGATACCCTTGTTAAAATAAATTTCAAAATGTTGGGCTCAGTCCAACAAAAAATATTGGTGGCCTTCATGTCATTTAAACCCTGGAAGGCCATGGATGCTGGCTGCAGAGTGTGCCAAGGAGAATGGGAGGGGGAGAAAGAGAGAGAGCTCATGGGTGGGAGTCGCTGAGTTGTTGTTGGAAAGAAGAACTCTTGTCTCTGCCTTATGTCATGATGACCCTCAGGCCCCTATTCTGGTTCAGTCAATATCCATCTATAAGGACTATGTAGCCTAAGTGAGTTTGTACAGCCCAAAGGTGGAAGTAATTCCCATGGCACTTCTTAAAAAGGTAAAGAAACACTTCAAGCCTGAACTATTGGCAGGTTAATTCAAAGGTCTTTGTAATACTTTAAAGAGCAGAGGCTAATTGAAAGGTGTGTTCCTTGCCTTGATCGCTAGAGCCCTGACTCCATAAGGCACTTCTGTCCCACTGGCTTCAGTTTAGGCATTTAATATACCTAAAATTTCAGCATGTGCTTCAGAACCTTTTTGTATCTAGATGTGGGCCTCTCCCCCACATAACTGCAAAGTCAAGGGAAGAGGGGGAGGCTTCTCTCCTCCGTGGTTTGACTTTAATATAGGATGAGAATGGCAAGTCTTCAGTCAAATGAGCAACTAGTTTTCTTCTCCTTGCCTGGCAGGAGCAAAGAATAGCTTTCGGCTGATCTCTAGGTTAGAATGGCACATGTGCCGAAACCATTAAGAACACATTGACTTCAGTGTGGCTGCTCATATGCTTAAGGTCTTTGCTGGATCAGGGTCAGAGTGCTCAGAATGTTGCAGGATCAAGCCTTTATTTCAGGAGAGGGTTTCAACCTCATCAAGCACCATGTAAAATACCTATCAATACCCCTTTCACCAACCTCGTCACCCAGCACTTCTGAAAGTTCATAGATTCATAGATTTTAAGATGTTAAGACCAGATGTTCAATGTTATGATTTTCCAGTCTGATCTCATGCATAACACAAGCCATAGAAGTTCACCCAATGATTCTTGCATCAAGCCCATAACTTCTGGGCTAGTTTAAGTTTCTTAGGGCAAACTTTCTAAATGATCATGTCAAGTTTCTATGTTCATTGCTTATACTTGAGGTAAATCACTGGTTCTGAAAAAAAACCTATCATTCAGGTTTAAGAAGTCACATCAAAAGCAAATGTGCTCCTTCATGAAAATATTCAGTAACGTTTATGAGGAAAATGTTGCTGAATGCTCTGCAATAGGAGAGTAATTCAGGTGGCATTTTATGTCAAAATTTTATAGTAACAAGTTAAGTGAGTCTAAATTTTTGAGGGCTATTTAATTTCTTAGGAACTGAGTTGGGGGGGGGTCCCTAATATCTGCACCACAGAGATTGCAGAAGCCAAATAAAGTTTCTTCCATTGACTTATTCAGTGTGGAAGCCTGCACTTTTTTTGTGGGTGAACTAAACCATGTACTCTATATTTTAATACAGATGTTAATTGTAACTGAATTCATCTTAAGAAAAAGGGCTTAATTCGGTATAGCTCACATGTTGAATAATTATTTTGCTGCTGAAATTCTTTAGATCTATGGAATAAGAAAAGACTAACTTATAGGTGTCTTTCTCAGCAATGATAGGGTCTTCATCATGTCTCCAGCAGTAGCACAACAGTGAAATGTGGAATGGATCTCTTACAATATTTGTAAATCATGATCCCAGAACTCTTTTGTTCATAGAACATGCTGAGAGAGGCTGCCCAAATGTAATCAGGAAATACCAGAAATCTCATGACAGAGCTTGTTCTTGTGAAATGTTCAGCCAGTTTGCAAACTTAAGAAATTTGAATAATTGTCCAGTATGAACCTTGGTGTTATTTCAGATTTGCCCAATGCTTGTCCTTCAAAATATTACAAGTAATAATATTCTTTTTTACAGCAGCCAACAGTGTTAGTCAATTTACAGTGTGAATAAAAGACCAGCTGTTTCATTCTTATCTCCCATATAATGAAGTAAACAAAGTATACACTCAGGTCAGTGGAGTTACCTATTCAAAACTATCTACATACTGCACAGACCATAGTGAGAGATTATGCCATACACTATCAAAGAAACTGAGGAACCACCTGATCAGCATCCTATACAGCAAACAGAAAAACATCAAGAAAGAGCTCTCCAACCTGGAGACTTTCATAAATAACCAACCCTCCACACAAATGGACTTTACTAAAATAAGACAGGAGATCTACATTACACACTTCACCTCTCTACAAAGGAAAAAGGACCGTAAGCTGTCTAAAATCCTACCTGCCATATGGGGCCATAACAGGGGTACCCCTAACTCACCCAGCAATATCGTCAATTTATCCAGCTACACACTCAACCCAGCAGAAGAGTCTGTCCTATCTCGGGGACTCTCTTTTTGCACCAGCACCCCCACAAACATGATACAGTTCTGCGGTGATCTGGAAGCCTACTTTCGCCACCTCCGACTCAAAGAATACTTTCAAGATAACACCGAACAGCGCACTGATACACAGATACCCACCCTCCCACCAAGAACACAGGAAGAAGAACTCCACATGGACTCCTCTTGAGGGTCGAAATGACTGTCTGGACCTATACATAGAATGCTTCCGCTGACGTGCACGGGCAGAAATTGTGGAAAAACAACATCGCTTGCTTCATAACCTAAGTCGTGCAGAACGCAATGCCATCCACAGCCTCAGAAACCACCCTGTCATTATCAAAGAGGCTGATAAAGGAGGTGCTGTTGTCCTCATGAACAGGTCTGACTACCAGAAGGAGGCTGCCAGACAACTCTCCAATACCAAATTCTACAGGCCACTTTCCTCAGATCCCACTGAGGTATACACTAAAACTGCACCATCTACTCAGGACACTCCCTACACTAACACAGGAACAAATCAACATACCCTTAGAGCCCCGACCGGGGTTATTCTATCTACTACCCAAGATCCACAAACCTGGAAATCCTGGACGCCCCATCATCTCAGGCATTGACACTCTCACTGAAGGACTGTCTGGATATGTGGACTGCCTACTCAGACCCTACGCCTCCAACACTTCCAGCTATCTCCATGACACCATTGATTTCCTGAGAAAACTACAATGCATTGGTGACCTCCCAGAAAACACCATCCTAGCCACCATAGATGTAGAGGTTCTCTACACAAACATCCCACACACAGATGGAATACAAGCTGTCAGGAACAGTATCCCTGATGATGACACAGCACAACTTGTTGCTGAGCTCTGACTTTATCCTCACGCACAATTATTTCAAATTTGGTGACAATATATACCTCCAGACCAGTGGCACCGCCATGGGCACCCGCATGGCCCCACAATATGCCAACATTTTTATGGCTGACCTGGAACAACGCTTCCTCAGCTCTCGTCCACTCACGCCCCTTCTCTATCTACGCTACATTGATGACATATTCATCATCTGGACCCATGGGAAGGAGACCCTGGAAGAATTCCACCATGATTTCAACAGCTTCCACCCCACCATCAACCTCAGCCTGGACCAATCTACACGGGAGGTCCACTTCCTAGACACCACCGTACAAATAAGCGATGGCCACGTTAACACCACCCTATACCGAAAACCCACCGACCGCTACGCCTACCTTCATGCCTCCAGCTTCCACTCCGGACACACCACACAATCCATCGTCTACAGCCAAGTGCTGAGGTACAACCGCATCTGCTCCAACCCCTCAGACAGAGACCAACACCTACAAGATCTTCACCAAGCATTCTCAAAACTACGATACCCACACAAGGAAATAAAGAAACGAATCAACAGAGCCAGATATGTACCCAGAAGCCTCCTGCTACAAGACAGGCCCAAAAAAGAAACCAACAGAACTCCACTGGCCATCACCTACAGTCCTCAGCTTAAACCTCTCCAACGCATCATCAGTGATCTACAACCCATCCTGGACAATGATCCCTCACTTTCACAGACCTTGGGAGGCAGGCCAGTCCTCGCCCACAGACAACCCGCCAACCTTAAGCATATGCTCACCAGCAACCACGCACCGCACCATAACAACTCTAACTCAGGAACCAACCCATGCAACAAACCTCGATGCCAACTCTGCCCACATATCTACACCAGCAACACCATCACAGGACCTAACCAGATCAGCTACATTATCACCGGCTCATTCACCTGCACGTCCACCAATGTTATATATGCCATCATGTGCCAGCAATACCCCTCTATGTACATTGGCCAAACTGGACAGTCACTACGCAAGAGGATAAATGGACACAAGTCAGATATCAGGAATGGCAATATACAAAAACCTGTAGGAGAACACTTCAACCTCCCTGGCCACACAATAGCAGATGTAAAGGTAGCCATCTTACAGCAAAAAAACTTCAGGACCAGACTCCAAAGAGAAACTGCTGAGCTCCAGTTCATTTGCAAATTTGACACCATCAGATCAGGATTAAACAAAGACTGTGAATGGCTATCCAACTACAGAAGCAGTTTCTCCTCCCTTGGTGTTCACACCTCAACTGCTAGCAGAGCACCTCACCCTCCCTGATTGAACTAACCTTGTTATCTCCATACTGATTTATACCTGCCTCTGGAAATTTCCATTACTTGCGTCTGATGAAGTGGGCATTCACCCACAATAGCTTATGCTCCAATACTTCTGTTAGTCTTAAAGGTGCCACGGGACCCTCTGTTGCTTTATTCAAAACTGGTGTACAGGGCAAACAGATCCAAAGTATTTGTCCCTAAGATTATAATGCAATTGTGGGTTTGAGTGAGGAACAAGTAAAAGAGAGGGGCTGGTAAAAGGGTTAAGTGTAATAAGACAATGGAGTTTCCCCAATATGGTGGAATACATACCTTGATGGTTTCATTATATACATACACTTTTAAACTGGTTAATGAAGTTTCCATTGGTTCATGTGTAACTGGAAATATAGCCCAACTATAACAAAACAGAGTGTGGCGTGCGAAAATAAGAGCCCTGCAAATTATAAATAAGTTTATTTTTTGACTAAATAATAAAATGAACCACAATAACAAACTAATACCATTAACAAAATACATCCAAATTAGGAATGGTATACATAATACAGATGAGTGAGAAGATGAGACTAGCCAAAATCTTATTCCTTTTCTAATTATTGTCAACACAAAACATTTATCATACAAAAAAACCCCTAGAAATAACAACTTAATTGAGAAATCAAGTACTCAAATATCATTAAGGTGAGTTTTTAACCTTCAGAGTATCCTCTTCTGATTATGCCTTAAAATATAGTTTCTCTTTATATCATCATAAATTTTATATATAATATATAGAATTTCTTTCATTAGCTTTACATACAGTAAGTCACAATACAGGACTGCTCCTTTTTCGTTGGCCACCAGAAATAGTATGTAATTTTAGATGGAGTAAACGGGCCAAAGGTATTAACATGATTTTGTTACTGTTCAACATTAAACAAGATTTGGGGTTTGGTATGCAGAGATCTCACCCTGCTTAACAAGGAAAAACAGTTAAATTGTTTGAAATTTAAAATATTAAATAAGGCATTTGGTCCCTTGTTTGTTTTCTTTTTAGCTGGAGAGTTTTTAAAAGGAAAAACTCCCTTCTCTGGTAGTCTTTTTAGATCATACTAAAGATAGTAATAACTATCCTTTTGGGGGAAAACAGACATTAGTTGATGTCATTTGGGTCACTTTCTGGCCTGGTCAGGATGATAAAGTCCCAAGATTCCAGGAGATGGTGGGGGTGGCAGCCATGATGCTGAAACTAGCTCCAGGAGCCAGTTTTTCTCCCTGAAGTCTCTTTTTTCTTCAAAGACCCACAAAGGGAATGGTGGGTGGAATAGCCCAGTGGTTCTCAACCTTTCCAGACTACTGTACCTCTTTCAGGATTCTGAAGCCCAAGCCCCGCCGCCCAGGGATGAAGCATATAACTTAGTTTTATGGGGCCCCCTATGGTGTGGGGCCCCAGGCAATAGCCCTGCTTGCCACCCCCTAATGCCACCCCTGCACTTGTGACCCCCTCCCAAACCCATCTTGCAACCCCCAGGTTGAGAAACACTTATCTAGATGAGTTGATGTATCCCCTGGAAGACCCCCTATATATCCCAGGTACTTGTCAGAGAAAAACAGAGTTCTCACTCTCTTTGGTTGGCCATAGATTGCCATACCTAGGATTGCCAATTTTGGTTGGACATGTTCCTTGAGGTTTCATCACCTGACATAATCTTTAATTAGAGATCAATCTTCAATTTCCTGGAGGCTCCAGGACAATCCTGGAGGGTTGGCAACCCTACTCGTACCCCTGCTTGAGAACCACTGGAATAGCCCATCCCCTTATTATTTTCTTCATAAATTAAGCTTAATTTCTGGCATGCTAATTTTGGCTTAGTAAACAAAAGAGTAAAACCAAAAATCACTAAGCATGATTTTAACATTGAGTTATTAGTAGGCTTTTTCCTGTAAACTAATTTAATTTGGAGGGTTTGGTTTTGGGGGGATTTTTTTGTACTTTTTTCCATTAACATTTGTTATTAGTTATTGGGGCATTTTATGAACTTGTACATTTTACAGTTGAATTTACAGTTAGGGTAAATTTGTAGGCCCAGTTATTACAACATAATAAACTTTTCAGACTTTGGCTTGATTTTTAAATCACAGTAAGGGGATGGATAGAATGTCATCCACCCAGGAATCATAGTTCACCCTGGCTTGGAAAATTGATAGACTAGAATTGTTAAGTAAGTAGAGTCCTTTATAAAACTATGACCTACAGAGAGATACTGACCAAGTGTTTCTTGTTTAACACTTAAGCCAGGACAGAGAACACCTAATTAGCATTTAAAAGGACCATTAGCAAAGCAGGAAGGCAGTCGCCTTGGGAGGGATGGGAAAAGAAACAAACAAACTTCCATCTAGGTTAAGTAATATTTGTTAAACCAGATCCAGCAGGCAAGAAACCATTCTGTGGGGAAGGCAGCCAACCATATACAACAAGATTACAGGAAAGTTTTAAAGGCTAGGTAAAATTTGGAAGGTAGCCTATCATTCTACTAAATCTCAAGTTGCAACTGTGCCAGGATAGGAATATAGATTAGTCCATTACCCAAAATAGTACTCCTGCATAAACATTATTCTTCATACAATAATGCTAACCATAGCTTTCCTGCTTTTTATGAACAAGTTGATACGTGACCACATAAAAAAGAACCTGGAGGAGTAACTGAGGTTATGTCTACACTACTGCAGTAAGTCAACCCAAGTTACGTTACTCCAGCTACATGAATAAAGTAGCTGGAGTTGATGTAGCTTAGGTCGACTTACTACAGTGTCTACACTGCGCTGGGTCGATGGGAGACACTCTCCTGTTGACTTACCTTACTCTTCTCATTCAGGGTGGAGAACTGGGGTCAACCGGAGAGCGATCTGCCATCAATTTGGCGGGTCTTCACTAGACCTGCTAAATCAACCCCCGGTGCATCGATTGCCAGAGCGTCAATCCGGCTGTACTGTAGACATAGCCTGAGCAGCCTCCAGTGGAAAAGGGAACGTGATGCAGGGGGCTGATGTGAGACTTGTCAGGAATAGATGCAGAGAGAAAATGACAGGCACAGAACTCTAGAGAAGTGAGCATCAGAGCTCCTGTATGAAACTGGAGAAAAGCCTGTTGAGAGTCTTTGGGTTAAGTGTAGAAGTGAGATAAACAAGAGTGGTGTGGTGGTGGGCATCTGCTATGGACCACCAGATCAGGAGAATGAGGTAGACAAGGCTTTCTTTGGACAACTAACAGAAGTTTCCAGATCACAATCCTGGTTCTCATGGGGGACTTCAATCACCCTGACATCTGCTGGGAGAGCAATACAGCAGTGCACAGACAACCCAGGAAGTTCTTGGAGAGTGTTGGGTACAACTTCCTGGTGCAAGTGCTGGAGGAACCAACTAGGGGCCATGCTCCTCTTGACCTGCTGCTCACAAGCAGGAGAGAATTGATAGGGGAAGTAGAAGTGGGTGGCAACCTGGGCAGCAGTGACCATGAGATAGTCAAGTTTAGGATTCTGACAAAAGGAAGAAAGGAGAGTAGCAGAATACGGACCCTGGACTTCAGGAAAGCAGACTTTGGCTCCCTCAGGGAAGTGATGAGCAGGATCCCCTGGGAGGCAAATATGAGGGGGAAAGGAGTCGAGTACAGCTGGCTGTATTTTAAAGAAGCCTTATTGGGGATGCAGGAACAAACCATCCCGATGTGCAGAATAGCAAATATGGCAGGCGACCAGCTTGGCTTAACAGTGAAATCTTCGGTGAGCTTAAACACAAAAAAGAAGCTTACAAAAGTGGAAACTTGGACAGATGACTAAGCAGGAATATAAAATTATTGCTTTCGCATGCAGGAATGTAATCAGGAAGGCCAAAGCACAACTGGAGTTGCAGCTAGCGAGGGATGTGAAGGGTAAAAAGAAGAGTTTCTACAGGTATGTTAGCGACAAGAGGGTGGTCATGGAAAGTCTGGGACCCTTAATGAATGGGGGAGGCAACCTAGTGACAGATGATGTGGAAAAAGCTGAAGTACTCAATGTGTGTGTGGTTTTTTGTTTTTTTTTTTTCCCCTCCCTCAGTCTGCAAGGACAAGGTCAGCTCCCAGACTGCTGCACTGGGCAGCACAGTATGGGGAGGAAGTGAGCAGCCCTCAGTGGTGAAAGAAGAGGTTAAGGACTATTTAGAAAAGCTGGACATGTACAAGTCCATGGGGCCGGATGCAATGCATCCGAGGGTGCTGAAGGAGTTGGCTGATGTGATTGCAGAGCTCTTGGCAATTATCTTTGAAAACTCATGGTGATTGGGGGAGGTCCTGGACGATTGGAAAAAGGCAAATATAGTGCCCATATTTTAAAAAGGGAAGAAGGAGAATCCAGGGAACTACAGACCAGTCAGCCTCACCTCTGTACCCAGAAAAATCATGGAGCCAGGTCCTCAAGGAAGAATCCCATGCACTGCTATAGGCTGGGGACCAACTGGCTAAGCAGCAGTTCTGCAGAAAAGGACCTGGGGATTACAATGGACAAGAAGTTGGATATGAGTCAACAGTGTGCCCTTGTTACCAAGAAGACTAATGGCATATTGGGCTGCATTAGTAGGAGCATTGCCAGCAGATCAAGGGAAGTGATTATTCCCCTCTATTCGGCACTAGAGAGGCCATCTGGAGTATTGTGTACAGTTTTGGGCCCCCCACTACAGAAAGGATGTGGACAAATTGGAAAGAGTCCAGCGGAGGGCAACCAAAATGATTAGGGGGCTGGGGCACATGACTTATGAGGAGAGGCTGAGGGAACTGGGCTTATTTAGTCTGCAGAAGAGAAGAGTGAAGGGGGGATTTGATAGCAGCCTTCAACTACCTGAAAGGGGGTTCCAAAGAGGATGGAGCTAGGCTGTTCTCAGTGGTGGCAGATGACAGAACAAGGAGCAATGGTGTCAAGTTGTAATGGGGGACGTCTAGGTTGGATATTAGGAAAAACTATTTCATTAGGAGGATAGTGAAGTACTGGAATGGGTTACCTAGGGAGGTGGTGGAATCTTCATCCTTAGAGGTTTCTAAGGCCCAGCTTGACAAAGCCCTGTCTGGGATGATTTAGTTGGGGATTGGTCCTGCTTTGAGCAAGGGGTTGGACTAGATGACCTTGTGAGGTCCCTTCCAACCCTGATATTCTATGATTCCATGACTTTTCTCATCTGTCTTCTGTATCTTCCATATGGGTCTGCCACATGAGAACTAGAAAGCCATAAGCCTAGGGATGATTTTTGTTCCATTTGTTTTTGGAGCAAACTTGACATTCTTTCCATTTTAAAGAAACTGATTTCATTTAATTCTACAGAAATAGACTGATCCCAAAAGTCTAAGTCTCTACAGTCCATCCTGAACAATATCTTTGCCTCTGGGGGAGGATCTGTGCCTAATCCACTTTTGAATTCTTAGCCAAAGGCATGTAACATAGAGTATGTCTACACTGCAATAAAACACCCATGGCTGATGTGTGTCAGGTGACAGTCTTGCAGGGCTCTGGCTATGACGCTAAAAAACTGCAGTGTAGATGTTTGGGCTCCCTAAATAAGGTGGATATAGATGCTATGGCATTAGTCAGCCCAGAGTACACAATGTCTAAAGACCACAGATAAGACGTGAGTTTCAGAATGATAAAGATCTATGAAATAGTCCAAGTTCGAAGAAAATCATATCAGTAGTTTAAAGGATATAAAAATTTATAAAGATTAAATATTGAATGGTCCAAAATTGGAGACAATCCCAGACTAGCTTTGAACTGATCTAAACCCCTTAATTAAATAGTGAACTTGTTGATTTTAAACACTGATAACTCTAAAAACACTAACTAATATTATCCCCTAAAATAAAGAGCATGCTCCTGAGTCATTGCATACCCAATCTATGCCAGAACTAGGTAGCATAGGGGCTGCTTTAGTGGAGGTGAGACATGATGGAATCTAGAAGCATTGGACACAGACCTCTGATTTTTTTTTTCTATTGTATGTATTGAAAATGCATACATGGAAATGATGCCTCCATTTCAAACTGATAATAATTGAAAACATTTTGCAGTATTGTGACAGTCTGTACCACCAGGTTCACCCCTTTGTTAAATTTTGTGCAAAGCATACTGTGTAAGGCATCATTTGAAAACTCATGATTTGCTGATCGTTATTGTCCTGGTAAAATATGTGTGGCAACAGGGCATGTAAAGATATAAGATTCCACTGTATAATATAATCAAGACATATTCCAACATGTTCTGGAGGGCAGTCACAAACAAGTTCCCCAGACACGAAAGGCTAGCCAATGTCTCAGCCAGGTGTCAACAAGATCAAATGGACTATCACCTGACTAAGTGGCCACTCTTCTACAGGAGAGAGGGTGTGGGCAAAAAAAACCCTACATTTTGACAAAGAGGCAGCGTAAGATTCCTATCCACACAGACTTTCTGTCTCCTGAACATCAGCTGGAGATGATTCTTACACAAGAGAAAGGGCTATAAGAGGAGAGTACAGATGCCCCAAATCAGCTCTCCCTTGCTCTCTACCCACGGCATCATCAGCATGTGAAGGACAAAGGAAGCAGCATTGGACTAGTGGAGAGATCCTGACTGAAAGAGGTTCAGCCAGTAAGACTGCTGAAATATGTGGTGAGAGAGACCTTTGTTTTGTATTCACTTAGCTTGTTAAATTAGGTGTTAGTTGCGTTTTACTTTTTATTCCTTTGTAACCAATTCTGACTTGTATGGTTCATTACTCTTTCTGTAGTTAGTAAATGTATTTCATGATTTCATATAAACCAGTGTGTTTGAATTGGAATAACAATATTTGTGCATATCATTTTCTATTAATAAATGATGGATTGTATATGAGCTTGTATTATACATAAGGGTGCTGGGCAATACCTGATGCACATTTCTGGGGCAAAGTCTGGTACTGGGAATTGGGTGGTGTTGCCCTGCTGTGTATTTCATGAGTGGCTGGTTATAGCACTCATACAGTATAGCTGGGAGTGATTTACATGCTGGAGGCTGTGTGTGGGCAGACCAGGAGTCGTAGATCTCACAGCAGAGCCATGTAAAAGGCATCCTAGGTTGGAGAATTGAGGGGACACAGCTGTCCATCAGTCCAGATTACACCCTGGGTAATGTCACAAATATTTACCCACTTCTGTGTATTTCCCATATAATTAGCTATAGCACATTGTCAGGCAAGAGACACACTGACTCTACTTGCAAAGGAATCAAAAATCATCTTCAATGCCCACACTAGGATACATGGCCACTAAATACTGCCAGCCATTATAGTCCTATCAATACTGGACTAGAAAACCATATTAGCCTCTTCCAGCTAGATTTCTGCTTAGGTATGGTTTACTTTAAATGGTATCCTTGACCAGTGTAGAGCTGAAGTGGAGATTCCATAAAATAAAATTATTCTAGTATCCATTTTGAACATGATTTTCTACTTTCATTGGTACCCTGCGGTGCATCTGTTCATGAATCCAAAATCCACTAGGGCCCATCCTGCATTTGTTCTGAATGTGGGACTCGCATTCCAGTCAGTCTGTAGAAGGACTGCAGTGTCAAGGTCAAACTGCACCAGAACTGAAATTCATTATAAATGAAGGAAAATATTCACAAAACAATATGTATTTTCTTACTGTTATTTTTGTTCTTTAATATTTATATTGCAGTAGTACCTAGTGGCCAACCAGGTCTTGGGCCCTGTTGTGTTAAATGTTCTTTAAACATATAGTAAATGAAAGACACTGGCCCAAAGAACTTATAGTCTAAAAGATAGTACACTATTATATGTGGCTTATAAATATAGATACAGAATCAGCTCCTTTCCATACAAAAGGTCATATATTATATGACCAATTCATTTTTCTTAAAACTGCATGGCTACATCTTAATTACTATAGGACTCTTCTCTGTAACAAGTATTGCTTAGAAACATGATAGTATACTCTGTATTTACAAGGCATGTTTATCAAATCTGGGTACTAAAGCAATTCAGTACTTAAACTTTTTGGTTTCTAAAACTGAGCAGATTAAAAGGCAGAAATTCATCTGGAATCTTGCCTGGACAAAAAGAGATTAAAAGCCACTACCTCTGAGTAATAAACACAATATTTTACGATATATTTTTCTCAACCTATCTTGGCTACTGGAAACTAAACAAAAAAGAACAGGAGTTCTTGTGGCACCTTAGAGACTAACAAATTTATTTGAGCATAAGCTTTCATGGGCTACAGCCCACTTCATCAGATGCATAGAATGGAACATATAGCAAGAAGATATATATATATATATATATACACACACACACACAGATATATATACACATATACAGAGAACATGAAAAGGTGGAAGTTGCCATATCAACTGTAAGAGGCTAATTAATAAAGATGAGCTATTATCAGCAGGAGGAAAAAAAACTTTTGTAGTGATAATCAAGATAGCCCAGTACAGACAATTTGATAAAAAGTGTGAGAATACTTACATGGGGAGAGAGATTCAATGTTTGTAATGGCTCAGCCATTTCCAGTCTCTATTCAAGCCTAAGTTGATTGTATCTACTTTGCATATCAATTCAAGTTCAGCAGATTCTCATTGGAGTCTGTTTTTGAAGTTTTTCTGTTGCAAAATTGCCACCCTCAGGTCTGTTATTAAGTGACCAGACAGGTTAAAGTGTTCTCCTACTGGTTTTTGAATGTTATGATTCCTGATGTCAGATTTGTGTCCATTTATTCTTTTGTATAGAGACTGTCTGGTATGGCCAATGTACATGGCAGAGGGGCATTGCTGGCACATGATGGCATATATCACATTGGTAGATGTGCAGGTGAACAAGCCCCTGATGGCATGGCTGATGTGATTAGGTCCTGTGATGGTTCACTTGAACAGATATGTCGACAGAGTTGGCATCGGGCTTTGTTGCAAGGATAGGTTCTTGTTGTGTGGTGTGTGGTTGCTGGTGAGTATTTGCTTCAGGTTGGGGGGCTGTCTGTAAGCGAGGACTGGTCTGTCTCCCAAGATCTGATTAAGTGGGCTGTAGCCCACGAAAGCTTATGCACAAATGTGTTAGTCTCTAAGGTGCCACAAGTACTCCTGTTCTTTTTGTGGATACAGACTAACACGGCTGCTACTCTGAAACCTAAACAAAAAAGGAATCTTATATCTCACATTTGTATTCATTCAGCTTCTCCTGAAAGACACTGGAGACTTGTATTAGTAGTGGTATTTTGGTCAAGTTTTAGATGATTTCCCTGATAGCATTATGCATTACTGCTTAGTCAAAACAAATTAGACTCCGTACTGCTAGCTTGGGTTTGATATATTTTCTGATATAACAGTGTGTGCTAACCTGTCAAGTAAACACTAAGCATATGCTAGTTTGGCCAATAAGTTATGTATTTTGAATCTGATCCATATGTCACCTCATAATTTCTAGTTCAATGTGATTGCTAAGAAACTCAACATGCTCATATGCCACTTTATTATGTGTCTGTTGCTAGTTCATCGGTCATTATAGCCTAATTAGTGGTAAGTGATAGCAGCAGCCTCTGAGGAGTGTAAAAATATTTCACACACAATTATCTACTTTGCCTGCTTCTAGTAGAAAAAATATCCTTCTATTTTGTGCATTGGCCTCACTAGCCTAGTACAATATGAACTGTACATGTGTGCCATCCTTCCATCCTGTGGGCTGTAGTACTTTGGTACAGTTTGGTTGTTGGCTTTAGTGTGCGGGTGCTGGGTGGTGTTGGTGGCCTGTAATATACAGGATGTCAAACTAGATGATCTGGTGGCCCCTTCTGGCATTAAACTTGAACTCTATGATTCAGTAAAATATACCAGGCTAAATTCCATGCTGAATCACACCCTTTGCAACCCTATAAAAGGCAGTAAAGGGTAAACCAGGTGTCTGCAACTTTTCAAAAGTGGTGTGCCGAGTGTTCATTTATTCACTCTAATTTAAGGTTTCACGTGCCAGTAATACATTTTAACGTTTTTAGAAGGTCTCTTTCTATAAGTCTATAATATATCACTAAACTATTGTTGTATGTAAAGTAAATAAGGTTTTTAAAATGTTTAAGAAGCTTCATTTAAAATTAAATTAAAATGCAGAGCCCCCCCGGACCGGTGGCCAGGATCCGGGCAATGTGAGTGCCACTGAAAATCAGCTTGCGTGTCACCTTTGGCACACATGCCGTAGGTTGCCTACCCCTGGTGTAAACTATGAAATCTGACCCTCTAGTTTGTATGAGGAGTTAATTTTTTCTGGGGGGTAGAATAGTGAATTTGAGGTAGGGAATATTCCTGGCTCTGGTTGTATACCAGTTATTTGCTGTGCCACTTTGGGCAAGTGATCCAGGCTGAGATTTTCAAAGCTGATATGGGGATTTTTCTATACAACTCCCATCCTCTTGTATTTGGCTTTATAAATCTCAATCCTGCAAACTTTTATATTCCTCAATTTATGCATCAATTAGATACATAACCAAAAATAACAGGTGAGCCTTAATTTATGTTTATCAAAAAGCTGAGATTCCTGGATGAAAGTGATAAATAAGTGGTAAAGATGATAAATATTACTATATTGGTAGTCCACTCACATGCCACTGAAACAAGCAAGGTATAGATTAGACTAGATAGATCACAAGTAGCAAAAAAAAAAAAAAGAAAAAAAAAAAAAAAAGACTAGATTTTTGACCTCTACTGAAGAAACTCTTGGAAGACTTCATGATAAAGCAAGGCTCATTTTTGGACTTTTTAGCTATATTTATCTTATCATTTTAACAGAAGTGTGACAACAGTGACACTGCTTAATCCCTGAACAATCTGGTCCAATCCTACTCTGAAGGTACAGCTGATGCATGCCAAACAGGAGGCATGTTCCCTATTTTTAAGTCAAAATGTTGATTCACAAAAGGCTCAAATAGTTCATTGCAGCTCAAGAAGGTTAAAAGGTATGTGTGTAATTCTTGGAGCTAGTTTGAAATGTACTGTTTCACTGAAGCCAAAACATTTTGCTGAGACACATTGGCTTCAACAAAGTTTTAATCAGGAAAAAAGAGAGGAAGAGAGAAAAAAAATTGTTCCACATGCTAAATTTGGCTTTGAATGAGGCAGAGCAGGGATTTGAACCTGGATCTTCCACATTACAGGTGCACGCACACACGTAGGTTTAGGTCCAAAAATGGACATTTCAACACAATTCTGTTTTTGTCACAACATTCAAAGGCGTTGGTTTTGGTGCCGTGTGTAACTATAAAACCAATTTGAAGCTGCGAAAGTTGCTGCGAAACAGAATTGTCACATCCTCCCGCCAGCTCTGGTAGTTTTACCCCCTGCTAATTGTTTTTACAAGTTGGTATCTATGGAAAATAAAAACTGGCAAAAAGAAAAGCTTGGATGATGGGTTAAATTTCTACTGAATATTTCCCAGAGCTGAGGTTGAGCAAGTGGATGGGGATGAAATCTGCACACAAGGCAAGAAAGGGAGATCGGAGGGGGATGAGGAATTGTCTCTGAGTCACAAAGCCCCAAAGGGCTACCTCCTTGGGAGGGTGCAACTTACAGCATCTCTTGCTCAGAGCTGTGCATAAAAGCTAAAAGCACAATCTAGCCCAAAGTAATAGAAACTCCAGTTGCAACAACATAGTTAAGGTGGCAGCTCAACTCCTATTTATAAGGCCTACATCAGCCATACTGTATAGCTTTGGCAAGAATTCTCCTTTTGGACTGAAAATTGGCATTCTTGAGTTCAAGGCGATTTTTTCCCCCCTCCAGTTTGAAGGAAATTGGTTAAAAATGTTTGTGGTAGAGGTAAGTAAATATAGCATAGATTAAAATGTTAACAAGATCCCATCTTTTTTTTCAGTGCACCTATAGCTTGAAAATATCTTTTTATTAAAACAAAAACAAAACTTTAATTTTATATAAACTTAAAACTCTTTGTATACTCCCTGGCAATGATTATATGACTGATTTAACTCCCACACATAACCACAGGGAGAAGCTGTCAGCACTCCCACACTCCAAGTCACTGGGCCACTGCTGCTACTTTGTACTTCTCCCAGTGAAGGAGGTCAGAAGTTGGATGTCACTTGTAGGCCCTGAAGCAAAGGGCCCTGGAGAGACATGCCTACTTTGTTGCACTGGAGAGGGATTCAGAGAAAAGACTCTTCCTCACCCCTTGCCTGTAAGTCCAAGGCAGTGAGCCTAAAGCCACTGCCTTTCAGCAGTAGCTTTGTCTTAAGTCTGATCCTCTTTGCTCCCCTCAGAGGTAGCATAGAGTAAATGGTGTTGTGCTTCTTTTCCAGTGGCAGAATCTGCAATGTAGTTACTTAAAAAAAAAAAAAATCAGCACTTTCTAACAGTTAACCACCAAGTGATATCTGATATAACCTAGTTATTCTCTATAGGATGATGTGGTTTCTGTCATCAAACGCTGGTTTATTTTTAATGGTGGTAACTGCATGTCAGGGCAGAACCTTCGCACATATATTTTACAAGGGTTAGACACACAGAGGCAGAATATTCTTTTTACCCCTTGAACCAGGAAGGAAAGGGAAAGAGGGTACCTTTTTTTTTTTTTTTTTTTTGGAGGGCAGTGTCTTCCCTGCGCCTGATGGGGTTTAAAAGGAAATGGGAAAGAAATCAAGGAAAAAGATGGAAAATCATGGAAACCTTGTTCAACACAGTTTGAATCTCTGCAGCTATAATGAATACAAGTACCATGGGTATGGCTATCAAGAAATCTTCCTACTTCTGAAATGTTCTCACATCCAAGAAAAAATATCCACTTGTGAGTTCCTTTGTCTTTTAAAATTATACAAAATGTCATTTTGTTTTTACAAGGAAGGTATTAAAGGCCTTAAATTGCAAATATTAAAAAAAAAACAGTCTTGGTTAGAATCCTACCAAGAATCCTCCTCTTCTATGACCTGTGTGGGCACACTCTGGACAGCTGTTACTCCTCTATCTTTTTAAGGTAAATACAACATAATCTTAGTCAAAAGCAGCAAAAAACAAAACCCTCACATGTTAATGGCAATCCTGTAAGTCTTTTCACTGTGTGAATCTATTTCTCTGTTATCAGTATTGAGTGTGCCATATATAGTTTACTGTATACGGTCAGTTCAGAAGGAATTATGCCAGTGCAGATGTACCAGCAGGTGATAGGTCCTCCCCAGTGGAAGGATTAGTGCTTCCAAGTCACAATCCCTCAACTACTTCCAGGGAGTGTAATGAGTGTGCATGCCTCACTATTGTTACTTGTATTACTGTAGGGCCTTGAAGTTCCAACCAGGTCAGGACTCCATTGTGCTGTACAGACATACAGTAAAAGTTCCTGCTTAAAAAAAGGTGGTGCAATATGTGTTTTCTGTGTGACTGGCATCTGTGGAGGCCTCCGGGGAATGGATTCCTCTGCCCCAAGAGAGGCTGGCCCTTCTGCACTCTCTCTGCCCTCCCTTGTCCTGTGGCAGCACAGCTTCTTCAGGAGTCAAGCTGTTATTGGGCAGTCACCTTTTACGTATTTCCCAACCTTCCTCTCTAAGAGGGCGGGGTGTGGGATGAGGACAGCACATCACCTGAGTTCTAGAAATTTTAAAGGGTATTAGAAAGCATTTGCTCGAAATAATACTTTACCATTAATGTTAGCATTGCTTTAGGCTGGAAATCATAGAAATGTTTCAAATGCTGTGTGCTTTATGAAGCCTTTCTGTAGGGATGGGGAGGAATTAAAAAAAAAAAAAAATCAAACAAGGAAACTTAAAGTTAAAAAGTCCTCTGTTTCCCTAAGACTTCAAAGCAATGCAGCACACTTGTTATTGCTCATGATTTCATTCTTCTCCCTGAATGGTTCATATGGCTATGAGAACTGAGAGTGCTTCTTGGCTACATCTGCTATTTGAGCCATATTGCCCTTAGCTCAGATAAGCAGCAAATCAGCAGGGGGAAAACAACACTAGTGTGTCCCAGTGTCAGCTCTTTCTAATTTAACTTCCTTACACTGAGTATAGATGGCAGGGGACACACCTTGGTTATATGAAATCACATCACAGGGCTATTATTAATTAAATGAATACTGTTTCTACTAACACATCTTTTAAGTTTTGAAAGCATTGTTTGTCAATTATATAGGACTTTGCATCCCGAGAAGGCTTCCCAGTGCATTCAGTGAACAGTAAATAACTACTTAGGGTAGGTCCACACTACCCGCCCGATTCGGCGGGTAGAGATCGATCTTCTGGGATCGATTTATCGCGTCTCATCTGGATGCGATAAATCGATCCCAGAAGCGCTCCCCCGTCGACTGCGGAACTCCTGCTCGCCGAGAGGAGGAAGCGCTGTCGACGGGGGAGCTTGCCTGTGCCGCGTGAACCCACAGTAAGTAAACTTAGTTCGATCTAGGAAACGTCGACTTCAGCTACGCTATTCTCGTAGCTGAAGTTGTGTTTCCTAGATCGATCCCCCGCCCTAGTGTGGACCACTGTACAGTGAATTGATTCTGTATCCTGTTCACACTGTCATGGCTGTGTTGGATCTACAGGGCTAAGAGGAGCAAAAAATGGATAATTATCACTAAAGATAGCAGATGTGACTTTGCATACACACAGGCAACAGATCTGATGAGTGAGAAAGTGTCATATTCCATAGTCTCCTTACAGAGTGGAGCTAGTTAATCATGTCTTCCATTACAACCCCATGCAAATCCCTGTCGTCTCGCAATTTTTGCTTTCCTCATTGGATACCCTTAGAGTAGTCATGTATATAGATGTAATCAATTATTTTTCCATGCTTTCTAAAAATTCTTCTCATCTTTACCATTCATAACTACCTCAACATTCATTCTTGCTATGATAAATAGGACTTTCTTAGTTGATGAATGGTTTGTACAATCGTGACCACAGTAATAAATTGTAACTTACTGGAAAATTAAACATCAAGAAACAAAAACTTGACAGAAACAGAGACATTTCATATCCACTATTTGTTGAAATGTATATTCCACATGGAAGAGGGACTAGGCGAGTGTTTATTACTAGAATAATGCTGAGAGGTTGAATAGAAAATAAGCAAGAAGGGTGATGAAAACCTCTTGTTTTCATTTTGCCATTAGATTTGCTCCCTTTCTCACTGATAAAACAACAAAATTTTGTCTTCAAATATTCCTCTGTAATAACAGAGGGGAAAAAATCACCAAACAAATTGCCACAAAATTTATTATTTAAAATTCTTCCAAGAAAAGCAAACTTTGTAGAAAATTTTATGAAACAATTTTGAATTCAGAATTAAGGTGGCTTTTGTATAGAACTTGTCACCACCACAGCACTAGGACATTTATCGGCTTGGTGAGCAGTTACTCAGAAGCATAGTTCCATTTACTCCCGTGAGAAACTGCTCACCAGTATAGAAGTAAAACAGGGGTGGTGTTGAGGGTAGATGTACATTGATACAGCTGTGTGATGAAGCTTGTGCAATGGTTGTCTGAAAAGTACCTGGATGTACTTACTATCACAAACCCTGACTTTGCTAAACCTTTAGACCAGATGCTTAGTGCAATTAATATTAACAAAAAGGGGGAAGGAACAGAAGCTATATTAGGGAAAGAACAGGTTAAAATATTTAAATAATGCAGATTGTATTCAAGTTGGCAGGGCCTGATGAAATTCACCTTAGAGTACTTAACGAACTAGCTGAAACAATCTTGGAAATATTAGCAATTATCTTTGAAAACTCATAGAGAACGGGTGAGGTCCCAGCTGACTGGAGAAGGGCAAATATAGTATCTATGTTTCAAAAAGGGGAACAAAGAGGACCCAGGGAATTATAGGCCAGTCAGCCTAACTTGGATACCTGGAAAGATATTGGAAACAATCAGTTTGAAAGCATTTAAATCATAATAAGGTTATAAGTAATAGCCAACATGGGTTGGTCAAGAATAAATCATGCCAAGTGGATAGGGGGAAGCTGTAGATGTGATATATATTGATTTTAGAAAGACTTTTGACATGGTCCCACATGATATTCTTGTAAGCATCTAGGGAAATATGGTCTAGATGAAATTACTATATGGTGGATGCAAAACAGTTTGGAAGACAATACTCAAAGGGTAGTTACTGATGTCTCCCTGTCAAACTGGGGAAACATATCAAGTGGGATCTGGGAGGACTCTGTCCTGGGTCTGGTATTATTTAATATTGGTGTTGGTCCTGCTTTGAGCAGGGGATTGGATTAGATGACCTCCTGAGGTCTCTTCCAACCCTAAAATTCTATGATTCTATGAATACCTTTATTAATGACTTATGTAATGGAGTGATAAGTGTAAGCAGGGTGATGAGCTATGGAAGAGGACTTCAGGAGCTGATCTCATTTGCATGGGCACACTCACCCTGCCTGCATGCTCAGCACGATGGGATTGCTTGCCCAAATGATCACTTTTGGCTGGTGTTGGACCCCCAGTCTCCTTGTTATTGAGGCAGGAGTTATAAAGGGTTGTTATCCTTGTTGTGTGAACCAAGGGCAACAGAACTGTATTTGGCATACACTTATTGAGGGACTCACCCTCAACTAAATGGCACTTGGCAGTCAGGGAACATGGGTTCCAAAGCCCAGTGATTTGAGAAAGGGTGGGGATAAGTACTATTTGACCCTTTCATTGTCCACTATATAATATAAGAGCTAATTTAGACTCAATTGAGAGCCATTACACACTGCAGAGATGAAATCACTGATACCTAGGTCTAAGTGTTGGACCTGCTTTGGGACAATGTCTCTGATGCAACAGACTGCCTAGTGTGCACAGCACTGAGGCTCCCCACTAACAGCTGAAGTCACTGAGAGCTGTTTTAAGTGGTGGAACCTGAAGACATCCTGGCGATTGGCCAGCAGGGTGACTGGTGGAGAGGAGTGGGGTGTGGTGATTGGCCAGCAGGGCAGTTGGTGGAGAGGAGCTGATGAGCGAGTGCCTGGGCAGCAGTGCGAGTGAGATGCCTTTTTACCACCTCCTCCACCCAGGGTGTGACGTCAGCTGGAGTACTATGTCAATTTCTGGGCACTACACTGTAAGAAAGATGTGGAAAAATTGGAGAGTCGAGATGAGAGCAACAAAAATGATAAAAGGTTTAGAAAACCTGACCTATAAGGAAAGATTAAAAAAAGAGTTTAGTCTTGAGAAAAGAAGGAGGGACTTGAAAACAATCTTCAAATATTTTACAGGCTGTTATAAAGAGGACTGTGATCAATTGTTCTCCATGTCCACTGAAGGTAGGACAAGAAATAATCTGCAGTAAGGGAGATTTAGGTTTGATGTTAGGAAAAACTTTCAAACTATAAGCACTGGAATAGACTCCCAAGGGAGGCTGTGGAATCCCCATCACTGGAGGTTTTAAAGAACAGGTTAGACAAACACCTGCCAGGAATGATCTAGGTATACTTGGTCCTGACTTAGCATAGGGGACTGGACTAGATCTCTCAAGGTCCCTTCCATCCCCACATTTTTATGATTCTATCATTGCCGAGATCTCCAAGCAGTAGGAGATTTTATGTGATGTATAGGGGAATATGTAGATATAACAGAGCAAGGAGTGAGTGGTAGCATAACCTTTGACTATCCTCAATTATTTTGATTGTTGTAACTGTCACCACCTTCATGCTGCTGAAATATTTTCTTCATGTACATTATTATCAGGTAGAAGATAATACTGAATACTCCAAGATACCTGAATTACTGTCTCTGCATTTCACATAGTTATTTTTGTGGCTATTTGTTTTCATTCTGAATTTCCTGTTCAATTTTGTGCTTTGGCATCTTAGTACATTGAACCCTAGGGTGCCTCCAGGCTATATCCGTAGCCCACTCTGCACAAGAAATTAAATGAAATGAAGAAAATGATTTCTCTCAGCCAGCTTGTGCTATCTGGGAAATGGGATTTCCACCACCCTGCTGGTATGCGAGATGAAAACAAAAGGTTGACCAATATGAAAGCTAAAGCTTGAATATATTTTCAGTTCAAGTCTTTTTATGTTACAAAATGTTTTTAGAATTTTTTTCTACCTATTGACTTATCAGAGTAAACAGCCCTTAGTTAATAATGCAGAATGCATGGTCCTGTTTTGATAAGCTCATCCCCAGTGATTTATGTTATTCAGTTTAAACAGTACTGCTAGTCATACATTTCTGCACCAAAACTTGGGCAGCTTGTGCTAATTTATAGTATACAAAGACTGTTTTGAGCCCTTTGGTCATCACTGTAGAAATGAACTGAAAAGTACAGTAATTTTAAAGACTATATAAAATCTGTCCTGTCAGTCTATCGGAAAATATTATGCACTGCCATTCAGGAAATTCAGGTCTGGAGCTAGAAATGAGAAAGTCACAAAGGTGGTGCTCTCAATCTCATTTGGAGAAAGGAAGACAATGTGTGGGGAGGGGTGCAGCATGCATTTCAATTTCAAACTTCTTGGCACCAGGTTATAGATTAGAGTGTCTTAACTATGAGATGAGTGCTGTGAGTTCTTTGAACACAAAGTGAAATGGTTGATAAAGTTATAGAACACCTATTTGTACCAGCTAAAACAGTGGAGATTAAGGGTGTGGTTGTCATTAGATAACCCAATGCTATTTAAAGTGTGATAGCATGAATTAGCAGGGAAAAAAGGACCATTGCTGATACAACCTATTACATCATCCTGCCTGAAATCATTTGAGATTTCACAGCTGATGGGCAATGCACCTGGGTCACTACCGCTGTGTCATTGCAAATCGTTGCTTTGGAGAGATGATTAAATAAAGGTTTTTACTCTTCTAAGTTAATATGTGGGGGAAATTCTAAAAGAAAAACTTAGAGCAGAAGGTCTTTAAAGCAAAGGAAATCCTCATATTGTTGCTGCTGGAACTAAAGGCTCTTTAAGAAAAGCATATTTACTGCATCCCATCCTGATACTGAGCTAATACATGTTTCTATACAAATTGTGTTTTATTTCTTTGAGCCTCTGTCTAAGCGATACTGAGCAAAACAGAAGTACAAATCCCTGTAGCTTAACTTTTTGTTATGAGCAACAATTTTTTTTCTTTCTCTATTTCTGTGAAATTGGAAGCAATTATGAGCTGTAGATGAAACGGAATGAAACATAAAAGCAAAGGTGTCAATTTAAAAATAAAAATAAAGTGGGAACACGGTGAGAGTGACAACAGCAACAATTATTTGTATAACAGATCTCATCTACCTTGCTGTGCAGAAATATGGGTTTTCAGAATCTTTCTGCTAAAAGAACAATCTCTCACAATATATGCTAATTTTAGCAGTCTCCATTGAAAATGTAGACCAATATCTGGGTCTTCTTATGTCTTTTCATTTTCTTTGACTAATATTTGATATTGTTATTTATGATCATATTCTTCCTCCACCTTTATTCAGGGTGAGTAATACCTTTCTCTATGAGTAGGCCCGCTGAAATCAATGGACCAGATTCTAATAACCTTGTTCACATTGATCAGGACAGAGTAAGGTGTTACTCAACATGAGTAAAACTCTCAGAATCAAGCCCAGTAAATTACTACTCAATGTGAGTACGAGGGACAGAATCTGGCCCACTATGAGCAAAATAAAACAAAAGCAGGATTCTTAGTGGGTATTTGGGGATATGTTTAGTTCACCTTTAGTCTCTTGTAGCACAAATTCATTTTCAATATACAGAATACTGCAATCCCTATTCCATAAGCAAAATCAGGATCCATTCATGTTTATGTTACCAAAATTGCAAGGATTTAGAAACAATTGCATAAAAGATTTAAAAGACATCATATTATTTGAGATAGGCAAAAGGTTTGAAAGAAAGAATCCTCATCTTAACAGCATTAGTACTAGCTGAAAAGTTTAAAATGATGGCAAGGACATCTTGGTTTAAGAATTTGAAGTTTCATGCTAAACCCCTAATTCTTGTTTCACAGCAGTTTTAATAAACAGTTTTCTTCCATATACTGTGCTCTTCTATACCTGCTGTGAGAGACAATAGACATTTGGGACTGAAATGAACACTAAGCTGCAGGTCAGCTTGTATATGCTGATTCTTAGGATTATAACAAGAACTCTTCCTGAATTTCAGATTGAAATGCCCACTGAGATCTCATAAAGAACTATTTAAAGCCTCCACAATAACTTTGCAACAAAAAGGTCAAATAAGAATTGCAAGCAGAGAAGCTGCTGGAGATCAGCGACAAGATTGAAACTAAGGAAACTAAAACAAGCCAGAGACAACCAGCATGTTATCAGCCTCCCATCCAATCTGAGAGATTTGATAACAGCTGTGAGTGTCCTTTGGTTAGTATATAATTCTGTCCCTTAGCATCTAGAGCCAGTTTACTTTTATAAGCATATGACCTTACTTTTATAAGTATATGAACAACTTTAAGGTTCAAGTAAGTACTCTGTGAATGAAATAAAATTCACTATAGCTCTCTTAGGCATAAGCATTAGTAACTGTACAAAATGTCATATGGTAAACAAGCTCAATTCAGATAACCACCCCAAACATCTAGGTGTTTAGATGAGCTATTCAAGCCTTTTGATAACCCCCCACATATATAATGGTTCTCCCTTTTCAAGCATTCCTCCTCTCCCTGATATGCCTGGCTCCCTCAGCCTGCACTTTCTTAGTGTTTGGTGCAGTGAGGCCCACATCTCCCCTGCCTCCATTGCCTTTTCATTTGCATGCCTGAGGCTGTGCTTCCCAAGGTACATGGTGTGCACCACAGTACACTATATATGTATTAAACAGTAGCTGAGATGCACCTGAGAGATTACCAGAAGTGTTAAGATAGACAGTGGAATCTCTTACAGATAAGAGGGCCCTTAAATTGTGTTTGTTTAGATAGAAACAAGGAGTTACTGAGAGTTAATAGTGGGTAACACAAGAACCCATGACCACAAAGGCAAGATGGGTCAAACTGCATCATAGGGTACGTCTACACTACGAGATTAATTCAAATTTAGATAATTCGAATTTGGGAAACAGATTGTATAAATTTGATTGTGCGCGGCCACACTAAGCACATTAATTCGGTTTTTAACCACATTAATTCGGTGGTGTGCGGCCACACTACCCCATTAATTTTAACCACATTAATTCGGTGGTGTGCGGCCACACTACCCCTAATTCGAATTAACAAAATCGATTTTGGTGCTACTTCGCTCGTCGGGGTGGAGTACAGAAATCGATTTTAAGTGCCCTTTAATTCGAAGTAACTGGCTCCGTTGTGTGGACGGGTTAAGGATTAATTCGGATTAACGCAGCTAAATCCGAATTAAAGTCGTAGTGTAGACCAGGCCTCAGAAGCAGAGGAAGTTCCTTTCCCTGCTAATATCTAAGCTTGCTCTACCTGAGTGCAAGCTTCACCCTAGGGATGAACTAAGAAATGCTGAAAGTTGAAGGCTCCCAGAAAGCACGCACAGAAGAAGAAAGGGGGTCTTCCTAAATCAAAGGCTGATCCTGGCAGATCCTTAACTAACTGATCCTTGAACTAACATCAATCGCTATAATACTCTCTGCTTGTATTTAAGTATCTTAGACAGTGAATTTAGTTACAGTCTAGGCCACATAAAAGAGGATTCCTTTAACAATTTCATTTCCCTTTAATAATGAATTTATTTAGATTATATTGGTCTCACTTTTACTGCTCCCATCCTGAATCTTTGTTTGCAGATCACTCTATCATTCTTAGTTTATTTTTAATAGGAACTGTGACAGAACAATTGAGTTGACCTTTGAGCTCCTAGGGTCATCAGAAGGTGCTTTGGTACAGATGCATTACTCAAATCATGCTGTTATTTATTGAAATAAAATAAGCAAATTTCATTTAAACTACACTTAAGGTTTTTTTTTTTTAAAGATATAGTTATTATTGATGGAGCTGGCTTGCTAATTGGGTGTTCGGCAGCTCATTTTTGATTTCATATTAGGATTACATGAAAAATTAATCAAGAGGGGGAAAAATAACACTTCATATCAGTGTCTATATACCAAAAATCTTTTAAAAATCAATTACTTCCAGTGCAATTTCTCTAAAATCCAGTAGGCTATGCTCATGGACTGATTTTCCAGCTGACTAACAGCTAGCCATTATTCTCCCTCAATGTAAACATAGATAAGATGCTACTGAGTTTCAAAACAATGGCACAAACTGTTCTACACAGCCTTTCTTTCGATTATTAAAAATGTACTTATTCTAGCAAATTCAGTTCGTATTTGTTGCTGACACAAGCCCCTGCCTCCATTCTTCGAGAGACAGACTGAGAAAGTTAACATACACTCACAGTATACTATTATGAACATTATTGTTGGGATCCAGAGAGAAAGCTGGAATCTTCCCTTTAGTCTTGCCAGAAAGGCAAATTCTTCTGAGTATGGTATTGAATGGCTGGTCCACACTACCCCCCACTTCAAACTAAGATACGTAACTTCAGCTACGTGAATAACGTAGCTGAAGTCGAAGTACCTTAGTTCGAACTTACCGTGGGTCCAGACGCGGCAGGCAGGCTCCCCCATCGACTGTGCATACTCCTCTCGCAGAGCAGGAGTACCAGCGTCGACGGCGAGCACTTCCGGGATCGATTTATTGCATCTAGACAAGACGCGATAAATCGATCCCAGAAGATCGATTGCTTACCGCCGGACCCGGAGGTAAGTATAGACGTACCCGAAGTTGTGCTCAGTCCTGTCAAATCTCTGATAGGGCCTCTTTCAGTCTCTTATGTCTCCTGATATTTGGCAGGCTGGCTTTGGACACCTGGAAATGGAACACTCAGTACTAGAGAATGGAACACAGCCCGTGGCTCTTATAGTTTTTTTTCCTGAAGATCCTATTCATTTGTTTGTATAAAGTCTTTTTAGCATAAACTTCAGATTTCTGCAGTAACTTTGTTTGCCTCCATGACTTGAGAATCGGTGGATTTGTGGAATCTCCCCTTGAGGTTTTAGTCTCCAACAATCTGAATCCAGTTGATATGGTATCTTTGAGAGGAATAGTTACTTACCTGCTTCTCTGAAAATACCATTTGATAGAATTCCCATCCACATGCCTTGTTCCCCTTGGAGATAAGTGGATAGTGGTTTCATATATTCAGTGTCTAAGGGCAAAGTTGTTGATTGGCCTATTCACCTGGAGGAGAGTAAGAGGGGGAAAAGGTTCACTGTAGGTCATAGCACAGGCACAAAGAGAGAGCAGCCTCTGTGGGGCCATTACTCCCTGACCCACAGAAGTGGATTTGGAGTGGGCAGCTACGGGGTGGGACCAGAGAGTGCTGAGCCAGAATCAAAGGGGAAGGAATCTGTTACTGGTAAAGATCAGTAGCAAATTACTTCCTCCACTTTCAGAGCCACAATTGCTCCCTCACCTTAGTCCACTCTTCAGGCAGTGCCAGAGGTGAAAGTAAGCCGGTGCGGTCTGGTCCAGCTTCCCTAGGCCAGCGATTTAAAGGGCCTGGGGCTCCCGGCAGCGGCCAGAGCCCCGGGCCCTTTAAATCGGTGCCCAAGCCCCACTGCCAGAGCCCCTGGGGTAGCAGCGGCAGGGCTCTGGCAGTGATTTAAAGAGCCAGGGATTCCAGGTGCCGCAACCGCAGCGGAGTCCCGGGCCCTTTAAATCACCACCGGAGATACCAGCTGCAGAGGTGGCTGGGAGCCCCCGGGGTTCCATCGGTGATTTAAAGGGCCCGGGGCTCCGCTGCGGTAGCGGCAGCCGAAGCCCCGGGCCCTTTAAATCACCCCTGAGCTCTGGGGCTCCCAGCCGCCTCTGCAGCTGGTAGCTCTAGTGGTGATTTAAAGGGCCCGGGGCTGCCGCTACCACAGCCGGAGGCCCAGGCCCTTTAAATCTTGATTTAAAGGGCCCGGGGATTTAAAGGTTGAGGCCACGCCCCTTCCGGTTAAGGCCACGCCCTGCTCAGGACTCCGGCGTACCGGTAAGTCCTTTAAGATGTGCACTGCCCCTTATCTAGTATTTTCTTCAGCTAGTATAGACTATCATATAGTTTGGGGGCATTAGTTTACACTTAGAATTTGGGGAGCTATTAATTTTTGCTCATCAAACAACTGAAAAAAATTGTTCCAGACAACACTGAGGCACTGGCAATTGCTCTCCAAATGAGTCTGTCCTGTCTGTGCATTTCAAAGGGCCAAAAATCTTTGAAAGCTGGGGCAGTTCCAGCCTGTCTCACTCTAGTGAAACGAGACAGTCCAACAACATTACATCATCCTGCTGGGTTGCACATAGCTATAAGCAGGACACTGTCTTGCAGAATATATCTGATTGCGTAGCAGCTTTACATTTCATGCGTAATTTGAAGAGAAGAACAAAGCTGAACAAAGAATGCACAGTGACTTAAAGCGTTCTCTAATAAAAAAGGCAGCAACTTCATGGAGTGTTTTCATTTGGTAATCAGTGTAAGTCAGTGACATGGTTCAGTCAATACACTTGCACAGGCAATACAATTTAACAACTAGGTAAAAGGTTTCAATAACATGGAGTTGGCAGAGATATATTATACTGTTTGTCATAGCACCGAGATTCCTTCACAGAAATCAGCCTTCATAGCAAGATAAGTGCAACCCATCTTTAAGGCAGTTTCAGATCCCGGATATTATGAGACTCTTACACCATGGGGGGAATTCTTGGCTCTGTTATGTTTAAAGATTACTCTGCTTGGGTTCAGACCTCATCCTGGGCCAGGAGAGGACAAACCTAAGCTGATGAAGTAATTTAGATGGCATGTGAAGGAATTGTAATTCATCTCCTGTTAATTCTGAATGTATTGCATCTGTGGATGAAGAAAGCATTCTTAGTGATGATTCTAAACTTCCCTGGCACTAAACCTCAATAGACTGGTGTGCCATCTAGAGAATGCTTTTTCATTAAATTGTGTTTATACAGGGAAATTTAAGAAGTCCTATTTTATTGTAATTATATTATACATTCTAGTTATCAATGTAATAGCAAAAACTGAAAGATAATTAATTAAATAATGCTACAGCATTAGAAACTTCACTGGGACCAGACGAGGCAGATGCCAAAAATCTTGCCAATCTATTAGTCATCAGGAGTATAGCCACAACTGGTGCCCATCAGTTCCAAGATGGTGGAGTAGAAATACAGAAACATTACTAAAGCTTTCACATGTGGAAATCTGCAAGGCTCTGTCTTCCCTCTCGTTATTTATGGGAAACTGCTGTGGGAGACTGTGAAATGCTAGCAACACATGATGGCACTCAGCTCTACATCTACTTCTCAAACAATAATATAGTACCATTTCAGCTGTCTGAGAGAGATTCATACTAGGACTAGGAACAGCTGGCTGAGCTAAACTTAGTGAGAACAAAGGTGCTGTTGGTAGGCAAAGGAAAACACTATGATATCAACCTTGATTAACAGACAGACTCCCTCAATTTTCAAGTTAGGGTGCAGTTAGGGGGTCCTTCTGAACTCTTCACTGTACACACATGGCAAAAGCTGTCAAAAATGATGCCTTCTACTTAAGGCTAGCTAAAAGACAGCACCTCATCCTGACAGACTCTGACCTGGTCACAGATACTAACACTTCTGTGATCTTCAGGCTTAATGTGTATCTTGGAATGAATGTGATGTCCCTGAAGAGGTTTCAAACAGGATTGTGGTCTTCCTGGAAAGCAACACCTGTCTAGGCGAGCACATCAGCACAGTGCTCCACACACTGCCGTGGCTTCCCAGTTAATATCAGATTCTTTGTTGATTGATTGCACATGTCCATTCCACTGCAGGTGAATGCATGTCCAGTGGATAGTAGTCAGAGATTTTTTTCTCTCCGAGGTACCCGTCAGGATGGTTTGAGTGCCGTCTGCTTCCGTGTCCCATTGTATGCAGATATAAAGGGTGGAGTCACCCCATGCTGCTCCCCCTCAGTTCATTCTTACTGCCTGGAACTGTTGTTGGAGCAATTACAGCCTTGTTACTGCAAGGTCTTTCCTCATTCCTTGTAAAATATACCCAGTTTTACTTAGAGTAGTCTCATAGGTAGAGTTTTAGACAGTCTATAGTTAAGGTAATAGTAGTTATAAGGTTCAGTTTTTAGCTCTCAGACTGGTTCAGCTTTTGGTACTGGAAATGGTACTGGGACCCCATCTTCCCTCCGCACCACAGCAAAAATGGTGAGAGGAGATACTAAACCCCTAAGGGATTTGAGCACGTATATACACATCCCCCTCTGGGCTCCTGAGCAGTTACCACAGCTAATGAGCAGGAAAGGCATGGGCATCAGGCATTGGCAACAGGACTCAAAGAAGCTGGACCTTTTTGGTAGAAAACTTTGTTCTACATGGGGATTGCGTTTTTTGATTGCAAATCAGTAGGAACTCGTTGGTCACTATGACTTCCCTTTGTGCAATAACATATTGAAGTTCAGGGACAGATTACTGGACTACTGCAGACTGGAATTCACTGCGATGGGGGAGGAGGGCAAGCTAGTGGCCAGAACAGCTCTTCAGACCAGCTTGGATGCAGCTGAGTCAGCAGCTCAAGCCATAACTATGAGAAGATGTTCACAGCTGCAGTTGTCCAGCCTACCTCCAAAGGTCCAGCAGATCATCCAAGACCTCCCATTTGAAGATGCTTCTCTTATTTCAGACAAGACAACTGATAGTCACCATAGCCTAAAGGATTCCAGGGAAATGCTCAAGTGCTTGGAATCTATACACTATTGATAAAACAGAAGAAGTTCCAGGCACAGCAGACCCACGGATACCTGGTTTTAGTACCAATGCTAGTCTTGTCCTCCCTTGACTGGTGGACAGACCCACTGAAAGTGTATGGGGGTTCCCTTCACTCCGCTGCAACCAATGTTCATTTTAGTCACAGATGCACCCTCCTTCCCTTGGTTGGGGTGCACTCATGAGGTCACTGCAGACTCAGGGTCTTTGGTCTTCCCAAGATCTGAAGGTTCATATAAATGTCAGAGAATTGAGAGCTGTCCATATTGTGTGTTCAGCCTTTCTTCCACATATTGAGTAAAAAAAAAAATCTGCTAGTGTTAACAGACAGCACAGCAACTATATTTTATGTAAACAGACAAGGAGGAATGTGTTCCACTCAGTTGTGCCAGGAGACGATTCTCCTGTGGGAGTTCTGCACAGCCAACTCCATTCACCTCAGAGCTGCTTACCTTTCAGGGGCACAAAATATGCAGAAGATCAGTTGAGCAGGTCCTTCACCAATCATCATGAATAGTCACTACATCCGGATATGGCCAGATTAATCTTCCAACTGTGGGGGGTTTTCCAAGTGGACCTGTTTGCAACAAGGATGATCAGTAAGTCAGCCCAGGTTCACTGAAAAAAGAATTCCTGCTTCCCTGGAGGAATACCCTACTCTAAGCTTTCCTTCTGATCTTGTTGCTCCCCAGGGTCTTATCCAAGATCAATCAAGACCATGTTCACCTCATACTTATAGCATCAGCATGGCCTCAGCAGCACTGGATCTCAACCCTCCTAGCCTGTCAGTCAGACCTCCACTGTCTCTCACACTGGATCCGGCACCCATCCTTCACATGTTGGACTATCTCCTGTACTGAAAACATCAAGGTATAGCAGTGAGCTGTATCCAGGTTCATTTGGCAGCTCTCTCAGTTTTCCATTCATCAGTGAATAACAGATCTCTTTTTTGCAACCTCATCACTATCAGGTTTTTGAAGGGGCTGGATAGAATATACTCAGAAGTGCAAGAACCTATACTCCTGTGGGATCTCAACCTGGTATTAGCAAAGTTAATGGGGCCACCCTCTGAACCACTCATGACTTGTTCTTTACTCCACCTCTCTGCAAAGGTGGCATTTTTTACAGGGCCACCCAGAGGATTCAGGGGGCCTGGGGCAAAGCAATTTCGGGGGCCCCTTCCATAAAAAAAAGTTGCAATACTATATTCTCATGGGGGCCCCTGCGGGGCCTGGGGCAAATTGCCCCACTTGCCCCCCGCTCTGGGCAGCCCTGATTTTTTTTATCACAATTACCCAGGTGAGGAGAATGGGTGAGTTGAGAACTCTGGTAAGAGAGGCTCCATATATGGTTTACCTTTGTCCTCACCCAGAGTTCATGAGAAAAGTGGTTTCCAACTTTCATATTAATCAGGCAGTTTATTTGCTGACTTTCTTCACGAAACCTCACGCTCAAAGAGATGAAGAAAAGCTCCACTCTTTAGTCTGGTTCAGATAAAAGGCTAAACCTCTTCTGACATCTAAATAATTTAGGTCATCATCATAATTGTTCATTCTGGAGGCAGAGAAAATGAAAGGTCACCTGGTATACCTCCTAGATTTCATGTATTAGTTTGTGTTACCAGTTGGGTAATGTCACTCCATCAGCTAGAGTGCTAGCCCATTCAGGTAGTGTACATTTAGCATCTGCAGCTTTCCTGGCACAAATTCCTATTCTGGACATTTGCGAAGCACCCATTTGGTTGTCAGTGCCCACGTTTGCTTCTCTTTACACTATAGCCCATCAGTCGAGGGATGATGCCACATTCGGGCATGTTGTTCAAATAGACAAAGGACTCACCTCCAGATCAATCTGCTTCTGAGTCACCTACAGTGGCATGGACATGTGCAATCAATTGAGGAAGAAGAAATGGTTACCTACCTTTCTGTAACTGTTGTTCTTCGAGAAGTGTTGCACATGTCCATTCCATGACCCTCCCTCCTTCCCCTCTCAGCTGGAGTCTATCCAATAAGAAGGAACTGAAGGAGGTTGGGAGCGGCTACACCCTTTATACCTGCATGCAGTGGGGTGCATGCACTTCTATTACAGGGTATATTCAGCCTTTGTCAGTTCAGCTTGAGGTCAGAGTGAAACTTCATGAATCAGCTTGTAGCACAGTGTCTCTTTTTTAATGTATCATTGGTATAGGGACTTCAACCATACTTTTCCGATGCTGACCTCACTTGGATCCAGGATTCTATATCCTCAAGGCCAGATGACTCCAAAACACCCTCTTTGCAGACTACTCATGAAAAGTATCTAAAAACTTCCACTAGCGCAGAATGTACTGACTCTTCTCTTCACTGGGGCAATTCACTATAAGTGTAAAACACAAGTGTTCTGTGGTGTACTCTTGGCACCTCTTCATGTCCAACTGCAATTCAAGATGCTGGTTATTAAAACCCCCAGTTGCCTGATTGCCAGATATATAAAAGTTAATCTCTGACTCTGTCCCATTGCAGGAGTTAGGGACCACTGGATCACTATCGTTGCAAGTTCGGGCGGACTTCTCTAGGGCTGGTGGCACAATATTCTCAGTGGAGCAGGACCCATGCCTCTGCTCCCTCCAGCAGTCTGCTGGGACTCACACTTGGCATGCTCCAGGTGTATGTGCTTGGAAAGACTTTTGAATGTCTTGTAGATCAATTTAATTGTTGGGATAAGAGGTCTGTGTGTGTATAAGATGAGGTGGAGTTATAAAGGCTTATATTCTTCTATTTTAGAACTGATCATATTTAATGATGAAAGGCATGTTGATGCTTTAAATGGGTGCCCATAAAATTTAGTGAATAAATATAAATTAAACATTTCGTACATCTGAACAGTCAAGTTAGAAAAAGAACTCAAGTTATATAAAGTAATATTTCATAAAACTTGATTAGACACTACATTCATTACCATTATTGTTATTTACAGTTATTCCACTTTGTTCATTCTCCGAGCTCTCATGTGTAGGTTTTGGAATCCTAGAAAGTTCATACTCTAGAACCCTAGAATTTTTGTGTTTTGCCTTTGGCTTAAATGTCCTTTTTTCAAAAACTTGCCGTTTTTAAAATGTTGAAATCTTTGTGGATTAATTTAGATGCACTGAAAGGGGGAAAAAGCAGTTTTTGTTTTTGTTTTTTTGCAAAAATGGGTTTGACATCCTATGTCCAATATATAGAATAATGAAAAGCAGTTTCTTTTCCTCAGTTCAACTGTTGTATTTCACAGCAGTAGGGGGTGAGGATTGAGGATTTCCAGCCACCCACGGAGACAAATTAAGTGTATAGGTTGGTTGAGTCATAACAACTACCCAACCTTTCCACTTTAGCTTCCAGTTCATACTCATGTTGTTCTGAAATCTACCCAATATTAAAAAAGGAAAAGAAAAGCAGCTGGATTAAGTTTTAGCATTTTACAGTGACCTATTCTTTAAGAGGAACACACTATTTCAGCTTAACCAGTTCCTTGAGAAAACCTCTGACTTTGGCATTGTAAGACTTTTATGAAATAAGATAGGCCATCTCATTAACTCACAGATGTTTGCGCCACTACTCTCACCACTTCTATTCAGAGCAAGCATCATTAATCAGCTTTCCATTAATATGTGTGGCTGTATCTTGGCAGCAGCATTCAAATTACTCAGTGCTAACAATTTAGAAATATCCTCACCACTGCATTGAATGGTGATTTATCATTACTGCAAAGGGAGTTAATTACAGCAGAACCATAGGTGTCACAATATAGTCATATTTTAATGAGTTTAAAAATTCTACAAGAAAGTTTGACAGCTTGATGTAATTAAATTGACTCTCACTTTTTCAAACTTTGAAGGGTAGACAGTTCCAGGCAATGTTTCAAAATCAAATCCTGTTTTATAATGCTCTGTACCATAATTACAGTTGAATAATGGAAATCAATACAAAGGCTGGAACAGGAGCTACAGAAAATGATCCTGGTTGAATCATTCATTAGTGTAATCTTTTATGTAGTATGTGAATAAAGCAGCACTAAGTGGTCTTTTGTAGTTGTTTTCCTAAAAGAGTATCATTAATAAAGCTGCAACCTGGAAGATATTTTCACAACTGTGATCTGAAATATTGTATTTCTTTAAAAAACATGTCAATTTCAAACCAAAGCCTACTCTGCAAGATGAATGGAGTCCCCTAATAAATCATCTAGCCTTTCCGCTCATGCATAAAATCATTTTAACATGCATGACAAAAGATAACAGATTATTACACCAAATCAAAAAAGAATAATGTATTCCTATATTTTTTTCAGGAAATATGTTTCAGTGGGATTCTTTGTATCTACTTAACTCCTCTACTTTTCATGCCTTACTGCTGAAAGTTTTATGTAATAAAATACAGTTCAAGTGAAAGGAAAGTCTGATCACTGGCAACTTGGCTTTTGCCTCTGACAACATATCTGACATAGAAAAACACAATGGGTGCCACTTTGCATCAGTACTGAAAATAAAGAAGACTGGGGATGGCAGGAGAACAATAAGAAAATGGTGCACAGGCATTAAAAGGGAAAAGAAAAACAATTTTAAAAACATTTGCCTAATTACTGCATTGTCACACTTGATATAATTGCTGTGCATGGCCCTATACTGACACCTAGTGTTAGTGGTTAGACTGCAGTGGTACAGTAAAGATGGGCAGGTAGTGAAATTTTAGACCACATACCTAAGAAAACATCAACAAAATATATTTGAGATGTCTGACCTACCAACTGCCTGCAAGGGTGTTGGGATGGCCATGCTCACTACCAATAGTGAGTAAGGGAAACCAACAGTCATATTGTGGAAAGTTCACAAAGGGCTGGGAAGTAGAATGATGAAGCTTACAAAAAATTGTGAATACAGTATGGACTGTACAAATAGAACCAGTGGTGAAATAGCTTATACAATAAATGGGCATTTACATGATTTCACTGAAGTTAATCTTTGTTGCAGATACAGCCTCTGAAAATTGTTCAAATGTGCAAGGATGTTGGCAGTCTAAAGTGACGACAAAAATACAGTGCTATGAAGGAAATAACCTTTGGAAATAAGGTACATTTGTATTTTTAGCAAGGGCTTAGAGGGTGTTATTTTTTCTTGTTAAACAGAAAATTGCAGAGCCTTGTTAGGAGGCTCAGGGGAATAGTATGCCAGGGGAGGGTCTTCTCTCACAAAGGGAGTGTTGGCAAAGGCCTTGGAGAGACACTGGGAAGCCACAGGAGTGGATTGACTACCTGATTGATTGAGCACAGGAGTGGATTGAGCACCCTTGATAACAGGGTAAAACCAAGGGATGCAGCTCAAGGTTGGGTTTCTGGAGGAAAGAGACATGCAGAGAGCCTGGGGAGAGGCAGATAGGGGCTGGGTTTCAAGGGAGAAAGCCTTGGGAGGTGTTACTCAATTCAAGAGCAGAAAGAAACTCTTTAGAGTCTAGGAAGAGTTAAAGAGTCTGTGGAGGAGTAAGCCTAGGAAGCAGCTGGAGAAAAAGACCTTGAGGCAGGCTGAGGTAGGAAGTAGTTCAGGGAGATAGCAAGGAGTCTGAGGGAGCAGACCTTAATTACTTGTTATAGGATCCCTTGTGGTAGAGGGAGGCCTTACCTGCCACCAAGGAAGGTGTCATGAAAGTATGAGCATAAGGACCATTTATCCCAGAACTGGGCTGTGGATGTGGCATTGGGTCACTGGGCTATTGTTTTGTGGGACTCTGTTACCAAAGAAGGGGTGGGACTGCACATGACCTGACTGGAGGGCCGAATCATGAGAAGGAGTACAAGCTACAATGCAGTAATTAGGCAAATGTTTTTAAAATTGTTTTTCCTCAGTGCCAAGCCCAGCCATCAGGGGACACACTGGTTGGTGACTCACTTTCACAATTACATAGGGGATAAAATGGAGACTTTAATGAAATGTAAGAACCATTTCTAAATTATATCAGGAAGTAAAACATACATCTCCCCCCTCCTATATTATACATGAGACTGATGCACAATTGTCATCCAGTTGCAAAACAAAAAGTATAGGGGGGAAATATCTCTCTTTTCTCTGTCTTGAGAAGGTTAAAATTTTTACATGTTAATACTTTCAAAAACCAAAAAGGTAAAGTAAGTGGGGGGGTGGGGATTCATAAGACTACTTAGAATGAATTTTATTTAGTTCAGTATCACTTTATTTGTCAAAGAATGGCTTGGAGCAACATGTTTGCTTTTTTTCCTGTTTCTTTCAAGACAAAGTTAATGTTGCTGATGAAGAAGTCGTCGTTGTCATCATCATCATTCCCATAACTGCATAGGTCGTTGGGGCACCATCATTGACAAGCAATCAACCAATTGTCTCCAACCCTGATGATTGTGTCAGTGCTTGAGTCTCCGTGAAGTCCATTCCTGTCCTCTCTTTTATGTTGTCAATCCATCTCTTCTTTTGTCTACCTCTTCTTCTCTTCCCCTGTACTGTCCCTGGGAGGATGATCTTGGATAGGCCAGGTGATCTTGTTACATGGCCATACCACTTCAGCTTGTGCTTCTTCATGGTCATCAGGAGGTCTTCAGATGACCCAGCGCATTGGGTGATAATGTTGCAGACCTCTTTGCTAGTGACGTGGTTGAAGTAGGAGATGCCCAGGATTTTACGGAAGCATCTCCTCTCTACTACCTGTATTTTCCGTTCAAGTTCTGCCGTAAGGGCTCATGTCTCTCATGCATACAGAAAAATACAGCAGTTTCAGTTTGGATTCCAGGGAGATGTTCTTATTCCTCCAAATTGGTTTAGCTCTGCCAATGCTGCTGCTGTTTGCACAGTTCTTGCCTGAATTTCTGCCTTGGATCCTTCATCATTGATGATTGCCCCCAAATACTTGAACTGTTTCACTGTCTCCAGCTCTTGTCCCCTGACAGTGATGTGTGAGCTGATCCCATCACATTTGTTTGTCATCCGCTTGGTTTTCTCTGCACTGATTTCCATGCCATATTTTGATGAAGTAATAGTGCACAATTAGTGACTGTTAACTTTTTGATTCTCTTTTGAATGAATTCTCATATTATGTTGGCACTTGTTTTTGTTTTTTGTTTTTTTCTTTTCATTTTCTTTACAGTAACTCTTTGGAGAAAACATTTAGAAGGCCAGAAGAGTAAAATAGGTTATGTTCTTTTATATACAATATTGATCCAGCACTCACTGGTAGGGTGACCAGACAGAAAGTGTGAAAATCAGGATGGGGGTGGGGGGTAATAGGAGCCTATATAAGAAAGAGACCCAAAAATCGGGACGGTCCCTATAAAATCGGGACATCTGGTCACCCTACTCACTGGACAGCAGTGGAATGGCCCCTATTGAATTTTCAGTGGGAAATCACCAAAGCAGACCCACCTGGTATGGATATTTCACAGACTTCTGCACAGATAGACCATGCCACCCTGTGCTGTGATGATTCCCCACAGCTCTCACAAGCTAAGGAGGGATGGGACCCCCTTGCTGTTATAAGGGCATCAGGCAGGTGTTCTACAGAACCTATAGTTACTTCAGGCAGTGACATTGATAACTGACTGGAAGGCACTCTGCACGCACTCAGCTCTGACCCAATACCCTGGTATGATGTTAGGGGTTATTTTGCTAGTGGAGGCACCAGCTCCACCAGCCTATCTCCTCCTTGTGTCTCAAGATTTTGCTAGTGGAGGCACTCAGCTCTACATCTACTTCTCAAACAATAATATAGTACCATTTCAGCTGTCTGAGAGCCTGAGAGAGATTCATACTAGGACTAGGAACAGCTGGCTGAGCTAAACTTAGTGAGAACAAAGGTGCTGTTGGTAGGCAAAGGAAAACACTATGATATCAACCTTGATTAACGGACAGACTCCCTCAATTTTCAAGATAGGGTGCAGTTAGGGTCCTTCTGAACTCTTCACTGTACACACATGGCAAAAGCTGTCAAAAATGATGCCTTCTACTTAAGGCTAGCTAAAAGACAGCACCTCATCCTGATAGACTCTGACCTGGTCACAGATACTAACACTTCTGTGATCTTCAGGCTTAATGTGTATCTTGGAATGAATGTGATGTCCCTGAAGAGGTTTCAAACAGGATTGTGGTCTTCCTGGAAAGCAACACCTGTCTAGGTGAGCACATCAGCACAAAAACCACATGGGAGTGTCCCTGGGCAAAGGGCTTCTCTGCCTCCCATTAACTAGTGGAGGTGGGGGCACAGATTAGGAAAGCTGACTCTCTCTAACAGCTCCCCTCTTCTCAATTTAAAGCCTCCCAGGCATTCAAAAGCCATCTTGCTGCCATTATGCTTCAAAAGCCTCAGCAGCAGCAAAACATAGGAATATTGCTGTTATTAGGATAGCTTTGCTCCATGCAGCATGACTATCCACTTCATATTTTGCTAGGTCTGCTTTGACTGATTTTTATCTCTTTTTTTTAACCTATTTTTTGTTGTTGACTCTCTTGTTCCACCGCATGAGTGGAATGATTCTGGAGACATCTGGCCTAATGCAACACTCAGGCTATGTCTACACTACAAAATTATGTTGACCTAAGTTACATCAAAATGCAGCCATCGCAGTAGTTAAATTGCTTTTGCATGTCCACACTACGCTCCTTGTGTCAGTAGTGTGTGTCCTCCCCAGGAGCACTTGCACCAATTTAACTGTTAGTGTGGGGCATTGTGGGAAGGCTCCTGAAAGCCAGCAACAGCCGATGTAATCAATGCAGTGTCTACACTGATACTGCAGTGACCTAACTACATCAACTTAAGTGCTAAGGCCTCTCATGGAGATGGAGTTATTAAGTCGGCAAAGCAGGCGAGTTACGTCATCAGGAGCGAAATTTCGGTGTAGTCACTTACAGAGTTAGATCGACATAAGCTGCCTTGCATTGACTTAATTCTGTACTGTAGCCAAGGGCCCAGTGAAGTGAAAGTAAAGACTTTTCAATGGACTTTGAGTCAGACTTGTACCAAGCAGGAAGTTCCTCATTTTTCCCTTCCATTTTCTTTCTGTCTTGCTAAACTTGAATTTAACCTCTCTAGTTCACATTTACCAGGGCTCAGCCTGTGTCCTGGTGAGATTCTCAGTACTGATCTCAAGTGAAAACTCTGGCCACTGTGCAAGGGGCCTAGACATCAAAATATTTCATCTCTCTGCAGATAACACATGCTAAAGAGATTAAGTCATACTGAGACTCAAAAGAAAAAATTACGTCTCTGTGCAACCTGATTCATGAAAGTGGGAAAAATGCTTTCTGCAGTGGCATGACTAATTGTTTATGACAGCAAAGCTGAGTCAACAGTGCCATATATATTTTATTGCAGGGGGAATTCTGCACCAAAATATTAAAAATTCTGTGCACAATATTTTAAAATTATGTAAAATTCTGCACATTGTATTTGACACAATAACACAATATAATCACTCCAGTTTCAATTATTTTGGTAACTTATTTCAAAATACCTGTCAACAAGTATGTCAACAATACAGACAACAACCAAAAGATTCCCCCAGGAGTAGACAGTTAAAGAAACCCCTAATACAACCCAGTTCCAGGTGTGTGGGGGGAGTGGGGGTACTGGAGGGGGCTGATCAGGGCCCCTCAGAGCCCAAACACTCACAACCCCCTCCTGGCCAGAGCCCAGCCGGGGGCACTCCCTGCCCAGACCTTCCCCACAGAGCCCAGCCATGGGCACTCCCCAACCCAGACACCCTCAACTCCCTCCCCCCAGAGCCCAGCCCAGACACCTGCACCCCTTGTTCCTCTTGAGCCCAGCCCTGGAGCACCCCCTGGCCCAGAAACCTGCACCCTCCCTTTCCCCAGAATCTTTACTCCCCCCAGCTTCTTTAGAGTCCTGCCAGGGGACATGGTGTGGTGTGGCCCTGCCCTTCCTCACCCTTTGCCAAAGCCAGGTCTTCGGGGCCTCTCCCATCCCTGGGTGGATGAGGATCAATCCAGGCAGCCAGAGCATGCAAAGCCTCCATCCCTGCCAGGCTGGGTGCTTGGCTCACTGCGAGCAGTTACAAATTATTTGCCTGGCTCTATGGAAAACTGAATAGCATAACAATGCAATTCTACTTGGATGATAGAATATTTTGTGGTGCCAGACTTTTATGCTGATATTTACACTACAGACTTGAATAATTGTGGTTCTAACCGTATTCTTTTCCTTCAGTCTCTTCAGGCTGTCTCAGAGTCATGATTCAGTTTCTGGCTTATTGAGGTCTAATCAAAAGCCCTCCAAAACTTTTAACCTCCTTGATGTAGAATGGCTCCACAGGAATGGATGTTTTCAGTCCTGAATCACAGGAATGAATACATCTTGATATGGTTCAAAATTTGAAAAGGAAACTGGCATTGTTCCAAGGTTTGAATTCAGGAGCGAGTTTGAACTCTTTATCTATATTTGTTGTGCTTCAACATTTCTGCATATGAAACAAATTCTAACTTTTTTTTCTTTAGGTATGTTCTAATGGTTAGAACTTGAGACATAGGTTGTTCATTTTCATGTTTCTTGTTCGATTAGAGCTGATTGGAAATTGTCTGATGGAATGTTTTTTTCTTGGAAAACACTACTTCATCAAAAGCAAAACTTTTTGTGAAACATGACTATCCCTATAATTAAAACAAAAACCTGAAAAGAGCATTCTGATAAGGTCAAAATGTTCCATTCACATAGATACATCTCAACTTTTCCACTTCAAAACAACTTTTTTCATTCACTTTTTATTTTGCATCATATAATATTATATAAACCTTTTTTAAAATTTTTATTGAAACAAACCACTTTGATCTAAAATGATTCCCCCCCCCCCAATTTTGTTTCACAGGAAACTCCAAGGTTTTTCTGACACAAAAAAATTAAACCAAAATTGTAGAATTGCCTGGAAAATCTAGATCCCATCCTGTTTGAGCTATGGCCTTTTAAATCATATTTTATTTTTATTTATATATCACACTTATATATATGATCTACACCTTGTACGCCACTAGGCCTGTCCATTCAATGATTGCCTATTGATTACCAAATATTAACAAATAAAGCTTCTCAGTACGAAGTAAATATTATGTCCATTTCACACATGGGAAATCTGAGGCAGAGAGCTACTAAGCCCTACATTTGCAAAACAGTCAGCTAACTTTGGGTGCCTCCATTTCTGTGTACTCAAGATGCACAGGTGTGGGTCCCTTTTGAAAATGTAGGGCTAATTGACTAGCCCCAAGTTGCACAGCAAGGGTGAAATCCTGGTTGCATTCAAGGCAATAGCAACACTGCTGTCTGTGTCTGTGGAAACAAAATCCAGATTTCCTAATCTCTAGTTCTAGGCTTCAACAACCTGACCTTGAGTATGTAGTTTCTGCTGGATAGTTCAGAACATTAAAAAGCAATATTTTGCATATTTCATATAGATAAGACATCTAATTCCTTGCCATTGCATGGACATTGTGACACCTTGCTCTCTTTTGTTCTCTGCCTGTGGCACACAGTTCAGTCTTATGAGGACTGAAATGCTTTAAGCTCAAAGGCTTTTGTTAGACTAAGATTTCACCTAGATACCCCTATATAATGGCCTGTGTTACACAGGAGGTCAGACTAGATGATCTAACGGTCCTCCTGGATTTAAACTGATAGCTCAGATCAGAAAATCTGGCTGGTTCTACCAGCCCAATATGGCAACTTTTTCTTTATGAAAACTGGTGTATAGATGAATAAGAGTGGGGTTTAATCATAATGATAACAGCAAAGAATTCTGAAATTAAACACATCAAGGCAGAAGTCCTTGAGTGAATTCAATACATCAAGTTCATACACTAACATCTGTCTTTTTTTCTTCATGCACCTCCCCCACTGCCCAATCTCTTTAATCTGCACCACCCTTAAAACACCCTACTGCCAGGGCTTGACAGGACTCTCCTAGCTAGCAGTAAATGGTATCCCTTAACTGGCAAGGGAGACTGCTACTGAATGAGATGAGGCACTCCATCTTCCCCCAGGATCTGGGCATGCTGCTTTCATAATACTCCTGCAGCCCCTGCCAGCTAGAAACCAGGCCTGGAAATACAGATTCTCTAAAGGCAGCAAAGAGCCTATCTGAGTAGGCCACACATACTGTGTTTTGGGGTTTCACTTGAAGCTCACTTGTACTTTATTTTCAACTTATTTTAGTACAAAACTGGCTCCATCACTAACAGCCTCCCTGTCCTTCTGCCACCCCTACCTGCAGGACTTTTTTCCTGTGGGCCCAAATGCCTAGAAATCCCTCTGACATATTCCTCTTTGCTGCCTCCATCTCTTTTCCTGCTGGTCCCCCTGATTCAGAAAAGCACTTTTAAGCATGTGGGTAATCCCATCACTATTCAGCAAAACACGAAAGCTCATGTTTAAGACCCATTGATATCGATGGGACTTGAATATGTGCTTAAAATTAAGTGGGTGCTTAAATGCTTTGCTGAATATGGATGGATTTAAGCATCTGCTTGGATTCTTTGTTGAATCAGGGCCTTTAAATGTGTCCTTTTCAAAAGGACTCTAAACCCGTGACTGTTGCAGGGACATGTCAATACGTGTTGAAAACCACAAACGCACATGGGGAACAGGGGAATCCAAACTTAACTGTGGAACAAAAGACACATGCACAGTTTCACAATCCAATCATGCTGTTTTTGTTGTAACCCAACCTTTGCTTATTATCCTATAAAGATTGTAAACTCTCTGGGTCCGAGACCTTGTCTTCGTACGTGTATTCAATGCATCTAGCTAAATGGTGGGGCTATACAAATAATCTTTGTGGCTTTCAGCACTTCTTTTCCTACTTTTGTGATCCTCATTTATTTTCTTTGGACCCACCCTCTATTGCTTGCTGTTGCTGTTAATTTTGTTTTATTGAGTATCCCTTACTTGGCACTCTGGTATTGAAGGTGATACATCGTGGCTGGTATAATAGATTCTTCTATAAAAATTAAATGTATAGTATCAATAAGTTGATCTTTTAGGGATCTCTTCTCCCATCAGCACTCATGTATAGCTCCCATTGACATGAATATGAGTTATATCTGTATATGGCATCCAGATAAGGATAAACCTGTACACAGTATTACTATAGCAATGAAGGTAGAAAGATTCTGGTTAAAATTGAGTTGATATTCCTGTTCCCAGTGCCAGTGACCCTGGTTTTATTATTTTTGCCTTTCAACATATAAAAATGGATTGTCCAGATGGATATTTATAATTTTTTTTAAAAAATTCTAGATCCATTAACCTAGCCTTTACATTCAAACCAAAGTACAACATATCGATACACATTCTAGGCAAAATTAACTCAGGAAAACTAATTGATAAAAGTTGACCTTGAATTTACATGAGTCCTCTTTGTGATTGTGTTTTGAAAAAGGAAATCTGTCTAAGATTTGCAGAAGCTATCTACTGTGTTCAGTTGTACAATATTAGTCAGACTGGGTTGTCCTTTGCACCCCAGCTACTACTAATTTGAAATAAAAAAATACTCCCAAGTTGAGGGCAGGATGGCTTTAGCTAAATGTATGAACTGCATGCATGAAACAAAGGCTGTTAAAGATTTCAGGACAGCACAGTGCCCTAAAGACTGTGGTATTTCCATAGTGAGAAAATAAGGTTAGAAAAATAAAGAGAATATAAGAACTTCTGACACTTAACTTATTATACTTCTGCCACAATAATACTTCTGATATTCCTCCCCCACCATAGAGATTGGTTTGGTTTTCTGAAATGTAAAAATACACCAAACATTTACAAAATGACTGTTTTGGGCAGAAAAACATGTTTGCATCAGATACTTTGTTCCTCTGGGATATGGAAGTACTTGGCTTCAACGTCTTAGAAAATACATGACTGGTTAACTTTTTGCTTGGTGGGGGAACACAAAGCAAAGTAATACACATCATTAAGGATAAGATGTACCCACACACCCATGTAAACTCCCAAACTGAAATAATTTCCTGTTGGGGAGGAAGGGGGGCTGCCAAAGCACCCTTGTTCCATCCTGTTGTGCCCAGGATTTTCATGACACATGGTCCTCCAGCTGAAGCCCCACAGCACTGGGTAATGTTTAGCACACTATACCACTAGGAAAACATTTATTTCCCCAACCTGCAGTAAGCAGAATACATAGAAAAATCACACTGTTTTGCACACCTCTTTGTTTTGAAGAACTATCTGGGATAAGTAATGTCCTGTGTTGTGGGATCCTCTAATTATTTTTTCACTCAAAAACCACATGCAAACTAGTTGGCCCTTGCTGTCTCTTGTCATCTGATGTAACAAAGCAATCTACATTGTCCGTGAGCTACAGAACACATACTGACAAAAGAAGTAGTTTCCCTGGTAACAGGGACCATAGGAAAGCTCTCAGAACATCTCCTCCCCAGGAGTTAATTTGTTTCAGATGGGGAAAGGTGATTACTTATGTTGTAAGAAAGAGGAAAAACAGCTGAGATATTAAAAGAGGAAATGGTAAACAATAAATAAATAAAATAAGCAGTGCTATTTGTTCTAGTTCCATTGTTTTCATTTACCTACATAGTACTATATATGGCTACCATGTAGATGCTGATGTAACATTATAATGGACCTGACTTTAAAGAACATCTTAGAAAGCCTCATTACCTCCTCACGGTGAAAGGACACTCCCAGAACCAGATAGACAAGGAAGGCTGTCAGGACCTAAACCAGAAAATATTGAAAGCAGTACAGGACAAGTGCATAGTTCCAGGATCAGAAGACGACAGAATACAATGCGGGTGAATGGCCGAGAATCAAGCAAACAGGAGTAATAAAGATTGGTTAAAAAAAAAATCCTATAACTTTACAAATAAATCACGAATAGGTTGATGTTCCTATCTGAACAAAAAGGGCTAACTCTAAGATAGCTGGAAAAACTTTGACTTGATTTAATACAATGGTTTTCAAACTGTGGTCTCTGGACCACTGGTGATTCATGAAGCACTTCCTTGTGGTTACAGCAGGTTGTAACGTGGTGGTGGCTCCTTCTTTGTTTCCAGCTGTTAAATTGCATTTAACAATAGTTTAAAATATGCTAAATACTTTCTGAAACCTACTTGCTCATGCGAGCAGTTGCTGTAGTTATCACAGGGATACTATGTGACGGTGAATGACAGGGCAAGCCTCCCTCTCTCATTCATGACGGCACAATCTCACAATAAAAATGTGCTCCCCCAAAGAACTTTTGAGAACTACTGGTCTAGAATATTATATAGACTGTGCAGTTTTCCCATGGAGATCCTTCCCATGATATTTCATTGCAGTAAGGATTCTTGTAGGTTTGTTAAGGGATGCCTGTAAAAAGACAGGATATTGTGACCCAATGAACTCATGTATTCACACCCTACACACTATTGTAACTATCTTTGTGCAAAACATGCCTTGTGAAGTAACATTTGAAAACTAATAACTCAGTCAATAATATCATAGTGAGATGTATGTAGCAACATTATATGGCAACTCCCCAGGCTGAGGCCTTGATAAAGGCCTAGGCAGGTACTGGGGCTGGGAGGTGCAGCCCAGGAATAGGTAGAGGCATCTGGTCCGACCCCCTTGCCAATGATGAGTGGCCAGTACAGACTGCAGTTTGCCCCAGTGAGTGGGGGCTAGGTGATGACTGGCAGTAGCCACTGAGGCAAGGTGGGTATAGAGGGTTGGGGGTTTCCCTGGGAGGGGAGACCCAGCATGTGGGGGTACTGTGGTGGGCAGAACCCCAAGGTAAGAGGCACCGGAGTCTGGGAGGGACACAGGGGCCTGAGGCAGGCAAGAAACCAGCCACCAGGAGGTGCTCTGAGTGCTGGATGAGCTAATTCCCAAACGACCAGCAGGAGGCGCTGCACTGGTGAGTCTTGATATTGCTACACTGGTCTATAATATCTAAACTGTCCAGGAAAAGGCTGGACAGTGCAAAACACACATTTTGGGGGAAATTTGGGACTGGGAGTGTGTTGGGGTCATCCTGCAAGTAGTAACCTAGGCTGCTGTAAGCCAGAGTGTAGCTGGTGTGTTGCTGACAGGGTGCTGGGGTGAGAATTGCTGGACCAGGGCTGCAGCTATATACAGCCACTCAGGGTATGACCTGCATGGTGGTAGGCAGTTTGTGAATAGCCGGGGTTGGGAGCTACATCTGCAAAGTGTTGTGAGACACACAAGGTTGCAGAGCAGGTTGTGACACACTGGTCTGGATTGCACCCTGGAATGTGATAGCTGTCATGAGATTAAAAACTGTAGAAATATCAGTGGTGAGTGGAACAATCTTGGTGCGCAAATTAAGCTTGTAACACGCTTTGGAATCTTTGACATAAGAAGCACTACATAAATAATTACATGGTCTAATTTTATGCTAACCTGCCAGAGCTCTAGAGAAATGTAAAAATACATATTTGCTTTATTTTAAGCTTTTCCTAGAATCATGAATACAAAGTATTTTGAGCAGTGGTCATATTAGAAATCTGTAGTTTTTTTCTCTCTACACTGCCACTAGCATGACTCTTAATTTCAAGAGGTAGATTAGACTACTTTCCCAACAGACTTTGGAGGATACCAACCCTCTTGAAAATATTAGCTCTTTATTCAGCTGATTCTTAACTTCATTGCTGCATCAATTCTTTATCACTCACAACATAATCTGAAGCCATTTTTTCCCTCTTAGCTGAAGGTGATGAGCTAATAAAGCATGCTACCAAAAATAAAGGTTAGGTGGCAATCAATTCATTCTAAAACCACTTCATTGCAATAAAGCCATAACAGAGATCTCTCTAGTACTCTTACCCAGCTGAGAAGAAACTAGTTAACTACTTCAACAACTCAGTCATACATTCATATAAATAGTGCTCTCTACCTTGGGCCACACTTGAAAACTTGAGCTAAACTACTGCCAAATGCAGTGGCTTACTTGGCTCAGAGTGACAAAGAGTCCTGTGGCACCTTATAGACTAACAGACGTATTGGAGCATAAGCTTTCGTAGGTGAATACCCACTTCGTCGAATGCATGCACCCACGAAAGCTTATGCTCCAATACATCTGTTAGTCTATAAGGTGACACAGGACTCTGTCACTTTTTACAGATCCAGATTAACACGGCTACCCCTCTGATACTTGGTTCAGAGTGCTTCTTGTGCCAAAATTTGTTTCTGCTTGCAAAACAAGATTTTATTTTTTGTTCAAAAAAAGCCCTAAATACTTTGGAGGTAGAACTTTCAAATTGGCTTAAAGGGCTTAAGCCCAGATTTTTTAAAAGTATTTAGCCATTGCTCTGTTCAGCATTGCAAGGGAAAAGACCCAGATCATCAAGGATATTTAAGTGCCTAACTCCTATTGAAATCAAGGGGTGTGTGGGGGGGAATCTATTAGCTTTTCAACCTCATCTGTCTAAGTGAAGCACTTCCAGAACTGGAAGACAAGGTCTCTTAAATTCCAATCTTGTCTCTGTGACTTTGGAGATGTAAATAACTTAACCATTATTCTTCATCTTCTCTGTCTGTAAAATAGGGTGAATAATATTCTCTACAGCAGGGCGGGAGTTGTGAGGATTGCTTTATATTGGAAAAGCATTCTGACATAGAGCCCTCTGCTCCCATCCCTCCCTGCAATAAACACTCCCCCATTGTTGCTTGCATTTGTATCCTGCTCCCACCTGCAAAAACCTTAGATCCACAAATCCCACAAGAGAGACCAATTCCCCCATGCTACTAAAAAACACACCAGTTGGTTAATATATTATATATAGTAATGGAAATCAGACACAATTTTTACCACTAAAATAATAAAACAAATCTTGCTTAAACCATGTAAAAATACTTTAACTCCTGTTATAATAGACATGAAATCTTTCTATCTCTCACTTAAATTTAAGTATGATTAACTTTATTTAAAAAAAAATAGTGTTTTCCCACAAATTACCAGTCTGATTTCCCCCCCACCCCCCAATCCTGCCCAAAACAAAGTAAATTTCACCTGCTCCTGTTATTATGGCAGGGGCTCCTGCAGGACTGGTGGGATCCCAGTCCTGCTGCAGGGCTCTATTCTGAAGTAGAAGTGCCAGAGTCCTGCCTATGTCCCCCTAGTGGACAGTCATCATACTGTTTTGAACAGTCCCAACCTCTGTGTTCCCACATGTATCCAAGCCAGCCTGGTCTTGACAGAGTCCAGATATTGCTTCTAATTGTGGGACTCCTAAGGCACTGTCCTAGGGTCAGACCCCTTGTCTAGCACTCTTTCTGGAATGAGGGATTTGCCATTCCATCTGCTGTAGCCCCAAAGCTAATGCTGAGACCTCCCAAGCCTCTCCAGCTGCTTTTGTGCACCCTCCCCAAGTCACACCTGATGATAGCTTCTCTGATTAAACAATTTAGCACCTCAGGGACCTATGTGCCTTACTTTAGCTGTCTTTCTAAAGCAGACAGTGAAAAATTACAAGGGGATCTCACAAAACTGGGTGACTGGGCAACAAAATGGCAGATAACATTCAGTGTTGATTAGTGCACATTGGAAAGCATAATCCCAACTATACATACAAAATGATGGGTCTAAACTACCTGTTACCACTCAAGAAAGAGCTTGGAGTCATTGTGGATAGTTCTCTGAAAACATCTGCTCCATGTGCAGCTGCAGTCAAAATAACTATCTGAATACTAGGAAACATTAGGAGAGGGATAGAAAATAAGAGAAAATATTATAATGCCACTATATAAATCCATGGTATTCCCACACCTGGAATACTGTGTGCAGTTCTGGTTGCCTCATCTCAAAAAAGATATATTAGACTTTGAAAAGGTATATCGAAGGGCAACAAAAATGATTAGGGGTATAGGACAACTTCCATATGAGGAGAGACCTAAAAAGATTGGTATTGTTCATCTTAGAAAAGAGAAGACTAAAGGGGATATCATAGAGGTCTATGAAATCATGAATGGTGTGGAAAAAGTGAATAAGGAAGTGTAATTTACCCCTTCGTATACCACAAGAACCACGGGGTCACCTAATGAAATTAAACAAACAAGGAAGTACTTCTTCACATGATAAAGTCAACCTGTGAAACAAATTGTCAGGGGATGTTCTGAAAGCCAAAATGATAACTGGGTTCAAAAAAGAACTTGATATGTTCATGGAGGATAGGCCCATCAATGGCCTATTAGCCAAGATGGTCAGGCCTATTAGCCAAGATGGTCAGGAAGGCAACCCCATGCTCTGGACCTCCCTAAGCCTCTCACTGCCAGTTGCTGCGACTGTTCGACCGGGAGTGGATTATTAGATAATTGTCCTGTTCATTCCCTCTGAAGCGTGTGGCATTGGCCACTGTCAAAGCAAGATTCTGGGCTAGATGGACCATTGGTCTGAACCTGTATGGTTGTTCTTATGTCACATGGCTTTGCAAAGGAACTTCTTAAACACATACTTTATTCTTCGACAGCACAAGCAAGTTACCAAAATATATAAAACAAAGTCCTTCAGCAGTGTCTTATGGTTCTGATGATTGATTGCCTCTTCCTTTTAGAGCATATTACTTTTAAAAGCAGTCTAACACCTTTTCTGTTTCTTGTTTTCCATTAGGGATTTTCCATGCACCAACCCCCCATCAGCTGTTGAGCAGAGTGTTGTTAAGTTAATGGTTGTGCTGGTGGCACCCCCACTGTCCCTCCAAGGTAGAACTATTCAACGTAGATGGCCCCATTTCAGCTTCAGCCATAGTCTGTTCCTGCTACATAATGGAAATGTTAATAAAAATTAGGGTTACAATCATAAATTATATTTCATAAAACAAAAATTCATAAACTAACAGGTGTCCCAAACTGTTACACTAAATATTTCATAAAATGTAGCCTTTTTTGTCATGAGGTTCTACCCCTGCACCTTTGAAGTTTGTGCATGGCTGTGACATAGTCAAAAGGACCCAGCCAGCCACTGTTTGCACAGTTAGGGGTCCAAAGTTATACCCTTGTGTACAATAATAAACATCAGGTTGAAGAAACTCTTCATGTTGATATCTAACATTAGTAAATTGTAAAATCAATTCAAGATGCATTTTGCCTGCCTTTTTTTTTTTGAGGGGGAGAACAAGAAGATATACCTGCTGAATAGTTCTTGATACCATAAAGCCATCAAATGAAGAACACAATTTCAAACTAAACAATGGAGTCCTGTCACAAACGGAACACGGTCTGCTGCCATTTAACTGAAATAGCTTCTTAAAGGCACCACTCCTACGAAACATACAAACTTCAAATAACATTGTTTTACTAGGAATAGGGGCTATAAAACTTGATTGGGAGTCAGTGGGAAAGGAAACCATAAAGTCCTCAGGTTTCTTCTAAGCATGAGCTAGAAACCAGATCTTCCTGAATTCAGTTGCTTTCAACATGTTACAACAGATCTTCAAATGACTTACAGAGTCCCGGAAGATATACTGTCTTTTTATTTTCATAATTCATTCTCAGTTTGGCTGGGAGCAAGGTAGCCACTTCCAGTTTTGGCAGGAAAAAAATCTTTACTGTAATAAAGGTCTGCCCCTTCAACTGGATGTTTGGCCAGAGTGCAGGAAAAAAAATATCTGATTTCCTCTTACACTTGACTGACTATTTTCTTTTGAGCTTTAGAAAGAACTGTCTTTATCCTTCAGATCTGACAGTCAAAACATAATAGCTCTGCTAGCTCCTTTCTGATCCTTTCAAATAACCAATTCTTTATCTACTTTACAAATAGTGTACCTATAATCACATTGGAATGCACCAGCTTTGGAAGCCATTCTTTCTTCCCTTGGCCTCACAAATTGTATGGATTTGCAACTTCTTCACCCTGTAGAAGGACTACTCTACCTACATATAAGCCTGAATCTGTTTTTTTCCCAGGACTTCCAGTCTGACTTGATGATTTTTCTTTTCTTTTAGTATGCATTTAACATTTGTCAAGGCCGTCTCAATTTTTGCCTCCTTGGCCTGTAATTCCTCTCCTTGCCACTCCCTCAGTTCATATCTGTTTCTCTAACCTATCAGTATATAATTCTGTGCCCTCAACCTTATCTGCCAGCTTCCAAATTGTATCCTCATTGGACCTAATATGGTATTCCTTCAGCACTGAAGTACCATGAATTAAATGTAAGTTTTAACTGCACAAGGAATGCCGGTCTGATCCTGACACTAATTCAACTCTTAAACTAAAAAATTATGTGTGCTCTTACTATTACTCAGACCAGTGAAAGATTAAGAAACAGTAAGACATCCACCTGGGAAAGGTCCACAACTCGAGAATGTTAGACCACTACAATACATCTGAAGGGCTATATACCCAGGCTATTTATAATGTTTCCATCACTGTACAGTGGGAATAGTTGATGAGGAAAATTCTCTGCTTCATTTCACTCCACTTGAAATGAAAGCCACTCTCAAGCCCCTGCTGGGGGTTTCCCCAGCCTAGAGGAATCCCCATATAGAGTCAGTATATACCTCCTTCCCAATTGCCAATCTGCTCCCAATGTTTTCTTTTGCATTTTACTTGGTAGGTAAGAGGTATTTCCCTTTATAAGCAATCCTTATCTGAGCAAAGAAAACATTTTATCTACATAGCTAGGCATGATGATAGTCATCTGTCCTCTCTAGCACCTTTCCTCCAAGGGCTTCAAAGCATCTTTGACATTAATAAGTCAAGTCTCTCAACATGCCTATTAGGTACCTCTTATCCGCTGCTTATAAATGAGGCAGACATTAAGATTCCTAATTTAAAGTGCCTCAGAATTGGGCAGCATAACTCTAGCTCCCATTCAATACCTGCCAGTTACTCCCTTGTATTTTCTCTTACTTGTGCATGCGCACACACGATGTATCACTGCAACATGCAAAAAATATACAACAAATTCTACTCAAACTTCCCAGGAAACTTCACTTTTAGGTTGTGTTGGGAGCAGCTGTTATTGTGTAAGGGTGTAGGGCATGGCTGCAGAGGTTAAAATTATTTATTTGAGATATGACAGGTAGTGGCTAGAAGCCTCAGTCATAAACCAAGACCCTATTTTGCAACGCACTGCACAAACACAAAACACAGTGCCTACTGCAAGAGCTGCTCAGAGAAATTCTGACTAAACATTGTCATAATGTGCTGATCTGTTTAAAATCTAAAGTTTTTGCAGAGGTGATTCATTTTCAACAAAGTTCCTCTGGAATCCTGGTGGTTATCATTGGAAACTTGCCTGGTTTCCTGCCAGCTCATCTATCCAGCCCATGGAAGCCCTCGGACTGCCTTGGATTCAGAGACCCCAGGGCTTCCAGGATCCATAGCTCTTACGCAGTCCAGTATTTGGACTGTCCCAGAGTTAGGAATTCCAGAACTTCCAAGGGCTGTGACTTTTGGGTAGCTCACTAAGTGGACCATTCTGGAGCCAGGGCTCCATTCTCTTTCCTGGAAAAATTGAAATGTTGGGTTTTCATTAAGATGCTGAACAAAACTAAATTTCAAAAATATCAAAATCTGAAACAACATTCCCTTTCTCTGCACAGTTCTGTTTACAATCCAAGTTTGAGACAAGACAACAGGAGGATACAGACAGGTAGCAGAACACAAGGAGACGATGCTGGTCAGAATGATCTGCAGTTGTCTCAGCACATCCATTGCCTAACCACTGTCAAACCTTTGTATAGGCATCACAGCCATGGAGAGTTGTAAGGAGGGATTTATAGGAGGACAGTGAGGTGGCCCTATGTAAATGTCCTGGAACTTCCTCCATGCATGAGAGAAAGCACAAGGGTGCTTGTGGGAAAATGCAATAAGTGGATAATGAAAGCTGGCATAATTGACCAATCAGAGGCACATGTCAGCATCTCCACAGTGAGAGATAACAGGTAGCATGGGGACAGCCATGAAGGGCCTTGAACATGAAGACAGAAAGGTCTCCCTCCATATTAGAAGAAGGAGCTGCATGCAGCAGAGGCAGAATAGAGAGCTGCAACTCCCAGGTAGCTCTGGTTTCCATGGGGTTAAAGTTATATGATGTTTGACTAAAAAGACTATCTATTAAATACAAGCACTGTTTGCTCTTAATGTGAAAAACAACACTGGCCAGAAAGGAAACTTTCTAAGAAAGTAACAAGCAATTGAATATAGTTTGAGAATATATTACTATTCTCAGCCTTATCCCCTCCCTGTGCACTGTAGAATGGCAAATTTATTATTAAGCAACTCCATGATGCTACAGGGCAATTACATAACTCAAAAACTAATAGAAATTTTACATTGAGGATGCACCAAGGACAATTTTAAATTACTTATAACTTTCTTTTAAATTCAGTGGTCCATGCCTGGATACATTCAAGGCTTTAACAGAATGGTGGGCTGAAGGGAGCTTGCAGGGTTTCCTGGAAGCAACTTGTTAAAATTCTGCCACTAAATTGAAGAAAAAAAATGGGGACAATTTTACTGCCTTCAGTAGAATTTATACTTCTTGATAGTAAAAACCAGTCTTACCAGCACTTGGTCCCTGATACTCATAAAAACTCTTCTAAAAAGTTTTTTTTTTTTTTTTTTTGCCTTTGGAATGCACTGGATTTTACTGAATGATATGATCAAAAATGTCTTGGGGAAAGAGTACAGTCTGATCCCCTAAAAGATCTATACCTCCACCCTCCATTTCAAATTACAGAAGCTGACCATTGTGCTGTCCTATCAATAAACTCTATATTTTTAAGGAACCTTCTTCCTGGGTCAGAGTTATGAGGGTGCTTTTTGTTTAAATAGGAAAGCAAATTGATAGATTGACTGACTAGTCTTGTACTCCACTTTTCTGAGAATGTGAAGATGGTACATGAGTTTTTATATAAGCTAAAGGGGGAAAAAATGTTGATATCTGCTGGCAGCACAATGTTGGGAAAAAAGTATTTTAACCACATCCCCCAGATACACCTGCATTTATAAGGTCTGTGGTATCTAGAGACTCTGGCATTGAAGCATTTTGGAGCGTTCATTCCACTTTACTGTGTGTCATAGCCTCCCTTTTTGACAACAAAGAGAGCTCTTGTGTGCAAATGTAGGCTCCAATACTGTGAACACTTACATAGGTACTTAACTTTAAGCACACAAGTTGTCCCACTGAAGTCAATAGGACTTTTAGAGTACTTAAAGTTGACTTCAGGGAGAACACACGTGCTTAAAGTTAAGCACTTGTTTAAGAGTTAGCAGGATCAGGCCTTATCTGAGAGTATGACCATCCACTTGAAAGGTCATACAACAGAGTACCTGCTTCCCCTGAAAACAATGGCAAAACTCCCATTGCCTTCCACTGGGTGTTGCAGGATCAGGCCCTATTGGAATCGATGGATGGATTTTTTCCAAGTTTGCATATGATTACTCCTCACTACTGGCAGGCCACATACAAAGTTTGAGATGTTAAATTCAGCTGTTTTAGTGTTATTTATGTGGACTAATTTTAAGCCTTGTGGGAGGAAAAAATTTATTTAGAAAAATGTACTGTTCCAGCTAACTAAAACTAGCTAACTCAGTTTTGCTCAAACTTTCAAATGTTCATCTTTGGGCTAACATCAACCATGGAAACTTTTTTCTAAAAGGAAAATTTTGAAGAAAATTATGAGCAAGTGAGAACAAGTTTTAGGACGGACCTTGATTTGCAACCTTTCCTAACATGAAAGCGATAATAAATCTTCTCCTGACATATGGTGTCCTTATAATGAAGTTCTTGACACAAGATATATATTGTTAGTATAAACTTGGTTAGCTGTACCCCACAGCGTAGCTCGTTACCTAATATTTATTTTACATGGGATAGGTTGTACAATAATATTGTGAGGATTTTTTTTAAAACTATGTTGGAGAAAGATAAATATTAGTTTGGTACCCTATAATTCTGTGTTCTATTGGATACCAAGAATGGTTCCACTAAATGAGGGTAGCTAAAAAATAAAACGTGAATTGTCCCAAATAGTACCTCCTAAAAATGTGTAGGCACCAACTTCGAAAATAAATGACATGTCATCTTCTAAGAAATGCAGCAATCTTTTTGTTTAATATTTGGGTGTTGAAATATAAACAGATTTCTGTCTAATATATACACAGCACTGAAAATGCTAGGCATGATGATTCTATCTACTTGCACATTGCATAGTACTAATTCATTTGATTACTGTCGCCAACACTCAAACCCATTAGGCCAAATCTTCCCTTCAGTTAAATCCACTGACTCTCCTGGAAATCAATGGATAAGGTTTCCGTTGGCTTTAATAGCAGCAAGATCAGAGCCCAATGACAACATAAAATGAAGGTTGTACAGTTGAACGTACAAAAGTCAAACACGGATTTCAGCATGAATATTTGTTCAGTCTTTACACTGGCCCCTTGCATGTGCGCATTACAGTGTGATCGTTAACAGCATGATTTAATATTTCCTCAAAATATACTACCCTTTTTTTGACAAAATATCTCCTTCCGGTTGAGTTCAGGCATGGGAAATTTCAGCCCCAAATTAAAAAACTGAAAATAGTGGATTGCTATTTGCAGACTTATCTCTTAGTTACATGAGAGTGATGATGGAAAATGAGTAACCAACTGCATTGTGGGCAACTAGCCACTATATAACTAAAAATGTAATAATTAGGAAAGCAGAAAGCTTGAATTTATAAAGTAACTATAGTAATTATTCCTAAACATAGGGATTTCAAAACTACTCAGCCTTGATCCTAACTGTGCTCTCATTGAAATCAAGCAGAATTTGACCATTGCCATCAATGAGATCAGAGTTAAGCCAACATCATGTGCCTTTGAAAATTCACCCTTAATTTGTAAATATTTAAGTTGCATAGCTGGTTTATTATATTTCACTCAATCTACATTTCTTTTAAACACTGCAGTCATGCTCTGTAGCACTGACATCACCCTTTCCAAATAAATTAATATGTATAAGGGAATGAAACTCTATGACCTTTGATTCAATTAAAATTTCAGTTGATAACACTGTGCCACATATCACCACAATGCCTCTCTGTTTCTCTTGGGTTTAAGTAGGTTAAACTGTGAAACCTCTGTAAACGGATGATTCAGATGTGCACCATATGTAAAAACCCTTTTAAACAAACTATGTAGGGCAATGGTCACACACTTAAGGATAACACAACCCTTAAACATCAGGTGGACAAAGCAAGCTTTTAGCTTTAGTTGCAAATGTAGCTATAGCAACAAATACAAAATGAAGTTTGGTAGTTAAACTAGCATAAAAAGTCCTGCTTGGACTTCAAAGACATAAGAGATATTTTGCCTTAGTACACACGATCCTAGAAAACATTAGAAGGAATTATAAAGAGACTTAGTCCTGCTAAATGCAAGTGATGAACACAGTTGATCCAAGCAGTCTTTTTTGGCTCTATAATTTATTATTTTATACTTTGATATAAATGTAGTACTTACATTCTATCAAAAAACCTCATACCTTCTGTATCCTCCCCTTTGCATCCAGAATATACACAGGACTTGATGATTTGCTTAAGTATATTTCACATACAGACATTCAAAGAACTGATTAAACCAATACCAGCAGTTACACTGTAGGATGATAAAATTAATAAATATTAAATCACACTAAAAATGTCCTGTTACAAAATGAAATCAAATGCAGCATTCTAATTGGAACATTTACAGAAAGCATCTCGCAGCAAGAAACATGGTTCACAGCAGGAAAGATGTTTGCCACTGATATCCCACACCACAGGAAGTGGAGAAGTAGGCTGCTGGTGGCTTCCACAAAAGTGTGTCTTCCACTCCAGTGAGGGGGAATGGTCGAAAAGCACCTTAATAAAACAAATCTTATTTGACAATCAAGAGAAGACAGCAATGAAATCAATGATAAACACTATCCAAATATACATTCAAAAATGGCTCAGATAGCCTAGCCTCCTGAAATGTAAACATCTCTACAGGGATGAGGCCAGTTCCCCTTCCACCAGAGAGCAAAACTAGATTGTGATCTCAGTTACATGACCACAAATCTGAAGCAGCTGTGTTGGTTCGAGTCATCCCAGATTTACAGCTGTGTAAGTGAAATCAGAATCTGGCCCTTAATATGAAAGTTTTATATAGGGAGTTACAATGAAAAAACGTTCTGTAACCTGAAATGTAACAGGCACTACTGGGTGTCCGCTACAATACTTTGATCTGTCTTCAGTCTCGTAGAATGAAGCTTGCAAACTGTTAAATCCCAAATTTAGACCCTAATCCAACAGTTACTCACATGATTTAATCTTTACACAAGTAGCTTTGTTGACTTCAGTTAGACTACTCAGATGAGTAAGGGTTAGTTCGTTTGGCCCCATTAATTTGGACAGGGAAAATCCTCTTCATCTGTCATGACAACACAGATGTAAACTCGCCATGTTGTTACACCATTGTGGTGCAATGTCATGCTATTTCCTTTTATTCCACTTTTTAAGGACAAAGATTCAGCCTGAAACTGCTATTTTCTTTTTGGGTTTCAGTCAAGCAATTATTGTAGTTTTGTTCTTAAAATGAAATTGACTGTAACACAGCAGGCATTCAGTACTACAGTAATGACAGTCAAAAACAATTAAAGTGGACCCAGGTTTATTAATAGCTAGGGAACAATCTGTTTTCTAAACTAGATGCCTTAGTCATACCACAGAAACTTAATACATGATAGCTGTTATGGCATAGACCCAGGTATATAGTTTATAACAGTGGTAATCACTGATCATTAATTCTCTTCTTAATAAAACTGGCTTTATTTGACTGCTCACCTGCAGCTTTTCAAAGATGATATTAATTATTAAAACCAGTGGAGGTTTATAACTTATTATTCCATAAGAAAAGTAAAAGGAATAGATTTATCTAATTGGAAGAATGTTTTAATTCATGTACCAGAGTGAAAAATGGCCTTAAACTAGATTAAGCCACAGTTCAGTTTTTCAAGGCATTTGGGGATAGAACTTATTATAACTTCATGAGCCACTCCATGATGGGAGCCAATAACAACAACCCCCTGCCATTTTTCTAACATTACCTAAGTAATGTTGTGGCTGTGGGTTAGATGTCTTGGCATTATTTTATTGTACAGGGTACACAATACAAATACTTTACTTCCTTGTTGACACAGAAACCATATTTCATCTGCTAACTATCCTGTACTTATATTATACTGTCATGATTCTTCAAATAACTTGATCATTTCTAGATACTATCAAAATCGACAGAGAATTTTGGTAACATCTACAAGGATTACTCTTTCTTTCTTCTCTCTCCCCCATAAACTTCCCCTCAAGTCTATCCAGAATCCAGTGACTAAATCAGATCTCTCATCCAGCACAAAGACTATGGCCTGGATTCACTTAAACCTCAGACTTGGGTGGCTAAGCCCCAGTTTTAGGTTACCCTGTGATTCACAGAACTCCTGCTGCACTCTGTACTATTTGAAGTACTGGGTCAGGTGGATCTAGGCCTACCCAAGACTGACCTGCCCCCTCAATTAAGAGAAAGGAACCACTAATCCCAGATTGTTTACTAGGCACAACAGAGGAGACAATAGGAATGGGAGTGAGGTCAAAGGTTGAAAATCAGGGAACACCGAGCAAGAACCCCAAACAGAGCCACTGCTCCTCTTTGCTGAACATTGTAGGTGCCTAAACTTGCTCCTAAATTTTTGTAGATGCTTATGTTTCTGCCTCTGGGCATGTGCACTGCTGCCTCACTCCAGGTGTCTAACACCTACCACCCACCTAACATGAACCAGAGGAACCAGAGAAAGATAGGTTTTTAGCCACCTAACTGGTGGTGGTGGGAAATCCAGAAGGTGTGCTCAGAGACCATTTACCATATCAGGCCCCTTGGTTCACACAAAACAGCTGAGGGAAGTGGGAAGGAGACAGCGGCCCTCCATCAGAACTTTTAGCCCAAACATTTGGGTACTCACTTGGGATGTGCGAAGCCTCTGGCTCAACTCCCCCCTCTTCTTGAGGGGGATTTGAACAGAGTTCTGCTCTCTCGCTAGTGAGTGCACTAGCTACTGAGCTATGGGATATTTTGATGTGGGGCTCCCTTCACTCTCTCCTGTTGAAGCTGTTCCACTGTGGACAAATACTGTCCCTTTGGGCCAGAGAGAGAACAAGCATGAGAATGACCCTGTAGCCTGATGGTTTGAGCACTCACCTGGGACCAGGATCCAGTCTCCCTGCTCCATTAACTTATTACAATGATTTATCCACAGTGGAACAGCTTCAGCAGGAGAGACTGAGGAAATCCCACATCAGAATATCCCAAAGCCTGACGGCGAGTGCTCTTACCTGAGAGATGGCAGAGCACCCTTCTCATCAGGTGGAGGTGTGGCTTTAACTTGAGGGGCTCCCACCTCCCAAGTGATGGAGTTTCTCCTCCCCACTGACTTCTTGCAAAATATACTTTAGGTGCCCATTACAAAGAGGGTTTACAGCTGAGAATTGCTAGCAGAAATAGGTGCCTCTCTGCAGCCCAGATTTAGGAACCTAGCTCTGACAGGAGTGGGGCTTAGGTAATACCCTTCCCACTAGCTAGCTTAGCTGGCTCCCTAAGCATGATGGCATCCGTGTGTAAGCAGAGTCAGGATGAGCTCTATCCTGACATCTGGTGGTGAATTATGGCGAGTGTGGAAAAGAACTCCAGGGGCTGATCTTGTTTGCATAGGCACACCCACTCGCCGGGCATGAAACAACAGCAACTGAAAGTGGTTACTTTGGCTGGTGTGGGATCCCCAGTTTCTCTGTTATTGGGGCAGGAAGAATAAAGTTTGTTACCCTGATTCTGTGAATCAAGGCCAGTGGGACTGTTGTATGACAGAAGGACTGAGTGAGTCCTTCACCATTACCTAAGTAGCATTTGCTTGTCAAGGGGCATGGGTTACAAAACCCAGCGAATTGAGAGAGGTTGGGGGCAGGTATTGGTACTTGGTGGTGTGGGTCCCTTTTGTGGGCCTGAAACACCAATTGCACCTTCTCCTTTCTTCACTGTTGAATGTCAGAGCTAACGTTGATTCCCTTAGGAGTCTAGTTACAGGCTGCTGAGCTGAGTTCACTTTGGGCCACTAGTGCACCAGCACTGGGGCTCCCCTACTATGAGCCGAAATCACTAAGAGCTGAAATCACAAAAGAGCTAAAGTTACTAAGAGCTGAGATCACTGAGGCTGTGTTAACTAGTGGGGGAGCCTGAAGCTCTATTGCTAAGCGGCTGGCGGAGCAGTTTGCGGGGACGGCTGGAGGAGCAGCTAGCCGAGTGGAGCCTCGCGGGGACGGTTGGAGCGGAGCGGAGCGGAGCTGAGAGGCTCACAGGTCGGTGAGCAGAGCAGCTGGACGAGCAGCTGGCAGAGCGGAGCCTTGCGGGGACGGTTGGAGCGGAGCCGAGCGGCTCACAGGTCGGTGAGCGGAGCAGAGCAGAGCAGAGCGGAGCAGCTGGCAGAGCAGAGCAGTTCGTGGGACGGCAGGAGCGGCTCACGGGACAGCAGGTGGAGTGGAGCAGCTCGTGGTGAAGGCTGCGGCGGAACCCCACGGAGAGGTGGCCGGTTGGTCTCGGATCACGTAAGGTGCCCCTTAACACCCTGTGCAAACCCCCCCGAACTCTGGGGCTGAACTGACCAGGGACAGAGACTTTGGGGGGTTGTTGGACTTTTGGGACTTTGGTGATTCTTGGGTTGCTGGACCCAAGAGACTTTGGGGTTGTTGGACTTTTGGGACTTTGGTGATTCTTGGGTTGCTGGTTTCAAGAACCAACGGGAAAGGACACGGCCCAATTTGCTGGGGTGGGTCTTCGCTCATGGTTTGGTCTATGAACTCTAGTTGTGGTGTTTTCCCAATTTAATGCTATGTCGTTTACCTCATGTTATTAAACATTTTCTGCTACACCGAGGCTCTGTGCTTGCGAGAGGGGAAGTATTGCCTCTTCGAGGCGCCCAGGGGTGTGTGTAAGATTTTCCCAGGTCACTGGGTGGGGGCTCGAGCTGGTTCTGTGTCACGCTGTTGGGAAGGGACCCCTATGTACTGAACCCGGCCCTTGCTGCTATCAACTTGGCCTGGCAGAAGGGTTACACGTGAATCACAATTTAAGATGTCTATCTCTCCACATTCATTTTGGGTGCCCAACTCAGGCTTTGTGAATCGCAGTATGTTCCTGAGTGTCACAACCCTAAGTGTCTTTGTGAATCTAGGCCCTTGTCACTCCTCCCCTTGGATTCCAGTCACTGACTTCCTCTTGCCTTTCACATCAAGCTCAAGCTTCTCAGCCTCTTCTTCAACCCTGTTCTCCATTGTTGTTCCCTTGTAACTCATCTCAGCTCCTTTGTTTCACCAATGAATCCTAACCACCCTTGCATCAGTGGTGTGCTGTTGTCATATGCAAGGCATGCATTCATGCTCCAGGACTAGCTGTGCCCATGCAATGCTGTTGTTTGGCCCCTGAATGCACAAACAAAAGGCGTCCTCCACACAGCATGATCTTGCATATAAGGTCACGCTGTACAGAGGATGCCATTTTGCATGCAAGGGTACAATTGCAGACTTGACTTAATATCTCTGTGCAAGGCAGTGGCTTGCATAATCTTCTTTGCTTTGCACCCTCTATGCAGCCATCTGCCACTAGAACTAGTCCTGTGTGCCATTTCACTTCTCTTCATTCAGTGACCTCCTTAAAACTCACGTCAGGAAGTCCATTAATGCTAATTCATGTCATTAAAAATCCTGTCATCCACTCAAATAATAACTAGCATATTTTGATAGATCTTTCTTGTGGATATCCCAGGGCATTTTGGGATTGATTGATCTTGTCTGCATGTTTAGACTGTAAGCTCTTCATGTCTTCTTTTTGTTTGTTCTATCAAAAGCATAGTGTTGGCATCTAACAAATAAGAATAATAAACTATATTTTGCCAGGCCTGAGATGACAGTGTCCTTCCTAAGGTTATATGACATGTATAACTGATAGTGTACTTTTTTTTCCTGAACAAGGATTGCTTTTCAGAAATATTCTCATTTTAAATTGCTAAAAGCTTCTATTTTTGTGTTTATTAATAAAACAATTCTCTGACTAAAGCTATTAAAACAATATACTTAACCTGACCCTCACCTCAGATAGCTGGCCTACAGGACTACAAATCTGGGACCTTTCTTCTGTTTTCCAGGAAAGTCATGCATGGGCTGCTGCAACCTTGAGATGGGATTGGACCATAAAAATAACATAAACAAAAGCCAGAGACGTCGGTGTTAAAGATATAGCCATTTTTCAATTATGTCATTGCAATAATACTAAGGGTATGTCTACACTACGAGAGTAGTTCAATTTTACTTAAATCGAGTTTGTGGAACCGATATTACAAAGTCAAACGTGTGTATCCACACTAAGGACAGTAATTCGACTTTGTGAGTCCACACTAACGGGGCAAGCATCGACATTGGAAGCAGTGCACTGTGGGCAGCTATCCCACAGTTCCCGCAGTCCCCGCTGCCCATTGGAATTCTGGGTCGACCCCCAGTGCCTGCTGGGGCAAAAAATGTGTCGATGGTGGTTTTGGGTAACTGTCGTCATCCAACCGTCACTCCCGCCCTCCCTCCCTGAAAGCGCCGGCGGGCAATCAGTTCGCGCACTTTTCTGGTGAGTGACAGCGCGGACGCCACAGCACTGTGAGCATGGAGCCCGCTGCAATCATCGCTGCAGTTATGGCTGTTGTCAACACCTCGCACCTTATCATCCACCTTTTCCAGCGGCAGATGCTGAGAAATCGGGCGAGGAGGCTACGGTAGCACGGTGAGGACATTAAGTCTGAGAGGGGCACAGACCTCTCACAAAGCACGGGACCCTGCGCCGTGAACATCATGGTAGCAATGGGTCATGTTGATGCTGTGGAACGACGATTCTGGGCCCGGGAAACAAGCACGGACTGGTGGGACCGCATAGTGCTGCAGGTCTGGGATGAATCACAGTGGCTGCGAAACTTTCGGATGCGGAAGGGAACTTTCCTGGAATTTTGTGAGTTGCTGTCCCCTGCCCTGAAGCGCAAGGACACCCGGATGCGAGCAGCCCTGACTGTCCAGAAGCGAGTGGCCATAGCCCTCTGGAAGCTTGCAACGCCAGACAGCTACCGGTCAGTCGCGAACCACTTTGGCGTGGGCAAATCTACCGTGGGGGTTGCTGTGATGCAAGTAGCCAATGCAATTGTTGAGCTACTGCTGTCAAAGGTAGTGACCCTGGGAAACGTGCAGGTCATCATAGATGGCTTCGCCGCGATGGGATTCCCAAACTGCGGTGGGGCTATAGATGGAACTCACATCCCTATCCTGGGACCGGACCACCAGGCCAGCCAGTACATTAACCGAAAGAGCTACTTTTCAATGGTGCTGCAAGCACTGGTGGACCATAGGGGACATTTTACAAACATCAACGTTGGATGGCCGGGCAAGGTTCATCACGCTCGTGTTTTCAGGACCTCTGGTCTGTTTAGACGGCTGCAGGAAGGTATTTACTTCCCAAACCACAAAATAAGTGTTGGGGATGTGCAGATGCCTATAGTGATCCTCGGGGACCCAGCCTACCCGCTAATGCCCTGGCTCATGAAGCCCTATACAGGCGCCCTGGACACTGAAAAAGAACTCTTCAACTACCGTCTGAGCAAGTGCAGCATGGTGGTGGAGTGTGCTTTTGGACGTCTCAAGGGGAGATGGAGAAGATTACTGGCTCGCTCTGATCTCAGCGAAACCAATATCCCCATTGTTATTGCAGCTTGCTGTGTGCTCCACAATCTCTGTGAGAGCAAGGGGGAGACCTTTATGGCGGGGTGGGAGGTTGAGGCAAATAGCCTGGCTGCTGATTACGCCCAGCCAGACAGCCGTGCGATTAGAAGAGCCCAGTGGGACGCGCTGTGCATCCGGGAGGCTTTGAAAGCTAGGTTCCTCAGTGAGCAGCGTAACCTGTGACTACTACGTTTGTTTAAAGAGAAGCTGAACCTGCCCCCGTTTCTTTACCCAGTTAATGTTGACTATCCTCTCCAGTTACATACCCCCTTCACCCAGTTCCCCCCCCTTCCAACACAAGTTTAAAAATAAAATAAATGGAACTTTGTTAATGAACACCGTTTTCTTTATTACGGATTTCGCGGTAAAGTGTTGAAACTGGGACGCAGACTGTGGTGGGGAGTGGGCGTAGTGATGGAAAGAACGCTTCTAAACTCGAGGAATGACAGGCTCCTGCTCCTACAGCGGTCCGCAGTGGTGGACTGGTTGTTTCAACGGAGCCTGCCACCCCTCCTGTTCGGGACTCTGTGTGTGGGGGCTATGTGACTTTGTGGCAGGGGAGGACGGTTACAGATCCCCTGCTGCGTGGCTCTGTAATCCAGGATAAGGAACGCTGCATAAGATCTCTAACCGCCCTCCCCCGCCACAAAGTCACATAGCCCCCCCCCACACAGAACATGAAAACCAGCTCCCAGACTGACCAGGGTGCCTAGTGACTGCAATGTGTGTGTGACCTTCTGCTGAACCTGCCCCCGTGTCTGTACCCTGGTAAAGGTGACTGTCCCCTCCAATTACCAACCCCCTTCCCCCCCTTCAAACACACTCTCCTCTAAAAGAGCATGACGGAAACAGTAATTAACAGAAACATATTTTTTATTAGCAACTACACAGTTAGGGGATGAAACTGGGATGGAGGCTTGGGTGAGGCGGGAAGGAAAGGACTTATCAAATTTTTGGGAATGAGAGCCTTCTGGTACTAGAGCAGTCTGCAGGGGTGGAGTGACAGTTTTCACGGCCCCTGCCGCCCCTCCTTCTTGGGACTTTGGGTGAGGGGGGTATGGGACTTTGTGGCAGGGGAGGGCGGTTAGAGATAGACTGCAGCGGGGCTCTGTCCTCCTGCCTCCGGTTCTGCAGAACATCCACAAGGCGCCGGAGCGTGTCCGTTTGCTCCCTCATTAGTCCAAGCAGCGTTTGAGTCACCTGCTGGTCTTCCTGCCGCCACCTCTCCTCCCGTTCGCTGTGTGATCGCTGGTATTGTGACATGTTCTCCCTCCACTGGGTCTGCTGGGCCGCCTCGGCTCTGGAGCAGCCCATAAGTTCTGAGAACATGTTGTCCCGTGTCCTTTTCTTTCTCCGCCTAATCTGTGCCAGCCTCTGGGAGGGGGATGCCGGGGTAGGTCAGGAGACAGTTGCAGCTGTGGGATGGGAAAAAGGGAGTGAATTCCTCACAAAGATAAATTTTTGTGAACAATGAACATAGTCTTTCTCTGTGAACAAGACCATGCACAGCACCTATCACATGCGCACTCAGGACGAGGTCGAATTTTCGGCCTTCGCATTCAGTGCCTGGGGTCTTGCAGTGGAGATCAGACAAGCGGGGCAGGACAGCGGAATTCGGGTAGCAGGCTGACATGGTAAGCCATAGACTTTTGGCTGCTTAAAACTTAAATTATAGCAGTGCCCTCCTTTCATGTTCAGAGCAATGCTCTTACCATTGGCCAGTTCCTGCTACCGGCAATCCGGCAAGCATGAACTCTGCCCCTGTCCCACCCCCTCGCGGCTGTCCCCGGGAAAGATCCCTGTATGCTGCCCCTCTCCCGCCTCCACCGCGTGGCTGTAAACCACCGGTTACAGTTATGTAAAGGAACAGGCAATCAGTCCCAATAGTAACATTCCCCTAATTCAAAGCAGGTCACCATGAGCGACATCACTCTGCTGAGGATTTCGGAGACAGAGAAAGACTGCATGCTGCGTGAAAGCCAGCAAAAACCAGGGCCGTATGCCGCCATGCTCTGCAAGGCAATGATCCCAGAGTACTTGATGATAGCCTGGCGCGGAAAAGTTTCCTACCACGGAGGACACAATAAGGCTGCTCTCCCCAGGAACCTCATGCAAAGGCTTTCCAATTACCTCCAGGAGAGCTTCGTGGAGATGTCCCATGAGGATTTCAGCTCTATCCCCGGACATATAGACCTTATTTTCCAGTAGCTGCACTGGCAAGGACTAAACAGTAGAGCGCCTAGGGCAAACTAATCATGAAAAACCCATTGTTAATATTCCTGTTCTGTTCAAAATAAATGTTTACATGTTTAAAACACTTACCGACTGATCCTTCCCCTGATTCAGGGTCCGGGTTAACGCCTGGGGAGGATTGGTAGGGGATCTCTGTGAGGGTGATGAAGAGATCCTGGCTGTCGGGGAAATCAGCGTTGTAAGCGCTGTCGACTACCTCGTCCTCCTCATCTCCTTCCTCATCTTCCCCATCCGCTAACATCTCTGAGGAAGCGGCCGTCGACAATATCCCATTCTCAGAGTCCACGGTCAGTGGTGGGGTAGTGGTGGCGGCCGCACCTAGAATGGAATGCAGTGCCTCGTAGAAACGGCATGTCTGGGGCTGGGATCCGGAGCGTCCGTTTGACTCTTTGGTCTTCTGGTACCCTTGTCTCAGCTCCTTGATTTTCACGCGGCACTGCGTTGCATCCCGGCTGTATCCTCTCTCTGTCATGGCTTTTGAGATCTTCTCATAGATCTTTGCATTCCGTCTTTTCGATCGCAGCTCTGAAAGCACGGACTCATCACCCCACACAGCGATCAGATCCAAGACTTCCCGATTAGTCCATGCTGGGGCCCTCTTTCTATTCTGAGATTGCATGGTCACCTCTGCTGGAGAGCTCTGCATCGTTGCCAGTGCTGCTGAGCTCACCACGATGTCCAAACAGGAAATGAGATTCAAACTGCCCAGACAGGAAAAGGAATTCAAATTTTCCCGGGGCTTTTCCTGTGTGGCTGGTCAGAGCATCCGAGCTCGGACTGCTGTCCAGAGCGTCAACAGAGTGTGCACTGTGGGATAGCTCCCGGAGCTATTTGCGTCGAATTCCATCCACACCTACCCTAATTCGACATGGCCATGTCGAATTTGGCGCTACTCCCCTCGTTGGGGAAGAGTACAGAAATCGAATTTAAGAGACCTCTATGTCGACATAAATAGCTTCGTTGTGTGGACAGGTGCAGGGTTAATTCGATTTAACGCTGCTAAATTCGACATAACCTCCTAGTGTAGACCAGGCCTAACTAAAGGCCAGATTCTTCCTTCTTAATACACACTCTCTACTCCCACAGATTACATGGGTAAAGGGACTGTTCACAGTAGGCAAGTTAAGTATATATGTAAGTGTTTGCAGGATTGGGGCCTAAGATGCTGCTTTATTTTATGGTCCATAGTAACTTTTCAAAGTTCTACTTGCCCCCCACTAATTCTCTTTTTCCATAAGTTTTTACAAAAAAGAACTACAGAAAGTTTATTTCCCACCTCCACCACCCTTGCTGTAAAGCATAAACCAAACTTAGAGCAATGCTACAAGGAATCTCTGAAATACACCTAGAGAACTATTCCTCCGACCATATTTCATTGAGAGGTATAGATTTCCATATCAGTCCTATCACAGGTACTATGTCAGGCATTCACCCCACTTTCTCTTTGAGAACAAGATCTCCCTTAGATTCTTCTGACAGCATCTCACAAGAATCTTCTTGAGTTCCTGAGGGTTCACAATCCAAATAGAATTATCCAATTCTACCAACCAGAGAATCCAATTGCCAGTTATGCTAGGAGAATTTTCCAATGCTCCTGAAACCATGTGTAAAAAGCGGTTATGCTGATGGCGAAGTGGGAGGAGGAGAGAAATGGAAAAGTGTCCCGATTGTCTTGCTAGGAGTTTTGTCAGTTTTTCCTTTAGTTGAAGAGCCTTTGTACTATTTGTAGCCACATACTGACAGCAGACACCAGCTCGACGAGACAGTACATCAGCCTGCCCATTTTTAAAATACCTAATTGTACCCAAGTCCAGTAAATATAATGCAGCTAATGTAAATACTTTTGGAATAAAGAAATGAAGAGTGCGGTGGTGGAGATTTGTGGGTTAGTGAGGTGAATTTTACCTTTGCTTTGCAAAGAATTCCCAGGTCAATGCAGTGGCACAGCAGCATTCCTTTTCTAAATATGTAACAATATTTAACAGTAATTTAACAGGAAGTCTGCAGCTTTCAACCACTGTGATTATCTCAGCAATGTGACTAGTTTCACAATGCTGGTTTTAATCAAATTGAATCCATCAGAATTACTCTTAAGGAATTCATTAGGCTGTCACACTGTTTGGGGGATAGCATGTCCATCTACAAACTATTTCTTCTTGATCATCAAAACTTTTTATACTGCTAAGTTGTGTCTCATCTTCTATATATTTCCATGATTTGAAAATATATTTCTACACATTAAAGTAAGGAACTGCACTTCATTCGAGAAGTTGTGAGGATGTTAAATGAAACACTGAAATAGTAGGCAGGACAATTATAACATGGGGCTTCCTGAAGCTCACTGATGACAATGGAAAGTCTCCCATTCATTCCAATCTGCTTTGGGTGAGGGCCTTAACCACTGAAACACTTTGCCCTTGGATCTATAGCTACAGGGGTAGCAAAGTAAAAGTCAGCCAAGCTTGCAAAATGTGAGTTGATTGAGTGATATTGTAATGTGATTAGTTTTAGGGAGGCTAGAGAATTCTTCAGCATGGTCTGTTTATTACAGTGATCCTTTATTGGTCTGTATCCAAAATTTTAGATGGACAGGGAAAGCATGGCAGTGGCTAAGAACAATATCATCATGGTGAAGGAGCGCATAGAAAAGGAGAGAGATGCAGAGGCAGCTCATGGATGCCATCCTCAGTCAGAATGCCCTCCTGCAAAACATGCTCCTGCAAGGCCAGAAGGCCCTGTAATTTGAGGCCCAGACATGTCTTTCAGCCCCTGAACAATGTTGGCTACTGGAACCAGCAACAACCCCTAACTGCCACATCCACCCAGCAGTGCTATCAATGGCTCCCATTCACCTCTCAGATCCAACCTCTGGGCACTGAGGACACTTGCATTTGGGAATCCAGCTCTTTTGAGCTCTGCAGTGCCCCTGACAATTTTGAGCCACGGACGCTCTATCCCAGAACCCATGTGGACAAGAAGAGGCAGAGGTAGGGTGTAAACTCACCTGTAACTTTATGCCCCACTCTCTCCCCACAAAATTGTGTATTTAAAATGTTCTTACTGTTGTACTTTGAGTTCTGTTTACACGCTTGCGTTCATTAAAAGTTTGTATATAGTTGGTTATTTTATAGATTGGTGTTGTGCACTGGATATACCCCAACACCCCTGTGGGGCATTATGGCAGTTCAGCCAACTCCAAATAACTGCTCTTCTCCTCAGTGTGGTATGACCTAATGGTCAAAGACAGAGGACCTGTCTTTAGATTCAAGGCAGTGCGGCCTAGTGGCCTACATCTTTGAGGAGCCCCTCTAGCTCAGGGTAGTATGGAACAATTATCTGAGTCAGAGGGGCTGTCCTTAGAGTCAGGGCAGCGAGGCTTAATAGCCTACATCTGTATGGTGGCTCTTTAGCACCGGGCATTATGGCCTAGTGGCCAGAGTCAATAGGCCCACTGTAGCAGGGTGGACACCTGCTCCTGCCTGGAAGGGCCTGAGATAGCCCAGGGAGCAGGCAGCGTGAAGGCTGACCTGGTCGGGGAAAGTGGCTGCAGCTGGTGCCATGCCCCAAACAGCCTCAGCAGGCCCTATAAAGGCAGGGAGCCAGGAGCTCCTGCCAGAGTCTCTCTCTGAGTGGAGACACACACGCACGCACGCACGCACGCACGCGACCGGGCTGCAGGGAGCTAGACACAGGGTACCTGTAGTGGAGCAGGGCTGGGAAACTCCAGCCTGGAAAGCCCCAGGCTGCGGCCTAGTATTAGGCCAAGGGGTACTGGGGGTTGCAGAGGGCAGCCCAGGGCTAGGCCAAGGTAGCAGGTCCAAACCCCCCTTGCCAGTGATGAGTGGCCTATACTGCAGTCTGCGTCAGGAAGCTGGGGCTAGTTGGTGAGTGGCAGTGGCCTTGTGCTGAGGCAAGGTGGGGATAGTGGGTGGGGGTTCCCCAGAGAGGGGAGACCCAGATCTGTGGGGTACTGCCAGGGGGCAGCATCCCAGTAATAGGGGCACCGGGGTCCTGGGAGGGACACGGGGGCCAGTGGAAGAGGATAAGGCAGATCACTGGCCTGCAGAGGGCGCTCCAGGGGCTGGTGAGCAATTCCCTGGACGACCAGCAGGAGGCGCCGCAGGGGTGAGTCCGGACCTTTACACCCACCCTTCAGCACTGGCCGGTATGGCACAGTGGCCAGATTCGGTAGGCCAGCCCTAGTGGCCAAAAAGGGAGTGAACTGCCACTGGGTCAGCAGGGATCCCTCCAAAACACACTGACTCTGTACCACAACTGGATCAATGTCTGGTTCCCCTGGGCAACTTCCTACCTTGCCTTCCTGCTCCATAGTCTACAGGTCCTCTAGTTCTCTGGGGTAGTTGCAAGGCAAAGTTCCTGACGACTCCTTCCCCTCATGGGTTTCCACAGACAGTCGGGTATTCACCTGGGTCTCAGCATGCCTGGTCTTTGTGGTCTAGGGCTCCGACAGCTCCCAGACAGGAGCCTGCAACATATATTCTCTCTCCCCTCCAGTCAGGGCAGACTGAGGTGAGCTGCTCCCTTTTATACTGTGATTCCATCTGGAGCATGCCCACAGGGGAGAAGGGGTGTGACGTCCTCAGTCTTTAGATCTCCTAGTGTGAGGCAGGATTATCCATCACAATTGGTTAGTTAAATGTATTTCCAGTTATATAGATAATTATTTTTCATTGGTTTCATTAAAACATTATCACTGACTTTTTATTGTGGTTTTTTTCATAATAAAAACCATTCACAGTACAACACAGAAAATTCTTTAAAGATGAAATAATGCATGGGTTTTGCAAGACTACATGGGGAAGACCACAGTGCTCACAATGTCTTTATCCCAACAGGCTAACATGTTCAGCCATGAAACTTAAAATATGAACAATAGACATCCCGGACAGAATTTGCCAGAATTTGTTTGTGTTCTCTGTGGGGCGCTTTGCTGGCTGCTCAAACCTCTGAGCTAGTCTCCACATTTCAGCATCCCCCTCTGCCACAGGTTTCTTATATGGTCTTAGGTAAGTCACCTAATCTCTCTGGGCTTCAGTTGCCCACCTGTAAAATGGGGTAGTACAACCTTCCTTCCTTCCATCCATTGTCTGTCTTGCCTATTTAAATTGTAAGGTCTTTGAGACAGGGATTCTCTCTTACTGTGTGTTTGTACAGTCCCTACACAACGGAAACTTGATCTTGGCTGGACCCTGCGGGCACTCTTGTAAAACAAATAAATTGCTAAAAAGAAAACTATTAAACTAAGATTCTAAACTGGTCACAATTGCCAAATTCAGAAGGGCTGTGAATGAATCCTCAATGTCAGATATTTACACGGTATATTTCAGATGAATTAATTAATGGTAAACCCAAATGATTCCACGTGTTATCAAGAACATCCTCTGCTGTGAATAACTCAACAACAGAACATAAGGGTCCGTTATTTTTATTCACTATCACTATCTGGAACTATTGTTAATCCTAAATCTTAAAGTTTTATTATTGCCATCTTTTTAGACTTTAGCCAGCTCAGCATTTCTCAGCATAATTATTGGTTGTGCAATTGGAATGTTAACGTGCAGTATTTCTGTGTAATTGCATTCTGTGCTTTACCTCAGAGCTCCCTTTTCAGCTGCTAAATTGAACTACAACCCTCTGTGGTATTGTTTGTGGAAAATTCCATATGGTTTTTTTAAAAGACTTTTGACCTAGATTCCTTAATGTTTTCCTAAAGAGACTTTTCCAGACTTTACCTAGAGACTTGTTAGGCAAAACACACAGGAAATCAAGGAAAATTACATTGTGAAGTTTTGTTTTCTGAAGTAAAAGATCCCACAATCAGAAGAAAAAGCAACTCTGCCAAAAAGTGGCCACTGTACAGTATAGCCATAGGCATCTACATACTCAATAGCCATAGTTGTTATCACTATCAACAGAAACAATACACAAACCTGTATAAACAGCAACCACAAGGAGAAGGAAATGAGTATTTTTTTTAACTGAATAGAGCTGCATGAGAAATGTCCTTGAGAATTATTTACTTCATAACTGTCAGTGCAGAAGAGTGATCGGAAGCAGGGCCTAGCTAGCAATTTATAGGTTTCTCTCTCTAATCCTGAAATTGATTTTTCTTTAGGGTTTTGACAAAGATAACTCTAAGACCACATTTAAAATATCTATTAATTTATAAGAAACCCCTCATCAGCCAGTGGTTTTACCTGTGTTTGCAGCCACCTTTGTCATTTTAAAAAAGTGATAGGTTTCTTTCTCAAAGTCCCATTGAATACATACATTAATATGTAATTGTATTAAATTTAAAAAAAATATTCAAGTCTCTGATCTCAAGTTACATTAGGATTTTTTTAAAGACTCGTTTGACCTTATGGTTGGCATGTCAGCAAATTAGATTTAGGTATTAAAGCTCCCAAGAGTTCTAATTATGGCTTATATGTATATTCTGCAATTCATTAAAAAAACATGCTTTATAACAGCATCAGTATATACTTATTTGCATGTCCATCAAAATGTGATCTGAATAATCTAACTTTTACAGAATAGCTTTAATTTTTCTGATGTATTTAGATGTTTCATAAATATTCATAACTATTATTCACTGTTGACAAGCATTTTTTGAACAGTCTGGACAAGAATAATTTACATTCATTTTTGAAGTAGCTGGAACTGATAACTGGACTGCTCAAGAACATCTAGAAATATGAAATATGATCCTTTTAAAAAAAATAACTGAGCTGATTGCCCCAGGTATGACATCTATGGAGGACAACGAGATTACAGACTTGGGACAGTAATGAGAATGGCTTATGTTTGCTATTCCTCATTCACATTGCAAACTTGTCATGAAAATGGATTACCTGCAGTTCTGTGCTATTTTCAATTTTTGTCTTGTCATGATAATAAGACATCAGAAGTTCAATGTGCAGTATAGCCTGTGAAATACAATAGTATATAAAGATGTGTGGATATTAAAATACTTGCTGCTGCAACCTTTTCCCTTATACCCATGTACTCACCAGGCTGCCAAATCAACATCACTGGCGCTATTGCCTACTGCATTTTTGTTTCTGGGAATTACATTACAGCTCTGAAAGAGAAATAGACATCTTCTTCAGAAAGGTGAGAAGTAAAAAAATATTATGAGTTGTGGGCTACCTCTAAGTCTGGGTTTACCCAAACCTTTGCAGTGTATCTCCTACGTGCCAAATTAGAAATGATGTACTACTTGACATTGGCAATAATCTGTTTTAGTGGTATGACCATTGCTCTCCTTAATTAACTAGGGTTCAGTCTTACAAGGTACTGAGTGCCTCTTAAAAGATGATGAGTGTCCTTGACTTCCATTGACCTCAAGGAGGTTGTCAGTCCCTTGACTGGATCCTGACACTTTTGCTAACTTGTAAGGACAAAGAATATAATATCCAGCTAACTGAGACATAGAATATCGAGGATATCAAATGTAAACATTCAAGAGAGATGTTGGCCATGACATCTTCCTATCCCACTCTCATCAGTCTTTTCCATCTCTAAATTCTGGAGTTAGTCCATTCCCCTAATGATGAAGGTTTGTTCCTTACAAAACAGTGCTTTGCCCAATATAATTTTAAATATCCTCCGGAATGGTGCTTCCATAACTTCAGCTGGGAAACTATTCCACTGTCTTATTGATCTCACTCTTAGGAGGTTTTTCCTGATACTGGACGAATTTTTCAAAAATAGGAGCATAAACTTAGGCTCCTAAATCCATATTTAGGCGCATACAGGTGAAATTATCATAAATTCCTAAGGGCTAGATTTTTAAAGGTGTTTAGGCACCTAGTGATACAAATAGGCCTAGACAGATTTAAAAAACAAAAACAAAAAACCTAGCATATAAATTCTATCAATTTCAATGGGAGTTAGGTGCCAATGCACTTTTGAAAATTCCACCAGGTGCCTATCCACATCAATAGGTGCCTAAATATATCTAAAAGTTTGGCCCAAAAGACTTATGAGCACAAGTTTCATTGAAATAAATATTTAGGTGCTAAATACCTTTAGAAATCTGGCCAATGAGACTATTCAGTGTACATAAAGTGAGCAGAATTGAGCCCTAAAATTATAATAAAAGTCTAATTAGTGAATAATTACTTATGTTAAGACTCTATAATTGCAATCTGTGTGTGTTTATACAGTATGTCTATACTCATTAGTAACTGCCTGTAACTAAAATATTTGTATTTCAGTGATCCACTACATTACTTTGTACAACTTTTCATATACAAAACCCATAAAGTACCATTTCTATCAATTAAGCTTAAGTGCATGCACAGACAAACAAAGCTGAAAGAATATTGAATTTGATTTTAAGTCCTCCATAAACCAGGAAATGTAGTTCCCAATCTGCCCGTAATTGACACTATTGTTCCAGGTATTAAAATAAGATTACATATAACATAGTATGTAAGGTCAAACAGCAGGGTCTCAAATTTCTTAACTCTGATTTTTATGCATATGTGTGTATGTCTAAGTAAGGTCCTTACTGTTATTTTAACACATTTAGTTTGTGTTCAATTTCCTTTGCTAGGGGATGAGAACTTTATCGTGAAAGAAAAAAAAATTCAGTGACAAACCTTCTTGTTCTTTAGTTATTTCCTGGATCATATATTTTTTTTCTGGGTCTTTGTGATCCCAGTGAAAGTACAAGTCTGCATGCATCCCCAGTGTATTATGTCAACATCTACAATGAATGAGGACTACAGGCTGAAAGGCTGTCATCCTACCACTGAGTGGAGTTTAGGAGCACAGATAACATTCCATGTGTAATGATAGTTCCTTGCCTGTAAGTACTACAATAGTCTTTAATTACATGATCAGGATATTGCTGTGTTACAGTCCTGTCCTGCAAATGCTCACCCATAACTTGTCCATAACTTTACACACAAGTGTAGTCTCAGTCAATTCACATGGGTGAATGTCTGTGGAATAGGGCTTGAAAGGTCATACTTTGCCATGCACCGCAAAGGAGCACATGCCTAGAGAAAGAACACATGCAGTTTTACCCTTTAGTTCCCTGGCACCTGTGTACAGAGATTAACTATAATCCCATAATCCCAGTCCTTGGTTATTGCCCTCCCAGAGCACAAGGTTCAGGAGATCCCAGCATCTCCTCAAATGTGGTACAAAGGAATAGAGTGCTTCCAAATCAGCTGATGGAGCTGTGCTGGTATGGAGAGATGTATTTGCTCCTTCTGGTGTAACCCAGGGCTGAATCTAACAGGGACCAGCCCCCACTTTGAACCCCTGTTGTCAGCAGGCGGGATTGAACCTGGGACCTCTGAAGCTAAATACATGAGCCTCTACTGCATGAGCTAAAAGCCATATGGCCTTTAACTAAGGCTGTAGAGCACATTAATTAAGCTCTAAGTGGTTTTGGGGCCACTAGATGGGACATAACACCACACCCAGGAGGTGTGTGGATTACATATCCATTACAATAAACTATAGACAGAACTTTATATAATTAAAATATATTTTAAGATGTTTTCATGGTATAAAATACCTAGAGTGATGGCTAGACATTTCAAAGAGGTTTGCTTGTTCATTATATTTAATATATGCAATATAATATATATTGCATTACTAAGGCTTGCAAGTTGCTATGCTGCAGTTTCTGTGGTACAGAGGATTGAAATCTTTGTTACAGTGCACTGGCTCTGTCCTGGTTACTGGGATAAATACAGCAGCATCTAGGAACTGATACTGTTTGGATTTTTCCATTAGCTTCCATAGGAGCAGGATTGGAGCTATAACTAGCATTAGTTGTGTGTGTGTTTGTTTCTTCAGAAATGATTATAGCCGTGTATTTTTTGAGTTCCTTAACTCAAAAATAACTCCACTAAGGAACCTCAAACTTTCAGAAAATTGCTTCTCTCTGATTTAAGAATAAGCATGAGAAATTTCAGGCCTAAGGGAGCTTTTCTGTGAAATTTAAACACAAAGAGGTGAAAAAATTGGGTTAATAGAGGTAAATGTGTCACAACCTTACTTATGGAGTCTTAACTATTGCACCAGAATGTAAGCACGTGTGTGGTACTTCTAAAAATATGTCATTAGGAGAGATGTTGTCTCTCCAAACTATATTTAAATGTACAGTAGAATATTTGTGCAAGCTAGTTGTTGAAATACATCTGTTTTGATTCTTTGGAAAAGAGAGAGGAAGGGCAAGAAGCTCCAACATGTGTTTATCATGGCACTGACTCAAGATAAGCCTTGAAATTACTTTTTGGTGTACAAACAGTGTGGTTTCCCCATCAAAAGGTTATTTGTTATGAAAGGGCTTTATTCGGTAAAACATTGGGAACATTCACTTTTTAATTAGAGCAGCCAAGCTTCTGACCAGTCTAAGGTCAAAGTTATGGCATTTTATGATGCTTCTTTTCCTGATTATAAAAGAAACAACAAGTGCAGCAGAACCAATTTCATCCCATGAGGATTCCCTACAGCTCAGTTACCCCTTGAAAAAATAAACCATCAACTGTAACACTGAGTGTGCTTTCTTAATGTCTTGAGGACTTGTTTAAACCCTGTGGAGCAGGGAGTTAGCTTATGGTGGTTTTCTCCCTGCTGGCCCTCAGAGTGTTAGAAATTTTTAAAAACACGTTTCATTAATTTCCTCTCCTCGTAGATAGACACCCTTATTTTTAACTCCATTTTTATTTGGAGTTTATTTGCATTTGGTTTTTATTAGTTAAGTAACAGTAGGTCAAATGTCAGAATAGATACCTTTTTCCTTGTGCTTAAGGGAACAGTTTTCTTTTTATTGAACATTATGAGAAATTCTAGAGACAGTAGTAGGACATTGTTTGATTTCAGCTTGTTAGGTTAAATTAATCTTAAGCTAATTAACTTTAAACACTACATTTAAGATCATCCAAACTAGTACATAATCATGTGAGACACTCGAAATATTTAAAATAATTTGAATTCAGTCTTTGTAAAAAAAAAAAAAGAGGTTCAAATTAAAACCAATTTGTATTCTCAGTTGTTGGACAAGCTGATTACATTATACAGGCCGCTTAATGTTATAAGGCATAATGAAACCAGTTAAGGATGTCCTTAATTTTGAACTAAACTGACCATAGTGCATCCATGCTCCTGATATGGAGTTAATGTTCTAAGATGCCTTTCAGGAGAGAGATTACCAATATGCTATGGAAATTTGTTTATGCCATAAAACTATCTCTTAGTCATCAAAACAAGCTATATTGCAGCACAAGATGTACCTTGGAAGGTTAATTATAGACATTTCTTTAAACATTTTTCTGTCTCCATGTTAGGATATTTGTAAGAATTATTTCTGCTAGATTTCATGTGGGACACAGCACATAATACTCAGCTCCAGTATACAATTGTGTAATTCTAACTATATTGCCAATCAGCACAACAGGCATTACATTTCCGGAGAGGAATTTCCCAATACAACATTATTTATGGTTGTCCTGAAGCCTTGCTAATCATGATCTTCTCAAACATGACAAAAAGAAGAAAAAGCCCATATGGCCATCTAGTGTTTACTGTGAGAAATACAGCTCAGCAATTTCTTTTCACTAACATGATTTACCATTTGATAGTGGTTTTCATAGCTTTTCTATAACTCTGAATATATTTTAATGGTGCCTGATATTTCTACTGTCCTGACTGTAACACTGAAATTCACAGAAAACAGGTTTATTTAATAGCTTCAGTTATTTCTATTCCTCTTAACTATGTCTCTCTCTGTCTAGACTTTCAGACCACACTGACCATTATGGTCTCTGAATGCTTTTGAAATATGGATATTGATACCTTACAGCAGAGATTTAAGGGAGTTAGGCGACTACATTGAATTTCAATGGGAGTTGGGTACCTAACTCCCTTTGGCTACATTAAAAATCCCATCCTACATTCTCATATTCTCCAATATTTTTTATTTAGGCCCAAAATCATCTTGATTTATTCACATGTAAATTCCCACTGAAACCAATAAGGACTTTTTGCATGAGTAAAATGTACTGGAGCTGGACTATAGCAAGCATAATTCTCCAAGGTTCTGTTAGCTTTCATCTTCCATTCACTGTAGCTCCCTAGAATTAGTGAGGATTGAGGGCACTCAGTACTCCTCAGGGTTGGGTTATAAAAACTAATAGCTGATGTGTTGAAATATATGCCTGCAAACAATTTGTAAGTGCATACAATGCGACAAGTTCAGGTTCTGCCACACAGAAAAAAGGAATTGATCCTGCTCCCCATACAACCAATAAGAGTTTTGCCATTGACTTTAGTGAGAATAGGAACTAGGCCCAGATTTGCCACAATGCTTATCGATTTTTTGGAATCTTGAGATTTTAATTAGGTAGATGCAAATGTGTTTAAATATAGTAAGAGTCAGTCAGTCTACATCCTCACCTGAAACTTGAACCAGATCTTTTCTGCAGATTCAGAAATGTATAGTTAAATTACCCCATTATTATTTTCATTATTATGTTTCTGTTCCCCTCTCCATTTCTGGGTTACAGACAGAAGCAGATGTTCTGATGAGAGAGGCAGCACCTCTTGTGGCATTTCTGGACTGACTGGAAGCAAAAAGAGCAGAAATTTCACAAGAGAGCATGCTTTTAAAACATTTGATGACCCCCAAGAGCCTCAGAGAAGTTGTGGGTGCTCGTCAGAATTGAACCTCTAAACCTATTGAGATTTAGCCAGCATTACATTTGTCCCTATAGGAGATTTTTCCAAAGAGTTCACTAACTTTCTGTCTTTCAATAAGATATTATGTTGTCTGTCATTGCTATAGACCCACTTTGTGCTCCTACCTGACCTACATATGTCACATTTATCAGTTAGGGTATCAGAATGTTTATGAACTCAAAGTTTGAGTGGGCGTGTTTCTAACATAAGGATGAATGAAGTTAAATGAAATGGGACCACCAGACAGACCCAGCAGCTGATGCAGGATGTGGAATCCAGAGGACTATTCAAAAGGTAGTAGAAACATCTGAGGAGCTTTAGCTCATTGAGTCATCTTCCAAGTCATCACTAAATAGTGTAAAAAACATACAAAGGTCACTATGCTGTCCCCTCTCTGGGTATGTCTACCTAGCAACTAGACACCTGCAGCTAGACCATGCCAGCTGACTTGGGCACACAGGGCTCAGGCTGCGGAGCTGTTTCATTGCAGTGTAGACTTCCAGGCTCAGGCTGGAGCCTGTGAGGTGGGAGGGCCCCAGAGCTCGGGCTCCAACCTGAGCCCAGAAGTCTACATAGCAATGAAACAACCCCACAGCCCAAGCCTGAGTCAGCTGGCACGTGCGAGCCATGGATGTCTAGCTGCTGTGTAGACATACCCTGTTTTCCTGTATGTTGTTAGTTAGATGACACACTCAGCAGTGGTTAGACTTAAAAGAAAGAGGAGATAGCGACTCATGAGAATACCTTGGAGGAAATCAATTTGACAGATATGGCAATGTCCTGTAATATTCTGAACAAACCTTATTGAATTAAATTAAACCTTATTGAATTAAGTTTAAGTATCTTAGGAATTCACTATATTAAGAGTGCAAATGTGTACGTATTATTGTGGAATGGTATGTAACCACTCTAGGGGGGAGACCTGAATAATGTAAACCCTGGCAAGTGGTGTTAGCTTAAAAGGACTATTTTAAGCAAAGTGAACTTTTTAAAGTAAAGTGAGGATGAGAAGGGGACCTTTTCTCTGCTGATCACCTGTTACATGAAGATAGATTAACCCCCCCCCCGCCCCCACACACATTACCACTGTATAAAGAAGGAACTCACAGATTCTCTGGTAGGGGGGTGCTTGTTCTGAGCCAAAGCAGTTATGTACTTGTAACCACCCAAAAATCCCTTGGTGGGATCTGAAGGACTGTTCACCTGCCAGAGCCCTTTTTGGAGTTGAGCTGATCTCTGGTAAGCTTATTAGCATGCCTGTGTCTCTTTATTGTCTTAATATGATGTCTCTGAAATCCTTTACCATAAGAATAAATGTGCTTGCTTAGAAAGGGCTGTGTACTAACTTATAACTCTAGGTAAGTATACTGTATAGTGCCTCTGAAGAGAAGGCAAAGCAGGTCAGCTTAGAAAGTCTGTCTTGCTGTGGAATATCAGTGTTGGAGGGGAACCGTGCAGCCTAGAAATAACACCATCAGGAGGGAGAGCTACATGTCTCCATCCAGGAGAGGTAACGGCTGGGGAACTGAAAGCCTCAGAGTGGTTCCCTTGCTGGATCACAATGGGGAAATACAGGTGGCCTAGCAAAAGGTATTTCCGTAGATTGACCTGACTGGATGTATTTGATGCATGGAGTACTAATAGCTAATGGGATATTAACTTTAGACTCTGGTGCTAGTGAGCTTTGCAGGATGTGATCAATTATCTGGGTGTACAGAAAGGTGATTTGAGGCAGACCTGGAGACGTAACAATGGTTTGGTCTTCATGCGGCAGGCTGTTCTTATCTTGGATGGAAAAGTGGGTATAAGAAACATGTATATTTTAGAGAGGACTTTCTTTACAGAGATTTTATCCCTCTCCCAAATAGAGGTGTGTGGCAAAGTGCTGGGAACCAACAGCTGAGCCACCACTCTGGTCACTTAAACACCAATTAATTCTGCCTGGGGTGGACCTGATAGGGCCTGACTAGAGGATTAGAATGGGCTGGGGCAAGACCAATGAGCAAATTGTCCCATTAACAAAGGAGGTATAAGAAAACCCAGGAATAGGGTGACCATATTTCCCAAAGGGAAAACAGGCCACCATGCGAGGCTCGCCCAAGTCCCTGCCCTCCCCAGCCCAAGCTGCTTGCCCAATCCTCCCAGCCCCCATGCATGGGGCTAGCCCAAGCTGCTCGCCTGAGCCCCCTCCATCATGTGGGGCTGACCTTAGGGGACCCACACACACACACGAGCCGCCTGGTGTCAGGGTTTGCCTGAGCCCCACCATGCAGGGCTGGTGCTGCCAACTCTTCCTCCACCCAAATGTTTCTCTGTGGTCCGCTAAGGGGGCATGCCCCACTTTTTTGGCAAAACTTGGCATTGCCAAAAAAAATTGGCCACCCAGGACAGAGGTTAAAAAGGGAATTGCCCCAGCCAAAAAGGGGATTGCCCCACCCTACAAAGGAAGGAAGTGCAGGGGGGAGGCAGGCAGGCTTTTAGAGCCAGAACCAGCACAAATTTCTAGGAAGAGACAGCTCTTTCCTTTCCTCTCCTTCTCTTGGCAGAAAACCGCGGTAAAATTGAAACTGTAAATAATTATGGTGTATGGTTCAATAAGGTGGTGGGAGGAGCCAAGGTAAAAAAAAACCTGCACTGGGTTATTTAACAACTGAAGGTCTTTGAGTCTGTCTAGACAGAGAAGAAGACAGGAGTGGGATTTCACCCTTTGACAAGGAGGTTACATCAAAACAAAGAAAAACTGAGGTTTTCAAAGCCATTCAGGAGCTTTAGCCATGCATCTTCCAATTGCTTTAATGAAGGATATGTGTCTAAATCCCCTAAACAGCACTAAAAATGTTAATCCCTGTTTCTGTCATTTAACTATGTACTCCCAATACATTCCAAAATATCCTGTATCAGCCATGGGAGAATGGGAGTTAACAATCTACTTGCAGACCATAAGGTATATCTTTTTTTAAATGATTTGTGAGGGGAGCAATACAAATGCCTATGGACTCAACCCTGCTCCTATTCAAGTCTGCAACAGTTTTGCCTGGTTTTAGAGTACACTGAAATGGGAGGAGGAGCCTTCCTCGTACCAGTAAATGCAAGGGAGGATATGTAGGGGAGCACTCTACCCAAAGCAGGGGGAGAAGAGGAAATGTCTCACTGCCCCCCACTTGCTCTTGCCATTACTTCAGTGGAAGTAGGATCAGGCCCAACAGTAGATGCCATAGTATATCATTTACATCAAAAATCACAGTAGGAATAGGAGTCCACCTCTAAGAAATTGCCCAGCATTTTTCTGCAGCCATATTTGAAGAAGGAAGCACCCTATAAAGATTTATGCTTAGGGAAATATATCCTGGAACAACCATATCTTAGGTATTTGTGCTGCTCCCCTGCTACCATTGTGTCCAAGCACCTCATAGTCTTTATCTTCAGAACACCCCTGTGACAGAAAGAAGTACTATTATCTCCTGCTTTCAGTGTGGGATTGAGGCACAGAGACACTGCCCAAGGACAGATGGCAAATCTGTGATAAAGGAGGGATTTAAACCCAAATCTCTTGAGTCATAGGCTATCCCTGGACCATCCTTCCCCCACTAGAGCCACTGTGACTCCATTTGTACTGTACCATGTTGAAAAACACACACATGAAAATGTACTTGTAATATAATAATATTTTTTTAAGAAACTCTATTTTAACTGTTCACTGAATAGTTTTCCCTCCACTTTCTACAGAAATCATAACTCTTCTAGGATCTCACAGCTCTGTTAGAGGCCTCTCATTATATCATATTTACCATATAACTTCCTTAATTGTTTCGATATTTCAAGGTCCTTGTGAACTGGTATTAGTTAAACAACACTTTCTTACAAATTGTGTGGCTCAGGGGATTGGAAATGGGATACAGACTCTTTCACCTCTGGGGCTATGGTTCAAATATCACTTATGTCATTACTAATTAAAGGAACGTGGGAGCCTATCTAAAAGTTCTTACTCTAGTTACTATTTGACTATAGATATATCATAACAACGATGCCAGTGATGCTTCTATGTCTCACTGAAGGAAAATGGATGGTAAACTCCTCTGAGACGGAGTTGGGTGGACAGCTTGGAGAAGTGTGTACTACTACTGCCCATGCTGTACCTTGTCTGTGGCTAGAGAACTTCAGTTCCCAGGGCTGTCAATCCATCACCTTTCAGGAGCATTAAGTTCACTTTAAAAAATTAATTTTAACAGAAAAGGATGTTATTGCTTATACTGAGGTCACTGAAAAGGTGATACCAGTCTCAGTGATGCTAATGTGAAGGTACAGGAGAGATGTGAGTTAATTGCATAGTGACCACTCTATTATTGATTTATGCTCTCCTGACATTTACAGAGAAATAAAATAGAGTTTATATTATGCATACTCTATAGCAAAATATAAGATGTGAAAATTATTGCACAGTAAGTCACTTTTCATTGTCAAAGCTACTGCATATAAAGGGATGATGTTAGGAAAATGTGTATTTTCTCTTCCTGTCATTTCTTCTACTTAAGTCCACCAAATGAACCTATATTTAATTTTACTTTTTTGGGGCAGAGAGTTGAAGGGTGTCTTATCTGCTTCATTGATCAATTCCCACCAACAGTCAATGGCTTTCTGAAGTGTCCTAACTCTGTGACTATGGTCATCATTTTAGTTTAGACCCACACAAGGTCTTACATATTTATTTCAAAATTTGTTGCACATGTTCTCTATTATTGAAAAATAATCAATTATCTCAGGCAGCAGAAGATGCATGAATGATATAGCAATACTAGTCAAAAGGTACTTATCTGCATCATAAGTGACACTTACTAAACTATGAATACAATTTGTCTTTCCCTCATATTTTTTCTTTCCATTTCAATCTGATCAGTAACTTGTAGGTCTCTTTTGTTTACTATTTAGGACATTAGACCTTCCAAAAATAGAAAATTCCTTGAAAAGCTTAATCAAAAGTAGATTTCACTGGATCACATCTAAGGTTTAGCTTCAGTAGCATGCAAGGCAGCTACAGTTAATGGGTCACATGCTTCACTTTTCCATTCCCTATGTTATGCAAGGCAACATGGAGTGGGTAACCAGGAGATGATGCTGTGATATTCAGCTTTCCAAGGGGGAAGCAGGGGAAGGAAGGAATGGAATTCATTTCTTACTGCAACCTTCTGTCATTAAAGTCAGGCAGGATAACAGATGAAGAATTTGGGATTGCATTCTATTCCAGTGGGTCAGCTGTATACATACAGGTTGCACTAATAATAGGTCTCAAAAGGTCTCCATTTCAGGCCCCTGAAAAGATATCTCAGAATTTATTTCCACGCATAGACCCCAACCTCAGCCCCAAGTGCTTACCTACATTCCTGGGCTAGACCTGAGGAGCAGACTGTGTACCTGGGAGTGTGCTCCCCATCAATCTGTGTTAAAGAATAGTATTAAACCAAGACACTGCTGTGAAAATACTGATCTTTCACCTATATAGTACTGTGTTTTCCCATTCACGCTGGTAATTAAAACAGTTTTATACAGTGGAGTCGCATCTTACGCGGGGGTTCGGTTCTAAAGTCAGCGCGTAAGGCGAAAATCGCGTATAGTCAAAATTACCCTTGAAAATCCCTTAAATTGCCCATAAAATACAGTATACTGTACATGGTTTTGTGTATACAACCCTGTACAGTAATATGTATACATGTATAATGTATACAGTAATGTACAGTATATAATAAAGAGTACATATGCAAAATATAATTTTACAGTACTGTATTTTTAATTACAGGGGGTCATCAGGGCTTGATGTCGATCCAGGAGACAGAGGTGACGGAGAGCCTGGGTGACGGAGAGCGAGTCGTAGACGAAGTGGTTGGCTCTGGTTCAGCTTGAGAAGTTGATTGCGTAGGCTCATCTGCTGCTGGTTGTTTTTCCTTGAAAAACATGGTGATCGGCAACTGTCGCTGTTGTCTCTTGAGCTGCTCAAACATTTTTTGATACAGTCTCAAATCGTCTGTAATACTACGTGTGATTTTGAGGCTTTGTTCCATAGAGGAATCGTATTCAGAAATTAAATCATTCAAGTGTTTTGCTGCTTGGAACACTTCAGCAAATTTATGAAGATTCCAACTTTCTGGCTCTTCCTGTTCGTCATCATCATCTTCATCTTCTGTAGGCGATTTTATCAGTTTCTCTAACTCTTCATTAGTCAATGTTTCTCTATGGCTCTCAATTAATTCTTCAATTTCTTCCTCAAGGATATCGACAAAACCATCACCACCCACTTGCCTGGCCACCTGAACAATGAGTTGCACTTCTTTGTCAATGGTCGGGAAACCCTTAAAATCATTCACACATTCTTTCCATAGGTTTCGCCAACATGCATTGACTGTTTCAGGCTTGATTGAATTCATTGCCTGTTTAATATAAGTGATGCAATCGGCAGTGTTGAAGGACTTCCAACACTCCATCACATTAAGATTGGGATCAGCATCCATAGTGCTACGTATCCGTGAGAACGTAAGTCTCGTGTACGTGGCCTTGAAACAGCGAATCAAGCCTTGTTCGAGAGGTTGGAGGATGGAGGTGGTATTGGGGGGGGGAGAAAGACGACTTCAACATCATTATGTGCAAGCCGGAGTGCTGCAGGCTGGCCATGAGCATTGTCTATGATCAGCAACACTTTAAAGTCAAGTCCTTTCTCTTCGAGGTACCGCTTGACCTCCAGAATGAAACACTTGTGGAACCAATCCAGAAATAATGCTGCCGCCACACAAGCCTTTTTATTTGATTGCCAGAACACAGGCAGGATATTTTTGTTCTTGCCTTTTAGAGCACGGGGATTTGCAGCCTTGTAGCGCAAGCCCGGCTTTATTAAATGCCCAGCCGCATTGCCACAAAACAACACAGTCACACAGTCTTTAGCTGCTTTGAAGCCAGGGGCTTGTCTTTCTGATTTCGAAATGTAAGTGCGGGTGGGCATTTTTTTCCAGAAGAGCCCAGTCTCGTCAGCATTAAAAACTTGTTCCGGAAGCTAGCCCTTTTCTTCTATGATTTTCTTTAATTATTCAGGGTAGGCTTTTGCTGCCTCTTCATTGGCAGATGCAGCTTCACCAGTAGTCTGCACTTTTTTGAGGTTGAAGCAGTTTCTAAAACTGTTAAGCCAACCTTGGCTGGCTTTGAATTCCTTCTCATCAGAAGGCTGTCCCTCTTCGGCAGGAGGTTTGAATAGTGCGTAGAGTTTAAGAGCCTTTTCTCGCAATGTGTTGCCATCGATAGGCACACGTTTACGGTTCATGTCTTCCAGCCATAAGTTTAATGCCTTTTCAGCCTTCACTAAAGTCTTATCACACACTTGGCTCGTCACTTTAGCAGTTATTAGAGCACTTGACGCCACGGCTTGACGAATTTCTCTCAAATCTTGATGGCATGGATGCTAGAGTCGTTGCGGCCATATTTACGCGCCACGATGGAGACCAACATACCGTCTCTCAATAAGTCCAACACAGCCACTTTTTCCTCCAGCATTGAAACAGATCACTGTTTCTTTGGTTGAGCACCAGATGAAGTAGTTGGCTTGCGTTTAGGGGCCATGTTGTACAAAAAATACGTATCTTTAAACACTAGAATCACACTCAGTGCGGTGAGATGCTCACACTATGAGAGGCATGCGGGAACTGAGACCGACTGAGGGAACAGCAGATTCATGTCTCCCATCTCACGCTCACTCTGGGGCATACACTCATTGAGTGGAATCACCCGCACTATTTACAGGTATCTTGTTGTTTTTCCTTTTTTTTTTGCCGCACGCGTATAGTTGAATTTGCGTAAGTTAAATGCGTGTATGATGTGACTCACCTGTACTACTAATGGTAGCAGAAGATTATAATACTCCAGAGCTTAACTGTGGTTTCTGAAATATTGCTGAACAGGGTGTTGTGTGTCTTTGCTCTCTACACAACATTAAGAATATGAGGCAACCCCAGGGACACAATTGAGTTCCAAATAATTGTTTGCTAACTATACAAACATACAAGGCCTAGCTACATATAGGCTATGTCTACACTACACAGCACTTACAGGGTATGTGTAGCTACATGCTGCAGTGAAAAACACACCACATCCACACATGTCACTGAAGTGCTCTGGTGGGTGGGAGGCAGCAGGAAAAGGCTTCACTGTGGCAAGGAAAGATTCTGCCAGTAGGGAGCAGCAGTGAAAGACTGAGTCTTTCCCTACTGCTTCCCTGGCTGCCTACACCCTACCAGAGTCTTTCCCCCATTGCTAGAGTCCTTACCTGCAGTGGGGAAGGGCTCTAGATATGGGGAGCTGGCAGAGCTTTGTACTGTGGTGAGGACAGGCTCTGGCTGGAGGAAGCAGCAGGGAAAGATTAAGCCTTTTCACACTGCTTCCCTTGCTGACTCCCCCCTGCCAGAACCTTTCCCTGCTGTCAGAGTCTTTTCCTGTGGCGGGAAAAGGCTCCAGTAGTGGGAAGGCTACACAACTAAAAGTAGCAGTATAAATAGGGAGACATGGCTTGGGCAACTAGAGAGCCTTGTAGGGTATACACTCATGTACATACCCATACCCTCCAGGCATGTCTTCACTCTACTCACCTAAGTTAAACCTCACTGTCTGTACTGCTGTTTATACCCATGCGAGGGGGCTACACAAGTATTTGCTCCACACAGCGCCAAAATAAATGTGCAGCGTAGACATAATCATTATATACAGTTGCTCTGTTAGGATCTGGTGGCTTCTGCAATAAGAATAGAATGGGAGGTCCACTAGAAGGCTCCAAAACTATTTAAAGGGACACTTCTCAGTTACTATGCACTACAGTTTTCCTAATCTATGTCTGCAGTTAATTCACATTCAGGACCAATGAAGCCCATTGCTGACACTCAGGCCTGATCTGTACTAAAGAATTGAACCTTTTGTAATTAAACAGGCTGTATTGAACCAGTTTAATTACAAACAGCTTAGTGCATCTATGCCAGTCATGCTCAATTAGTCTGTTTTGTACCATGTCCACATCAGTATTGTTCTAAACAGTTTCACTTGTAAAGCCTATCCCACAATTCCCAGCTCAGCTCCCAGAAGCAGTGCATTCTGGGAGACTTCATAATGCGCTGCGAGACAGTGCTAGGGAAGACAAATTGAACTGTTTCAGCTTGCTGCATCCATACTGGCAGTAAAATGGTTCACATGAACCAATGAAGCTTTAACTGAATGGCAGTCTGTTTTAAATGGTTACTAGATCATTTGGGCAATTTTTGTATGTTGACCCAAAATCTTATACAAAAATTCTAGGGTCTTTCACTAGGGTCTCTAGTGTAGACAAGGCTGGACTTGACTGTCAGCAAAGAGTAATTTTCTAAGGCATGTCTATGCTACATAAGGAACCATGCCTAATTGAGCCAGTGAAATGGAACCAGTTTAAGCACAAATAGTTCAATATGTGAACACTATCCCTGACAATATTTGTTCTAGACTGTTGCAGTTTTGCCATGCTTCTATGCAAGTGCAGGTTTTTTTCTGTTTCAGTTGCAGTGTTCTCTGGGTTGGAATTCCACAGTTCCCAGCACAACTCCTATGAGCTGTAGATCCTGGGAGGTTTGAAAAGCAACCAGTGCAGAGTAGGACAGTAGTGGGGGAATTAAATAAACCACTTCAGTCTGAATCATTTCAGTGCAATCCACACTGATAAACTAGGTATTTATCTATGCTGAAAATAAGTCGAATCCAAAAGATATTTGGCATGCTCTTTGGATCGCTTTTGTGTGTGGGCATGAGGTGTTTTACAGCTTGCTCAAGTGTACACAAAGCTACAAGTCCTTAGATTGGCTAAACAATACATAATCTCTGGCAGATGGCATTGCCAGTGTTTTCAGAAATCAAATATTGAAGCATTTAAAATAAGAATAATTGTACATCAGTGTGCAATTTTGCAATTTGAAAAAAAAACCTATTCAAATATTTTAATTAATATATATACTGTTTGCTAAATGTTTTGAATTAATGTTATGGATTTTATTGTTCACACAGCTATATAAAATACTCCAGACCATTTGGTTTGTATTGACTTCCTTGGATGAAGCCACAGTATCAACAGATTATTTCTAAATATTATTTGTAGTTGTTTTTATTCGAAGAATTGCTTCCACCGTAGTCCTTCTCTATATAAAACTATCTGGGTATGTTACTTCATTAATACTGTTCCAAGGGACAGTATTTGTTGTTGTGGGGTATCTAATAAAAAAAGTGATGGATATATTCTCCACGCAAGCACTTCATTGCTATTAATATTAATGATAATTTTACTAGATGAGATTTTGACCCCATTCTTTGCATCATCTGAAGCCACACTTTTTTCAGGGGAAGAAATTAACAGAAGTACTGACATGGGTGAAGTTAGGCATACACTTAAATGCTTTCAGGTCTGAGGCCTCAGTCTGTTTATATTCTATTTATGAGAGTGTATCCAAATGACGAACAATCTGTTTCCTTCTGCAGCCCCTGGAGAATGGTGTAACATTATTACACTATGGCAGTGATTTGCTTTCTTTTTTAACTGTTGTAACTGCTATTACAGGAAATTACAGGATTCAGTAGTTCTGTTACATTGTAGATCATATTGTATAGCTTTCCTACACAGGGTGACTGTAAATTTATCTACAGATAGATATAGATATAGTGTGACTTTGTACATTTCTATCTATATTTCTATCTGTATCTATCTCTAGAGATAGAGACCCCCTCCTTTCTTCCTTTCGGCTCCCCTCACTCTTCTATGGAGAAAACTGTGAATTGAGGCTTTTTGATCCTAGAATGAAATCAATGGTAAGGCACGATAAAGGTGTGCTCTTTTAAGCAGGTATTTAACTTCCCTTAGATAGAATGCCATTGGTGTGTGTGCCTGGAAGAGGAGCTACAGAACAGTATCGGGGAGCTTGAGAAAGCTGGCATATCGTTTTCTATTATGCCCACTAGATGGCATGTATAGGTTTCTGAATACCTTGAAGAGTGCGTGCTCTGGCACATTTGGTTCTTTGTCACACTTTAACTACACTGCGTTGAAGTGGAGTTAATTAACTGTCTTGTGACAATTACAACTTTCAAAGTTCATAACGTTAGAAAATAGGGTGGGTGAGAAGGGAATGGCTGGTTTCCCCTCCATAGCTGCTGCTAATGCTGGAAAATAGGGATTCTAAATTAATCTTAAAAAATACGGATACCAATTACCATAAGAAACAGCCCTGAGACTGTTTTGTTTCGGTGTTAGTGCAATAAACTCTTGTAATCTGCAGGTATTAGCATAATCTTCAAAAAATGCATTTAAGATTCTCAACGTCCTTTCTTGTGAGACTCTTAAGAACAAGAAATTCTAGTATTGTCCTATCCTTTGGGGAGTCTGCTCCTAGGCTTTGAGGGGTTCATAATCGTTTTTTGTTTTTTTTGGTAGAGGTGCAATAATGCAATTTCGGTATTAAAAGGAGGCAAGGGAGCACTGAAGATTTTAATACTCAGAGTTACTACACACAGCTTGTTTATTAAACGACAAGGGGGAATCCTATAATTCACACTGAAGTTTCCTTTTCTTCAAATTTGATTTAATGATCTAACTTGAATTTGAAATATTCTGGGGACTGGAATTGGTTTCGAATCATTTGATTCCCCTTGCCTGAAATCTATGGCTCCATTGTGTAGCTGTCCAGGGCTCTGGAAATGAACAACCCAAACCCCAGGTAAGGTTGCAGAAGTGTTCATTGCAGAGAAGGGTGTGTTCTGCAAATACAAACAGCACCCACAGATAGTTGCCAAGGGCACCTCATACATCTTTGCATTACACCTTGAACCAGTCTGCTCCTATCACCTGGTTTTTATTGCACGTACCATAAATGATCGTAAAGTCTGCAAATCTTTCATGGACCCTGGCAATTAATACTTTAGTAAGGGACCTTTACAGAAAACAGCGTTTCTAATGTAGTATTTGAAAACAGCTCAAAGCGGTTTAGGGGCTGCATAATCTTACGATTTATATTCTAAAAAGGTTTATAGCATTTGTACAAATAGCTTAGACTTATTTTTTTTTCTGAGTAAGAAAACACAGAAGGGCTTGTATCAGGATCCCAAGTGCTCTGGAATCAGCAAAACTGAATGCCCAAAAGAACCTACTAGGTTAGACAAGGGTTTCTATTTATGGTTTCAAGTAACTAAACAAAAATTGTTGTCTCTTTGAACCGGTTTGGTCCTGATCATTTCCTGTATTTCACTTTTCAAGCCAGCAGCAATCCGTGACCCTAGGTGGCTGCGGTTCTTGTCAGCCGTTTACATGGCACTCGGGGCTCCTTTCACAGCTCTGTGTGCTAACAAATAGTAGGGGTTCCTGTGAAGAATTCAAGGTTTTGTAAGAAAATCTCCTACGCTGAGATGAACAGTGCACAGCCCCGATGAATTATTTCCAAGGGATGGATCGGTAACAGGAAAAAACAGCCCAGGGAAGCGGAAGGATCAGTGCATCGACAGTTGCTTCACCTGCAGGTTAATGATCCTGGAGTTAAAACAAAAGAAGCGGCTAAACACCCATGCAAAGGCTATTCAGATCGGGGGCAGTCCGATAAGTGAGCATGGCTGACTCCTGCCCCCTTTCTGATGAGCTCAATAAGCTCCCCCGGTTGAGGTCACAAGCAAAATGCGAGCGCTTGTCCGGGCAGGAAAACAGCCACGTCCCGTGGCAGACCTGCGAAAATAAACAATCGTTTTAAAAAGTGGATGGCAGCCCCCTGTTAAGGGGCGGTCGGGGCGGTGATGGAGTGAGTTGCTGGACGGGGGATGCCGGGGAGCGGCACATTCATTCCCGGCTCGCTTACAAGTGTCTATCTACACCAGAGCCCCCGGCAGCAGGACGTTTGGGGGATTCGCTAGGAAAGGGTTCTACAGTGGGCTGTGCTGCGAAGGATCCGAACCTGGAAATCCTCATTAGCGTGTGTAACACCGCAAAGAGCTACTGCGGCTTTGCTCCCTACGTTCAGTCCAACCTCCCAAGCCCTCCGTACCTGGCTGGGTGATGTAGTTAGAGAGAGTGGGGAGGGGAGAGGGATCATGGATTCCACTTGAGGAGATGACAGAGCTATAGGGCCATATCGTGCCATCATCACTTTTACTCTCCTACTACACTCACGATAACCTCCTCCCCCCACAAACTTCTCCAAGATCGACATAAGTACAAGACGCAGGTGCCTGGCCTTTGAGGAAAATCAAAAAGGCTGCACAGGGAATGCACCAAAGGAAGCGATCTGCTCCTGTTTCTAGGCACGGTGGCTCTTTTGCGATCACAAGGATTTTATTTTGAAAGTGACACGTGAAAATAACTTATTAAAGGTAGCCTGGCCAGCGAGGTTATCTTCAAGATGCCACCTCCCTCCTACAGCTTCTTAACGAAATTTTAACGAAAATAGGCAGCAGATCGTAAAACTACTCTGAGAAAAAACTAAAGGAGAAATGAAAACCACGAGTGACATTAAGTTGACATCAAATGTGGCCTTGTGTGTCGAGAAATATTCACTATACAGAAATATTCACAGCATACCAAAGACATTCCATCTCATCTTCTACAAGTCATTTAGTTTTGATACAAAGTAGCAGCCATTCCCATTGTTTTTTTTCCCCAACAGAGTGATTACCTTGGAAGTTTGTATCCCCTGAAATTGTTCGATTCATTTACAACTTTGTAACAATTATTAACTCAATTTGCATCTTCCTTGTGATAACAATTTGCCTCTGGTGACCAAGTGGCTTCACTGTAAAAATTCCATACTAATTTGGAGATAAAACAAATCATGTCCGCTGGCTTTATTCATATAACATAAATGGCCATTAATAACTGGCACTACAAGACTGGTTTAGATTATCAGATGTGGTTTGCAGCACTTGCATTTATTTCATTGTTAATATTGCCCTGGCATGCAGAATCCCTAGCATTTTGTCTGCGGCAGGATATGGACAGCATACACCCGCCTAAAATCTTCCTGAGTGAGTTTTACTGGCCTTTTAAAAATACCCTTTAAAATGACACTCGAGTTCTTGGGAGCTATTTACATTTTCCTTGTTGCATATCTGAACAATTATTTCTGGTTATTAATAAAAGTTACTAAATAGTTAAATAGCCGTATAACGTCCAATGCATTCAAAGTAATATTTTGATTCAGGATTTTCACGCAGAACGCTATAAATGAATTAGCAATCAGAACGAGAATAAAGGCGTGGCATGATCCTAACAGTAAGAGCAAACTTGCCGATTTCCTCCCTGAGTAAACCAATAATCCTTGATCGCATTCAAATACTAGAGAAAGGGTGCGGAAAGAACCATATTTTCACGCTTTTACTTGAAACTGGTTGTTTTCTCTGTTGTGACAGTGCCAGTAAATCACTGGTACATTCATATTTACTGTGATGGGATACAGAAGTGCTAACAAAGACAAGGTAAAGGAACGCCCCGAATCTTCCTCTGTTAGGAAGACCTTTCCCTCCAGAAACTCAATAAGAAGACCTCTTCTTTGCCTGGTAACAACTTGCCAAATCCTGTTTTCAGTCACATCCGTGTGACCCCACAATGAACGATGATATAGAAAACCTTCGATATTTTGCATCAAAATTATGTGTATCTATCTTCTTGATGTCAACGCGGCCGTAACCGGTGTGACTGAAGGGAGAATTTGGTTCCATGATAGGCTAGCCGTTAATTATTATTTGAAATCTGCAAAGTTGCAATTTCGCTGAACAATGTCTGTTGTTATTTAATGGCTACTTCCTTGTGCCACGGTCTCTTCTAGGTGCTCTGGGTAAGCAGCTGAAGTTCCATCTAACTAGTATCCTTGGTAGAAGGAATTGAGATGTTTTAGTTATGATACTTTACGGTTATCCAACTTTCTTTAAAAAACGGATGCATTCAAAAAGAGATTCAATGAAACAGGGGGAAGTAAACTGAGTAAACTTCTGATCCAAGAGAGAAAGATCCAGCCCTTTGATCTACAACGACATTGTTACTGCAGAACAATCGGGGAGGGGAAAATTTTAAGGAGATTAAATGACTGCACGGGGTTAGCAACACTTTTATTTAGGAGTTTGTGCTTGCGTGTGTTTGTGTCTTATCTATAAAATCACATCGGTGGCTTGAAAGAGACCAGAGAGCATTGTAGAGAGAAACTTCGGCTAGATGTCTTGGGTCCCAGTGCTAAACACCAGTGATAGTAGGAATGTTCTCCTCACACGCCAGGGTTGCCAGGCGGAATAAAAGTATTTATTTCAGTGCAAACAAACATTCAAGGGAGAAAATATCTCGAAATGACTGATGAGTTATTTGTTGTTGGGCTGGGGAAACAAACATCTCTCTTTCTCTTTACTGAGGTCCTCCAGCACCTTTGTCTGTCAAACTTCCCTATATTATCCATATAGGGATGATGAAAGTAGCAACTAGGATCCATCCCTTTTCTATATGCTAGGCACGATGCCACTCAGCCTGTCCTGGGTCTCCAGTTTAGAGTAATCACGCTGCCATGATGGGGAGTCCTGCCCTGCCTTTGCCCTGCCAGCTCAGCAGGAAGAGCTGGCTTATAGCCCCCTTCAGTACTGCCGCCTTAAATCTGTAAAGGGGATCTTATTGACTAGGTGTTGGAGGGGGCAGTGGGATTCTCCCCAGCAAGGCTGCTGAGCATGTGCAGATCGGAGGGCGGGAAAAGTGCACGCCTTCTAGCATGGCCTTTAAATCCAATCACCTTCTAGCCCCACTGCATGGCTCTATGGAGTGTGGGGGAAGCTTCAGCTGCCAGTGGGGTGAATGGCTGAGTTGGGGGGATGCCCTCTCAGAACAATGGGGCCACTCACCCCACGCCTGCCGGGCTACCCCTCGGTCCGGCGGGGCAAGCAGGAGCACGCCCAGCACGTGTTTGGGGTTTTCGTGCAGCGCTTCTAGCCTCTCGCTCGGCTTCCTGGCCAGGAGCAGCACCTAGGGCCGAGAAAGCCGCTTCCCCCAAGGCGCTGGGGCTGCCCCGCCCGCGGAAAGGGCCCGGGCCGTGGGAGCAGCCGAGCCAGCAGGAGCCGCTTTCAGTTTTCCTTGAAGCGGCTGGTTACTGTTTAACATCCCCACCCACGTTTCAGTTTGTTTAGTAAATCGATCTGATGCTCGGGCTCAGCCTGGTGCCCTGTCGCCATTGAGCAAAGTTAATATCCCCCGCTCGAGCATATGCTAAAGGCTTTGCCAGCGACACCAACTCAGCTCCCGCGGCCTGAGCAGGACAAGGGGCCCCCCGGGAGCCGTTCCCGGGGGATGCTGCCGCCGCCCTGACTTGCCGAGCTGCGACGCGAGAGGCAAGGGAGCCGCAGCTGTGCCCAGCAGGTAAGTTTCACTTGTGAGCAGGGAATAACTGAGCGCCCCTCCCCCGCCACGCCGCTGCCCTCGCTTCGCACATTGCAGCCGGGTTCCCGGCCCAGCGCCCCAAGAGCCGCCGCCGCCGCTGCTGGTTGGCTCGGGCTTCTTGGAAGCGGAGCCAAGTGCAAACGCAAAAAGTGGCTCTGGCTGCGCGAGGGAGAACAATGGTTTCCGGAGGGGGCGGGTCACGTGCCTCTGGGCGAGCTGAAGAAATCCATTTTGGGAGGGTGCCGCTGCAGGTTGCCCGCAAGGCGTTTAACGTGGCGCGCAGGGAGAAAGCAGGAGGGCACTGGGATGTGGAGAGAACGGCCAACGCGTTCCCAAGACTCTACACTAGAATTGCCCTGATAACAAGAGAGGGGAAGCTTTATAAAGGAAATGTGTTACCTTGCTGAGTTCCGGGCCTGAATCTCGTGACCACACGTGAAGTGGGCTGGTTTGTTATTGTAGGGTTGGTGATCACAATGACACTTGGGAATTACGGAGGGCCTTATCAGGGCATTCTAAAGTACACCGATTCTTTTTCAAAGGTAAAAACATTGTCATATAGGGGGAAGAGCAAAGAATTATCTGGATTTCACACCCAGATATCGGGTCCAGTTTTAGGGCCTACCAGTGCCTGTAGTCGAAATGACAGAAGAACAAGTTATGGTGCAGTCTATGATACTCGCTTCCATTCCCGGTAGTTGGCATAGGAAATAGGTTCAAATATTTTATTCAACATATACTGTGCAGCAAAAATAACACCATTCTTCAAGTTAGTTTTCACGTTGACTATGGTCAATAATACTCCATCTCCATGCTAATGTGGAAAATTTCATTATATAGCTATTAAACATTGTCTTTTTTGTACTGTTGATTGTATAATATGTATTTTTGAGTTATTGTCATTTCCCATCTATATTATGAAGCTAATACATTATTTTAAAGCGTCATCCATATTATTAATTGAGTTTCTGAAAACTCATTGTGTGAGCCAGATTGATTGTATTAAACAGTTTTCCAGGTTCCTGAATCTCTTGATTTTAGGATTCACTTAAGAGTCATTGGAGGAAAATATAAAGCATTAAATAATTCCTGTGTCCCTAAAAGTACTATTTTGGAGCTTATGCAACATGCCTAAGAGAAATCCGAAACATTCAATTATATCCAGGTGTTGATAGAATATTATGAACAAGATACTGTTGATTTTTCCTTTTTATTATGAGAAAAATGATGGAAAACCTTTAAAATGGTCTTTTGTAACAGTCTACACTTCCCATCATTTCTCTGTCTCCGAAGGTTTGACAGGAAAAAAGCATTTAAAAAGGCTATTCATTGTCTGGTACTCAGTTCCCTGTCCCTCTCCTCCTCTCTCACTGATGCATACCAGCCCTCCCTGGGGCTTACCTCATACACATAAAAAATATAAGGTGTTGGACAAGATCGTAATGCAGTTATCTTTCTCAGAATGTTATCTTTCATTTTTGCAACTCACACATATGGAGCATATAGTTTCCTCCACTGGCTCTTTAGCACACAGCATAACTTTACCTAAAACTTATTCTTTATAAGCAAGGGGACATTCTGGGCCAAATTCTGTTTTGTTACACTAGTGTAAATCCAGAGTAACTAATAGGCCTAATTCACTGTTTTGCTCCAGCTCTTTTGTGCCACAAAGCCATCTTCCTAACTATACTCTTCAGCATAGGAGTAATCTCCAGGTAATGGGAGCCAACATAGCAGCTCTATGACACCCTCACAAGGTAATCCCCAGTATAGAAGGTGTGGCTAGAGAAAAGGAAACATGATTAGTGTGTGTGTGTGACCTGGCAATTACTTGACCAGTCCCTTACGGATGTGCACAGTCAGACATAAATTATATCAGCCCTGAGGCTGCTCTAATTTCTACTGGAGATTGATTTGGATCCTGACCAGGGTGAGGGTGTCTCAGGGTAGCGTAAAGACATCTTTGCGCCCATGCTTCTTCAGGTCCTATGCCTAAGGAAGGGGGGGTGGCATATCCTATTTGATTTCAGTTGCGTTGCTGTGCACCAATGTAAATGAGAATTTGGATGTCAATTTGCTTGAAGTGACTTGTTCAGAATTTTGGTGAATATATTTGTTTAGCTACCAAACCAATAGCTACTTTAATCTTCTACTGACTTGGTGTATAGGAGCCTGATCCTGTAATGGTTTGAGTACAGTCAGCTCCCATTGCCTCTCTCAGCAGGCACTCAGATTTTTCAGTATTGGGCCTGAAAAAGAGGTCCAATACATATTTTTGGATGTTGCATATTTATATATCCATTATTATATGTTCTTCTACATTTTTTGTTAGATATGCAGAAAACTAAAAGATGTCTTAATCTTTTATTAATTCTTTTATAACATGTAAGATCACCAGTAAAATCAAACTTTTCTTTAAGGTTTCCAAAAATTAGTAACACAGTAACTGGAATTTTTATTAATAACACCTGCTGCAAAAAGGTGGTTCCATCTGGGGAATTTCTGAGTAGTCATTAAAACACTGTGATTTGCTGCTTTTATGAAAAAAAATCTGTTATGTCAAGAATAAGTATGATATGCAGATAGTTAAGTTAAGAATCAATCACTGGTATGATGCTGTCATTCTGAGCCAAATAGATTTTGGTTTGGACCTCTTTAAAGTAAAAGGGACAACTGCACTCCATTTGTTAATTTCTGCACCTGTGCTCTAGACTGTATATTTCATACCCTTTCCCCCCTCTTTCACTCCCTCTGTGCACAATACCATACAGTAATAGAGCCTGTGGATCGGCTATTTGATACCTTACTGGTTAGGCTATTTAGGGATCACACAACCTTAATTTTCAATAGTAGTAAGGGCCCTTTGCTAGCTAGATTTACAGCTTATAAGGTTTTAAAGATCCCTTGATTAATTTCTTTTCACCTGTTATTTAATTGAGCAACTCAGCTGTATGGAAGGCCAAATTTTGCTTCCTAAGTAAGTTCAAAAGCAGGTGAAGAGATCCTGTTTACAGTGACTTTAAGGAGGAAAATGTAGGCAGAGTTGCATATGTTGTCTCTTACACAGCACTGCTTCTTGTTGCTGTCTGATACATAACGTTTGATGGCTACATTGTTCCACTGTTTATATAAACTGTATTAGAAGGTAAAGATGGATATTATTTTGTGACAAATTGTCAATTCTTAACATAGATGGTGATTTTTTTATATCTGTTATAAAAAAGCATTCCATAAGCAAATTGTATTTGTAACATACTGTATGTTATATTTAACAAAGGTAAACACATTACACAGAACTTGTTTGGGGTATGCATTATTCTGAATCACGCCTACATGTTTTACCTTTTTAAAGTATCCTGTATCATTGTAAAATTGGGATGATTTGCATTAACAACCAGAAAGTGTGCTTAATGAGAGCATTTTTGACACATAAGAGATGTTTTAATGCATCCTTCAACCGCTTTGATTCAATTATTTTTCATTTCAAAATTTCAATTAAAAAAACAACTAAAAATCATGTTGGAATAGTGTATATAATGTCATAGATGAAATCTATCAAACTGAAAGGCCCAGGATACATTTTCAAACCTTTTTCAATTGTCAATTTAAGTTAATTGAAAATGAAAGGTCTTGGTTTCAGGATTGGGCCATTGAAATGCAAGCATGCTGCTTTCATTTTGTAGAAGGGCAATCTCCCACCACATAGGTATTTTTAAAAGGTTCATTCATAATTCTCCCTTCGCACTTCTATTGGAAATGACAGAATTCATTATTTTGAGCTCCTGAACTATTTTTCTGCAACTCGGGTGATGAATTGTATGAGATTTAGTTCACAATATGACATGGCAGCCCACAAGATTTTAAAATTCTCAGGGCTAGATCCTTCCCTCTGTGGCACACCATTGGGACAGTCTAGAGCCTTAGTCCAGATCCTCTGCCCCAATCTCCCATGAAGTAACAGGGAAGGATCTCTATCTAGTATTTACAGCAATTCTAAAAAGGGGGCTGGAACTCAGGTTTGGTAATTCACCAGAGCTTTCCAGACAGCTAACACAGGCAGCAGCATCCACTAGCCAGGGGTGCTTTCTGAATATTCAACCACATATTCCCTACTCCATGGTTGCCTTGGGCAGAGGACACCTGCAAATAACTTTGCTCCTACTCGCTATTCCTACTGGGGCAAAATTTGGCTCCAAACTTGTATTTTAATTGAAGTCTTTATTTATATTACAAAAAAGGGCTTCTAATTATTTTACTGCATGTGTGAAAATACCTGACCAAACACAGGGGTGAGTTGGGGGGAGGGGAAGAAGGAAGATGGTCTTACTCTTCTAAGCTCCGCCCACAAAGTAAGCTGTGCCCATATGAGTTGCCAAAGTGAGATACTGCCCACAGTAGTTTGTGCAGTGTTAAAATATGATTGTCTTGCCACTTGCTCCACCAGATTTCTTGAGCTTGCACCCCCTTGGTGAGGGTTGAATATACCCATGGACTCTGCTAGGCTCCTCAGGTTTGGCTCATTCTTGACTGTGGGGGACAAAAACAGTGGTATCTTCCAAACACCACCCCACTTGTGGCACTAAAATGATCCATCACCCAGTAAATTGTGCAGATCTGTGATCCTCAGTTTTCTTTCTTGCATGATATTGAATCGTCTGTTTCTGAGCCCTGCCTAAACTGCCCTGTAAGTGGACAGGGGAACAAAGGTATTCAGTGTCCAAGCCTTTCTGATATGGCTTTTGGTATGTCAGTATTGATTGTTTTATTTCTTATGTGAAATATACCAAACTGACAACTGCCTGGAGAGATTAAAGTCCTCTAGTTCACAGAACAGGTAAAGTGGGGTAGAGCAACAGTACAAATTTGCCTACACTGCCTCACCAACACACTTCATTCTAGGGATGAAGGGGCGAGAAATTCATGTCTGTTGCATCTTTGCTAAGACTGCCGACAAGGATTCCAGGGGTGTTTGTTTTCTCTGTTGCTATTTAGGGTATCAGTTACTAGTTTCTGTTTTGGATGTTTAGATCCCAAAATGCATTGCACTCTTTCTTAAAGAACTATATTTTTAAGAAGCTTTCACTATCTTCTGAGTGTCTTGTCAAAGTTCACTTTTAACATTTTTCTTACTCTTCTGTTGTTGCTTTTGACTTTCATATATTTTTCTATTATTCTTGCTCTTTGCTTTGAGCTTCAGTGAGTTTCTGTATTAATATTAAACATATAACTGTAACACGTGGTTTAAGTGAACTTGTAGACACATTTTTTAGCCTCAAACAGATTTGAACTGCCAGAACTTGTTCTAACATACATTGGCACTAGAGTATCATAACAGGAATAATTTTGGCCATGACAATGCTGTTGACAAAAGAAATAATAAGAACAAAGACAAGAGATACCATCAGCTTCAGCATCAGATTCTGCTTATTGTTTTAGAATCTTGTAGATAAATAAATAACCCCATCACAAAGATGTACTTAGACTTAAGTCAATACAAGGAAAGTCTAGTCATTATATCAAAAGGAAAAGGAATATACACAAAAGTGGAACAGAAGGTCCTGTATTAGAATTTGCACAGAAGATGATACAGATGAGAAATGACTGGAAAAATAGGGGGGTGAGGGTTAAGGATGGGATGAAGGATTTAGTGATGTGAAAATGTGGAATTCAATTTGTTTATTCTACCTAGCTTCTGGATACAAAATGATATTTTGGAGTGAACTTTTTCTATTTTTATTTTTTAGTGTGGTAGAATTAGGACCTACTTTCAAATTATTCACAACATATTTAAAACAAACTGACTTGATATTCTGCTATCTTTTATCAATTTATTAATATTATTTAACATTGAATATAGCACCGTAGAGTATAAAGCTATTATCCTTGCCCTGAGGAATGATCTAATCTAGATTAGAAACAGGAGTTGAGGGCACTCGGCACTTCACAGGATCAGGCCTTATTAAGAGGATGAGCACCCCATAGAACTAAAGGGTATTTTTTTTAATGGTTGGTGGTTTCTTTGGTAAATTCTAGTATTTGTGGGGAAATGGCAAATTGGCTGCCTTGGAGAATGAGAACCTCTATTTGTAAGGTAGATACAGCATAGGCAGGAACAGTGCAAGTTTCTTCATACTGCTCCAAACTATGCCTCAGTCCTCAGATGGAAAGGCCAAGACGGTAATTCAATCTTCATGCTGACAGTCCTTCTTCACCCTGCTGTGACTGCCAACAAAGGAAAATGTAATGGTGCATTTTATGATTTGGACACTTGTCCACAAGAAACTTGACTGAGATCAGCAACTCAATTTAAATTTTCAACAATATGTTGGCTAATAGCAAAATTTGAGAACAAGCAATTCTACTCTAGTATTGTTTTTTTCAATAGGAAGGCAATAAAGGCCCCTTTAAAAAAAATGAAGAAATATGGGAAACTTTAAATCAGTAAATTTATAGCCCAAGGACAAGGAGGCACTAAGTGGGTTACTAAAAGCAGGAAGCAGCTGAAAAAGGAATTCAAATTTTAACAAAAATTTCACCATGAGTTTTGTACGTATACAATTTAATAGTTTTTATCTCCTTTTACTCTAATAGGTCAAGTAATTTATTTCCTGAGATGTATTTGAAGTTGAAAAAAATAAGCTCGAAAATGAAATACGCTGCCAGTACCCTGGCAAAGATCACTCCAAGTATGTATGGTATCACACAGAGTCAAATGAATGTTTTAAAATTAAGTTATATAATGTAGCAAAATCCTTGGCAGGAAGAAAATGAGCACAGCTCAGACTGGTTCACAGAATAACAACAGCCTACTGCAGCAAATAGTTTAACCCTTGGCACTCTACACCTTTAGTTGCTTCACATTTTAGGCTAGACCCATTATTTCCCACCAAGGTAGTAGCTAATCATCATATAACAGCTGTAGCCAAGTATGTGCCTAATTGTTAAAATCCTCATGACGTTAAGGTGATTCAGAAGTCAGTCAAGACCATGTAGGTAAATGGACATGCAAAGGTTGTTGACCATTTGGTACCAACATGCCGGAGAAGGCCTGGAAGAGTGGCTCTGCTCTGAAGAGTGACTATAAAAATGGCATTTTCTTATTCAGTGGCTGTGATCTCTGTGGGTAATCAAAGTAATAGCTTTTATATTTTATCATCAGTCTGTGGAAAAACGTCTTCTCCCACTCAGGTCGATGTGATTGAGGGGAAAAGCCCTAGTCATCTCTAGGTCTGACCAAACAGTCCAATAACAAAGAGCCCCGAAGGAGGGTTGTATGGTACACTTTTGTATACAGACTATATCTGTAAGATTAAGCCCTGTCCCACAACTACAGTTCATTTAACTGTGGATGAGCACAGAAGCCCCATTATCATCACCTAGATGAAGAACCTGACTTACCGTGTAGTCCTTCAGTGAGATAGAGGGCATTTTCTCAGGCACTGGGGAAGCTGTCTTACTTGATAATAACTTTACTTTCCACAGTAACTATTCAGGATTTCTTAATTTTCAATTATGATTTCCTCCTCATCAAATGAGGATAATGGTGTCTTTAAGGGACTAAATTCTCTTGCTTCATGACTTACCTATGATCTGATATCCTATCTCCTAGAACTGGAAGGGACCTTGAAAGGTCATTGAGTCCAGCCCCCTGCCTTCACTAGCAGGACCAAGTACTGATTTTGCCCTAGATCCCTAAGTGGCCCCCTCAAGGATTGAGCTCACAACCCTGGGTTTAGCAGGTCAATGCTCAAACTACTGAGCTATCCCTCCCCCCAAGCCCTCTGATCCTATTGCCATTGAAGTCCAAACTCTAAGTGACTTCAGTTGGAACAGGATTGGCCCCTAAGATGAACACAGGCCCAATGCAAGTCTTTTGTAGTGGCAGTTACTATAAAGGGACTGTAGTTTGCAGAGAACAAGCATTGTCTGAGGAACTGGCTGTATATACAGGCTCATCCTTCAGTTTTGTGAGGGAATTAGGAACCTTAAGAAACAATCCAGGCTAATGGGCCATATTAAGAAAGAAGTTGCATGTATATAGATTTTGAGAAGACCAAAGGACCTAGGTGTATGTGAAAACACTAAAGGGACCAGAAATGCCTGCCAGTAAGAATGCATTTTTGCGAGGATAATATGTGAGTATTTTTTTGGCGCTAGAGTTGGTACACTGGTGTAGACTAAGCACAAGCATTTTTACCAGCATGTAACTGTTCCTGCACATAGGTTACAGTTACATAGGCTTGGTCTACACTTACCCCCCCAAGTCGAAGTAAGGTACGCAAATTCAGCTACGTGAATAACGTAGCTGAATTCGACATACCTTACTTCGAACTTACCGCGGTTCAGACGCGGTCCACACGCGGCAGGCAGGCTCCCCGTCGACTCCGCGGTACTCCTCTCGTTGAGCTGGAGTACCGCAGTCGACGGGGATCACTTCCTGGTTCGATTTATCGCGTCCAGACCAGTGTAGACCAGCCCATAGTTTATAGCAATAATGTAATTCCACTGGTGCTGAAAAACAATGACAAATTTTCCTAGTGTAGATAAGGTATGAGAGTCAGTGTTTGTCTGAATTCTGCATTATCCGTAGTTGGGGGTAAAACTGGTGGATAATATGAAATTGCTAGTTGCTTGCCTTCTCACACTGATACAAAACATTTAATTCTGATATTAGTATCTGACATAGTCAGCAGGGCCTGCTCCAGCATTTCTGCCACCCCAAGCAAAAAAAAAAAAAAAAAAGCCGCGATCGGCGGCGGCAGGTCCTTCGCTCCTAGAGGGAGTGAGGGACCTGCCGCCCCCGAATTGCCGCACATGCCGCCCCTTTCCCTTGGCCGCCCCAAGCACCTGCTTGTTAAGCTGGTGCCTGGAGCCGGCCCTCATAGTCAGATCCCTGTTTAAATCGTTATCTGCTAGCAGCTTGAAATGTGTACGTTGTGGGTGTGAGATTCATCAGTACGTTCAGAGCTTTCATGCATGCCTGTTTGTTTATTGTGTGTGTCTTCTAGACTAATACAGTACATAGCCTTACTTCAACAGGCAGATTTGCATATATACACATACTAATGTATTATTGTAATACATATATCTCATGAAATGTATTGTATTTTTCTAATAAAATAAGTTATTTTTTTATATACTTGAATGATAGGAAGGTAGGATGAAAATTGAAAAAAAAAATACTTTTTCTAAAACCCGGGATTTAAACAGAAAACGAAGGGGCTTAAGTATGCTTTATAAATATGGTGATGTCTATTTTTCAGTGTGTTGAGATGTGCAGCAGTACCAAACCATATGCAGGAATATCTAGTTATGCTTATAAGAAAAAAGATATTATTTTTAGTAAATGTTTGATTATTACCACAAAGTTACTTAAAACTGATGCATTTTTAAATTATATGCATATCTATGCTCTATTAGAGTCAGTAAAATGCCATGTTTTACCTTAAAACCCTATTTTTGTTTACCCAACTGATTTTTATTTTTAAGAATGAGTCTCTACCAAAATGATAACGGAGACAATAAAAATCTCATATTTTGGGACTCTTAAATCAGGGTTTAAAATAAGTAAACCCTGGCTGAGCTGGTTGGATAATCTGGTACTTGGTAACATACCTCTCAATTTTACCTCATTTCTAGGGACATCATTTATTTTAATCCCAAAATGATCTCTGTTCAACATAAATTAGATATCCCATGATTTTCATTGTTGACAATTATTTACATCGACAATAAAGAATCATAAAGCTGAGGTGGCAGAGTTATTGAAGGAACAAATCCTACAGCATTTTAAGTTTCCTGCGTGTTTTTGTGTTTCCTTATTTTGTCACACATTTGGGCCCTAGCACACTTGAGTGTTCTAAGCAGTGTTGAGCTTTCCACAGTTCACATACACTTCCCAAAGAGGAAAACAAATCTACAGGGTTATAATTTAAAAAGAGCACCCTTAATTAATGTGATGTTAAATTTTTCTACAAATATTTTTCCATTGACTGACAGCTACAATCATACCTAAATAGTCTTGTCATAGTTGACTCAAGCTGTACGTGTGTGACAGTCACTTTAGGAATTGGCACACCTCTACCCCGATATAACGCTGTCCTTGGGAGCCAAAAAATCTTACAGTGTTATAGGTGAAACCGTGTTATATCGAACTTGCTTTGATCCGCCGGAGCGCGCAGCCCCGCCCTCCCGGAGCTCTGCTTTACTGTGTTATATCCAAATTCGTGTTGTATCGGGTCGCGTTATATTGGGGTAGAGGTGTATTAAGAAATAGGTAAGGTGTACAGCTACTTATAGGATATTTTTTGTGTGGCATAAGCTGGTCATAGATACCTGACTGGTTTTGAGCAGTCAGTCAGCCTTTGCAGGGAAGATGGAGAAAGTAGCAACTTGTTAGCAGCAGCATGAGAAACTGCAGAATGCCATGTTGTTCCTATTCTGGCAGAACGGTGCTGCTATCAGCTGCGCTAGAACTGCTGCTGAGTGCCCACTTCAGAAAAGGAAGGGAAGGGATCCAGGAGGAATGCTGGAGGAGAATTTTTTCCATATTTTGTCTCCTGGTTCCAGTCACAACCTCATTCCCTGCCCTTTGAATGCAAGGTTTGTTCAAGGCTCCTGCCAACATTTGTTGTAGCCTGGCCATAACTGAGTGGGCAAAAGTGGGTCTGTGGCACCAACAGTACAGAAATGAGCTGGCTAAGCAGAAGTGCGTGCATTGTACCCTTTCCAAGGGTGTAGCAGGGGCCACACTGTCTGTGATAGTGTGAGGGGGGACCCAAGGAGACCAGTGGTAGACCAGAGAAGTATAGGAAACAGAGAGGAATTTGAGAGAAATCAGATCAAAGAGACTGGAGCAAGCCTACTGAGTGTTTTAAAAATCAGGAAGACCTTTTTAACTTGGATCTTGAAATGAATGGGGAGCCAGTGGAGTCATTTTAGGATGGCAGTGATATAGTTGTGATTCTTTGTACATGTGAGAGGGTGACTAACAGCAGTCTGTTCATGCTGAAGTCGGGGAGCTTGGGTTTGGAGGCCACAGAATTACAATAGTCAGGGTGAACGGAGTTGAAGGCAGAGATGGAGGCAAGTGGTGTTCAAGTGCAATGTTCCAGGAATGCAGAAAGCAGATTTGCAAGCAGAGGAGATGTGGGAAGAGAAGAAAAGGTCAAGCATGACACTAGCATTACAGAGAGTGGAAGCAAATCAAAAAGACGAGAAGAGAAATAAAGGAGATGAAACTGTTTTGGGACACACATCTGATACATTTTGTCACAGGAAGCTGAAAGGAAGCCATACATTTATTTGAATTGGACAGGAAGAGGGTGGAGAGAGAGAGAATATATATGTATAGTTGATAGTCATCAGAGCAAAAGCAATGGTTAAAATTATAGGAAGAGCATTGATGGCTGCAGTTGAAATGTCCAAGAAAAGTTAGTAAGATAATGATCAGAAGAGACAAGGTACATAGGCAGAGGCGGATTATGGGTTTGTAGGGCCCTGGGCAAGAGCAAGTGGGGGGGGGCCTCCCCACCCCTTCCGCCTGCAGTCCTCCCGGCACTCCTGCCAGAGAGCTGGGTTGGGGCAAGGGGGCTACCCCACCTACCCAGTGCTCCTGCCAGAGAGCTGGGTCGGGGCGCGGGGTCTTCCCCCACTGCACAGCGCTCCTGCTGGGGAGTGGGGTTGGGATGCGAGGGCTTCCCCTGCTCCCCAACTGGAGTGGCAGGTGAGGGGACAAGCCCCCCCCCCACTGACCCCGCTCCGCGGCAGGAGCACCAGGCAGGTGGGCGGAACGGGTTGGGCTGCGGGGGTGCCCATTTTTCTAGGGGCCCCCCAATTGACCAGGGCCCCTGGGCACAGACCGTGTTAGCCTAGTGGCTAATCCACCACTGTACATATTCAAGAGGAAAAAGACTGAGAATCCCTTGCAGGGCTCCACAGTGGAGGAGGAATCACCACCAGATGAAAACCAAATACCCAGCAATGAACAATTGCCAATTTCCTGATGAAGCAGTAACAAAGGATGTATGCTGTAAAATTGAGAAAAATCTATACAATACAAAGAGACGGAAGTCTGCATTTGTGTGGAAGAGAGACATCATCAATATGTAGCATACTGCTAAGTCTGCTGGCCTTGATTCTCCATTGGGTTACACCAATGGAGTCACTCCAGTGTAAAACTGGTATAAGAATGGAAAATTACCCTAAATATGATTTTAGGCTGACATAAATCCACTGATGTCAATAGAGATATGCCAGTGTAAAACAGTACAACAGTGTGAGGAATCAGGCCCTTCATTTGCCATTAACTCATAATCAGTGTGCAGAACAGTGAGTTTAATTCACTGCTAACTGTCATACGGTGCTGTCAAGGCTGTATCCCCACTTTGAACTTTAGGGTTCAAATGTAGGGGCCTGCATGAAAACTTCTAAGCTTATCTACCAGCTTAGCTTTGGTCCGCTGCCACCATCACAAGAATTCCCTCCCTGGGAAGCCTTGAGAAACCTTTCACCAATTCCCTGGTGAACACAGACCCAAACCCCCTTGGATCTTAAAACAAGGAGAAATTAACCATCCCCCCTCCTTCCTCCCACCCTCCTTTCACCAACTCCTGGTGAATACAGATCCAAACCCCCTTGGATCTTAAAACAAGGAGAAATCAATCTGGTTCTTAAAAAAGAAGGCTTTTAATTAAAGAAAAAGGTAAAAATCATCTCTGTAAAATCAGTATGGAAAATAGCTTACAGGGTAATCAAACTTAAAGAGCTCAGAGGACCCCCCTCTGTCTTAGGTTCAAAGTACAGCAAACAAAGATACACACTCTGGTAAAAAGGTACATTTACAAGTTGAGAAAACAAAGTAAATCTAAGACGCCTTGCCTGTCTTTTACTTACTAGTTTGAAATAGGAGAGACTTGTTTAGAAAGATGGGGAGAACCTGGATTGATGTCTGGTCCCTCTCAGTCCCAAGAGCGAACCACCCCTTAAAACAAAGAGCACACACAAAAGCCTTTCCCCCCCCCAAGATTTGAAAGTATCTTGTCTCCTTATTGGTCCTTGGGGTCAGGTGTCAGCCAGGTTACCCGAGCTTCTTAACCCTTTACAGGTAAAAGGATTTGGAGTCTCTGTACACAGAGAGCTGTTACCCTTCCCTTAATAGTTATGACAGGTGCAATTAAAATATTTGGCTGGGATGGCACAGCGTACATCAGCACTGAATTTGATATGAAACATACACTGTGTAGAGCAATGTTTCTCATCCTTTTTGATACCAGGAACTGTCTGGCTGCTTTCCAAAACTATCCTGGACCATTTGAGAGGGGGAGAAAAAAAAAAAGAACAGTATTTCACTGGTATTTTTGCTGTTTTTTTTCAGTATTGCCAGGCATTCTTTTTTTGTACTATCTGCATGTAAGGCATTTCTTACTTGCTTACCAACACAGGGCCACTACTCCAGCTCTATTTATTTGTTAAAATAAAGTCCAGTTCAACCAGTTATGTGATATGAAATTGTTAACCTGATTTTTAAACATTGTTTCAAATGAAGGGTACCAATAATTTTGTCTACAACTGTATATCTCATTTTGTACATTAGAGATAATTCCGTTGATTTAATTTTAAAAAATAATAAAAAATCAGATGGGTCACTCACCATTCTGTTAATGAGATATTTGTGCCTGTCTTGTAGACACAAGTCTTTCAATCTTGGGATGAATGTTTGAGAAGGATACTAGGAACGTATTTCCAATGCGCAACCATTTGCGGTATTTTGTTTTCATTGCAGTCATCACTGAAAATCCAGTTTCATAGAGATCTGTGGCATGGAACAGGAGCAAAGTTTTGATAACAAGTTCACGGAGTTGTGAGTATTCACTTCTGACTTTGAGCCTGAAAATAGGTAGAGTTACTTCATGAAACTGTAACTTCAGAACCCTCATCACTTGACAGTTCCAGCAACTTGTCCTCCAATGATGGTGACAGAGAGGTCTCAGTTTCTAGAGAGGAGAAAGGATCACAAGGTGCCCATTGCTTTCCTTTCTGTGGATCAGAGTCTGATGGGAAATAGTTCTTGAACTTTTGGAGAGTTGATTTTAGATGGGATGCAATTATTTCATGTAGGAGAGGCAGATCCACGTCTTTACTGTCATCAATAGCCAGAAATGCAAAAGATGGAAACATGTCATAACAGTTGCACCCAACTCTCTCTTACCAGAGTTAGAGCTTTTTTTTTTAAAGGTTGTGATCTTGTCAGCCAATCCAAAAATACTCGACATACTTTCCCGCATAGAGAGATTGAGCTGATTGAAGTGATCAAATATATCTGCCAAATATGCAAGCTTGGCGAGCCATTGTAAGTCCTGAAAGTATGCTGCCGGAGGAGACTTCTTTTGAGACAGAAAGGCTTCCAGTTCACATTGCAGTTCATACCCTCGATTTAATACTTTGCCATGGGATAACCACTGCACTTCAGCGTATAAGAGAAAATGATGGTATTTGGACCCCATTTCTTCACACATTGTAGCAAAGATGTGAGAATTGAGTCCATTTGCTTTCACTAAATTCACAATTTTAACAACTATACAGAGGACATCATTAAGCTCTCGAACCAATTTCTTGACTGCCAAGACCTTTTGATGAATGAAGCAGTGTTCCATCACTCTCGCCACTAAACCTGAATGTCTCCATGTCATTGCGGCCGCTCTGTTAGTGCAAATTCCAGTGCAGCAGACCCACTGAAGTCCATGTCCTGTGACATACTTGTAGGACCCAGAAGATTACAGCACCTGTTGTGTTATCTGGCAGTTTTTCACAGCAGAGTAGATCTTAGTGAAATGCGCATTAATAGGCATCAAAAAATGCTGTGTCAGAAAAGTCCATTGACTCATCCAACTAAATTGCAGACGAGCTTGACATTCTGACCCTTTCTATCAACTGAGCTTCAATATCTTCTGCTATATCAGTGATTTGACATGAGACAGTATCATTTAACAGTAGAATGCAACTCACTTTTTTGGCAGCTGAATCACCCAAGACTTTGCAATGGGCATCTATTACGGAAGGCATGATTAGTTCTTCATCAACTGTAAATGGCAGTTTGCATTTAGCTGTGTGTAGGGACAGCAGATATGATGCTTTTAACACACCTTCATTTGATGTTACAGCGGTGTGCAGTAGTTTCTTTTGCCCCTTCACTTCATCCCACTTCCTTTGGAAGAATTCCACTGCTTTTCTTTTAAATTTGGATGCTTGGTTTCAAGGTGTCGAATCATTTTTGAACGTTTCATAGCATTATTGCTCAGAGTCATGCCACACACAAAACAGAGTTTTTAGGCATTCTGCATCCTCACTTGCAATGAACCCATACTTCCGACAAATCATATCATTAATTGAAGGCCGAACGTTTCCTTTTCTTTTCTAACCCTTCTTCGTTACCATGTATGGAGTCACCCACATCTCTATTATATTTTTCTGAACTTTTGTTAGTTCAAAAAAATCAATCCAGAGTTAACTGCTTTGACAATGACATTGTCTGGTTTAGCTGAGGTAAAAGTTTTACTGGGACTTAAATTTCACTAACCACTTTCTGTTAACTACTTCCTTCCAACAAATGTACGCGAACATCCTTTGCATCTCAGCACCATGGCAACGGATGTCAATCCAGTCGGTTTGTTTGTTTATTTATTATTTTTTAATGTTCAGAAATAATTGAATCAATATAGTGATGTAAAATATAAGTACATGTAAGCACGGTCTGAATGAACCCTGACAGCTATCTGGGAGGGGGAGAGACTTCAGGAGCAAATTATATTTACATGAACACACCTACTCTGCCAAGATATCCAGCAGATAGAGCAATGTTGCTCAAAGTGATCAACTTTGGCTGGTGTTGGGTTACAAATTACTGAATGCGGGGTAGTGAAATGTTATCAATGTTGTTGTCTTTATTGCATGAATAAAGGGGAGCAGAAGTGTGCTTAACCTGTCCCAAATAAGAGGGCCACCCTCAGTTGAAAGACCTCGTTAAGCCAGGGGCTCAAATGCCAGACCCCTTTGAACGTAAGAGGGGTGGGGACAGGTGTTCCAGCCAGGAGGGGTGGACTTTCCCTAAGGATCCTCCGGTCTGGTTTAACCAGTTCCTCCCCACTGTTGAAAGATAGAGCTAAATAGTTATTTATTAGTTTGTTATTTTAAGTGCTTAAATGAGAGCTGAAATTACTTGTGGTGGGACAGCATTTCTGCCTAGCCTGCTAAACGCTGAACACCACTAAGAGCTGACAATCACTAAGAGACTGATGTGTGGAGGTCACAGAAGAGAGGCAGGTGGCAGCACAAGGTAACTGACAGTTGGCCAGCGGGAGTGGCGATCAGTCAGCCAGTAGGAGCAGCGAGCAGGTGGCCGGCAGGAGCAGTGAACAAGTGGCCGGCAGGAGCAGAACAAATAGCTGGCGGCGTGGCCAGCAGAGAGGAACCATAGTTGGCAGGGTGGCCAGCCAGAGCAAGTGCTCAGATGGCGGAGCAAGCAAGGTGTCTTTTTCCCCAGGTGGGAGGTGAACTCAGATGCACCTCTGAACTCTGGGTCCTCACTGCCCAAGGACAACCACTGTGAGTGGGGTGTGGTGAGGGAGCAGGGGGAGCACAGAAAAGGAACTTTTGGTGGTAGAACTCAAGAACATGAGGCAGAAGACACTGCCCCATGCACTTTGGGGTGGGTGTCCTGCTCACAGTTTTATGATTATGAATCCTGCTTGTGGCATTTTCCTAATGAATGTCGGGTGACTTCCCTTCTTTCATTAAAAGTTTCTTTTCTACACTCAGACTCTGTTCTTGCAAGTGGGGATGTATTGCCTCTCAGAGGTGCCCAGGGGTGGTGTGTAATTTTCCCAGGGTACTGGGTGGGGGCTCGAGCCGGTTCTGTGTTGTATTGTTGAAAAGGAGCCCCTAGATATTGAACCTAGCCTTGGTTGCTGCCGGCTCAAACCTGGCTGAAGGGTTACATACAAAAATATTTTAAATATTAATATCCTGTGTCAGGGAAATATCAGGGACTGGCAAGGAGGTCCATGGAGCAGTTGTTGAGAAACACTGGTGTAGAGTCAGCGACTTGACCTTTACTGTACTTAATGGCAGGCACCACTGTCAGATCAAATATTTACTAACTGTAATGTAATTGTAATGTGGGCTTTAATGGATCCTTTGCTCAAAACTTCTTAAGCATGTACACATGCAGTGGCACACATCCAGTACATAAGTGTTTTATTTTTAGTGCTTTACAGTTAACCATAAGATTCTCTTTAAGGGAAACCCACATGAGCAAGTCCTAAGAGTGAATGCTTTTTATTGGCAGTCCCCTTTCTGGTTACTAGAGTTGTTTTGTATCTGATGCACTTTATAACAAACACAACTCAGGCAAGCACAATGGGGCTCTGGACTCTCAATGTTACCCTAATACAAATAACTACCACTAATGATAATCATGGTCCAATGGCAACAGTTTTGCCAGGTGAGCAAAAGGATGCTTTTTCAGCGATTCAAATTAAAAGGACCCGTGCTAAGTCTATCTCAGCTGGAAATTGCTTTTTGTAGATTTCATGGCAAGCAGCATTGTTCAATTGTGCCAAGTTGCAGCTAGCATTGACGCCACACTATTCCTCAGAATGTCTGATTTTGATTAACACTTTCCCACTCAGCAATGGCAAAGATGGCATAATCCTCCTCTAGATCCCAGGATTGGTTGTGGTCTACCGTCTCATTTGTGATTTTTTTTTTTTCTTTTTCATTTTGTTTGAGATTGAATTTGAGAGAGAGCTTTGTTCTGGACAGCAACTTATGGCAGTGGGCTGAAGAGATGAGATTTCACTGAATCATCAAACTAATACACAAACAGAAAATATGTGAAAATTGAAATGGCAAGGTAGAGTGGCTTGGTTGTTGAGGTAGATAAAATAACTACGTTCTCAGGGAAATGAGGTAGGGATTTTTTTTTCTGAACTAGCTTTAGCTTGAACTGCAATAGTTGATGTAGAAAGGATAAACATCATACAACTTCATGAAAATAGAAATAAATATTTGTCACCCTTTCTTTCATTATTTTGTGCTTAAGAATCTGCAGTTTTGTGATCCTCAGCCCAATGAAAATAAAACTACTATCCAATGTGTGTACAGACAATTTAAGGAAGCAAATATATATAATATACACACACACACACATATATATGTGTGTAATCCTTTACTCACTATGGAACTTTGCCACCAAACAGTTTTTGATGTTGGAATGCACAGAAAAATCAGGAATACACTGAGAAATCAATGTCTCTTGCCAGTTTTTTTTAATGAGAAGAATAATGTATTTATTTTTCTTCCTTTACCCTTTGGAATCACTGAGGCAAGTTGTAACTGATCTTAGCAATTTAAAGTATCTCTTTGTGACTAGAAGAATAAAGTCAGCTTGGAGTAAACATTGCTGTGCTCTAGCAATGACACAGACATACCATATTGAGCTATAATAGCCAGAAAGGCTGACAGAGCTTGCATGTGTCAAAGTTAGCTGTCTATCCCCACTCTAGTCTGACTAGGAGCAGGGGAGCTACTTAGTTGTCAGTTAGCAAGGGGTTAACTTCAGTGCTGCTTCCTCCTCCTCTGGCTCAAGTACTCAGGGGGAAGCTATAAGTGTGATGACTTGGGGGCAGACGGAGAATACTTTTGGGAACGTTGGACTTCACCTCAGTGCCCAAGATTGGCCTGGATCCTAGCTGGGGAGTCTTGTTTCAGGGCTTGAGCCAAAGCCTACTGAAGTCCATGGAAAGATTCTCATTGACTTTGGGCTTAGTATCAGACCCATAAAGTTTAGTTTTTGAGGAAAAAGACCTTGTTGATGGCAACTGTTTTTCTACTAAGTTATTCCAGTGGTTTACACCCAATAAGAGATGTACTTTTTGATTTGTTCTGTTTAATTTTTAAATTCACTTGTATTTGCTCCTTCAGTTCCCTATGTAACCATGTCTTCAAAACCACATTGGGACAGATTCTCTTTACTTTTCCCATCACTGTTCAGCTGACATAAAATAGCCAGAATTTCACTCCCAACTATCCGGTTGAGAATTGTTCCAGCATTCAGGAGCACGCCGATGGCCATAAAAATGAGGTAACTAGTTCCTACCCTAGTTTCCTACCCACAAAGACATAGGGGGTGTCCTGGGGCATGACAGAGTGCACTATGCCAGTTCACAACTGGCATATGGTCCTTTGGGGGCTATAACACGCAGTTGTAAGTTAGATCAGTCTTCAGGCTTGTGATGGGGCAACCTTTGCTCCCATCTTCTTTGCTCTCACACAGACTACTCAGAGACCTTCCTTTTATAGATGCCACGGTGTAGTTTATTTACAGAATTTCACCTCACCACCATTTAGACCAGTGGTGGGCAACCTGTGGCCCATGGGTTGCACGCGGCCCATCAGGATAGTTTGCTGGTGGGCCGCGAGACAGTTTGTTTACATTGACCGTCCGCAGGCATGCCCACTCACAGCTCAAGTGGCTGCAGTTCACCATTCCCAGCCAATGGGAGCTGCGGTAAGCGGCACGTGCCCGCGGACAGTCAATGTAAACAAACTATCTTGCAGCCCACCAGCGGATTACCCTGACAGGACACAGGTTGTCCACCACTGTTTTAGATATTCATGCAACCATACCATTTACAGAGTCTTTCAGCTTAACTACCCTCCTCCCAAGGGATGGGGATGGGAAAGGCTCTCCTCGTAGAGACTTCCCGTTATCAGGCCCAGCTAGCCTTCTCAGTTGGTCTCTCTCTCTCTCCTGCTTCTCTCCTTGCACTTTCTTCCTGTGCTCTTCTATCCCATCTCCTCCTTAATGGGATAATTAGCTCATTAGCTACCCAGCCCCAATCTGATCTGGTAATCAGGAGCTCCTCTCCCTTCCCAGGGGCTTAGTTGGTTAAACAATGACCAGAGTGCTGGTTTAGTTGCTGATTCCCAGCACTCTGTCACAGGTGGCTTTAACTTACATTCAGTACTTAATTTGTGCCAGGACTTGCCAGGGCTGAACCCCAGCACCCCTAGGCTTGGCAGGTCATAGTCCCGGCACCTCTGGGTTTGCTGTATCAGTTATGAACAAGGCTAAGATTCTGTCATGGTTATTTTTAGTAAAAGTCATGGACAATAAACAGAAATTCACGGGAGCCCATGACCTGTCCATGACTTTACTAAAAATAATCAGAGGGCAGATTTAGGTGGGGGAAGGAGGAGGAATGAAAGCTGGAGTCCCATGGGTGGGGACTGACAGGCCGAGCCCCCCGCCATGGTCAGGGGCACAGCTGCAGCAGCTGCAGTTGTGGGTGCAGCCATGGGGGGTTGCACAGCCCCAGCTCCGGAGCTGGCCGCAGCTGTGGGACAGGGACGCGCAGCCCCGACTGCAGCTCCCATCAAGCCCCAGCTGCAACTGGGGGAGAAGGAGGGGGGCGAGGAGGGATGGCCCTGGGAAGCTGCAAGGGGAGCACACAGCTGAAGCCAAAGAAGTCACAGAGATATGGTAAAGTCATGGAATCCATGACTGCCATGACCTCTGTGACTAAATCGTAGCCTTAGTTATGAAAGTAAAAAAATTGCTTGAGCCTCGGCACCTCTTTCATTACAAATTAACCACTGCTTACACTGGGCTATTTGACTGGACTTGTCTGCTGCTTTCTCCTTCCACTCATACACCAAACAGGACGTGGAGCAGCACAGAATGGGGCTGTTGTTATTCTTTCTTTATTTGTTTGACACTAGTGTCTTGAGGCTCCAGTCAAGAATCGATGTTGTAGACACCGAATGAAAAGGCAGTCCCTGCCTCAAAGAGCTTTAGTGAGGGAGGTACTATTTGCAAAATTAAGATTTCCATTGTCAGACTGACTTTCACAGCCCCTTCCCTGCTTTATTTACCAAAACAAATCAAATCTACCTCACATTTCACATTTGTGCTCTTATGCCAGAGTGGGATTGGATCTTTGAAAATCTGAGTTAACTAATGACAGTTTGGAAAATGAGAGATTTTGAAAATTGTTCTAACTCATTTGGTCACATAGCAAATCATATGGTTTGATATGAAAACTCAAAATTGGGGGTTAATTTGTTGGCCATGACAAGGACAAGTGCCTCTACTCAGGAAAAGCTGGGTGCTTAGATGTTTTGTAAATATATTAGACATTAGGTAGATGTATTAGATGAGGCTTATGCATATTTTTGGAGGTCTGTATACTCCAGATCTTTTTATATCAACCTGCTCCAATGTGGCCACAACAATGTCCATAATAACTTTACTGGACATTGCAGATTTTAGGATCTCTGGTGACTTCTTACTGAATCCGTGCTCTTTGCTGTGACAGGTATCACATGATGATTTGTTTTTCCGATGTTGCTACCTGCCCACTAGGTATCTGTCAGGAAATGACACTTGCTTATCTGTTATATAGTTAAGCAACAGATTATATATACCTGAGACACATCAATGATATTTTCATCCTCTGAATAGATGACCTAAACTCCCTCGTAGATTTCCACCATAACTTCAACAACCACCATGCATCCATCAAACTCTCTCCCTAGAACACTCTTTCACCTGCATCAACTTCCTGGACACAACAATAAGCTTCAACAATGGAACCCTACTGACAACTATATACCAGAAACCCATGGATCACCACACCACTAGTAACCACCAAGAGATCTGTAACCTACAGCATGGTGCTCAGATGCCATAGAATATGTTCCAAAGAGAAAGTCTAGGATACACACCTGTAAAACTGCCTTCAGCAAACAAGGATGCTCCACTAAAGAAATAGATTATATCATGGAATGGGCCACTTAAATACCCCAAAACACAAGAGAAAAAAATGCCACAAACACCAACTGCACACCACTGGTTGTCATCTACCGCCCCACACTGGAATCCAGGTGTGGTATCATCAAACAATTACAATCTATTCTTGATAGGAACCACATCCTGAAAAATCTTTCCTGAACCCCCTCTTTTGGCCTTCAAACACCCCCACCCCCAACCTCACCAAGTTCATCATTGGAAGCAAGTTCCCCACAGACCAGGACACACCAGCTCCTAAGCAGCACCAGACCCTGCCAGAACAGATGCAAAATGTGCAGACATATCTCCACTGCTACAATGATCAGTACCCTCCACCTTTCAAGTTCCATGGGTCCTACATATACCTATCACAACAAGTGATGTACCTCATCCAGTGCATCATATGACATCTTCAAAAGACAAGCCTGGGAACTTAAATTCATAACTTTGCTGGACACTAAAAATCATGGACTTTACAGATGCACAGGTTTTATAGCCCATTACAAGAACTTGTAACACACCTTGCTGCCTACTAACCTTCCATTGTTCTATGACTGTGGTGGTCTCCTACAACATGTGTGAACCCTTTTTGCTTAACAATCTGTTCCAGGTTGTATTTAGCTTGAACACTCTTGTTTCCTTCTCCAGACCTGAAGATGAGCTCTATGGTGCTCGAAAGCTTGTCTCTTCCACCCACAGAAGATGGTAAAATACAAGATATTACCTCACCCACTTTGTCTCTTGCCTGTTGTTAAGCAAGACAGCCAAGTTTCTTCCTTGAAAATCATGATATCGCAGAAGTTAATTAGTGATCATGAGTAGCACAACCGGGTGATGAGGCATGTTTAGTATGAGTGAAAGTAGTGATCATTATAGGAGATTTATAACTTGATTATGGCAGTATTTTTATTAAGCAGTTAGTGAAACACTTTCTTATTGGTATCCTGTACAAACATCAGAGAGACAAACAGCCCTGATAACTTCTGAGAGTCTTTCTATTGTTGTTAGGTTATGCTGTCAAACACAAACTGCTATAGTTTAGGTTGGGTCATCCAGTATTTTCTCAGTATTTTGGTAGCAACTGGTCAATTGACCATAACAATTTACTATAAACTTAGGTTTTCTTTATGAAAGTGCACTGGTTTTTATTAGATATGAATAAACATTTTGAAAGCAGGATTTTACTCTATGGTTTGATAATTTTCTTTACAACTTTCTCTTAAAAATGTATTTTATGTATTGTGGTGGCACTCACTGTGCTGGCCATTATTCAAACATACGGGAAGACACAGGCTTTGTCCCAAAGAACCTTTAATATGATGAATGTTTCTCTCTTTTCAACTGACTTTAGAAGCGAAACTGTTTTCTACAGTTAGCTTGTCTTCATTCTTATCAAAACGGTGGGGCTTTCCAATGTCAGGATACTTGTGTGGGTGGAGACTTCTCAGAAGAATAGAGGACTTATCAGTGTTTGCTTAGGATCTATTACATTCTCAGCCATAAAAGTAGCTATGCTATCTATAGCACTCATAAATCTTCAGCCAGTCAAGGCTACTGTCTCTTCCTCATGCAATCTTGAATATAAAAATACTACATGAATTTATTACATAAAATAGTTTTAATCTCAAAATAAATCATTTCCCCTATACCAGTTTTTAAAATAAGATTATAATTCAGTCTTCAAGATTGTTATGACACTTACAAGCCTTGGCACAAAATCTACCTGTGTACCCTACCTTAATATTGAAACCACCTGTGATATTGTTATGGTATGCAGTCACCAGATGGCACTGTTACATAAAGTCTTACAAGTTATTTTTCTTGGGGTGCAAGCAGTGTTTGAAGAAATGCTGTATTGTTGTTAGATTTGTGATGCATATTCCATGCAGGGAAGCTGTTGCAAACACCAAGGTCGTTGGAACTCTGCCTTAATATTTCTACCAAGATAAAGTCAATTTTAGGGACAGTTCCTGAGAATTGGCCTTTGCTGTTGGGGCTGAGATTCCTGAAAGAGGGACCATCTCTGTTCCAAGACTGTATATATATATATAAATAAAACAAATTATGCTAAGAAAATACCCAGATTCCATGTAATTAATTTCTCCTCTAACAGGAAACCAGCCTGAAAACCATGAAATCTGTTGCAGCTCAGCAAAGGGCCTAGAATCATAGAACTGTAGGGCTGAAAGGGGCGTTCTAGTATGTCCCTCAAATACTGAGGCAGGACCATGTGTACCTCGACTATTCCTAACCGGTGTTTGTCTAACCCAGTGGTGGGCAACCTGCGGCCCACGGGCCACATGCGCCCCATCAGGGTAATCCACTGGCGTGCTGTGAGACAGTTCGTTGGCAGGCACGGCCGCCTGCAGCTCCCAGTGGCCGCGGTTCACTGTTCCCAGCCAATGGGAGCTGCGGGAAGTGGCGCGGGCTGCAGGGACATGTTAGCCACTGCTTCCTGCATCTCCCATTGGCCGGGAATGGTGAACTGCAGCCACTGGGAGCTGCAGGCGGCTGTGCCTGCGGACGGTCAATGTAAACAAACTGCCTTGCGGCCCACCAGTGGATTATCCTGATGGGCCACAGGTTGCCCACCACTGAACTTTAGTCACTACTGACATGGGTTGAAATCAAATAAGTGACCCCATACTCCATTACCAGTTCTCAGAACCAACCAACACTCCTCTGTCTTGCATATTTTTATGACGTATGTGTTGCTGAAACAAATGTTTAATTTGTGCTAATGTTGGTCTGCTATGCACTCTTGCTTGAAAACAAAAAGACAAGAAATTTAAAAGTTCTGTATTTTGACAGTGAAAAGGAAAAATACACACTGAAGACCTACATAGAAAATACAGAACTTGAAACATATTTTGCTGGGAAAAACACATATATACAACCCAGGAGACACAAGATCATGCCTAAAGTCATAAGAGCGAGATGCTCTCCAGAAAGCTGGTTAGTCTGTTTATAGATCAAAACATAATCTAAAGCATTTACTTTTTTACTGTTTAGTTTTCTCACCTATCTTATTTTTGCATAATAGACACACATAAATTTGTTACCATCTGATAGCTGCTTCTTGGCGTATGTGAAATTAATTTGTGGTCTCAATCTAGTTCCTAGTGGAGAAACCACCTTTACAACTGGCATCCTTGTTCACAGCCTAAATTTATCCTCTTGCACTTACAGGAAGTGAGTTAATGCAATTGATGGTGGGTAGTGAAGAGAAGCCTGCACTGCTGCTGCCAACAAAAATAAAGAAAAACATTTAAAATGTAATGGCTTTTGCAAAGAGCTAGAAAGGCCATTTTCAGCAGAGTTTCTGCTTTGCTATCATCACATATGTCTAACTGGTTTGCACAGGGAAAAAAAAATCTTCAGTGTGAAGTTAGGCAATTTTTAAGCCATTGAGGTATGAAATAACTTCTTTAAGTTTTCTTAGCACATGACTGAAGTCCTTCCAATTGCCTTTCTTTCTATGCAAAAATAGCAAATTGAAATTACACATACCATCTCAACATAGCAGCTACAAACAAATGCAGGCAATTAGTAAAACACAGAAGGAGAGACACCTAGGAAGGAGGCCAAGGTTTGTGACCCAAACATCCTGATAAGAGGATTGTTTCTGCTTATTTTACTGGACATTTGTAACAATGGCTTTTTGGTCACATACCCACTTTTTGCTTTCAAGTTTGTTGTGCCGTGGCTTGTTTGACTGCTGAGGTGGATCCACCACCAGGAGCCAAGGTTGCTGCTCTTCATGTTCTCCATTATGAGTGATTGGGTGGGTGTTACTTGTCAGTGCAGGAATATTCTGCCTGTGTTCAAGAATCAAAGAGCCAATGTTCTCCCTGACCTCTCTGTCAGACTGTCCCTCAGGAGGTCGTGACATGCAGCCTTGGCAAAGATCAGGATGTAGCTTGTTGTTTAGTACTTTGCCAGCTACTCCGTTCTCAAGCAGAAAAAATGTTTTGAGGGTATTTGGTCAGTTTTCTCATCCTAGTTCTAAGTGCCTGGCATAACCCACTGGTCTGTATATTTATGTGTAACCCTCTGTGCCCAATCCATAGAGGATGTAAGTCTGCTGTAACAGCTAGACTGTCTCTCCAGCTCAAGTAGTTTCTGCTTATGCTTTCAGTTCTGGAGGTCACTGGTTCAGTCCTTGGTATTGGCCAAAATGGCCGCCATCATAATAATATAGAATTCTTTTGTAACTACTCCAAGGTTAATTGTCTTTAGCTCAAGAATCTTGTTAAATTTTAGCACTAAGGTTTTGGTTCTGCTGCCCATACGTCTCTGAAGTGGAGAGCCTAGTAAAACAGATGTGTTGAATAATGAATGCTATGTCAGGATATCTTAAGCATGCTCGTTCCTTTTTCATCAAGTGCTTTTCTAATTGTGCTGATTTTTTTTTTTAATTAACTCATTTGCTCATGCATAGCAAGAGCTTGATTTGGTGTGCTTGAATTTCTATATAAATGAGAATTGCTAAAGTAAGTCACAAATGAATTGTGGGCCATTATCTATCGTTAACTCATCTGGAATTCTATGGTGAACAAATGACCTTTTACAATGTGGTATTTCCATTGCTACTTGATATGTTGTACAATAACTCAGTTTAAAAGACATAAGAGCTGTAGTCCAGTAAGAAAATAAAATCTTTCCTGTTTAATTCAAATTGGTCTGAACCAGGCTTGGACCAACAGTGAATCTTTTGAACTCCCTTTCCTATATTTATTGTAGATTTATTAATTGGATACAGTATCTTTGAAGGAAATGTCCACACATGGCCAGAAAAAGATGACTGGCTCTTTTCATAGGGTATATCTACATTACATATTTTTACATCCAGTTAATTGAGTGATGTTGTAAAGACTAGGGTGGAGGCTTCCCAAATGTTTGTTCCAGAATGCAGATATATTTTCTTTATCCTAGGCTGAGCTGTAAGGAATGTCCACACCAGTTTTTACAAATGTGTTAGTGACTTCCAGTCCATAGACGTTTCTTGTCAAATTTTGGGTAGAATTTGAGTCAAATTTAGGTCAAATTTCACTATTTTAATTTTATATTATATTTCATATTTCAGTATTTATAGTTGTAGTGAAATAATGTCCTGTACAAGATGCTCCTTACCAGGCCTGCATTTCAGACATAAAGAATACTCTTTCCGTTTCATATTCATTTTCTAAAAACTAGTCAGTGCTTTGCATGGTGGCTTCCAACAGTTTATGGTCTATTTCTATTTTGACCAATAAATATTAATAAAATGTTAATGAAATCACTCACAATATAAATTTATTGCCAGTGTTCCTTTCTTCAATCTAGGCATAGTTCCCTAAATCCATAGCAATAATACTTTGCTGACCAATGAAATTAGTGTTTTAAAAATTCAATGAATACTAGAGAACTTCCCTGCTTACCTGCACCCTTGTATGAATAGAGAGTCCAGAAGTACATATATTAACTTTATATAATTCTGGATATCACACTTTCCCATTTATGCTGATAAAAACTGTGTTCCTTTTAAAAAGAATTGTGCACAACATTTAAAGCATGATTCCTTCATAAAATATTCACAAACCCAAATTGTATAACCACATAGATTGTTAAAAATAAATAGTCCTACTATAAACTTTTAAGCACTTATTCTTATATATACTTCAGTACCATTGTTTTAATACCCAAGTAAATTGCAGAACATGTAAATACATAACTCCAAGTTGTCAGTCACAAAATTACGTAGTATTTATGTGAATACATTTGCCTACCCAAGAATCCAGTGCCAATATTTGCTGTTAAGATTAGCTGCGGTATATGTTGCCAGCATTTCATTTTAACTGTGAATGTTTTTAATAGGGCAAATATGTAGACAAACGTAAAGCTACTATAGTACGCACACTGTCTTTTTTAAAAAAAATCCTTTTTATGGTAGTAAGCTGCAAAACTAAATCTATTTCATTTTTCTGTTGCCAGTCAAACTTCATTCACATTATTAACATTATGAATAATATATTTAAATTTAAGACTGCTTTTAATTAGGTTTTGATCAAGTGTTTCAACTCCATTATCCATACACTTTGTTCTGGTTCTCCTGATGGCTCCTTAGCCACTTTATCCTGATTCTCCTGAGCAGTCCAGAATTAGAGAGGGACAAAGATGGCAGAATTACACACATGATCCCACTTCAGCCTATGTGGCACATTGTGTCTGCACCTCCTGAAAGACATAGCACAGAATCTGGCCTATTGTCACGCTGCATGTTGTAACTGGGAGTGGAGATTACTAAAGAAAACTAGATCCGTATTTTGATCAAACACATACTCGATTGTTATTTTTATTACAAAAGAGTGCAAGTTAGAGAGTAAGTCAACTGTGTCTACACAAGGAATATTGACAAAAAGAACATTGATTTTGACCAGTCCAGTGTTTCCCAAACCTTTGAAACCTGAGTTTCAGTAAAATAAAACCAATCACACAGTGCCCCTCCAATTCTCATATTCCATCTTTCATTCTCTCCTCCTTTGAAACATTCTCTCCTTGGGTGGTGCGCCAAATTATGCACAATGCTTTATTCTGGGCTCTGCATAAATGACATATTCAGCTCACAGGGAGAAGTGGGGATAGGTTTATTATGATTGTTTATTTAGTATTAATTATTATTTCAACAAGCCATGTTATATGCACAATAACATACTCCAAGGGTAGGGCTAGTTGGAAAACTTTTTGAAAAGTTGAATATTTGGATGAAAAATGGACTTGATTTTTTGCAAAATAGTTTTTGACCAGCTCTGCAACACGGCTGTATTATGGAACCACATGATTCTCTTCTATCACGGAGATAGTATTTATAAGCCTGAAAGTTGGTTCCAATCAAGAAACCATCTAACTTTAAAACAATCCACAGTAGGTCTGGGTGAATTGTGTGTAGTGAATATATTATTTGATTTCTTTGAAACTCTTATATGTTGAAGAAGAATCTGAAGAAGTGGGCTGTAGCCCACAAAAGCTTATGCTCAAATAAATTTTAGTTTCTAAGGTGCCACAAGTACTCCAGTTCGTTTTGCGGATACGGACTAACACGGCTACTACTCTGAAACCTTATGTGTTGAGTAACATATTCAACATTTCTTTTTAGTTTAGTATTTGCCCAGCTCTAGAACTGGTCAAGATCTGTTCAAGTATATTGAGTAGTATATATTGACAGAGTAACCTGCTACTCAACATGAGTAAGGGCAGTAGAAGCAGACTCTTAAAACATCTGCATATCCACCAGCATCTTCTTCAGGCTTTATCCAGATCATCCGGCCTATCCAGGGGACTTTGAAAAGGTTTGCGTGTATGATAACAGGTTTTGTATAAATACTGACAACTAAAGTTGCTGAAGCGTGTTAGAAAGAGCAGCTTCAGGCCATCCTGGGAGTGCACATACAACCTAGACACAGATCTCAGGGAAGTATAGTCGTGCTAGAAGCCTGGATACTCTCAGCAGGGGAGATTGCATAAAGAAGTTAGCATGTGTGTGTGCTAAAAAATGTGGACCATACCCCTTGACCACAGGCCCTATTTTGGAAAATATACTTGGAAGGTTTGGCCACAGAGAACCTGTGGAGGGTGAATTCCACTGTGTGACGAGGTGTGGGAAAAGGGGTACAAAAGTTCCGTGCCTGGTCACTCCTTTTCAGAAACACATGCAAGAGAAGGCCAGAATTCAACCTGATTTCCAAATATTGTTGTGTGTGTTGTTGCTACTACTTTGAATTACAGTGGTACCTAGAGGCCCCAACTGTGCTAGGTGCTGTACAAACATATTTTAACATGGTCACTGCTCCAAAGAGCTTACAATCTATAAAGAGACAGGACCAACAAAAGGGATATAACATAGAAGTAGAGTGAATGTGTGATGGTTTGAATTTCATGCTAGCTCCATGATTATTTTTAATGGGGTTTTGTAAAGTGTAAACAGAAAGTCAAAAGGAAGCAGAGGGGATAGGGCAGAAGAGAAAGAGGTAGGGAAGGAAAGAAGGGATCATTAAGGGAAGGTGGAATGAGGTTGAAGTTAAATGATTTTGCAGGAATATTATATCATGAGTAATATTGGTGAAGAAAGACGGATTCCAGAAAAAGATGAACTACATTAATTTTAACTGATATGGGAAAAGAGACTAAGGCCAAAAACTGAAGCTAGAAATATTCAAACTGGAATAAGGTGCAAGTTTTTAGTTGTGAGGGTAATTAAAAAAATTGGAGCAGCTCACCAAAGGATATAGATTTTTTTGGTAGATTTTCTGTCACTTGTCTTTAAATCAAGGCTGGAGATCTTTCTAAAAGATATCCAGTAATACCACCACAAGTTAATGGGCTCAACACAGGAATTACTGGGTAAAATTTTATGGTCTATCTTATGCAGGAGGTCAGACTAGATTATCATAGTGGTCCCTTCTGGTCTTAAAATGTATTAATCTAGGATATCAATGTCTGACAAATTGTTAAGAAAGAATTGGGAAGAAAAGAACTTTAATTTAAAGTGTCTTGGCGAATATTATAAACCGTGAAATGAAGGTGGCGAAATTGAACCTAAATAGTTAATAGCTGAATATGGCCCTTTAATCAGAGAGCAATGGATATTATGTTAATGATAGATTTTGGAACAACATCGCAGTGAACATAACAGAACCAACTATTTTTGTTTAAAACTTGAATTAGACTGTCCTTAAAATATTTTGAGAAGGGAAAAAGAAATTGTTCACCTAATTCAGAACTACACCTTGTGGTTTGAAGTACTCGACTTACCAGTAGAAGACCAGAAGAAGAAAAAAAAAAGAGAGAGAGAGACTTAGTTCTGCAGAAAATCTGTATTGCCTGAACTTGCAAGCCCTTCCTCACACAAGTTCAGGCAATATTGATTTTCAGTATAGAGCTATCTAAGTCTTTTTTTTCCCCCCTGGTCTCTTACTAGTAAGTGGAGTACTTCAGATCATTAGGTGCAGTTCTGAATCAGATGAACAATTAGTTTTTCCCTTCTCAAGATATTTTAAGGAAAATTGACTTTCAAGTTTTAAACAAAAATAGTTGGTACCGTTTGTTGTGTCCACTGTGATATTATTCCAAAATCTATCATTAGATATATGATATGTATATGTGAGCCATCCCATTTGCCTGATTTGCGTGAGTAAGGGTTTGAAGTATTGGGCCTCTAATGACATTGGAAGCCCTAGCAAAAATACTAGAATCTGAGGCAGGGGAAAATTATTAGCAGTGATGCTGAGCTCCAGGTATCACCAGGTACGAAGGTCTCCGTCATTAAGAACCACAACTAAATAAACATGCTGGGATATGATCACTTTATTGCTGTTCATTCACTTTATGTCCTTTTATTGCCCTACTAATGGCTATAGGATTAGGTGTGTAAGAGAGTTCTCAAAATGTACAAACCAAATAGGCATGTAAAAAGTGCATGCTTCCCATAGAGATTCTAACTTCTCCTAACCATGGATGATGGAGAGACTAATTTACCTTGCATTGATAAGAGGGGGTGCGGGAAGGAGGCCCAGAGGGACTTAAAAAGCAAATCCATTTCTGGGTTTTATCTTCATTTTGGTACAGCTGATGATTTTTATGCAACTTTATAGTGGCTCCAGTGGGAGAGACTGTATTATTACTACTTTTCCCCCCCCACAATTACCCAAATGGTACATGCTCTGTGTATGAACATATGCAGCAAAGAATTAACTTTATATCTTAACTCTTAAATAAAACCCCACTCATCTCTGATATTGCTCAAATCAGTCTGGGATGTTGGTGTAGTAGCTTCACTTCTGAGGACAGAGAGCACTGATGGGCTAATAATTTTACTGCTTTCTATTTTGCATGCAGTACAATTTAGTGGATCAATAAAGAATATAGTGTCTCAGCGGCCCTACAATTTAGCCTGTAAAAATATCCGTTCCTGACTGAAGTCCTGTTCTACCTAAGTAATGGGAGTTATATTTGTCCCTAACATCCAGATGTGATTTTTCTCTAGTGTCATTGACTTCCTAGGGGGAGAGAATGATGAATGGTGCATAAGATTTCTAGTGAAATAAAAAGTTTTTAAATACTTAAGCAAGGATGTTGTATTAGCTGAACCTAGAGGATTGTTATTACCAGGGAAGCCCCAAACTGACTTATTCTGATTTAGTTATTAGTAGAAAGTATGATGGTTGTTTCAATATGTAAAAGAGAATTGATTATTCAGAAATTTAGAAGTAATCTGTGTTTCCTTTGTCTCTGTTAAAAAATGCAGATAAATACACAGTACTACTGCTTCAAAATGTTTTCTCCACATAGGGCCAAGTTGTGATGTCCTTGCTCATGCTGAATACATGCTAATGTACACCAGAAGCAGTCCCATTGAAGCCAGTGGGACTACACAAGCTGTACAGTACTACTCAGAGGTATCACAAAATGGCCCTTCATCTTTGAAAAGAAGGGAAATGGTTTTATGATCTAACTTTATAAATTTCAGAACTTCCTGTACATGATATAAATTAAACCTGTTTTTTGTTGAGTGTTTACTACTGCAAATCCTGTTTCAGAATGTAGATTAGCTAGTATCTAAGCATTACAGTCTTCAAAAGAGCAGGGGTTCTTTTTTTCATATTCTTCTCTGTGTCAACAGTTCTGCGGTTTTAAAAATATTTTGCCTCTTCTTCACTACATATAATCCTTCCAGATAGTATTTCAAGGCATGGCAGAAATTCTGTACCATTTTTTCCCCAAGTAGAAGAAAATCTGACAACATTGTGTGATGACTTAACCATTTTCTTTAAATTTCTCTATTAATCTTCTGCAGTGCCTTTATAACTTGATACCAGAGTGGAAATGCTGCATTCTTAGCTTCTGTAATCCAAATGAAATAGCAGGATTTTACATTAGCAGCATAGTTGGTCTGTCTAGCATGGAAAAATTGTAGTTTAGCATTTGTTACTATAATTGGCTACCAGTATTAGCTTTCAAGGTGGGCCTTAGAAAACTATACCAGCCCTCCATAATCAGTGCATACTGAACTGAATCTAGTGCCCTCTGTCTTTTTTTTTTTTTTTCTTGAATATATGAACCCTGATTATTTGCTGTATAGCTTCAATAACCTACTTGCTTACTAGAAGCTAGACAACTTACTGTCATTCCTGCCATGGACTCTCCCCCTGAAGATAATGAGCATTTAGTGTGAAGGCTGAAGTCAGGATGCAGTTAGGCTCACCATGTGTTCCTGAAAACCATGAATATCCCCATTCAAAGTCCTGTTCCATTTTCTCAGTTTGACACTAATGGTGTTTTCTCCCAATTTTTTTGAAAGCCCTTGGACAAGCCATGTGAAGGAGCTGCTGGCGATCTCAGCTGGTGAGATTGGCAACAGACTGGCTGAAGGAATATGAACTCAATTACTGTCTCCCAACAACCCTTTGCCACACAAGGGATCCCACTGAGCCACCTGCTCACTTAGCATTAGTCCTTTCCTCCTCCTGCTGCCAAAATCCTCCGCCACTCCTCAGAGAAAGTTCAACCCAGAACCAAGAAGTGACTAGCTTCTCCAAAATTCAGTCTTCAGTATTTGTCTAACTTTATTTAACCTGCTGCTTTTCAGTTGCTGAGGACTTTGCAACCATGAATTGCATTGCACTTGCTCTTGCTTTCTTTAAGGACCAATCCTGAGAGGTGCTGAGTGCCTGATATTAATGGGAGTTGAGTGACCAGAATCTTGCAGGTTCAGGGCTTTAAATATCTATGTATTGACATCGGCAGAGCTGCACTCAGTTATGCTGGCAGTATATGTGTCTCTTAAGTATTTAGTTTGAAATATGCCAGCTTCTGTCCAAATAAGAATGTAACTTTGTATAACTACTGTCTATTATCCTTTAACTCTGTTTGTACAACATTCTTTGGACTTGTTGCAGTTTGATTTTTTTTTTTTTTGAAGGTGGCTCTGAAGAGGAGGAAATGATTAAAGTAGGAAGTGTTGCTGGTATATATTTTATTTGCAGTTCTAATAAGTGTTTTTCTGAAGTTGTATGTACAAGGAGAGTGTACTCCAGTGAAGTGCACATTGCTTAACTGCAGAATCTGCTAAATATGCATAAGAATAATGCAGCCCCAATCTAGGCTCATTAGATAGCATATCTTGCTATGCCGGTTAATTACATATCAGCTACAATAACAGCATCATTCTGGTTAATTGCAAATCAAACTGAGGTCATGATGCTGCCATTTTGTGAGTCATTACGGATTAATTGGCAATGGGAATATTCACAAAAGATTTTATTCACTGACTATATTTTAAAAATCCGCTTTCAACCTATATTACACAAAAATGGAAACCGTCACTGGGATGTTTAAAGATAAAATCATGGCTGTGACATTAAAGTAATTCCTGTCATGATAAGAACATGCAACATCTTACAAACGTGCAAATCTTGTGAGTCCACAACCATTCAGTCTTCCTCAATGAATAGCTTTGGGTAATTACGAGCATCATCATATTTCCAACTGGACAAAATATTTATCCCTGCCTCTTCGCTACCTTTTGTTGATGTTTCATGTATCTATCCTTACATCCCTGTTAATTTCTCCATCACACACCATCATTTATTGTGATGTTTCTGAACCCATCTCCTGTAAGTCCTGGTCATTTTACTCATTTAACTTCCTTTCCCCCCATTTCCTCCTTCCCCCACATATCTATTAAGTTCCAAGTCCGGCCTTATTTCTTGCTCCTCCCTTTTGGTCTGTATCCTCTTCCATGTATGTATTATTCTGTCTCTATCCTCCTCCTTTGTCTTCTGGTGTATTTTGTTGGTTTGGTTTGGTTTTTTCCCCCTTCCTTCCTTCCTTCTGTGAGGTGCCTCAAGGCTTATTTCCCTCCAGCCCCCCGCACTCCTTTTTCCCATCCCGTATTGTGTTTTTGTTCCATCCCCACCCTTATTCTCCTATAGGCCTCCTCTCCCCATCCTTAGATTGATCTATGTCTCCTCTCATTCTAATTCCTCCGATCAAGGCCTACACACAGGTCTGAAGAACAACATCTCACTGAGCTGGGAGCCATTTCTACTCTTGAGTTCCTGCTACAGCTGCAGGCTTTGCAACTCTCTGCTGAGCTGGAAGTAGACGTAACTTCCACTTCCAGCTGGTCAGGTGAGAGACAGCTGACAGGCATGAGTTGGTGGGTAAGTTGTAGTGGCTGTGTGAAGCACACACAGAAGGATAAGTGAAAGATGAAAACTATTTGAGACCCAGGACAGTCTGTCCAAATCGGAACCATCCTGATAACTTACATAGCTTACGTGCATATGCTTGGAAAATTTTCACAAATAGCCAGTGGAGCCATAGTCCGGAGCGGGTTAGAATGGCATGTTTTTTAGAGACAAAATAGGATCCTAGCAAAGAGTTAAGAAACATGTATGTAATGCATCATCCACACCCAGTGCCATACCGAAGCAGAAAAATTCTATATCCTTTATCACTATTTAATACAAATCCAACATGTTATTAGACACCTATTTTTTTTTTTTTTTTTTTGCCATGAACACTTGATTTAGCTGGACACAGAAACCTTAGATTTGTGGATTCCAGGTGGGTGACCACCAACTTTTGGGTCCATTCAAGATGTAGGAGTCATGATAGGTGCCTGGAACTCCAAAAAAGACTGCTTGAATACTATCTTCAGTCTCTAAAAACTAAAATGCAGTTTCAGATCTCTTCTCTTTGACTGTGTTTGACTTTGGGATCCTGAGGAAAACATATACTCCACATGCCATGTCAAATGAATAACTTATTTAATACCCCTATGACATAATACAGCATGCCAACCTGACTTTTACAGTTACTTTAAAGGCTGTCATTTTCTCCTTCCATTCAGCATCAAGCCAACAAGTGGGAGGAGCCTGGGCATCCCTCCGCGCCACCCAACTATCTCTTTACTGCTTTCTTTAGTAACAAACAAAAATATTTCTCAGACTTTATACACTTCATTAGACTTCAATCCCTACCATGTAGAGCTTATGTCTTCATGTCTTCTTATAACTTCTGTTCCAAGATCTGATTTGATCCGGATTGGGGCCGAACATAATGTAAATATTTCATAAGAATAATTTAGAAATTGCCCTTAGATTATTTTTAACTTCTTTTTCTTGCAGTCAGCCTCTGAATAACCACCAAAGTGGAGTATTTTTATTTATTTTTTTCTGTAGGCTACATTTCTGTGATGGTGGAAGGATCACCAAAACCAGCAGTCATGTCACAGTTTGCTGAGAGCAAATCTGCCTTTGAACTATGTATTACAGAACCAATTAGATAAGCCAAATCTAGACTGGAGCTAGCTTCAGTATTTCTTAGTTTATAAAACACATGTCGTGGTGCCCCCTCCAAATTGTCCGTACTATGTCCAAAATAACCCAACCTATAAGAAAAGAAGAAAATCCTACTGTCCCTGCTTTCTCTGTCCATCTGTCTAGCTCCAGCTTCTAAGACTATTTGGATGATTAGTATGTTGGTTTTGTAATAAAACATCAGCATGAACTAACCCACCCAGTAGTGACCCTCCTTTCACCTAACTAGGCTCAATGATCTCAGTTTTCTTGCACTCAGGCCCTACTCACTCAACTCTTCCTGATTGCTAAGCAAACAAATTAGTTTTGCTGTTCTTGCTGATTAGACCATATTGCCTTTGCTCCTTTTCTTATTTTTGGAAGTTAAAAGACAAAAAAAAAATTCAAAGTAGGATATTTTGCAATCCCCCCCCAAAACAGATTTGGAGTATTTAAATGCCTGTGCGTGTACAGAAGTAAATGACCTTGATGTGTTATGTTACAATGGGTACTTGCTCAAATGTCAGGTTAAAGCTGGGGTTTGTTATTCAGAGGAAATCATAATTTTTAGTTAGAAGTAGTTAAGAAGGCAGCTAGTGGACTGAGAATACAGCTTACAACAGCCCCTTCTCTTTAACTGCGTGACTTCTATACAGCATAGATTACTCGTACATCTGTACAGCCACAGTTTCAAATGTTGCCAAAATGTAGGATGCTACAGTTTTTGGGTGTCCAGCCAGAGGCACTTTAAATTAGCTAGGTGTGATTTTTCCCCCCCCTTTGCTATAGGTGAAAGGTACTTTAACAGGATAGCTTTATTTTCTAGATGAAAACTGGTCCTGTTAAATACATACGTCCCTGTGTCCACATTTCAATCTGTGTATATCCTGTCACTTATTGTAACTACTGATGTGCATCACCTTGCTTCTCTTGGGTTTTTATTAAACTTATTCTGAGAGACATCACTCTCTGATTTTTATTACAAATCGCTTGACACAGTGTCCACTATTGGTTGAATTGAAGAACCATGTTTGTTAGGCAAACTCTTTTCCCAAAGTTCGAGTTTTTTGGAGCAAGTGTCTTTAGGCAGAGCGCATATTGTCAGCAGTTAGGAAGTACTCAAGGAAAACTGAGGCAGGATGTTCACTAGCCTGGGACTCAGGAGACAAGGCTTCAAGTCTGTGCTCTGCCATAGACTTCTTGTGTGGCTTTGGGCAAGACACTTTATCTCTCTGTGCCTTAGGTCTCAATCCCTAATATAAGGATCATTGTTCTTCCCTACTGCACATGGGTATTAGAATAGATGATTGTGAGGTCCTCAAATAAATATGGAGATACACCTATCTCATAGAGCTGGAAGGGACCTTGAAAGGTCATTGAATCCAGTCCCTTGCCTTCACTAGCAGGACCAAGTACTGTCCCTGATGTTTTTTTGTTGCCCCAGATGACCCCCTCAAGGATTGAACTCACAACCCTGGGTTTAGGAGACCAATGCTCAAACCACTGAGCTATCCCTCCCCCACTGTGGTAATGGGGGCCACATGAGTATCTTAGATGGAGTATGACCAAGGGGCTATTGATGCCAACATCTGGATGTGTCCCTTTCTATTGTCCAAAACATCATACCAGACAGAAGGGTGACATGTTCCATCGAGGGGAGAATTTACCTGTTTGCCTTCACCTTTGGCTATTTAAGCATGAACACAGATAGTAACTCAGTGATTAACACTATGTTTGACTCTTGTATTGTCACAGTGAAGCTTTGACAAGTTTCCCCTGAGTAGATTTTGGTTAATTTCTCTGCTCCACTGTTCTCACCACAGTTTCCACATCAGTGAAGTTCCCAGGCTTGCAGCTCAGTGTGAGATTTCTCAGCCTGTGGTTTATTAAGCTGTGATGTAGGTGGTCTTAATTTCTAACATATCCCCACCAACTTTTAAAGAGAAACTTTTGCTGATTTTGAAGTAACTAAAATGAACATTAATGCTGTTTATTGGGATCAGCTAAATTTAAATGCATATGGAGATTTCTAAAGATTTACATTGTAAAGTTGAGCATTATAGGTTCTGTTCTTTCTAAGTGCATGCATAACATCCATTAAAGATAATAGGATTTCTCTGAACATTCAAGAGGATATAGATTTGCTGAGGTTACATGTCTGAGGAAAACGAAAATTACTTCGTTACATATTTATTAGCTATGGGTAAATAATGTACATTTTCTATGAATATTAATGAGTTTTGATCTCCTGGTACTTTGGAGCCTGATTTATGATTTTTGAACATTGGGGGTTGGCAGTAGTGCATTTACTTCTTAGGGAGCATTGCAAAGTTTTAAGAGCCAGATTTTCAAAAATGCTGAGCTCTCATTGCACTGGAAGCTGCTTGGTTCTGCACTCTTTTGAAAATCAGGCCACTGTATTTACCTACCTAACTTGGGAAATGAGCTCTTTTAAAAATCTGGGCACTTATTTAGGGTGCTTACGTGGAAACTACTGGATGGTTTTGAAAATCTGGTCCTAAACATTTATGAAATTTATGCTTGGATTCCATCCTGCTTTCATGTTGTTCCTTTGTTCAAGTAAGAAACTTTTGAATTTTCTATTCCTTTACAGTACTTTCACTTATAGTCTCAGTAATACTGTAAGCTTCTCATTATTAATCTTCTTGATAATAAAAAATTAAGAGAAGTTATCCAGCTAAGGACAAGCTCTGAAATGATTGACAACTGCACTTCAGTTGGTCTTTGTAAGAGTTAAGTGGTCAGTGGTGAGATTAAATTCTTTAAGCAAGAATGTGATGCGTCAGTTTAGGCACTAGTTAAAATTTAAAAATTTTAAGCAGAGTAACTGGAACTAATGGATCCTGTTGACTACTCAGTGACTTAAACTGACTGTCCTATAAGACCCAGAGTTATATAGTTACTAACATTGAATAGAATTCTATTGAATTTGTTTTGGAACATTACTTTAAACAGATTTTAACACATTTTGCAAAGGATGAATACAGAAATCATACAACTTGATGTGATTAATTTATTACACAGGAAAGAGAGCTTCTAGAGAGGCTAATAAAACTGCCTTCCCCTGCTTTCACCTTTTTAGATCTGTTTTGTTTTGTCGAGCAGAAGCAAGTTCTTTTACTTATCTATGGGGAAAAAAGGAAAATGTATCCCATTATGATATTACATTCTTACATTGTTTTTCTCAAGGTAAATGTGGATAAGATGCATGTAAATGTTATCTAGCCATGTATATAAAACTTTGTTTATGAGCTGATATGAGTAAAAGCCTGCTGAGAAGGATTATTATCAAACTACTAATTACCTAGATATTCTTAAACTAGGATTTTTTATCTTGCTTATAAATACCATGATGTAGTTGTTTTTAATCTTGCTTTTGAACTCTCCCCTCTTTTCAGTCTACTCTCCAGAGTGAGTCTCTGATTAATTTTTTCAATGTGTATCAGAAAAGAATAAGTTACTTGATCTAAGCAAATAATTAACAAACTCACCAATCACATGTCATTTTAACTATAACTCAGCAAATCTGTCCCAGGCTCACTGCAAAATTATATCACACACAAACTCCTTGGCCACTTCCAGGCAGAAAATACTTCATGGATTACATAAAAACAAAGATGTTAAAGGGCAGGTATTTTAATATTATATACCAAGGCATACATAACTGTTGTCTATTATCATATGTAAAGGGAAATATAATCAAGTTCCTCTAAGCGCCCCTCCCCTCCAATCTATAATTATCTACCAGTGCCTGGCTCAATAGATAGGGTTAGCAAATTTATGATTGATCAGGATACACATGAGAATGAAGACACAAGATAGAATGAAGTGGTAGGGTGCAACATTAACCACTAATGGGGTGGGGGATGGGGAAGTCAATTGGGTCTAGGGCAAGGTTAACCTGCTTAAGGTGAGACGGCCTCCAGGACAAGACAGATCAGCTCATTCAGTCTAATCCTCCCATACCCATACACGGGATTAAGCCCCACTGTGTAGCCTTTCACAGCATGCACAAAGAAAAATGTAGATATAATTGAGGGGTATGTGGTCAATCTATGGGAGAGTTAAGACCTCCTACTGCCTCCCAATTCAGAGGCAGCTATGCCAGCTGCCTTTTGGTATTACCAAAGGAGCTGACCCCCTAAAACCACTCTTGCCTGCTGTGGAGACAGGCTACAAATTGTGACAACAGCAATATCTTCGTTTATCCTGATGCTTACCTCCTCCGTCCAGGTGTTTGTTTTTGTTTTGTTTTTAGTACCATTCAATTCCCAAATGTTGGTATCCTGGCCTCGGTGAACTTGTGAGACAGGGACACACACACACACACACATAGAGCCAATCTCATCCAGAGGGGAAAATTTCTTCCTGACCCCCATAAAAAGTGATCTGGCCAGTCCTACAGCAATCTGGAAACCCAGTCCTAAAAAGTATTAGAACTTATTGGGTAGGATAAGGGGTGTGTGTGTATGGGGGGAGCTGCAATGGCAGCCACATGCCTGAGATGGCCTTACAAATAGGGGGAAGGGGAAGAGGGAACCAATTATCAGTCACCTCCACCAGACTGACCTGTGAGCAGCTGTAGGAGGAGAAGACTTCTGTCCTGCCTCCCCTTGCTTCTCCCAACTCCCCATATGGACCATGTGAGTGGGATGGACGGGAGGCTGTCATCAGCTGGCTATGCCCTCCCTTCACAGAGAGACTCCAGGGGTGGACATTGTCAAGCTTCTCTTGCCAAATCCTGTCCCTCCCCCTCTACTGCGATGGAGATGGGTATTCTCAGGTAAAAGTTTCTCCGTCTTAACAGATGACATGGAATTATCTCTCTCCCAATCCCTCACATTCCCTTCTTGTCACCAATTTAAAATGTTAATATCTCATTGAGTGCTGGTTGCTGAGCTCATCAGATTGTGGTATAGTAAATGCAATAAGGATCCACCTTCCATTATATTCAAGAGAACCTATTCCTATCTTTATGGTGATATAAACATTTAAAGGATAATTTGGTTCAGAGTATATAATCTAGCTGCTAAGTGAAACACAAAAGGGTGTGCTAATGCTGCAAACAATGTTGTAGTAAATACTTTACATAAATTTTCAAAGGAAGTGTCTGGTGTTCTGTGCACTCTGAAGAAATGGTAATGTGCTTAGTGATGAATTGGGTTAAAATTTGAAGAGAGTATGACACCAGAGCTTACCCTGTGGTCAAGTGGTAATATAAAGGGATTGAATACTGAGCTTGGTTCCTCACTAGCAGGTTCTGTTAGCCCTGGGAAAGAGAGAGCATCTTGCACCCCTCTCTGACTGTTCCCCTCTTGCTAAAGCAAGGTGTGCAGTAATAGGTTCTGGTGGGAGTTGACTGAATCTCTTTGACTGAAGAGAGTCACTGAAACATGAGGGTGATAAAGAAATAATACCTCCCCCCATCCCCAAGAAAATCTTCCAAGACTATGGAAGGTAGTCAGGGGATGCTTCTGACCAGTCCTTACCATGGAGATAGTAGAGACATCACTTCTACCTTTTCATCTTAAATACAGATAGTTATATTACTGCACATCTTGGTACTGTGGAAAAGAAGTTTCTGGGGAATTAAAAAAATCCACACAAGTGTATTGTCCAGCAGCAGGCAGTGTTAGAATGCCAAGTGTTCTAGAGAGGTTCAGGCAACTGCTAGACTATAGAATGTAGCTGGTTCACTCTTAACAGTCAACTGATTTCAATGAAGGGTTGACGAAGGTAGGAGAGCATATGGGTCAGTGAATGAGCAGCAGCAAAAGGGTTTATTTTCACAGCTTTGGCTTCTATAGAACTTTGGGTGAATACCTTATGATGAAAACCAAAATAGTCCGTAATCATGAATGATTCAAACGTTTAAAAAAACCCAGCAAGATAGCAGCCAAAAAGGTCATGCAGTCCAAAACATGACTTGCACTTTTCAAGTTGTTGCTTAACAGACATTCTATGTACTGCTTTGTGTGTGTAAGTGATCAATAAAATCAGGTAAAACAGATAGCTTTGTTTATCTTGACCTTACCTAGCGGGTGTAACATTTTCCATATATATCTATATAATGTTACTATTATATACTGCTGTTGCCAAAACTCTAGGTCAGTCACAAACAGTAACAAGGTAATCAGCAGTTTGATATAAAATTTATAAAACTTTTACACTTTTAGAATATGTTGTATCGATCCAGATCTGGCCGGAAAACCCTTTCGAGCATAAAAACCTGGATCATATTCCTTTAATATGGCCTCTCAACTACACATAGGACTAGGCCCTCAGCTGGCATCAGTTGAAAATTGTAAAATGAAATTAAAGGGCATTGTGTGGCCAAATCTCATAGTCAGTTTTGAAAAATCTCATGGAACCTACATATATTACCATCCCCTGAACTTAGCTGGCAACATTTTCCAGACTGTCAGCCAAATTAGTGCTCAGTAGGGCATGTCTGCAGTCTCCAAAGGGTTAACAAAATGTGACTTAACAGAGGTCATACAGATTCTTTGGTTTCCATATATTTTTATTAATGACTGTGGAGGTTACAGTTGAAAGATCTCAAAAATGGATTCTTTATTAAGCCAAAGGTAGAAATGTGAAGACAATTTCGGTGTCTAGTTAAGAAACATGCAACATTAGTCTGTTCCCAGTTACCTTAAAAATGAAAAGGCTCATCGTACTGCATTAAAAGTTATTTATTTTTGTTATGTGATACAATAGAGCTTTATGTAATGAATCACTGGTTCTGATGAAAATAAGAGTAAGTTCAGCACCTGCAAGAGACTAGCATTTGCAGAATGCATGAGGGTGGTCTAAGTGTCTAAAAATGTATGTAATGGAAACAGGCTCAGCGTAGATTTATTTCCCACAAAGATTTGTACTTATGTTTCACCTGGCATGGTTGTTACAGCTAATCTTACGGCCTAGCCTAATAGGTGAACTGTGAAAATGTTTCATTAAATTCAGTGATTAGCTCTAATTTTTGGTGTTTTTTTTCTTTTAACTCCCCTCTCCCCTCCACAACTTTTAGGACAAACTCACAATGAAGATACAGTGTGAAATGGGATACATCTGTTCTTGTATGCTGTCTAAACTAAGCTAGTGGTGGTACTATATAGAGAAGCTTGCATTGTTTTTACTACCTTAGATCAGTTTAGTGGGAGCAGTTGTTCCGTATTTAATCCCATGAGTCACAAATTGGTTTGCAAATTCCTTTAACATTAACCAATTCAGAAGCCAGCCTTGTCCTTGTTTGGCTCTGGAACATATTTTTGCATTGTAGTGTTGCAGATTTTCAGTAATGTTTCAGAACTGAGAGAAGCCTGTGGACATTTTCCTGCCATAAAACAGAAGTCCTTACAGTAGTTTCATGCACAAGAAAAAAAAATTATTTTGCACAAATCTAATAAATTTAATACTGTAATGTCTTGGATGTACAGCTCATTTAAGACCTAAGAGTCAACTTTTGATATTTGAATTATTAATTACAAAATAGGTTGTAATTCTGCATCAAATCAGGGTGCTACACACCCAACGCTAATATGTAGTACAAATTAATACTTTTCCACCCAATCTTTTTCCCTTTGATTAATTATATAATTATTAGGGATGGACCTGAGCCACAAATCTGGATTTCAGTCACCAAAGTTCAGAAATAGCATCTATGGTCTTGGTTCAACACATGCTAAATATAGAGCCCCAATACAAAACGTGGCCGGGAATTAGGAGTTGCAGCCTTCAGTGCTGGCGGATGTTGGTATCTAGAGGTATCACTCTCGTTGTCATAAACGTTCCGAAGTGGCTAATTGATTTTCTCACTATTTTATTATAAAATAGTATCATGTTATGATGACTATGTTTGGAGTTCAAGTCCTGAGGCCAGATTTGAAGTTAACAAATGGGTGGTAACGACTCCATATTTACGGTTCCATTCTAAAATGGGCTTAAAATGAGGCACAGATTCCTATTTTTCTTTAAAGTAGGTGGCCCTACTGGTGTGGAATTTCACACATTGTTAGTTTTTATGCCTGTTGAATGTGTTTGTTGGCACATGCAAGATGCTTAACCTTGATGGAAACACTCTCCCTAAACATTGTAATTGGAACTGAAATGCTGGCAAAGTGGCACTGTGACATCAATGATGAAGGTCCTGTGCTGTATCCATTTATTGCAAAACACACAGCAATAAGGAAGCTGAGTGGTCCATGGGAGGATGGGTCATGGGATGTAGAGTCTTTGACTGCTATGTCACCTATCTTAATATAGCCCAGGTCAGTTGTGACCAAAAGACATTATCTCCTTTGCTGTTTCCCTAGGTAAAATGAGCTGGTGATTGAATCCCGTTCCTAGTGTGCAAGTGTCCACATTACCAACCATGCTGTTTGTCCGTCATTAACTAGCACCCTTGTTGTCTTTCAGCTGAGAGGCAAATAGTTGCATGGGCAAAACACTGGACTACTCTCTCCTACCTCTGATTGGGCTGTCCCTCCAAGACAGGGTTGAGACACACTGGTGGGGCAAGGAAATTTGCACTGCTGCTTTCTGTACAGTAACTGTTAGGCAGATAAATAGAGTCACTGTGATCTGGCATCTTTCACTGAATTAATATATTCTTTTAGAACAAGTTTCTGGCCCCACTTACATGGCTGCACAAGACATGTATAAAGCTGCTCACAGCACTGGGGGAAAGCAGGCTGTGCAGAATCACTGTGTCCCACCCCTCACACATGTGAATGGAAAGAGGCAGAGTGAAGTATCCATCCCTGCCAACACACCGGGCAACAGAGGTGTGCTGCAGCATTAAATTTAATGGAGATATCCTATCTCCTAGAACTGGAAGGGATCTTGAAAGGTCATTGAGTCCAGCCCCCTGCCTTCACTAGCAGGACCAAGTACTGATTTTGCCCCAGATTCCTAAGTGGCCCTCTCAAGGATTGAACTCACAACCCTGGGTTTATCAGGCCAATGCTCAAACCACTGAGCTATCCCTCTCCCCAATGTCAGCATTGGTAGACATGATGAATCCCGTGTAGACCCAGTGTAGTTTATTCCCTCTCCATAGCAGTGGGGCCCAGTGGGAGGGAGACTTTGACTCTCTGCCTCTGACTTAGAGCAAATGGATAAATCACAAGCTAGCCCCAGAACTGACACTATTTTAGGGACCTAACTTTGTCAATCTGGAATAAGCATACAAGAGGATATAATCGTGTATACACTTTTCCAACTGCAGCTTTTAAAGACATCAATTGTGGTTTGATTTGAAATAACCTTGATTTTATTAGCTTGTGTTCTATTTTACACCATGATCAGAAAGAATGATTAAATCTAATATAGGCAGAAGGACGATTAAGAGGCTTAATAGTCTTACAGATAAGATAGGATTGCTTTCTGCTAGTGCCTGTATCAGTTGATAATGAGTTCAGATTTTTTTTTAAATGTACCTTCTTTTTCTTCCTTCAGAATTATGCAGAAATTATTATTTTTTTTAAATCACATTTCTTACTCTGGTTTACAGAATCAAAGTAAACATCTCAAAGGAACATTTTTTTTTGCTGGGCTAGTCATGCCATTTTTAAACTTCTGCTTATCTGAGGCTAGTATTTCCCTGCTGTCAGAGGTACATGATTTAGCTCAGAATGTGAAAGAGCATTTCAGGCTACAAGTTGCAAGGTCATAAAAAATTTGAAAAACAATACAGGTGTCTAATAATGTGAAAAGAATATCACTGTGCCTGGGTCTGAATGCTAGTAAACTTTATAAAGTTTGGACTGACAGTGGATTGAAGGTTGAAATCTATCTGGAGCTATGCATCGATCCTCAGCACCTCTGGTTCCAGATCCATATTTGAAGCTAGCCCAAAACAGAGTGATTACCTTTTCACATTTTTGTACTCACAATTTTAGATTGTATTAATTGTCTGTGACAAAATCTAGTCATTTTCTGTGGCAGAAAAATTGATTACTGTACTATTGCAACTAAACTAAAAAAACCTCAAAGTTCTTTCTGGGTGAATAATTTGAGTCAATTTTGGTTGTTTTGATAGGGATTACACCATGGCCAGATTTTGCCACGGTTTCTGACAATGAGTAGTGCCTTTCTCTGCAAGTAGACCCAATGGAGTTAATCTTTTTTTTTTTTTTCTCCAGATCAGTAGGGCTACTTACATAGTGAGGTCTCCATCCTGTAAAGACTTATGCTCATACTTAATCTTAGTCTCATTGTGTAACTTTGAGGCCTAAGGTGCTACTCAATGTGAATATGGAATCTCACCCCATAACTTCAACCAGATATATACTATGCTATTTCCCCCCACACTTTATCACTTAACCCAGGGTGGACAGCTGAGTTCCAGCAAATGACAAGGAGGATCCATTATAAATTCCTCTCCTTAATCAGGCAAAGCTCCCAGGATCACATCCAGATTAGTTGATGAAACTAGTCAAATTACAAGAAACAAGGTAGAATTAATGCTAGCTTGCATTGATCCCATGTATGAATATATGAACCCTGGATGGGAGGATAATTTAGCCCAAATTTTATCTTGACTGTAAAGGTCATGTCTCTACTAAATGCCTAAATCACATTTGTGTAAAATTTCACGAATATATGACTTAATTTATTGTGACTTACATCAACAAAAACATTAAAAAGGACACTATAAAAATAACTGCCCTACTTTGGACTGTACTTTTTTTTTATATAAAAGGAATCTATTTAATGGGGTTTTAAATGTCATCACTACAAAGGATCAAGTGCTTCCTGCTCCTTTGTAGTCCGTGAAGGCTCTGATGAACCAAAATGGATGAGATTCTCCTGGGGAAGGCAGGGTTTGGTCATTTTATACACCTTTCATCTTGTAGAGCTCTGTTCAGGAAGGGTTCCCTGTGCCCCAGCCTGAGAGGGGGATTGTGGGAGAGAGAGTGAGCATAGAAGGAGCAGGATCTTCAGGTACGGAGAGATACTGACAACTCTCCTTGAAGAGGACAAATGCACCAGCTGGATGTGCAGTCCTGAGGCTTCAATAACAGATGTCATGTTGGACAATGTCATGTTTGCAATGCAAAGTAATGCACATTGGAAAACATAATCCCAATTATACATACACCTCTACCCCGATATAACGCTGTCCTCAGGAGCCAAAAAATCTTACCGCGTTATAGGCGAAACTGCGTTATATTGAACTTGCTTTGATCCGCCGGAGCATGCAGCCCCCCCCCACCCGGAGCGCTGCTTTACCGCATTATATCCAAATTTGTGTTATATAGGTCGCATTATATCGGGGTAGAGGTGTATAAAATGATGGTGTCTAAATTAGCTGTTACCATTTAAGAAAGGGAGCTTGGAGTCACTGTGGATAGTTCTCTGAAAACATCCAGTCAATGGCAGCAGCAGTCAAAAAAGTGAACAGAATGTTGGGAATCATTAGGAAAGGGATAGATAATAAGACAGAAAATATCAGATTGCCGCTATATAAATCCATGGTACACCCACATCTTGAATACTGCGTGCAGATGTGGTTGCCCCATCTCAAATATATATATATTGGAATTGGAAAAGGTACAGAAAAGGGCAACAAAAATGATTAGGCATATGGAACAGCTTCCATATGATGTACAAAGAAAGATTAATAAGACTGGGACTTTTCATCTTGGAAAAGAGACAACTAAGGGGGAATATGAAAGAGGTCTATAAAATCATGACTGAGGTGTGGGAGAAAGTATATAAGGAAGTGTTATTTACTCGTGCTCATAACACAAGAACTAGGGGTCACCAAATGAAATTAATTGGCAGCAGGTTTAAAACAAATAAAAGGAAGTATTTCTTCACCCAATGCACAGTAAACCCATGGAACTCTTTGTCAGAGGACGTTATGAAGACCAAGACTATAACAGGGATCAAAAAAGAACTAGATAAGCTAATGTAAGATAAGTCCATCAATGGCTATTAACCAGGATGGGCAGGGATGATGTTCCTAGCCTCTGTTTTCCAGTAGTTGGGAAAGGATGACAGAGGATGGTTCACTTGATGATTACCTGTTCTGTTCATTCCCTCTGGGGCACCTGGCATTGGCCACTGTCAGAAGACAGGATACTAGATACTTGGGTCTGACCCAGTATGGCTGTTCTTTTCTTATGACCCCTGCCATTCTGATAGAAGTGGAGGAGTAGGATTCTTTTCCCTCCTCACTTTAAAGTTAAGCATGTACCCAAGTCTTTTAGGCCTGGGGCTCTGAGCATGTAATCTAGCTGTATACAATTATTTTATGGCCAAAAACTTGCTTAGTGTTGTATCCTTTTTTGATTCTTGGGCAATTAAAAAATTTGTGTGAAAAAGCTAGTGGCCATTTATAGAAATATCACATCTTCATTTAAAATCTTCTCAAAAGTTTAGGCGTCAGAACTGAAAAATAATTTTAGTTAACATTCAAACCTTTATGTACTGTTTAAAGTAGCATGTTTATTCTACCAGTTTGGTGAATAATTAGATTATTAGCAATTATCCCACTGCAATATTACAGCTATTGAAAATCACTTTCAAATTGAAAGGCTTAGAAAACATCAGATGATTTTAGTGCATGATGAAAACAGTTCAAAGAATTTTGCTAAATAAATGTGGTATTTCAGCTACAGATTTTTTCCCCTCCAAATCTTTCAAGAAAATCCTATATCTGCTTTTTAAAAAGTTGGGCTTTGTTGGAAAAGTAAGTATGGTTAAAGGCAGAAATCTATGTACCATATCATAAATGTAGAACAGTTTTCGTAATTTTTTAAGGTATTTAAGCACCTGCAGATACAGATAGGAAATTTCAATGGAAGTTAGGCACCTAGGTGCCTACTGGGATTTTCAAAAGCACTTACTTGTATCTATATGCACCTAAATACCTTTAAAAATCTGACCCTTAGGAGAGAAGGTCTTTCATGTTTCTAGACACACAACATTTTAATGTCTGGGATCCCAATCCCAAGAATTTGGTAGAATTCCCAGATATCATAATAGTCTTCTCTTCTGGTTCGTGGAGTTCAGAAAGTCATATTGATTCTTGAGTGAAAGTGGGAAAAGTCAAATAAAAGGCACCACATTATATAGTTTGTCCGATATTCTGCTTTTTGGTTAGATGCAATGAAGCTTTGTTTTGCTTGTGCTCAAAAGGCCTGATTCAAGGACTACAGAAGTTAATAGGCTCCGTCTGACTTCAATAGGCTTTGTATCAGGCCCCTACAGACTACACAATGCAACTGGATTGGCCTAGCAACACTATTTAGTGCAGGGCACTCACACATTGCAGCATGGTTTTGAGTTGAGGAGCAGCATGTCTAGAAAATAGATATTATCTGTTTCTGAGAATCAAGGCCCTCTTTTTTTTTTTTTTGTACTGTCCCATCTATGGCAGGTCACTGGTTCGAAGAGAGCCACATATGGTCCATCTAACAGAGACGTTGCTTCAGAGCATAATCCAGCCACTAACTGCTGGTGGGGAGAAATTTTTCCACTTTGGGCAAATTATTCCATACTTTTCCACTGTGGGGTTCTTGTGCCTTTTTCTAAAGATCTGGCTGCACTGGCTGTCTTCTGAGTCAGGCTAATAGTTTAGATGTTTGATATGGAATGTTCCTATGCACAAATTTCTGATATGATAGTGGGATCAGTTGTTTCCCTATGCTATTTCGTTTTCCCTGCCCATTCCTAAGAAAATACAGATCTCTCAGCAAGCTCCAGGATCCATGTAACAAGACGAAGAAGAGGAAGTGGTGGGACGATAGGAGACATGCATGGTGCACCTCTGCCAAATAATACAGAGAATCTGTATAAATAGGAAAACATCTCTAGGGGAACCCCTATGAAAATGGGTTCAAGAGGCACCCTGCTCTGTCGGATACCCTGCAATGTGGCTCCAATGGAGCCATGCTTGCTGGAATCCAGACAGGAGGATTCATGGATTCCTTAGCCAGAAGGGACCATTGTGATCCTCTAATCTGAGCTCCTGTAAAGAACAAGCCATAGAATTTTCCCAAAGTAATTCCTATAGCATGTCTTTTAGAAAAATATGCAATCTTGATTTAAAAATTGCTACTGATGGAGAATCTGCCATGACCCTTGGTAAATTGTTCCAGTGGTTAATGGCCCTGACTGTTAAAATGTATGCCTTATTTCCAGTCTGAATTTGTCTGGTTTCAACTTGCAGGCATTGACTTGTGTTATACCTTTGCCTGGGAGTCCCAGAGGTACTGAGGAGACACAGGGCTCTGTGTGAATGGACCAGTGCTTCTGGTATATCCATAGGATTGTGGGGTTGGATGGATGAATTTTGAGGATGTTTTGAAAGGTTCCTCGTGGAGTTCTCCTCCCTTGCTTGTTGGTTTTTCCACTGGAGATGGTGGCATTTCCTCTCCCCTATTGTTTTTATATGCTGTTGTAATTAAAGGGGCTTTTAAAGGAATTGTTTGGGGGCTATTTTTGCAAGAACAGCCATCTCCAAATAGCTTTTCATTCAAATAAACATTATTATATTGTGAATGGTAGATCTTACTGCTGTAGTGTCTCTGGCATCAGGTTGTGCTGTTTCAGGAAACTTCACCTCTTGTACCCTGAGTAGCCATTTCCATGGCCCCATTAGCCGGTGTGTGTTTGAGTTTTCCATGGCTTCACCCTCAGGCCAGGTCACCTAAAGGTTCAATCCTCTACCAGGATAACAAAAAGTCCATCTGAAATTCCAAATAAACGTCTAAACAAATGATTCTTCCGCCCATCTTGGGCCACGCTGAAGTTATCTGCTTATTGATCCCCACTCCTGGTCCCTGTAGAGTGTTCCCCTATGTTGGTTCCTCCCAGCAGGGTTTTCCCGCTACAGTAGAACCTTAGAGTTACGAACCCTTCGGGAATTGGTTCGTACCTCTGAAATATTTGTAACTCTGAACAAAGCATTATGGTTGTTCTTTCAAAAGTTTACAACTGGACATTGACTTAATACAGCTTTGAAATTTTACTATGCAGAAGAAATATACTGCTTTTAACCATCTTAATTTAAATGAAACAAGCACAGAAACAGTTTCCTTACCTTGTCAAATATTTTTTTTAAACTTAACCTTTTTTTTAGTAGTTTAAATTTAACACAGCACTGTACTGTACAGCCTTTTTTTTTTTGTCTCTGCTGCCTCATTGCATACTTCCAGTTCAGAATGAGGTGTGTGGCTGACCAGTTAGTTCATAAATCTGGTGTTCATATCCCTGAGGTTCTATTGTACTTCCCCATGTTAGGGACTCTAGCAGCTTTCCTCAAGGACCCTCCTTTTTCCTTACAGGCCCTTTTTTTAGAGCCCTCTGCCACAGGAGCCTAACCTGCTCTCTGTTAGTCTCATCAAGCCTGACTTTCCCAGTCCCTTCCCACAATGGAACTTCCCTTGCTCCTCTTTTCTGGGTCGCGTCCCTTAGACTGAGTTCCCAGTTTTGTTTAAGAAGTCCTCTCCCTGATTTCCCGTAGCTGGGTCATCATTATAATTAAGTTTCCATCACACTCAGCGGTGGATAGTTCTCTGATCGCAGGCTACGCTGAGGCTGACTTGCCTTACTATCTATCACAGGTTGATCCTGTATGTAACCAGTCATTGAATGTAACTAATTAAACACCTGCTAGTTAGTTTTACAGTTCTCTGCTGGTAATCTTTAATGTAACTGTATTGTACAAAGAGTGGGTTCCCATAATTAACTCCTGGGATCATGATAAATGTATGGAATCCTGTAAAACAGTATTTAAGAGCAGCTTGTGTATGGACCAAATTCTGCTGCCCTCCTTCCTCTCTGCAAAACCTGCATAAAGTGGCTTTTTATTGGGGTTGAGAAGAAGGAATCTTCCTTTTAACATAGTGGCTTGGTATAACATGTCTATGCAGCCAGTTCACTACCACTTGTGCAGAACATTGGTTGTGATAGCAATTGGGAATGTAGGTATGGAGTCTTTCTACCTGAAGACCCCCTGTGGTTCTGCATGTGTTTAGGGTCTTCCATGCTCACAGAGGCTATGTAGCAGGGATCCAGGGAATGGGTAGCATTTGGCACTTTGTTATTAAAATGAGCAGAATCAGCTGCTGGACACCCTTTTCAATTTCCTCGAAAATTCAAGCCCATATGACTCCTGATAAGACTAGTCTATGGAACATTCCAAGATTATCACAAGAATTGCTTTGGTGTACCATAAAAGAAAAAAAGATATAATCAGAATATGGCATGCAGAAGCAGTTTTACAGCTCCTCCCATCGCTGCACGTAAGTGACACTGTTTACAGTTAACTTTGGATTATCAATCACTGATTGCCAGCAAAACAGAGTAGATCTCATCATTCTGCATTTGTACTCTTGAGTAGCTTTCTTTTACTGTTTTCCCATTCAATGATGAGGCTGTCGGAACCAGTATTGGACATGGACATGGCAAACTACAGTGAAGTCTTAGATCCAACTTATACTACTTTGGAGTTTGAAACTATGCAGATTCTGTATAATGGCAATGGTGAGTTCTCATCTGCTCAGTGATGCAAAATCAAGCTATGGGTTAATGGAAAAAAGTAAAACTAAGTAATGCTGTAAGGTGCTAGTTAAATGTTTTATTAATAGAGCATTTGGGCGGCGGGGGGTGGGAGTTTATGGCAACAGATCTGCTCTTTTACACTTCATCATTAAATCTAAGTTAATAAAATAACTTTTTTATGTTAAAGAAAATAAAATACCAGTTATGTGTAAGAAAGTAAGTGAATTCCACTGTCATCAGTCAATTAATCAAAGGAAGAAAAGGGTGCTTTCAGCAGTTGTTTTATTTACTGTAAAACAAATGAATAAGTAGTATTGACAGTTTGGGCATGAAGGTAGATTTTGCACATAACATTTAAAATGACGGATAGAACAAAATTATCCAGAGGTTTGGGAAATTTTACCGATTATGGAGAAAATGATCTCCTTGCTCTTGCTGTCTAGTTTCCAATTGATGGGCTCATATTTTATTTGTATAATATAATAAGTTTTTAATCACATTGACACTCTACAGGCTAATGTTTAGCTGGGAGAAGCGCTTGGTATTTGATGAGTGTAACATTTTAACTTAGGTTAGAATTGTTTATGATATGGATTGTTATGCTATGAGTTTTTGTGACATTCCATTCATAAAAATATTGCCTCAAACATGTTGCATGCTGTATTTAACTTTACCATAACTGAATATTCTACCACAGACATAAAGGAAATTTTAATCTTTGAAAGTGAATGTTTTAATGTAAAGTAATTACTTTAAAGTTTAGAACTGAAATTCATTAAGGATAGAGAAAGTATATTTAGCACTAGCACAACAATTATTTTTATCTAGTCTAAAACTATAGACCCATTGCTGCTGTTTGTAGTTTGTTTTTTAAAAGGCAGAGCAAATATTTCAGCATTTGTGGAAAAGTTCATTTGTACTTGTATTTTGTTCCATATAATGTCTTTGATGTGAAAAATGTTCATTCTGCATATCTCACAAATACAATATAGAGCTTAAGTGGGCCTGTATAGGTGTGTCTTGAAACTTTTGTTTCGATTTCGTATGTTTCCATTACAATTTCTTTGCAGCCAGACTAGTGAACAGAAATGTAGATTTAATTATTGATTCTGCCTAGAAGAAGAAAAAATAACATTTGTCATGAAATAAAAATTTCCTCTTCTTAAGTGATTATGAGGCTTTAAACTATGGTTACTTGAGCTTTAGATGGTTTCTCCACTTACTTGATTTAAGAAGGGGGATTTTCTTGGTAATTAGTTATTTTTGCTTAACATAACTCTTACGGATCTGTTAAAGGTACACACACACATACACATATATACATGGGGGAAGGGAAGTTAGGCAAGGGAAATTTATATTGGTAACGCAGATGGTTGAATTATTCAATGAAAATGATTAGCTGGCAAATTTTAATTCATATTTATTAAATGTAGTCTTATTGTGATTGCAATTCATTTATGAGCTTATCTTAAGTAACTGTAAGAATCAGTCTAAAAGAATGGTCTTGTGAATAATGCACTGATGGGGACTCAGGAGATCTGGTTTCAATTCGCAGCTCTGCTATGTATTTCCTCTGTGAACTTCAGCAAGTATCTTAATCAGAGCTGGTCAGAGACGCTTCACCAGAACCACATTCTGTTGGCACATGCCCTTCTGTCAACATTGAAATGCTTCACAAAATTGAGTTGATTTCACCAGAATTTTATTTCAGACGAAAGACTAGGGGTGAGGGGGAGGGAGGAGAAAGTTTTGACAAAGTTGAAACTGATTATTTCAACATTTTTGGAATAAAGCATTTCAGTTTTTCATTTTGAAATGACTTAATTTAGAATTTCCAAAATTTTGTATTACTCATTATAATGCAAAATAAAAAGTCAAAATTGATATGAAACATTTTGATTTTGTCTAAAGTACATGTTTTGATTGACCCAAAATGATTTTGTTTAATTTTGGCTTGCAGAGAATTTTGACATGTTTGTTTTTCATTCCAAATCAGAACAAAGCTAGATTCTGAAATCCTGAAATCCTTTGCAAACTGGAACTTCCAACCTCTGCTCAGTTCCACTCTTAATCTCTCTATGTCTCAATTCCCTGTCTATACAATAGAAATAATGCTTCCTTTCTTGCACTCTTGGCTATTTGTCTATTTAGAATGTAAGTTCTTTGGAACGGTGTCTATATTTTACTAGATGTATGTGCAGTATCTAGCACAATGGGGTTTCAGTCTTAGTTGGAGCCTGTAGATGCTACCATCATATAACTAATTAATTATTAATAATAGTTTGCTAAAAAAATTATCCTATGGGTTGTTCATAAACTATTCTGTAACTATTTGTGATATATGATTGAATGTCGAAGTCACATAGCAATGTTTCTTCTTCTTGACCGAATGATTGAAAATGTAGACAGGAGAATCTTCTTTTTGTATAACTACACACATATACAAAGAATAGCAATTTTGCAAATATTCATCTGAACAAAAACCTTCTCCCAAATAGTGAATAAAAAGAGAATAAATGTGGTAAAACCATATGTCTATTCTGAATTACAGTGAACATCTGCAAGTTCTCTGTGGTATTCAGCTGTCTCAAATTATAATACATTGGGGATATATCTATCTCATAGAACTGAAAGGGACCCTGCAAGGTCATAGAGTCCAGCCCCCTGCCTTCACTAGCAGGACCAAGTACTGATTTTGCTTTTGATCCCTAAGTGGCCCCCTCAAGGATTGAACTCACAATCCTGGGTTTAGCAGGCCAATGCTTGAACCACTGAGCTATCCCTCCCCCCCAATTCAGGTGGCATGCCTGTATGCACACAGAATGTCTACATTGGGGGTTCTCAAACTGGGGGTCGGGACCCCTCGGAGTCATGAGGTCATTACATGGCAGGTCACGAGCTGTCAACCTCCACCCCAAACTCCGCTTGCCTCCAGCATTTATAATGGTGTTAAATATATTAAAGAGGGTGTTTAATTTATTAGGGGGGTCACACTCAGAGGTCGTCAGTAAATGTGAAAGGGGTCGTCAGTAAAAAAGTTTGAGACCCACTGGTCTACATCAACCTTGCATGAAACTCTTCCTGTATGGAAATAACACTATGCCAACCCTCTCCAATAATTTTTTCATGAAATTTAATTCAGAACTTTTTAAAAAATACCTGTGCCAATAATAACTGAGATTCTTTTCAGGAAAGCAATGATGATAGCCAACTATTGCTATGTCATGTGAATTAATTTATGGATGTTTTACCAGCTGACTTAAAAAATGTTGTTTTGTACCAATGTCCCTCTTAATGATTTCTGTTAGCAAGAATATTTAAATAGTTACACACAAATAGAAAGTTAGGTATTTCTTGTACACTTTAACTTTCAAACCACTTCTTTGAATCTGCAATAGTTTGGACAAAAAGTATTTCTTGTTATAAGCATCATAAATTCTGATAACCAGACGTGATGGGTTTGAAAGGATTCATTAGAATAACAACCAGATGTAATTAGACATGCTGTCTTTGTATGATCACTAAATGGTAAATGCTAATTAAAAGAGAAAAGGCCAGTTAAATCTCCATGTGAGTGTAAATAGTCATGGTGTTGTATTCGTTTCAGGTTTTAACCATAACTGCATATGTTGTTCTTGTCCCTCATCAGACAGTTCTTCAGCAGAACCACTCAACATGAACACTGCGGACAATGGAGTCAGTGGTCTTTGTGCAATATGTGGAGACAGAGCAACTGGCAAACATTATGGTGCCTCCAGTTGTGATGGGTGCAAGGGCTTCTTTAGACGCAGCATACGGAAGAGTCATGTCTATACCTGCAGGTATTTGAAATATTCAGCTTGGGAAACTTAATTCATTAAGCTGGTGACAAATCACTTTCAGATGTAATTCATACAGTGGATATTTTCTTTCTTTTTCAAACTGAATAAACAATACAGTGGACAAAACGTATGATTGTTGGTTTGTTAATGTAACTGGAAAAAATTACTTTCCTACAAATCACTGAAAAGAATTGTCTACACCCAACACCCCCCCTTCAAACATAATACATTAAAAATTAATGTTTACCTGTCTCTCATGAGGAAAATCATACTCATTGCTATGAAACTCTTTGTTACATTTAAATGATCTGTAGGCAAAACAATAAAAATAAATATTACAAGGTATTTAATAAGCATCTAGATAATCACCTTTAAGATAGTATCTTTTAGAATGACCTACCTTGATTCTCCACTAGAGGCAAGTTTTATCACGATTACTTTTTGGTATTGACTGTTCCAGTTACCAGAACCAGGTGAAATACACCAGGACAGATGCTCAGATGGATTACATTGGGATAGATCTATCAAAGTCATTAGTGCTAGACTAATTTATACCAGCTAAGGAACTGGCTCGCCATTTTTTGTATGTGAACATATAGAGAATTTCCTAAAAAAAAAATTTTTTTGCTGGGTTTGTGATAAGCAACATTTTGGAGGTTTCTCACTAAACATTTGTTTTTCTCTGATGAAAGACAGTTTCTAAAGAGTGCTTAAGACTCATAAATCCTGATCCGAAGAACATACAAGAGATAACTTATCTGTAAGGAGCTTTGTACTGCTGGAAATGGTGTTCTACTATTCTTCTAATCACACCGTACCTTTCCTTTGTGGTGTGCCAAAATGTATATAGACTAATAGGGAGACATCCCCTGACCTCCACTTGGATGGTTGTGTGCCCAGTACTTAGTTGAACTACACCTTCCAGCAGTCTTGAAGTTTTGAAATTCTGGGACCAAAAATTTCAGTTTTCATTTGCAATGACAGCAGCTTGGTTCTTGTTCTACAAATATTGCTTTCCAAAATTATTTTGTCCTGTCCTGAGGACCATCAGACTCAAAGAAACATTTGCTTCCAGGCCCCTCATTGTTTTAATCATAGTTCCCCACTGTTCTTTTTAAAGGGCTGCCAGATCTTTACTATTGACTGCCCTCTGGCACTCTTTTCTTTCTTTCTCTATCCTCAACAAGGCTGCCTAGAACCCCTCTCCAGAATACAGAGATCTCTCCTACTCATGCTATCATTTGTTTTAAAGCCCTTTTTATCAACGTCTTGTGTCCTAAGGCTTCTGGCATAAATTATGTTTTTTTAAAATTTAAACCAAATATTGACTATTAAATACTATTATTCATACAAAATATTTGCTGTGATGATGAAAAAACTAATGGCATCTTGCCCATTATAAGAAATTATTCTTGCCAGATATACAGGTGGAAAACATTTTTCAAGGCTGAATTAAAGAAAAAGATGGATGAAGGCTGATAGTTGGAGACATGGTTTTTGACAGCCCACATTAATTATTGTCCCTCTTGCTAATAAGGACTGTGCTTTATTAATGCTCTAATATATTTACCCTTTCTTGTATCTGATAGATTCAACCGACAATGTGTTGTTGACAAGGACAAGAGGAATCAATGCAGATACTGTCGTTTAAAAAAGTGTTTTCGAGCAGGAATGAAAAAAGAAGGTAATAGATTGCTTTATTACTTGACATACAAAGAAAAATAAACACTTAATCTAAATGAGTGTTAAAACTTATTCTAATGTGATATTCTTTTAGTTTTATACTAACTCAGTAAATAGATATCTCTAGTGCCTTCACAAAGAAAGAGTGATTTTACTATTATATACTTCATTTAATTTTTTAAGTTAGTAAATTTTGAAGTTATAGTATTTTGTGCCTCTAACAAATTAACAGATTCAGAACTGAGTTTGCTGCTTAAATTTATTTTTGTAGTATGTGAATCCTAGCTTCAAGTCCCAACACTTCAAACGTTGTGAAAATCTGAAATCAGACCTGAGTTTGGAATCCATAAATTCAGGAATGTTTAGATTTGGAGTTTTGGTTCTATTCGTTATAAAAATATGAAATTTGTGTCCAGGGTTTTGGTTGGTGACTGCCTCTAGTAATAATTTTCAATGTCAATCTGCTAACTCTTTAATTTAGTTTAAATGTTGGAGGTGCATAAATCAGAAAAAGGTGTGTGTGTGTGTGTGTGTGTGTGTGTAGTTCTCTGGTTTTGAGGTCTTTAAGGTGACAACATATTTTTGCAATTATTAAAGACACACTCTGCTTATTCAGTGAGATAAAATGATATAAATTAAAAGTTCATGATATCTGTTCACCTAAGATGCCAGATATGCTCTAACAACAGATGGCTAAACTATGAGAACATTTTTTTCAAAATAGACCTGTTTAAGTTTGTGAAATGTTAGTGAAATTCAAGCAATTTACTGACTGCAAAAAAATGTTGTTGTCCAGATTTTCACATTTCAAAGTTGGTTGCTTGTTATTGCTCATACAAGTCAGGTGGTACTGATTATGTGTTCCGAGTCTACCTCATGTGGTCAAGGGGATTGACAGAAGCTCTTTTGTGACTCATTTTCTCAGATGGGGTGGCTGCAGTTTCTGTGCTTTTACTGAGTCAGTCAGATAATAAAGTTCTGGGGGCTGCAGCAGCGAGTAATTCAGTGCTATTCTCCTCTGTAGTGGCAGTGTGGGATTGTCCCTTACAGACCATCCAGGAACTGATGGGGTACAGTGACCCTATGTGGCAGTTTCCAAGCTGGAGAGGTGAACGGTCCTTGTATTAAAGTGAGGGTAGCCGACAACTGCAAGAAGACAACACTAGCAAGAAAAAACATATTAGTTTGGAGTGCTATGGGAGAGTCTCAGGTCCTGGTAGGAAAGGGATCATTGTGTAGGGACAAAAGAGTACATGGCTTGGTTGGGATCCCATGTATGTTCAAATAAAATAAAAATGGAGCCTTTTGTGGTTCCCACATTACTATACTTATGTTTATTATGATGAAACTGTTTTACAAGCTGTTTTGGCATGTTTTTTTTATCCATCATAAGACCAGTTTACAGCACGACTCTGTAACTTTACTGTAGTGAAGTGGGTTTACAGTGTGCTTCTGCAAGTACCTTATTAGGGTAAGAGTGGTTTATTCTGTGGTGTTATATGTTTTTGGCTTTGCTAATGGCAAAAAAATTTGTAGGAGAGAGGATTAAATGTATTTTCTTCTTGCAGTCACATGGCGAAATTCTGCTCTTATTTACAGTCATGAATCTAAAATAACTCCATTAAATCTGTGGAGTTGCTTTGCATTTACATTGGTATAATGGTGCAGAACTTGGCCTCTAGCATTCAGACCATTAAAATCAGTAGTGCTTTGAATCCACTGTGGGATCCTTGTAAGAAAAATATTGAATTATCTGTGTGGCCCTCAACATTTTGCAAAAGGCAGAATTTCAAGGACACTCAAACCTTATAAAATGAATAGATTAAAAAATGTGCATAACTTTTTTCACCATTTTTCCTATAAAACATATTGGCCCTGGTTCTCCACTACATCTGAGCTATGCTGATTCAGAGCTGTCCAGCCACAGCCAAGCGGTCGCCTCGGGCACCAGGATTGGGAGGGGGGGGCGGCATTTTTCCGCAATTTGGTGGCGGGGGGTCCTTCTGAGCTCCGGGTCTTCGGCGGCAATTCTGCGGCGGGTCCTTCACTCGCTTCGGGACCCGCCGCCGAAGTGCCCTGAAGACCGGGAGCGTGGAAGGACCCCCCCGCCGCAGAATTGCCGACGACGACCAGGAGCGCGGAAGGACCCCCGCCTAGGGGGCCAAAAATCCTGGCGCCGCTCCTGTCCGCAGCATAAATCAGAACTGGAGGGATCCTATTCTAAATAACACTGTGTGTGCTGGTGGTATATGGTCCCGCACATCATGGGAGGATTGAGCAGAGCAGAGATCAGTTTAGTCTCATCCCCAGCCTGCCCTCAACATGTCCCCTTCCCCTCATTATGCCAGAGGTGGGGGAAATCAGCTGATGGAGGTTATGCCAGTCCTACACCATTAAAGATTTCCCTTACAGAGGGAATTTTCTACTCGGAATCTCCAGTTTGCTTAAGGATGCTTTAGCCTAAGTAAGCAAAGAAGCTCTATTGGACTGGTGAATCCAGTCCCTTGAATCCTGTACATATGCAATACAAAGGTATTTCCCTTTGATTCTGCAAGTGGCCCTGTCACCCAGTGACTGGCCCTTGTAAGAGGAGATGGGGCCAGTCATACTTGTGCTATAATTTATTTTCCTGCTTCCCAGCCTGAGGGGGCAGGACTGGACAGCCAGGTCATACCTTAATGGACACCTGGGCCTTATAAAAGGACTAAGAGAGATCTGTCATGGTGTTAGAACCACAGGGAGTGGGAAGGCTCTTGTGGAAGGCCCTGAGCCAGCGTTTGCAGGAGGCTGGGTACTGCAGGGGAACCAGCCTTGGGGGCTAGCAAGTGCTCTATAGTAGAGTGGGTAAAGATTCAAAGGTAGCTTAGAAAGGGGCTGAAAACAGGGCCCAAAGGGCAGGCTGAAGTGAAGCCCTGGAAGGCAGAGAAACCGTTTTGGTTTGTTTAGGACTTTTTAGTTTGGACTTTTGCTACCATTGAAGGGGTTATATTTATTTGTGACTTGGGTGGAGAAGTAAGCCACACCTCCAACCCAGACTTTTGTGGGGATGCGGAGGAGACCCATCTTGGGGAAGGAAACTGAGGCAGGGAGTACTGGCAGTGCTATGCTCAGCCAGCAGGTGGCGTGCTAACATCTAATTTTAGTATTTGACCATCAGTGTCTTGCTTCTTCTGGTCCCATGTGATGTTGACATTATTTTAATTAATTTTGTATTTAGTACCCTACTTTTTGAAATACTAAGTGAATAGGCATTGTGTTCCTCCAATTTAAAAAAAATATCCTATTTCTTGTTTCATCTCTACATGAACATTTAACACTTAGTGTTTATCACTGCAAGACATTTCTTATTATGACTTAATATGAGGCCCATCAGTAAATGTCCTTGGCAAAAAAGCTAGTGTACCTCTGGAATAAAGTGTGTTCATTCATCATAGAAACTACAGGATATTGTGCAGTGTAGAGAGAGAATATTTTACTGAAGCCTTTCTTGCTGCAACTGAACCAATGTAATGCAGATTTCCCCCCCCCCCCCCTCAAAATAACAAACACATGATTGGAAATAAAACTGCTACTCTTAAAAGATGATGAGATTCCTAGTGCAATAAAGAAAGATGTTGATCAGCACAATGCTTGTTCTCTCCTTGGCCTAACCTTGGATACAATTGAAATTTTGAGAAATCTGATTGATAGTTTTATTTATCCTCTTCTTTCCTGAATTAAAAAGTAAGCCTTGTTACTTAATAAGCCCTGTCCGTGCTCATTAAGGTTCCTTATCCAAAGCCTTTTATACACCTTTCCTAGGCCTCATGAGACACAACCCACCTGCTTGGAATATTTTTGCTTAGTTAATGTTCTATAAACTGGCAGGAATTGAACGTCCCTAAGGAGGAGCCCAATATTACAGGCTCAAAATTACCTTACTAATGGATTAAGTTCATTATTCACTCTTGTTTCAGTGTTTCTCACAGGAAAGCATGTGCAGAGGTATCAGAATTTCTATGACTCAGACATTCTGTCAGTGATTGCTCTGTAAACTCCTTGACCTAACTCAACAAGACTGGGATTTCTATATCATTAGGCTTCATTAATTAAGGATGGAGGAGAGGCCAGCCAATCAAATTACAGAGTATTGTTGAGTTGAGTATGCAAATCTACTGTAATAAAGCCAATCATAAAAATGCCGTGTCTAATAACAATTAGAAATGAATATTTTTTAGTGACAAACAATATTATATGAATAAGAAATGTACAAGATTTCTTGTCACTCTTTCTCATGACTCTTTCAGAGCTGAAACTTCAAGGTCCTCTTTGGATGTCAGACCTTGTGATTCATATAGTTATATAACAGCCCTCTGAAATTATGTTCAACCACACTGCCTACAAGCAAATAAATGACATGATTATTCTTTTCTAGCTGTGCAAAATGAACGGGACAGGATAAGCACAAGAAGGAGCACATTTGATGGCAGCAACATTCCCTCTATTAACACATTGTCACAAGCTGAGGCTCTTTCTCGGCAGGTACAGTGATCCACCATGAAGTTATTTAACACCCTTTTAGATTTTTTTTCATAGTTAAATATTTCCTATTTCTCATTATATAAAGCATAATTATTGAGACCAATGTTCTATCTGCTTCCAAAAATGCAATCCAGCTGCTTCTTCCTAATGTAAGAATCAATAATAAAGAACATACATCTATTTCTGATGGTGAAGCCAGTAAAGAAGGTCACTTAAGAAAATTCATTTTGTGTTAGATACAATATGTCCCAGTTTTCTTCCTTAATATTGCTTTATGATCCCCTTACTTTCAAATTAAGTACTGTCTCAAGCAGTTAGTGGCATCTGTCTGGTCCTTGAGGCTGGATTTTCAATGGAGCTTAACAGAGATAAATGTCTGACATCCAATAAATGCCAATGGGTGCCTAACTCCCTTAGTTAGGCTCCTTTGAAAATCACAGCTTTAATGTTTGGATTTTATAAACCCTAATAAGGTTAACAAAAGGGATCCAAATGCTGAACCTATTCACATTGTGCTTTTGAACTCTATCTGGTTTGAACTACATTTTCCTCTGGTTTCTTTTTTATCCAATTAATTGTTGAGTAGAACAGTATTCACTGGTTTCCTGTAATTCAAATAAATCATAATAATTGATTTCACACTCCCTTACCTCTTAGTAACTTACTCGGAGGGCAACTGCTGCCATCTTTACTTCATGATTTCATGCTGACTGTTTTATACTGAATGATACATCCCCAAAAGTTTTGTAATCTTGTCCTTTGTCAGCAGCTTGCGTATGATGGAACTGTCTCTAAGAAATACCCATAAGCTGTAAAATTTCTTGGATTCTTCTTTGTTCCTTATTAAATGAAAGAATTAAATTAGCCACTTAATACTACTAGGCTGGTACGAATGGGCTACTTGGTACTTTGGTACTACACCTGACTCTAGTAGTCAATGAAAAAGCCTCTTCAAAGGTATTTGCATTTCCCTTATTATTTTTTAGAATGTTAGGTTTTAAGTAACTTTTAGCCAGGCCTGGTGATTTGTTGTTTTCTTATTGTACAAATTAATTCATATTTCAAACTCATGTTTACAAACAAATAAACTAATATTTCACCTCGGGCTCATGCTCAGAAGCCATGGTGATGGACACCTTAAAAATACATAGGCAGACAAACAAGTAAACAAAGATAAATATTTAAGGATAATGCCTTCTCCTTCTTTGGTAGATGCTGAACTGAATAATTACAGACAGGCCTCAAGCAACTATGTTAACAACCCCAAACTCAGGGAAAAGTTCTCACTTCATCTAACCCATACCTCATGGCTGTTCCTTTCTCCATAATGTTCTGAACAAAAGCCCCAAATCTAAATACCCTTCACTTTGGAAAGTTTGGGTCCAAATTTTGCAGCCTCATGCCCATCTCTATTTGTGCCAGACTTCTAATTATATCAACCTAATTAATGGTTAACTTTCTGTTTGGGCTCTAACTTTTAGCTGTCATCCTAGGCATCTCAACTACCAGTATGTTAAGAGCTTGATGCAGAAGTTACTTGGTGAAATCTTCTGGCCTGTGTTGAGCAAGAGATCAGAGTAGGTGATCATAATGGTCTCTTCTGATCTTAAAATCTAAGAATAAGCTGTTTTCCTTAGTAATTCTTTGAACTTGTTTATAGTACATACACTTATGTGTTTTTATAGTCCTTTAATCATTGACAAGTGGTACATACAGTTCATGAATAAAAGTGTTTTCTTAAATGGGCTCCTGCTAAATATCCATTTTGCATGCTTTTCTCCCACAAAACTGGGAGATGATTGTCTGATTATCTTCAGCATATATTCCCCATCTAGAATTTTCCCCTCTAAAGATTAAATATTGTATTTTGATTATTTGATATATATATTTCCAAAGCATCTAGAGGTCTCTAAGAGGATCAGCTCCACAATGTGCTAAGCACATCTGAAGACACAGTCCTGCCCCAAAGAGCTAAAAAGTGACACACATAAGGTGTGAGAATAAAGTGCCAGATAGCCTCATGTGACCCTCAGTCAAACATGTGGCAAATTTAATATGGGCTTCAGAGAGAGATTTAAAGGAGAAGAGGGTAGGGTAACAGGTTAGTTCAGGGAGAGTTTTCACATGTAAGAAGCAATGAGGAAGGCACAAAGATGTTTTAATCCTTCTCCTTTTAACTTTAATGATTCCATTACTTATGCAGTAAATGGTTCCAGGAGGAGCAGAGAAGAGCATGTCTCCTTTGCCCCAATCCCATAAGAGCTCCTCTGCCCCAAATCTGCAGGGTTAAAGTTACACCATTGTGGAAGGTCCAGGTAGGAGTGAGACTGAGTAGCATTTGCCTTCCCTCAAACCATCAGGGATACAGTACCACAAGATAATGCTCACCCTGTCAGCATGATTTTCCCTACTTACCCCTCCATGCTGTATGCTAAAAGAGAAGGAGGTTGGGACAGTGCACAATGGAGAGAGGAAAGGTCATGGTAGCATAGCCAGGAGCTGTGACACCTCTGGGAGTGCAAAGATTCATATACTTTAAGGCCATAAGGAACCATTGTGATCATCTGATCTGACCTCCAGCATAACACTGGTCTTAGAACGTGACCCAGTAATTTTTGCAGCAAGCGCATAACTTTTCTTTGAGCTATAGCATATCATTTAGACAGACATCCAGTCTTGATTTAAAGACCTAGAGTGATGGAGAATGTACTATGTCCCTAAATAAATAATTTTGACTGTTAATTATCCTCACTTAAAAATTTGCAGCTTATTTCTAGTCTGAATTTCTAGTCTAGCTTCAGCATCCAACCATTGGGTCTTGCTAATGCCTTTTTCTGCTAGATTAAAGAACCATCTTCGCTGGAAGTTTCTTTCCCATTTACCCGTTTGTAGAGCATTATCAAAACACTTCTTAACCTTCTCTTGGACAAACTAAATAGATTGAGGTTCTTAAATCTCTCACTATAAAGCATGTTTTCCAGACTTTGCAACCTACTTGTGGTTCTTTTCTGAACCCTTTCCAATTTTTCAACATTCTTTTTGAAGTTAGGACACCAGAACTAGATTCAGTATTCCAGCAATGGTCTCACTAAGGCCATATGCAGAGGTTACCTTCCTACTCCTAATTGATATTCCCCAGATGATGCATACAAGAATTGTATTCACCCTCTGGGCTACAGCATTGGACTGGGAGCTGATATTCTGTTGGTTATCTATAGGCTTGACAGAATTCATTTTAAAAAATGCAATAGAAGATCGATGTTTATTTTTCAGCATTCTTTCCTTTTTTATTGATTAACAGTTGCTGGAAATTTTGGAGGAGTCAGATAATGGAGGGTGGGGAGGGAGGTGGGGATGGTTCCACCAATAATTATTGAATGTCAGTAGACACTGAAATTCAAAAAGTTAACACTTTATAACTTTTAAAACACAAATAGTGTTATAATCCTTATATGCTTAGTTATCTATCGCTACACTGTAGTCATATTCAGTTTCATTGTATTTCAGGATACCAAGTTCTGTGGAAGCACTAGGCCTTAGCTCATAAACCCAGCCTCTTGTGAGCTCTGCAACATAGTGGAATTTCACCATGGGGTTTTGGTAGTTGCAGCGTTAGAGACCCAAATCCTTTACTCCCTCCTTCGTAGTGAAACCACACTGCCCCCAACCTCCAAAGGGGGAGAGTTGCGGGAGACTCTGTTTTGAAACTCAGTTGCCTGGTTCTTGTGCAGGTTTTTCTAGCGTGATGGATGCCATAGGTCTAAGTGAGATGTTTTTCCTAGTTTCAGCCCTACTTTTGTCTTCAGCCATCTTGCCTGTATTGCTTAATAGCAAGTTTAGTATTGTTCCTTTCCTTAGAAAGTCATTAAGGATTTCACGATTTGGCTCAGCAATCATACAAAAGCTTTCTAGCACCAGGCCCAGAAAGATTCCTCTCTCTGTGTTTTACAGAACACTGTGCACTGCAGGTGGTCTTATATACACTCCTATTAGTACATTTTCTGAAACATCCCCAGATTCTATCCATACTGGTTCTCATCGTTACAAATCTTTCTGCTTTAGGCATTTAAAAAGCGTATTTCATCTTCTAGAGTTAATGATACTTATCTTTTCACTGAAAATACATATTTCTCTTTTATCTTTGTGTGCCTAGAACTTTATTACATTCCCTTCCCAGCCCTTTCTTTCTAAAGTGAGGTAAATGTCATCCATTTTAAAGGGAAAAAAACATTAAAATTAAAAATGTTAAAAATAATAGTTATCTCTTGGAATGAGAAGATCTTGTAAAAATATAACAATAAGCATCCCACTATCATGGTAAAGTACACCATACAAGTAACAATGAGGGACAAAAATGATCATTTACATGCATATTGGTTGTCCTTATATTGTCAGGGAGTTTGGCAATAATGTGCATGCTGGCTTCCGTGTGTTTTGCTTAAATATACTTCTAGCCAGTGGAAAGATAGTAACAAATATGGAATATTAATATAGTGTATTTTTTTGTTTTGTTTTTTGTTTTTGCTTAACATGGCTAGATCTCTGTCTCGAGTCCTGGTGCTAGTACTGACATAAATGTAAAGAAAATTGCCAGTATTAGCGATGTCTGTGAATCTATGAAGCAACAGCTGTTGGTCCTTGTAGAGTGGGCTAAATATATTCCAGCCTTCTGTGAACTACCATTGGACGATCAGGTACAAAGCAAATGAACTGGAGAATAATGATTATTCTCCTTCTGTTACAGTCATGTAGAAATATTGTGTAACAATTCATTGTCTGCCCTGTATGCTAGAGCTCTGCTTTGAAGCAGATCTTGAGACATGACACAAAGAGATAGTAGAGGTTGAGGGTGCTTCATGTGTTGGGAAAAAAGGGTGCAGATCCACAAACTGGAAATTGCAGAAACAATATTTTGCAACTGTTGGAACCAGAAACTTTAAAGGCATGCCAAAATTAATAATAGTTTAAAAAAAAACCATCCAACCTTTCAGAACAGTTGGTTCATGTTCAGCTGCAACTGTTTGTGAAGACTGAGGTGGCTTGTTATTTAATTTGAACCAGTTTCCTTATCCTTGCAAGAAATATAAGTATTACAGTCTTGAGAAGAAATCAAACCTATATTGATGCCAAACCATAGAAAATAATTTGCTGTTGAATATAATACAATAAAATATCCAAAATTGTATTTATAATGTGCTTATGTACATTTTATTCTAAATTGACATGTAAACGGTGCTTGAGTTCTCTTTAGGGACAAAATATCATCATCTTGGTGCCATGCCAGATATCTGTTAGCTTTGAGTAGATGTCTAAAGTGAATTCAAAACCCAGGTCTTCATGTTGTAATAGACATTACCGGGGCGTATGTAGGAATTTAAATTTGACCACTTTTGGAGGGGCATATTAAACACACACATATTATACAGATTAATATCAACACATGCATTTATATCATATGCATAGATATAAACAGCAGTATGCTCACCATTTCAACAAAAATCCGTGCGCCTTGGAGCCATCTGAATAAATGTATCAACAAGTACTTGGCTGCAATGGGGTCACAGAAATCCTCCGGTCCTGGGGCTGAGGCGGGGAGAGGGAGCTTCTCCAGCCCCAGGGCCAGAGGAGCGCTCTCTTGCTGCCACAGCTCTGAGTCCGCAGGAGCTGTCAGCTCCCACTGTGGCCCCAGGGCTGGAGAAGCTTGCTCTCTCCTCTGCACCCCCAGGGCTTTCTCCCCACCATGGCTCCAGGGCTGGAGGAGCTGTCAGCTCCTGCCTCGGCCCCAGGGCCAGAGGAACTCACTCTCCTGGTCCCAGCCCTGGGGCCAGAGGAGTTCTGTGCCCCCGCTGATTATCAGTGCTTGCCCCCCCTTGTGCATGTCCCTGGACATTACTGTCACCAAGCAGCTGGTTGGGAGGTTAACTCACTGCTAAGAATGCCCTGATTTTCATCTTTTAAACTGTAGTTCTACTCTGAAAGTGACCCTATAAAAACGTCATTGTGGAATTCCTCTTTACTGTCTCCTCAGTGTCAAACATTCTCTGTTTCTAGTAAAAAGACATGAGGGGGTTCTCTCAGCACTGCAAACCCAGCCTTGTATCTGAGAGTGAAGCTGGGGACATTCCTCCTCCTGCATCTTTCCAGTAGTAAAGCTGCTGCATGCCCTTTCAGATTATTGCTTCAGTGACACCTGTGCTTACACTGGTTTTGCACAAATGTACCAAACAATTCTGTTGATGATATAGAAGGAAGAATGGAATCAAATCAGTCTTTAGTTGTGTTGGCACTCTAGGGGCCACAGATGTAAGAAGCAATAAAACTTGCTTTCATCACTTAAGCTGATATGATGGAACAGGAAAAAGAACAGACCTGCTGACTAAGAACATACCAACTTTACACTTTTCAGAGTATAAGTGCACTTTAGAGGGTCACTAGCCAATAATTGTATGCTGAAAATTTGACCTACTGTACTAAGAATATAAAGTGAGAAATATTGCTCAAACTCCAAGGAAAACCTGATACTTTGTTACTGAGAAGTTAAAACTAATGGTTGCTACTTTTGTATGATAACCTTTTGCTAATTGGCAACTAGCATTTACTTATCAAATAAACTTCCTTGTTTTGTACACTTTCTTCCTGACCTCAAAGTCAACCTGGTTTACGAACAACAAGGTAAACAAAAAAATGTGTTAGCTCTGTTAAGGCTGAGATTCTGAAAGCTTTCTAATTTGGTTGCTCAGTTCCCTTAGCTGGCTTTGAAAATCCCAGCATAAAAATCACAAGAGAAAAATTCATGTTTGCACAATGGAAACAAACAAACCCCCCAAGAAAATAGATTTAATTGCCAAGCTTCTAAGAGGGCATTATAAACAATGGAATGTAAATAAAAATGTAAAATGATAAACTAGTGAATAAATTGTTTAACTGCTTTCCTGGTATGCATCAGGTTTCTTCTTTATTGACTATCATAAAGAGATCTTGTTCTATATATTTTGCAAGGATATCATTGTCTGTATTTCATAGTGAAACTGGCCTGTTTGACAGCAAAATGGAGTACTTCTCTGTTATTTTATTTTCAGTTTTGAGCATGGTGTTTTTTCTTTTCTTTCAGTTATAGAAAAGAGGTATTTTTAGCAAAATTGGTTGAATTACCTAGTAATGCACTTCTTCTGAAAGCTGATAGGTGGGCCTGGTATGGCACTAGGAAAATTGTTCTAAGCCCCCCAAAAAAACAAAAAATAAAAACAACCATGTCCAGAAGGCTGGCTTTGTGGGGGAAAGAGCCATCTCAAATATTTTTGTGTTTTACTGGATCAGGCTGAACAAAATACTGTACTGGATATTGCAAAATTCATGATAACAAGTTATGATAGCCTTCCTGCCACTGGTTCCTTCCATGTTGATTTAAAATCCAAGAACAAGCTTTATGTAAAAGGAAGTGGAAACTATGAAGTGCACATAAATGTATACAATGATAAACTATTTGCAAAATCATATTGTGTTCAAAATTCAGTTTGTACGTATTGCTAAGTGATAACAGTGACAAAGTTACACAGTTTAACTCAACTACATTGAAATAGTAAGGTGTTGATATAAAATGAACCATGTACCTTAAAAATTACTTGTAGTAGTCTGAGTGGTATAATTGCAAGCAACAGCACTCTGATGCCTGCTGCAGCTGATTCATCTTGCCCACTACAGATAATCACATACTTATGTAGATGTTATAATCCATGTTGTTATTTTATGGGGGTTCCTCTTTTTAAGGTTGCCCTGCTAAGAGCGCATGCTGGGGAACACCTCTTGCTTGGAGCAGCAAAACGGTCCATGGTGTATAAGGACATTTTACTTTTAGGTAAACATTTATTTTGTTTTAATTAATAATTACCATGTTATAGTTCACTAACAACCATATAATCAGCATCCTGATAAACAGTGTCCTCATTTAACTGGGACAATTGCCACAGCAGAATGAGTGCAATGCACTCTGCTGTCTTTAAACACTGCACTGATGGCATACCTAAACACTGTACTTATGGTATGCCTACTATATTGTCACATGCCAGTTTCAGCAAAAGCAGATGTACAGTCCCTTGCAAATTAAAATGGCTGCAGTTCTACTGATACCATAAACCTAAACCCACATCCTTGCCAAACGGATCTACATACTTTGGTACCCTGTGTGGCAACATTGACCTATGTCACAACCCACCAGCGGGCTCCATCTGTGCCAGTACTTTGGCCTTCTTTCAAGGAACTGTCTAGGTGTCCCTGGACAGAAGCACCTAATGCAAGCCAGGGGTATAAAGTGTGTAAGGTATAGGGGCAGTCCATCAGCCTTTCTTTATAAACATTATGTGCAGGGGACTTTCCACTGCCTGCTATGCCCACTCTTGGGGTCTGGCAATCTGTGGCCCAATATGACTCATTCTGAGTATTATTGAACCAACCCTAGCATCCAGGGAATGGAGAGCACTTGCTCTAGAGATGCTACTCACATTAGAGGCTCCTTCCTGTTCCTGATCCAATTTTTTTCCTGAGTGCAGTTTTACTGAAATAAACTGCCTAGTTAAGTGTAAAACTGACTCATCGTACACATTAAATTACTAAAGATATAAATATTTGCTGTATTCTTGGGACACTTAGGTAATGAGCAGAACTGGTGTAAATGAAAATGGTGGTTAGCATGACGAAGGTAAGTATATGCCACAGAAAGGACCAATTTAGGACCAGTTTACTAGCTACTCCAATTTACTAGTACTCCAGCTACTCTAGCTCTCTGAGAAAGAATTCTGTTTAGCTGATGATTCATTGACCTAGTGGGAAATTATCAGCTTTTGTTCTTGACAAAACTTTTGCCCTTACATGTTATTCTTACAGGTCATTTTAGTATACAGATAACTTTTGGCCAGAAGTTAAAGTAAGGTGGATTGCCGGTGTGGGCTGGTTTTCTGTCTCTGGTCCATGACTGGGATTCCCAGGATTTACGGTAGTAGATATATATAATAAAGTACATACGATTATGCTACCATAAATAGTAGCAGTCTGTTAGGTAGTTACATGTTGTTCCTCTCGTTCTCTTAGAAAGGTTTAGAATTCTAAACCAAATAAATTAGAAGTGGGGACTTATATTTTTTACAGTGAATTTAAATAATTATGAGGACCACGTTTTCAAAGTGGCCTCTTTCTAGCCTCTAAAATAGAACACTGAATTTTCCTAAGATTAAATGCCTGTGTCAAAATGGACTTGTGGGCCAAAACTATATAGTTAGATGGCTAATTGGATAACTCCCCAGTTTGTGCACACAAATAGGCCTCGAACCTGCAGACACACTAATCATAACTACGCAGATGGGAATACTTATATGCCTAAGTACCTACAGGATCAGGACTTTGTTTTGCACATATGCTTTCCTTGTAAAGAAACTTAGTTTTGCAGGAGGGAATGTTTCTGTATGAGAAATTCAACATGAAAAAAATCTGACTTGCAACATTAAAAATGGTTTGGTTCACCTGGGTCTGTAAATTTAAACCTTTGTGTAACATCAGTCCATATTCTGGTATTTTTTCTCCTCAAGGTAACGATTACATCATCCATCGTAACAGTTCTGAAGTCGAGATCAGCCGAGTGGCAAACCGGATTCTAGATGAACTAGTCCGACCATTCCAGGAAATTCAAATAGATGACAATGAGTATGCTTGCTTGAAAGCAATTGTGTTTTTTGATCCAGGTACATTTTCCAAAAAGTCTTTCAGATTTACTGTATGAATACACTGAAATTCACCTTTGGTGATGTAACATTCATTAACAGTCAACATATTTGCACAAAGAATTTTTCACTAAAAGAATATGCTTTGACTTGAAGTATTTTTTCATTTTTTCAAGATGCAAAGGGATTGAGTGACCCATTAAAGATTAAGAACATGCGGTTCCAAGTCCAAATCAGTTTAGAGGATTACATTAATGACCGTCAGTATGACTCCAGGGGGAGGTTTGGAGAACTTCTGCTTCTATTGCCTACCCTTCAGAGCATCACTTGGCAAATGATTGAGCAAATACAGTTGGTCAAACTGTTTGGAATGGTTAAAATTGACAGTTTGCTTCAGGAAATGTTACTAGGGGGTAAGTGTGTCATTCTTTTTCTGTGATATTCCACCTTATCAACTTGATAAGCACTTTGGAAAAAGTATCCTCCTCCCCACCTCACCAGGCTGCTTGGACATACTCCAGGGGACTGGATCAGTGCCAATTTGGGGGGAGCGTTAAAGTCATGATAACATGGCTAACTGTCCTGTCCCCCCACCTCCAATGTGTACTGTATGTTCCTCAGCCATAGCTGAGTACCTGGACATACAATTCCCCAAAGAGACAGACCGGGGAATCCTTATAAACATTGTAAGGATGAAATCCACTGTTAATGCAACCCAAGCAGTGAAAACAAATGTCATACTTATTATGGTTGAAGTCTTGTTAAATTGTTTAATGAATACGCAAAAGGCAATTATTCAAATTGCCAATCAAAATATTTGCTCTAAGGGAATGTAATTATTGCTGTGTAAATCGCTAGTAGCAACATGTTCATTCGAATTGATATGTGCTCTTGTAATTTTTGCAGGTACGTCTAATGATGCCAGTCATCTTCATCATCCAGGACATCCTCATTTAGCTCAGGATCCATTAACTGGCCAAACTATTCTCATAAGTTCAATGTCTGCTCCTGTACATACAGAACAGATCTGTAAGCAATTGCACATTATCTTTCTATCATAACATCTGACTGTTATGTTTAGTTAACTGGCAAATTCATTAAAATGGTGACCTGTCAAAGCTAGTGTATATTTCTTTCATCATAATTTCTGAGATTTAAATAGTAATGAAATTAAAAAAAAGCACACAGAAACAACCTCCTAAGCAATACATTCTGCTTTGAGTTTAATTTAAAACACATGACACTGTTTTCATATTACCATTGGTTACAAATGTGGATTTTTAAAAGTGAACAATACACGGGGCTTCTGATATTTAAAAATGAATATTTACCTTTAGCGGCTAATGCAGATCCTTTTTTAGTGTACAGTAGTATGTATGTCATTAATATGTATTTAGATTGGTCAAGAACATAATAATACATAGTTTCCTCTTAATTCTTTTTCAGCAACTCCAGAAACTCCATTACCTTCCCCTCCGCAAGGCTCTGGACAAGAATACAAAATGTCTACAAACCAGGCTACAGTCATAACGCAGCAATCAATTTTAAAACAAAAACCATTGTGATAATTTTTTTTATTTTTTGTTTTGTTTTCTTTTCTTTTACATGCACTATATAAATTGTTAGGACACCTGGATGGTGGAAACCTCAGGATAGCAAATTAGGCCACCCCTTGACCCAAGCAAGTACAAGGGGCTGTTCTTATAATTCTTCTGTTTCAAAACTCAGAAAGCAAGGTACACTATTATGAATGATGAATTTGCTGTACACTTGGGGATACTGGTAGTCTTACAGCATATGTATATTTTGGTAATGTCTTTGGATCATTGAATTGAACGGGTTCATTTTTATTTCCCATTTGTAGTTGTCATCTTAATATTGTTTATTTTAGATCTGTAAGTAATTTCTTCATTGAAATGTCACTTGGAACTAATTGTGCTTGTTTAGCTATGAATGGTAGAACTTAAGACATGCATTAACACAAGCCAAGAGTTCATAAATAATAAAAGAGCAGGTTGTTAAATAAAACAGACGTATTACATTTAGAGTGAAAATACATAATAGATAGGAGGGTCTGTTTCATTAAAATAAATCCTAATGTGGGGATACCAGGATCTTGAAGTCTGACTATACCACAAGAGTTAAATGTGTTGAATGATAGCTGTCATGTTTACCTATCAGTTTATGTGAATATGGTAAAATGAGAGAACCCGCAACGTGCAGCTGTGTGCTAAAAATGAAACATGGGTATAGGGAATGACTTTGATCATGCACACACACTGTGTTTGCTCACAGTTGGAATTTGTTATGATGATCTATTTACTGACTCAGAGAGAGGTTTTCATGCTATGCTTTCATTCATGAATTATTGACATCACAAGAAAATTGCTACTTCGCACAGTCTGGTTGTTCATAAGAGAAATGATGTTTCCTTTAATGGAGACTTTCTCCCCAAAAGCTGTTAAAAAGTGCCAAATAATGTGGTCTGTTGGGTTATTTTAATGAAATAACATTGGAGTCAGAGATTCAGCAAAGAGATGTGACCTGGCCCAAATACCTTGGTTTATTATAACATCATAAGTTCATACAATCATCATGAAGCAGCTAACTCCCTGACTCTTAAAGTGGTATACACTCAGCTATAAGAACTTTTTGTCCTTTTTTGCAAACATAAAGCCACAAAACCATGTAAAAGAATTAGAAAAAGTTTGAGTGCTGACTTGTAAACTCGGAATGCTTTAATTAGAATTCACGTAACACCAAGCAGTATGTGTGTTCCTTTAGGGTATTCTGCAATAGTTGTATTTGTAGTTAAATCTGCATAAAATAGCTCTTAATGTTCGTCTTTTGCTTTTTAAAAAGTGTTTTCTTTTTTATTGGTTATTTTGTATTTTTTATTAATAAGCATATATTGCATTGCTCTGTGGAGCAATAACGTCTCCTTTCTCATCTCCTTTATGATATGTATGATTCACTTTTTGATGGCTTTGATTGTACTCTCTTCGATGCCTAGGGAAGGTTTGCAATTAATTTCAATGGAAGCAGGGTTGTGTCCCTTGTACGCAAATGGGACCATAGACGCCGACCGCGTGGGTGCTACGGGGCTGGAGCACCCAGAGAAAAAAAAAATAGTGGGTGCTCAGCACCTACCAACAGCCCCACAGATCAGCTCCTCCCCCTTCCTTCAGTGCCTCCTGCCCACTGGTGGACCCCGAGGATCAGCTTCTCCCCTTTTCCCCCCAGTGCCTCCCGCCTGCCAGTGATCAACTGTTCAGCGGCATGCAGGAGGAGAAGGAGTGGGGGTAGGAGGAGGTGGGGTGGGAGGGGCTTGAGGGAAGGGGTAGAATCGGGGCAGGACCTGGGGCGGAGTAGGGGGCCAGCACTACTGGGGAAATCACAAAATCGGCACCTCTGTATGGAACTGAGGGCTGGTCTACACCCAGCCGCTAGTTCGGCTGCTGGGGATCGAAGTTCTGGGTTCGACTTATCGCGTCTGGTCTGGACGCGATAAGTCGAACCAGGAAGTGCTTGCCGTCGACTGCGGTACTCCAGCTCGGCGAGAGGAGTACCGCGGAGTCGATGGGGAGCCTGCCTGCCGTGTGTGGACCGCATCTGAACCGCGGTAAGTTCGAACTAAGGTATGTCGACTTCAGCTACGTTATTCACGTAGCTGAAGTTGCGTACCTTAGTTCGACTTGGGGGGTTAGTGTAGACCAGGCCTGAGTCTTTTTTGAAACTGTAATGTAGCTTTTAGGTGCTGAGCACATGGAACTCCCATTTAAGTGACCATACCTATTCCTACTCCCACTGAAGTCGATGGCAAAGCTCCATTGAGGTCAGTGGGAACAGGTTCATGCCTACTGACTTGAATGTGCCAAATATTTCATGATTGAGGTCTCACCCTGTTTGGGTTCATTCTGTAATTTTCCCAGGTACGCTTTGTGAATGCCTCTATAACTGACGCAGAGCACAGCTTATTGTGTTTGTCTAAAATACAGTGTAAGAACCAGAGAATGTACAATAGAATGTTTTCACAAACTGCCAGAATGTACTGGATAAAAACATATACTGTAGTATTTTATCTTACTAAAGGATGTTATCTATTTTATACAGTACATTGCATTTTTTCAAATAAGGAAAACACTACTGTAATTTATTGGGATATGATGATTTATTTTATAAATGTAACATTATTTTTGTAAACTTAATTATGCAAAAATCAAAAATGATTAGCTTTGTTAAACCTTAAATTATATTAAAATGAAATCTCCTATATGTCTGAACTGTGATGTCTTGTTTGTATGTGGAGCATTCAGGATAAAAATGGTTGCTGGAAATAACCATCAATCATCATAATTATCAATGCTCAATAAACAGATATATAAACTATGTGTATGTCAAACCTGCCCTGTGGTAACTTTTTGACAATTTACATAATTGCATGAAAACACTGATGTCATTTTATATTGTTTATCATATAAATAAGTATAAAAAAGTTACAAATCTGCATCTTCACTATATTAAAATCACATGGGAAATATATGATAGCAACACATTACTTGCCACTGCTGTAGCATTGCTTTAGTACTATATAGCCATAGTTTTCAGTTTTTGATCCTGACCCAGAAAATCATTCAAGCACATGTTTAGCTCAATCCCTATTGAGGAAAGCACTTAAACCCATGCTTAACTTTAAGTCTGTGCTTAATATTAAGCATGTAAGTAACTACTGTTCTCGGATAGGGATAGTTTCCTGAATCATGGCCTTTGTAATCTGTAGATTTCAAATTATTTAAACAGTTTAATTTAGTAGAAAGTTGGTAATACTTGAATGTTTAGAAGTAGATTTTTTCCCTTTTTTTTTTCCTTAAGATTCCTTGCAATGTATTTTATCATGTTATCAGCATCTGTTCTACGTTGGGCCAAATATTCAACTGTTTGTCTCTTTATAGGTTGTGTGGGTGAGTGGGCGTTGACTGATGTTGATGTTGAAGATTTTTAGGCCTTTTGAGCAACCTGTGTCTGCAATTGATGATTCCAGTTTAGGAATCTCTGTGCCCTTTACTTTCAATGCTGAATTGGATGAAAAGAGGGGGTAATTTGGACAAGAGAGATTTTCTCCCTTTTTGTGTAGCTGGAAACACTACTATAGGGCCTGATCTAAACTCCACTGAAGTTAATGTAATGCCAACAGACCCCGGTCGTCAACAGCCAAGATCAAACCTGGGAACTCTGGAGCTTAATGCATGAGCTGCTACTGCATGAGCTAAAAGACGCACTTCTCTCTTAGCCAAGGCTGTAGCAGACTTATCTCTAGCTGGTCTAGCCACCACTAGAGGGGAACAGAGTGCCATACCAAGCAGGCATGGGTTACATACTTCCTCTAGCTGAGGAAGCACATCCCAAGATTCAGAGACTTCACAGTTGATATCCCAGATGAACCCCCACTTGTAATGCTGACAGATTCCAGCAGCCAGGATCAAACCTGAGACCACTGGAGCTTAATGCATGAGCCACTACTGCAAGAACTAAAAGACACAAATCTCTTAGTCAAAGCTGTAGCAGGCTCATCAATCACTAGCCATCTAACCATCACTAGAGGGGGACAGAGTGCCACCCCAAGCAGGCATGGGTTACATCAATAAAAAGCATTCCATTGATTTTAATGGCCTTTCAGTCAGGCTCCTGTTGTATTAATTTAAAGGAATAAATGGACCAAAAGACTCAAATGTGTTACCATGACCCTGAAACTTTCCTACATAAGGTTAAACAATCTTCAGGGTTCGGTATACAGTGACCTCAGCCTGTTAATACCATGGCAAACACACCATAAACATTCTTTTTAACCTTTTATTAAAGATACAGAAAAATAAGGAAAGACAGTAAAAACAGTTGAAATTTAAAGTGTTAAATAAGAGTTTCATTTTAACCAAATCTCTTGTTCCCTTTCCCTTTAGCTGGGGAGAGTTTTTGGAAAGAAACTGCCTGGTCTGACAGTCTCTTAGATCGTAATAGCTGTCTTTTGGGGAAAACAAAAGAAGTCAGTTGAGATGGTGTCATAAATATACACAGGGCAGCTGTACTGAATTGCCTTACCTATAAGGGGTTAATCAGTTCAATTAACCTAGTTGACACCAGAGCAGAAGAACCAATGGGGAAAGAAGATACTTAAAAATCTGGGAGGGATTTTTTGTGCTCTTTTTGTTTTGTTCCCTCTCTGGATGGAGAAGGAAAACAGGCAGGAAGAACATCTGAAAACACAGCTGAAATGAGCATCTAAGATTACAAAAATTGTAAGTAAGGGCAAGGAAATGCATTAGATTATCTTTTGTTTTAGCTTGTGAATTTTTCCTATGCTAAGAGGGAGTTTTATTCCTGTTTTTGTAACTTTGAAGCTGAGCATAGAGGGGAATCCTCTGTGTTTTAAATCTTTTTTTTACCCTGTAAAGTTACCTTCCATCCTGATTTTGCAGAGGTGATTCTTTTTTTTCTTTATAATAAAGTTCTTCTTTTAAGAACCTGATTGATTTTCAGTGTCCTAAAAACCAAGGGGTTTGGTCTGTGCTCACATTGTAACCAATTGGTTGGTATATTATTCTCAAGCCTCCCCAGGAAAGGGGGTGAAGGGATTTGGGGGAATATTTTGGGGAAATAGGCACTCCAAGTGGCTCTTTTTCCTGAATTTTTGTCTAAATCACTTGGTGGTGGCAGCAATACCGTCCAAGGACAAGGAAAGGATTTGTGCCTTGGGGAAGTTTTAATCTAAGCTGGTAGAAATAAGCTTAGGGGGTCTTTCATGCGGGTCCCCATATCTGTACCCCAGAGTTCAAAGTGGGGAGGGAACCCTGACAGATGGGCTGGAACAGTTGTTTTCGCTATTGTTAAAGTCTGATCCCATTTCCTAGACAATGAAACAAGACAAAGACACACAAAAAAGGAGAGAAAAGAACAGCAAATATAGAAAATGCAGCTTCTCTCTGGTGTTGAGTCACTTGCAACGTCACTGCTGGAAAATCCAAGGCACAGCACATAGTCTTATCAGCCACCCCAAGACCTGGTAAACATTGGTCTGTTCAGGGCATTGCTTTTTGCTGCCTCTTTCTGGTCACAGGCTCAAAGAAAAGTTGTAAAATATGCAGTCTTGGTAAGCTAACCCAGACTCTTATTAGGCAGAAGGAAAAAGGAGAAGAGATAGGAAAGAGAAGAAATAGGGTAGAGAAGGGAAAGGACACATGGAGAGGAGGACAAAGTATCACACCCCAGGTGGGTGTTCAGGATTCAGCTGGAGCCAATGGAGGTGGCAGTGTCATCAGGGTCCCTCTCTCTGACCCAGTCTGGTCAAGACATATGTCAGGATAAGGATGATGAAGGCACAGTGGTGTCAGGCTGGATCCTGGGTTACCAAAAGATGGTGAGGATGGCAGCCATGATGGTGAAGCCTGCTTCTTCCCTTTCTTTCATCTTTCAGTCAGCCAGCTTTTATGCTTCCCTCTGTCTGATAATTTTCATCCTCTAGAGCAGTGGTTCTCAAACTTCTTTTTCGCAGACCACTTGAAAATTGCTGAGAGTCTCAGCGGACCACTTAATGATCTTTCTAAATGTTGTTTGTACCGTTAGCTAACTATTGTAAAGCGCTTTGGATAAAAGCGCTATATTAAAAAAAAAAAAAGTAGTAATAATAAACTTTTTTTGTTCTACAAATAAAAGCACACAACTCATATTTTAATATCAGTAGTCTTACCTTTCTAATGCGATGGATTAATGTGGCAGCCCCCGAGCTGGGGCTGGGAAGGAGGGGGGTCTCTCCCTCTCTCCCCCCCGCAGCAGCCCCGAGCTGAGGCTACGAAGGAGGGGGGGTCTCGCCCCCCCACAGTATCCACAGAGCTGAGGCTGGGAAGGCGGGCTGTTTCTCCCCGGCTGTCGCAGCCCTGGAGCTGGTGAAAGTCACCACTTTCTCTGGCCACCGCAGCCCTGCACATCCCAAATTCCCCCCACCCTGTCTTCTCACCCCACTGCCCCTCCCACCTAACCCCTGCACAGCTCCACTAATTAGGTGGGTAATCCTTCATTCTCTCGTGTGCGACATCCCAGGCATGCACCTTAGAGGGAACTATCCCCGAACCACCTGAATGGAGCTTGCAGACCACAGTTTGAGAACCTGTGCTCTAGAGTACTTCTTGAGGACCCCAAAAGGGAGCAATGGGTGGAATAGCCCATCTCCTCTTTATTTTGACAACAAATTAGGCCTAATTTTCAACACACAATCTTGGTTCATTGATTTCCAGTCCCACACTTCTCTTGTTTACCAGACATCATGAAATTCAATAAAGACAAGTGCAAAATACTGCACTCAGGAAGGAAAAATCAAATGCACAACTACAAAATGGGAAATAACTGGTTAAATGGTAATACAGCTGAAAAGGACTTGGGGTTTTTGGTGGATCACAAATTGAATATGAGTCAATTATATGATGCAGTTGTGAAAAAAGAGTAATATTCAGGAGTGTATTATCAAGAGTGTTGTATGTAAGACACAGGAGGTAATTGTCCTGCTCCACTCAGCACTGGTGAGGCCTCAGCTGGAGTACTGTGTCTAATTCTGGACACCAGAATTAGGAGAGATGTGTATACACTGGAGATAGTCCCGAGGACAGGAACAAAAACGATAAAAGGTTTTGAAAACCTGAGCTGTAAGAAAAGGTTAAAAAAAAATGGGCATATTTAGTCTCCAGAAAAGAAGACTGAAAGGGGACCTGATAACAGCCTTCATCCTCTTTATAACAGCTCATAACATATTTGGTGTTCAATTGTTTTCCATGTCCACTGAAGGTAGGACAAGAAGTAATGAGCTTAATAGCTAACACTTACTGCAAATGAGGAAAAGCTTTCTAACTATAGTGATAGTAAAATTTTGGAATAGGCTTCCAAAGAAGGTTGTGGAATCCCCGTCTTTGGAGGTTTTTAAGAACAGGTTAAACAAATACATGTCAGGGATGGTCTAGATTTACTTGGTGCTGCCTCAGTGCAGGAGGCTGGACTTAACGATCTACCGAGGTCCCTTTCAGCACGATTCTACGATTACGTGTAGAGGTGCACTACATCCAGTTACAACAACTGGTGTTCTATTATATTTTTCCTCATCCACTTTTATCAGGACTGGGTCTTCTGGTTTAAGCTTGGGCCAGTTTCCAGCTGTGTTCTAACAGTTAAAGAAGAAAGTCTAGACCTTCTCATTTTTGACATCCCTCGGGGCTTACATCGTTTAAGCAGAGTCATGTAGGGTGAAATTTTATCTCTTAGGTATGTCTTTACTGCAGAGTTAAGTAAAGTTTTGTACACTTGAGTTGCTCCTCTTGAGTTAGGCTAGCTCGAGTGAGAGGAGCCACCCCGCAAAATCACACCCAAGCTACTGTGTCCACACTGGGACTCCATTCACTTGTGTGTGGCACTGTGACTTTTGGGAAGTAGATCTCATATTTCTTTGTGCTGCATTAAGCTGAGCCTCTCTTTGAATTCTTTCCCAGTGATGGTGGGAGCGCTTGACTGTCCTTTCTGGGCACACAGGGAATTGTGGAAAGGTGTTGGAGGACTAGAAGCTCTCAAGTGGAGTTAGCCTGAGTCCACACTGCAGAGTGGTCATGTCAGCAGCTAATGAGCTGTGCTTGCTCCAACTTTAGCCTATACCTCTGGCAGGACACCCAACCCGAGCTAAAAGCAGCACCATTCTCTAGCTGAGAGTTTTTGTGTGTGGATGGGACTCAACTTAGGGGCAACCCAATTTATCTTTGCAGTGAAGAGAAGCCCTAAGCCTGGCACCGTTATACTGACCTATCAACCCAAAAAACAATATTAGCAATAGTTAAGTACTTTTTTTATTTAATGTTGCAGAATACTGCTGTCTTCCATTATAATGACCACTTTTTTTTTCTTGTTTGAATAACATAACTAAAAAGCAAAGGGTTATAACTGAAATCCAGCTAGAATTTCTCTATATTTTTCTATATATATATAGAAAGCCTTCAGCGTTTAGAACATTTCAAAGCATTTCTTTAATTTAGCCCATGCATCTTATTGCATGACTAGAACGATGCAGCTTATGCTTATATTTTAACAGCGTGCAGTTTTTCTTCCTTTATATTTCGTTGACCCCCTTCACAATTGAATGAATTTTCATGGAAATGACTGTCCAACAAAGAATTCAATTTTTCTGATGCCTGCCTTTTTGTAATTTAAATAATATGAGCATCTGAACATAGAGATTTTGCATTAAGAGGCAATGGCAGTTTTTCCAACAGAGTTTATTCAATATATTTCCGACATCATCTATTCTAAGATATACTTAAGATTACCATGGTCAGAGACTAAATTACTGTGATTTCCAAAAAGTGGAGTGGATAGCAATAGTAATAGTCGATAAAGAATTGCCATATAGAATTTTTCATTGTCTTATTAAAACTTTTGTAATGAAATTAGTCTTGATCTGAAATGCAGTATAAAGAACAGTAATCTAAACTATGCAGACAGATGTACTATAAAATAAACCATACTTATATGCTTAATTTATATACTTTGGAGTAGATTTTTCTCTTGCAATATGCAAATTATGATCTATATTTTATCTCAGTAGCAAAATTATAATTTAACTACTTCATAATCTGGGTTTCCTGTTAACCCCCCCCCCTTTTTTTTTTTTTGCATCTTGGTTAAATTTCATCATATGATTAAATAAATTGAGCCAGATACTCCATTTCTTCTTCGGGTGATTGCTCATGTGTATTCCACAATAGGTGTGCGTGCTCGCCACGTGCACCGGTGCCGGAAGTTTTCCTCCTAGCAGTACCCATAGGGGAGTGCCCTAGCAACCCCTGGAGTGGTGCCTCCATGGCGCAGTATAAGGGGTGCTGTGTGCTTCCCCCACCCTCAGTTCCTTCTTGCCGCCAGTGAAGGTGCTTCGGAACTCCTCTGCTCCAGCTTTGCTGTAGCTCGTCCCCAAAACTGCTTGTTCGTTCAGTGTATGGTAGCTGTAGTTAGTTAGTTGTTTTGTTTAGCTAGAGTGCCCGGGCCGGAGCATGCCCCATGCTTCGGGTTTTAAGTCGTGCGACACTTGTAGGCGATCTGTGCCAGTGAGTGATTTGCACATGGACTGTTTACGCTGTTTGGGGGAACCCATCTCAGCGATCGCTGCAAGATTTGCAAGTCGTTTAAGCCTCGGACCAAGAGAGAAAGGGACGTTAGGCTCCGGGCTATTCTGATGGAGTTGGTGTTGACCCCAGCTCTGGCATGCCGCTCCAAGTCGGCACTGGGCACTGCAGTGTTGGTATGCAGCGACCCTTCGGTGCCATCGACTAGTCGGCACTGCTCCCCATCCACAGGGCATGCCAAGAAGGCTAGGAAAAGGCCTTCTTCACCATGGCACTGGAGTAAACCCAGGACAGAGGCTAGATCCATGTTGGGCAGTCCTCGATCCCCACCAGCTTCTAGGCCTCCGACTCAAGTCGAGCAGAGTAGCCCAGCCCAGTCAGAGCAGGCCTCCCTGGATGTCCGGATGCCCTCCACACCGGAGGCCCTGCAGGCAGCCCGGGATGTTACGTCCATGCCGGTACCAGGAGCACTGCTGATATCGGCCCTGCACTCCAGAGGCAAGTCACCGCTGGGATCTCCGCAGTCACCCCCGGCTCAGTACCGGTCTTGGTCGAGGGAATGTTCTCGACTCCATTTGCTGTCCAGGGCAAAGTCCACGTGGATCGCCCTCGATGCCCACCAGGCTGTCTGGTTGGGTTCCGTCTGACCAAGACTCTCGGCACCGCTCAGCCTCGAGGAGCGAACACCGACAGGACCGAGGCAGACAACGCCAAAGGTCCTCATAGAATCATAGAATATCAGGGTTGGAAGGGACCTCAAGAGGTCATCTAGTCCAACCCCCTGCTCAAAGCAGAACCAATTCCCAACTAAATCATCCCAGCCAGGGCTTTGTCAAGCCGGGCCTTAAAAACCTCCAAGGAAGGAGACTCCACCACCTCCCTAGGTAACGCATTCCAGTGCTTCACCACCCTCCTAGTGAAATAGTGTTTCCTAATATCCAACCTGGACCTCCCCCACTGCAACTTGAGACCATTGCTCCTTGTTCTGTCATCTGCCACCACTGAGAACAGCCGAGCTCCATCCTCTTTGGAACCCCCCTTCAGGTAGTTGAAGGCTGCTATCAAATCCCCCCTCATTCTTCTCTTCTGGAGACTAAACAATCCCAGTTCCCTCAGCCTCTCCTCATAAGTCATGTGCTCCAGACCCCTAATCATTTTTGTTGCCCTCCGCTGGACTCTTTCCAATTTTTCCACAGCCTTCTTGTAGTGTGGGGCCCAAAACTGGACACAGTATTCCAGATGAGGCCTCACCAATGTCGAATAAAGGGGAACGATCACGTTCCTCGATCTGCTGGCAATGCCCCTACTTATACAGCCCAAAATGCCATTAGCCTTCTTGGCAACAAGAGCACACTGTTGACTCATATCCAGCTTCTCGTCCACTGTGACCCCTAGGTCCTTTTCTGCAGAACTGCTACCTAGCCATTCGGTCCCTAGTCTGTAGCAGTGCATGGGATTCTTCCGTCCTAAGTGCAGGACTCTGCACTTATCCTTGTTGAACCTCATCAGGTTTTTTTTGGCCCAATCCTCTAATTTGTCTAGGTCCCTCTGTATCCGATCCCTACCCTCTAGTGTATCTACCACGCCTCCTAGTTTAGTGTCATCTGCAAACTTACTGAGAGTGCAGTCCACACCATCCTCCAGATCATTAATAAAAATATTAAACAAAACCGGCCCCAGGACCGACCCTTGGGGCACTCCGCTTGAAACCGGCTGCCAACTAGACATGGAGCCATTGATCACTACCCATTGAGCCCGACGATCTAGCCAGCTTTCTATCCACCTTACAGTCCATTCATCCAGCCCATACTTCTTTAACTTGGCGGCAAGAATACTGTGGGAGACCGTATCAAAAGCTTTGCTAAAGTCAAGGAATAACACATCCACTGCTTTCCCCTCATCCACAGAGCCAGTTATCTCATCATAGAAGGCAATTAGGTTAGTCAGGCATGACTTCCCCTTGTTGAATCCATGCTGACTGTTCCTGATCACTTTCCTCTCCTCTAAGTGTTTCATAATTGATTCCTTGAGGACCTGTTCCATGATTTTTCCAGGGACTGAGGTGAGGCTGACTGGCCTGTTGTTCCCCGGATCCTCCTTCTTCCCTTTTTTAAAGATGGGCACTACATTAGCCTTTTTCCAGTCATCTGGGACCTCCCCCGATCGCCATGAGTTTTCAAAAATAATGGCTAATGGCTCTGCAATCTCATCCGCCAACTCCTTTAGCACCCTCGGATGCAGCGCATCCGGCCCCATGGACTTGTGCACGTCCAGTTTTTCTAAATAGTCCCGAACCACTTCTTTCTAAACATAGGGCTGGTCACCTTCTCCCCATACTGTGCTGCCCAGTGCAGCAGTCTGGGAGCTGACCTTGTTCGTGAAGACAGAGGCAAAAAAAGCATTGAGTACATTAGCTTTTTCCACATCCTCGGTCACTAGGTTGCCTCCCTCATTCAGTAAGGGGCCCACACTTTCCTTGACTTTCTTCTTGTTGCTAACATACCTGAAGAAACCCTTCTTGTTACTCTTAACATCTCTTGCTAGCTGCAACTCCAAGTGTGATTTGGCCTTCCTGATTTCATTCCTGCATGCCTGAGCAATAGTTTTATACTCCTCCCTGGTCATTTGTCCAATCTTCCACTTCTTGTAAGCTTCTTTTTTGCGTTTAAGATCAGCATGGATTTCACTGTTTAGCCAAGCTGGTCGCCTGCCATATTTACTATTCTTTCTACACATTGGGATGGTTTGTTCCTGCAACCGCAATAAGGATTCTTTAAAATACAGCCAGCTCTCCTGGACCCCTTTGCCCTTCATGTTATTCTCCCAGGGGATCCTGCCCATCTGTTCCCTGAGGGAGTCAAAGTCTGCTTTTCTGAAGTCCAGGGTCCGTATTCTGCTGCTCTCCTTTCTTCCTTGTGTCAGGATCCTGAACTCGACCATCTCATGGTCACTGCTTCCCAGGTTCCCATCCACTTTTGCTCCCCCTACTAATTCTTCCCTGTTTGTGAGCAGCAGGTCAAGAAAAGCCGTCACTGTCCCCGGTTCTGCTCCAAGGGGCTAGGACAGGGGGCTATCTCCGATGTCTTCCTCCTGTCCTGGTCAAATCAGTTTCTCTATGCCTTTCCCCCGTTCCTGCTGATTGGCAAGGTCCTGGAAAAGATAAAGATGGACAAGGCCCGGGTCCTTCTGATTGCCCTGGCATGGCTCAGGCAGCATTAGTACGGGACCCTCATGGGTCTGGCGGTCGCCCCGCCATGGCCGTTGCTGTCCCACTCGGACCTGCTCTCCCAGGATCAGTGCCACCTCCTCTACTCCAACCTAGCGGCACTCCACCTCACAGTGTGGCTGTTCAATGGTTAGGTTGGGAGGAAAGGACGTGCTCGGAAGGGGTTCAGCGCGTCCTCCTAGAAAGCAGGCGGCCCTCCACATGCCGAGCCTACTTGGCAAAGTGGTCTCGGTTTTCCAGATGGGCGGACGAGTGGGGCGTTTCCTCGGTGGATGCCCCGATCCAGCTTATTCTGGACTACCTCCTTCACCTTAGAGCCCAGGGCCTGGCACCGTCGTCAGTCAAGGTGCACCTGGCGACCATATCAGCCTTCCATCCACCGGTGCAGGGCCACACGGTATTCTCCCATACTATGACTGGCCGATTCCTTAAGGGATTGGATCGTCTCTTCCCGTATGTTAGGTCCCCAGTCCCGCAGTGGGACCTAAACCTGGTGTTGGCCCATCTCACGGGGGCGGGGCCCCCATTTGAGCTGCTAGCCATGTGCTCCTGGTCACACCTCTCGTGGAAGGTGGCCTTCCTGGTTGTGATCACGTCGGGTAAAGGTGGGTCTGAGAACTCAGGGCCCTGACCTCCGAGCCCCCGTACACGGTGTTTCATAAAGATAAGGTCCAGCTCCGCCCACACACTTCGTTCCTCCCGAAGGTGTTCTCCGCCTATTACATGGGTCAGGACATTTTTCTGCCGGTCCTCTGCCCCAAACCCTATGTGTCCAGTGAGGAGCGCCGCCTCCACACGCTGGATGTGAGACGGGCTCTGGCTTTTTATCTGGAGCAGACTAAGCCATTCAGAAAGTCCTTGCAACTGTTCATTGCCTCGGCTGAGCACATGAAAGGTCGGCTGATCTCCACTCAGCGGCTCTCCAACTGGATCATGTCGTGCAGCCGTACCTGTTATGACATGAGCAATCAGTTGAAGAAGAAAAGACAGTTACCTTTTCCGTAACTGGTGTTCTTCGAAATGTGTTGCTCATGTCTATTCCACATGTGTTGCTCATGTCTATTCCACATCCGGCCCTCCTTCCCCTCTGTTGGAGTTGTCTGGCAAGAAGGAACTGAGGGTGGAGGGAGTGCACAGCGCCCCTTATACCACGCCATGGAGGTGCCACTCCAGGGGTCGCTAGGGAGCTCCCCTACGGGTACTGCTAGGGGAAAAACTTCCAGCACTGGTGCATGTGGCGAGCATGTACACCTATTGTGGAATAGACATGAGCAACACATCTCGAAGAACACCAGTTACGGAAAAGGTAACTGTCTTTTCTCAGTGATATACTTAAAGGAAGAGGAGCTGAGCAATCTTACTTAAACGAAGGTTGCAATGAACAGTCTAAATCTCAGGCTTAATGTTGTGTGAAGGTATGGATAGAACTTCAGGTAGCAACCTTTCATAGATCAGCAGTGGAAACATTTCTGGCACATACAGTTGGGACCCTTTTAGACCTCCTGGAATGTGCACTAACACCTATTGATAAGAATCCTTGTGAGTTCACAGCAAGAGAATATGCAGAGGAATCCACTTGGACAATCTATGAATAGTGTCCACGTGTACTACAAATAGTCTAGGTGGGTTTATAGAATGGCTTATTCCTGTTTAGAGAGTAATTTAGTATCCATTTAACATCTAAAGAGTGTAGCTTAGCCTCCTCTGGTAATGAATAGGTCTTGGGGAAAATACAGGCAGGTTTGTGTTATAAGTGGAAATCACAGCTCAACTTTAATAAGAATTTGGGATATCATCTTAGCTTTATGGAACATAATGTGCAGGGGTCAGCCATTAACAGGGCCCTGCATGTTCCATGATTCTGCATGTCTGAATTTGCCTTGAAATAAACAGCCAGTTGTCAAAATAATGAATGCCCAGTCTTCTCTTTTGGGGCTGTAAAGCGTTCAAATGGCAGAACTTAGTACTGATAGTGTTGGTCTCATCTACAGACATTGAGGGATCTGGGATACGCTGTGAACCCCTCCTGGAGACATAGAAGTTATTATGGTTGCTGATATCACCATATGAAATTTTAATCCGCTAATAGATTTGGTCAGATGTCTGTGATCCATTATGCGATGTAACCACCTTTTCTTTTTAATTTGAGGAAGTAACATGAGTAGTGACCCTTCCTGCTCTATTTATGTGGGACCTTTTCTATGATTCTTGTTTGGAGGAGGGATAAAATGTCATCTACTAGCAGTTTCTCATGAGAGGGGCCCTTGAAGAGGAAAAGTGAAGTGGGAGGTTGGGGGGTGGGCAGCACAGAGTGAAATTGGAGGGAATTACCCTTTTTTACTATAGCGTTGTAGAGATAGATATATAAACCCCCACAGACTCCTTAAAAAGATGAAATTGAGGATGGAACATTATTAAACAATCAGAAGAAAATATTTTTGAATATTATAAAAGTCATGTAAATCTGAAAGCTACGTAGAAAAAGAAGAAATTTTGATAAACTGCCAATTGAAAAAGACAGAGACTCTATAAACAAATCAATTAGGTAGATTACAAAAGAGTAATAAGGCAGACTATTGTACCTGTAGTGTTCAAGGTGAGAAAAGGTTGTTTCAGATAACAAACAAAAATAAATCTGTTCATGGATAATTAGTCAAATAAATTGTTACTGTAAATAGGGACATATCTAGTAGTGATCCTGTAGCTAGGAATGGTAGAGAAGTTTACTTGGGGGAATTCTTGTTAGAAGTTTAATTTAGATCCTGTCCTTTTCACAGAAATAAAGCTCTTTAACTGACACATGGGACCTTTAGAAAAGTGGAAGTGCAGTTCTGATGCACAGGGGAGACAGGATGCCAGGAGCATGTGAAGGGAATTTAGACACTTCCTACCCCTCTATGGCAGATATGTATTTCAAGCGGTCTCCCTTTTTGGTATTGCCATGGAGAGATAATATGTAAGATGAAGGTGACCAGAAGGTGAGTTCCTAGAAATCTCGGTGATGGGTGGCTTAGAAATACTCTACTATACCCTTAAAGGACCACTACTGCCTCTGCTCTGTCCACCTGGGAGATAAGCTGCTGCAGCACTGGGAACTGTCAGAGATTGACAGCGGAGTCCCTTTCCCTCAGTCAAACAAATCATTTTGAGGGTGGAACTAGTGACAGGAGCCATTTTGGAAGGCAGGAGAGTGAAGCAGCATCTCTCTGGTCCTGAGGGGAGAAGGGGAGCTCCAAGAGTCTGGCCCTAGGATGGAAAAGCCTGAGTAAAGAACTTTTCACTTTGAAAACAGGGGGCCAAGAATAATGGAAAAACTGCTTGAAAGGGGAGCATTGCAAGAAAGTCTCTTGGGAACCCTATTATCAGCTGGAGATAGCCAAGAGGCCAGGTGGGTGCTCAAGAAGGTTTGGGGGGTCCAAGGAGCGAAGCTTCACACAAGGGACTGTTGCAGAACTGATGCCAACTCTTGTGATTTTATTGTGAGTCTTATGATGTTTTGCTTAAAGCTCCACTTTCCGGAGTCATGTGATTATGTGAAAATCTCAACTTTCATATTTTAAAATAGGTAAGTTTCTAGCCTTCATAACTATTGTTGTCATGTCCTAAAAGTGTCATTTGCTATTTTTTAATGTTGTTTAGTGTAACCTCTTTAATGGAACTACCCTGTATTCTCTCTCACCTATGTCTTACCTTATCTCTGCCAGACTGAGAGTAAATGGGTCTGTTTATTTTGTGACCCCTGAGTATGAGCTACCAGCACTAACCAATTTCTTGCACCACTGCTCATGCAGGCTGAGGCTCAGGGCCTGCTAGGGCAAGACAGGATTGGTTACAATAGCTGGAAAGTTCATCAGGGTAAGGGAAGAGAGGAGGGCAGCGGATATGCAACTATGCAGCTTTACCTGTAATCAGGGGCGGCTCTAGCTTTTTTGCCGCCCCAAGCACGGCAGTGAGGCTGCCTTCAGCGGCGCGCCTGCGGGAGGCCCCAGTTCCGCAGATTTGGCAGCATGCCTGCAGGAGGTCCGCCGGTCCCGCAGCTTCGGCATACCCGCCGCCGAATTGCCGCCGAAGCTGCGGGACCAGCGGACCTCCCACAGGCAAGTTGCCGAAAGCTGCCTGACTGCTGCCCTCGCAGGGAACGTCAGGGCGCCCCCCACGGCTTGCCGCCCCAGGCATGCACTTGGAGTGCTGGTGCCTGGAGCCGCCGCTGCCTGTAATTGCTGATACTTGCTCTGAACACTGGTTACAGGGACCGTTGCAGCTTTGGGAGCATGGTAGCAGCTACCGAATGGGTCCTTGTGTTGCAAGGACTACCATCACCTCACCAGTGCAAAGACCATGGACTCAGGTTTGTCGAGGGAAGTGGGATTTTACCATATGTATAATTCATCTGGCAAGCAGATAATTATCACAGTCTTTCTAGAGAACTATTTGTTTTAAAACTAGAAATGAATTAATTAACCTATATCTCTTATAGGTTCATTGAATTTATAAATGGATCTGCTAAAATATTGATTAAAAATATTGTCTGGGTCACATCCTCAGCTGATGTAAATCAACATCTATTTAATAACGTGATTTTATAGGGTCAGAAGTTTAATCCAGTAGTACCATGCAATTTTATTATCATAACTTTATGGCCTATTGTTTTAATTTATGAAGGTGATATTGGATTATGTCAAAATAAAATGGAATGGAAACACTGCAGTAATGGTATCATTAGAAGGCAAACAAGTATAACTACAACCCATCACCATTCTTGTCTGAAGTTGTGTAAAGGTTTATTTTGGTGCAATGTGTATTACAGGTTAATCCACAGTATACACAAACCAATGCACCACTTTAAACTCCATTATTTCATGGCACATAGAATTACACTACAACAGGAGCAAGAGACAAAGCTGTGCCCTGTCTCCAATATAATTTGCTGTATGGGTAGAACCCATTGACAGTTATTTGTTGACCTTTAAAATAGAATGTCAAGTTCCTTTAATATTCTTTAGTTTAAGATGTTCAGGGATTCAAATGAGAATGCTCACTGAGTCCCCTTGCTGTCCTATGTGGCAATCGGACTAAGTGGAGTCTGTGACTCTGGCTGTAAGGAAGGAGAATATATAGTAGGAGTTAAATGCCTGCTCTGCCATTCTATTATTGCTAGTGAGTGGCGAAATCAACCTCACAATCACCTAAATAGGTCTACTTTCTCCTTCTTAGCTGAAGAACTCAGCAGTTTGTGGAGCCCAGCACCCACTAGGCAACTTTCCCATAGATAGGTCTCATTTGCAAATTAGACATTGATTTACATGAGAGAGAGAGAGAGAGAGAGAGAGAGAGAGAAAGAAAAGTATTTGGGGGCAAAAAACTGCTATGGAAAGATATACAACTCATGTGGGGTTAAATTAAATTCTGCAATGTCATAAGCAAGAGCGGAGGAAAGAGGTAAGGGCCCTTTTATCCCTGCATGTACAGTAAAGGACAGATCACTGCATAGTTCACAGAAGTGCGCTAGGAGTTATGGCTAGGTAATGTGTAGGGTGAACAACACATCCCAAAGGGAATAGGCCTGTTGGGTATAAGTTGGAGCTACCCCCATGCTGACTAACACATTTGGGTCTCATATCCTGCCAAGTGTTGAGCACTCTGACTCTGATCCAATAGAGCATTTAAGAACATGAATAGTCCCATTGATTTCTTTATTGGACTGGATCAAAGTCCGATTTTTCACCAACTTGCAGAATGGAGCTCGCAGTACCATTAGTTGCAGTGACTAAACTGTAGAAGAATCCATGCATAAATTGTTCTCTTCTCAAAATAAACAGACAAAAACCAGCATTAACAACTTCCATGCATTGCAGTTGTCCACTCTGAGCCATCCTGCCTTGCTATGCTGGTAATATTTCCACTACTATCACCATGAATCCTTGACTGTTGCCTCAGAATTTAGCCCTTTGATGTTTCCTTAATATCTACTCAGTTTTGTTCAAGATATATACATATTCAAACTTAAAATGTATTGGAAGAAAATCGAATACTAAATATACAGCCTATAAAGTAAAATAGTAAGGCTATGTCTTGATGCTCTAATCGATGTAGGTTACAAGAAGGAATATTTTGATAACAAGGTATCCATGCGTAATGACAGCTAGAAATACAGAATATTGGGAAAATCTGAAAAATAGTTTTGATGCAGTCACTGTCTCTATGTTTATTGACATATCACAAATGTGAGAAACTCTAGCTATGTGACTCAGGTGGCTGGCAATAGCATATAGAGCCTTTCATCCCCAGGTCACCATTCACCATTTCAAATATAGAACTGGTTAGTGGTGCTCAGAGGTTTTTTTTGTTTCGTTTTTTTTTTCTTATGTGAAATGCTGTCAGTTCAGTTCTTAGTGAATAGCCATTATACACCCATCTCAAACTGGCATTGATCTGGCATCCTCTCAGTGAGGCCAAGGACTGAATGGAGAATGAAGACTGAACTATGCCCTCAGACCTTGGGCATAGTCCCTCTCAAAACAGGCCACACGAATGCGAACTTCGCACTGCCACTACTTTTACTATACCTGTTTTGTGGATAAGTGTTTTGTTCTCAGGAGCTGCCAACATTCACAAGCTCTGCATTTACTTTAAAAGTGTATGAGGGACAAACTAAGGAAAATATTAATTAATAGTGGCAAAGCAAAGAGACAGTTCGTACTGACAAAAAAAAGAACCAAAAATGGATAAAGGATTTAATGGCATGTGTTCTAATGGAAAATATAACTTACTTCATGAGACTGTCATATCTGAAAAAAATGTGTCTACCATTTATAGTTTGTATATGGACAAAAAAAGGTTCATATAGTGGCAGTTTATAAATCATTGAAAAGAGTAAGTTGAAATCTTTATAGTAGTAATGACATATATCATTTTCCAGAAAAAAAAATGGAAAAGTGTTTTTTTCCATTTCCTTTCCTTGATTCCACATCACATCTAATATTTACCAGGTGCTATTAACACATAGTCTACATTATTTTTGTAATAGGTATATGTATATATATACACATATATAACCAGTTCTGGGGTATATATAAGTATATACCCAGAAATGGACACAATACTTCAATTGAGACCTCATCAGCATGGAGTAGAGTGGAAGAATTATTTCTCTTGTCTTGCTTACAACACTCCTGCTAATACCTCCCAGAATGATGCACTATTGACTCATATTTAGCTTGTGATCCACTGTGACCCCCAGATCCCTTTCCTCAGTACTCCTTCCTAGGCAGTCATTTCCCATTTTGTATGTGTGCAAATGATTGTTCCTTCTTCAGTGGAGTATTTTACATTTGTCATTATTGAATTTCATCCTATTTACTTCAGACCATTTCTCCACTTTGTTCAGATCATTTTGAATTATAAGCCTATCCTCCAAAGCACTTGCAACCCCTCCCAGCTTGGTATCATCCACTAACTTTATAAATGTACTCTCTATGCCATTATCTAAATCACTGAAGATATTAAACAGGACCAGACCCAGAACTGATCCCTGCGAGACCCCACTTGAAATGCCCTTCCAGCTTGACTGTGACCCCCGACAACTACTCTCTGGGAATGGCTTTCCAACCAGTTATGCCCCCACCTTATAATAGCTCCATCTAGGTTGTATTTCCCTAGTTTGTTTGAGAAGGTCATGTGAGACAGTATCAAAAGCTTTACTAAAGTCAAGATATCTATATGATTCTGTATTTCTAGTGCATTAGACTTAAACAGCTGGAAGGCTAAGCATTGGTATAGGTATCCATGTGGGCCAGATCCTCTAGTGTGGCTAGTGCAAGTTGGGGTGGGAGGGAATAGAAAGGTACTCACCCAAGCACTCCCCTGATCCTAGGGCTATTGTGTGGAGAGCCAGCCCTCAGGCATAAGTTAAAGCAGACCTAAAGCTACCTCGCTAAGCAGATAGATCCTTCTGCAAATGCAAGATTATTTCCAACAGAATGTTGTAGGGTGCTTTGTTCAATCTGGTTTCAGATTATTAGTGTATTAATTGAGCTTCAGCCACTTGCCAGGAGAAATATAATTTTGTCCTCTATGTCAGGGATTACAACCCCATGCAGTCTCCTGCATAATTGTCAGGCATACTAACAAGAAGCTAGTGACTCCAAAACGGGTTCAGCTGATTGAATTTGCTGTGCTGAAGTGAACAGGTAAATAGAGCACTGTAGTTGGTCTTTTCAAGTGACAGAACAAAGAGATGCTGCAGGGCACCAATGCAAATAAGCAGAAATCAGGACCTAGCACAATCTATTCTGGAAACAATGCTCCTCAGTGGGTTGCACGTTCAAATGCCCTGGCTCATGCTAGTAATGAAAAAGTAACAGGAAAAAAAAACTATAGTCTCCTTCACAATGATTTACTAAAACCAAAAATGCCTTAAAGGTGAGTTAACAAAGCAACAGGGAAGTGATTTAAAGGAACACCGTGAAGGCTTGTAGGACTTAAAAAAACAACAACAACAAACAGTCCACTAGTTGGTTTACTTTTCTGTTGCCCATGTTGATATTCTTACTGGAAGTATCCATCCTGTCCTGCCGCTGATTTTTATTCTGAGTCTTAAATAAGCTGGGCACTTGCATTTTTAAAACCATATTTCTCTGAGTCATAGTGTGGACTGGCCCATTAATGGAGTTGGCAGCAGGAAATATCCTGTGCCTAATTATCCACTTCCCAGGTTTAAGTCTGGACTGTTGCCTGCGTCAGGTGATAAAGCATCACATGATAGTACACCGGATGCCATGCTTCCTGTAAGAGGGAGTCTGGCATGGCACTTAGATAATAAGGGATACCTCGGTAGAGAGGTGGTAAAATCTGCTGCAGTGGAGATAGATGGATAATTGTAAAGAACTGTTATGAGATTCTCTGCAGTGGGCTAGGCAGAAGGTCTAAAAATGGCCAAAAAGGGCTTGAAAAGGGCTGGGGGCGGTCTTTTCAGAGAGGCCTGGGGCCTGGAGTGGGACTGGGAAAATTTCCCAGCTCAGAGGGAGCTGAGAAAAAGTTGGTGCTGGAAGCTCAGATACAAGAGTAAGTGGGAATCCCTGAGTAAGGGATTTATTGGACTGTGAAATCTTGATGATATCCCTGGTAGCAAGGACTATGCTCAAGGGTATTTTATGCTACTGGTTCCCCAGTGCTGAGAATGCTGTGCTGTTGGGGGGGCTTTTGATGGGAGACAACACAGAGGACAGTAGCAGAGCTGAATGAAGCCTGGTGAGGCCTCTCCAACTCAGCCACTAAACAAAGCTAAAATCATTAGAGCTGAGTTAGGTGGTGGAGCCTCAGAACAGGATCAAGCAGCACTTCCCAGAGGAGTGTAGAGAGGCCTGCATGATTGCACTTCAGGACTCCTGGACTGTGCCATATCTACGGACACCAAACCATGAGTGGGATTTAGTGGATGGACATGGGGGACACTTGCCTATTGGTGGGTGGGGAGCTAAATTAATGGATGCTATAAAAGTTACCACAGGGGAGTGTTTTATTTATCATTCATATAGATAGATTGTTGCTGGGTTTTCCCAAGTTGAGGCTGTGTTCCCTTTCTCCCCAAAAAACTTTCCTTGTTTCATATACAGACTCCATTCTTGTAAGTGGGGAAGTATTGCCTATTAAGGGTGCCCAGGGATGTATCTAGTGATCCCAGAAATTCTGGATGGGACCAGAGGTGTTGGTTACTTTTAAGAAGGACCCTGAGCTTATTGAACCTGGCCTTTGCCAGAAACACCTGATAGAAGATTTAGATTTGGGGGGCTTGTTCAAGATAGTCTGGGTTAGTACCCATTGCAAGTATATCCTGAGTAAACTATTAATTTGGGAAAGCAACATATTTTGGAAAAATATAATTTGCAACATGGCAATAAATATGTTGGAGGATTGGGGATGAGGTCACAGTATCTGGTGAAGAGGGTTTTGGATCATGATTAGAAGATGTAATAGCTCTGTTTCATACAAGACTACGTGCTTGCAAGTTGGGAAAGGGCTGGAGACAGAGGTATTCGTTAGTTTTAATGCTATTTGTTAACCATCTGGCAAAAGGATTACAGATGCTAGGTGTGACCCAGACCAATTAGAATTACTGGGCTAATTGGATGAAACAATTATTAAAAACAGAATTATAAACAATCTAGATGAACATTGTATTACAAGGCTAAATCAGCATAACTTCTGTAAAAGGAAATCATGACTTTCTAAAGACCCTACTCAAAGAAGCACTTAAGTATGTGCTTCAGTGGGATTTAAACGTGCTTAAGTGCTCTGCTGAACTGGGGCCTAATCTACTAGAATTCTCTTGAGCATGTCAACAAAGTAGTAGTAAAAGGGAATTGGCTGACATAACTTGTTTGGACTTTAAAAATCCTTTGTCTAAGGGTATGTCTACACTACGAGAGTAGTTCGATTTTACTTAAATCGAATATGTGGAATCGATATTGCAAAGTCGAACGTGTGTGTCCACACTAAGGACAGTAATTCGACTTTGTGAGTCCACACTAACGGGGAAAGCGTCGACATTGGAAGCGGTGCACTGTGGGCAGCTATCCCACAGTTCCCGCAGTCCCCGCTCCCCATTGGAATTCTGGGTCGAGCCGCCAATGCCTTCTGGGTCGAGCCGCCAAAAAATGTGTCGAGGGTGTTTTTGGGTAACTGTCGTCATCCGTTCATCACTACCGCCCTCCCTCCCTGAAAGCGCCGGCAGGAAATCAGTTCGCGCACTTTTCTGGTCAGTGACAGCGCGGACGCCACAGCACTGCGAGCATGGAGCCCACTGCGACCATCGCTGCAGTTGTGGCCGTTGTCAACACCTCGCAGCTTATCATCCACCTTTCCCAGAGGCAGATGCAGAGAAATCAGGCAAGGAGGCTATGGCACCGCGGTGAGGACCTGAACTCTGAGAGTAGCACAGACCTGTCAGAAAGCATGGGACCCAGCGCCGCGGACATCACGGTGGCAATGGGTCATGTGGATGTTGTGGAACGGCGATTCTGGGCCCGGGAAACAAGCACGAACTGGTGGGACCGCATAGTGCTGCAGGTCTGGGATGAATCACAGTGGCTGCGAAACTTTCGCATGCGGAAGGGGACTTTCATGGAACTTTGTGAGTTGCTGTCCCCTGCCCTGAAGCGCAATGACACCCGGATGCGAGCAGCCCTGACTGTCCAGAAGCGAGTAGCCATAGCCCTCTGGAAGCTTGCAACGCCAGACAGCTACCGGTCAGTCGTGAACCACTTTGGCGTGGGCAAATCTACTGTGGGGGTTGTTGTGATGCAAGTAGCCAACGCAATCGTTGAGGTACTGCTCTCAAAGGTAGTGACCCTGGGAAACGTGCAGGTCATCATAGATGGCTTCGCCGCGATGGGATTCCCAAACTGCAGTGGGGCTATAGATGGAACTCTCATCCCTATCCTGGGACCGGACCACCAGGCCAGCCAGTACATTAACTGAAAGGGCTACTTTTCAATGGTGCTGCAAGCACTGGTGGACCATAGGGGATGTTTTACAAACATCAACGTCGGATGGCCGGACAAGGTTCATGACGCTCGTGTTTTCAGGAACTCAGGTCTGTTTAGACGGCTGCAGGAAGGTATTTACTTCCCGGACCACAAAATAACTCTTGGGGATGTGGAGATGCCTACAGTCATCCTCGGGGACCCAGCCTACCCGCTAATGCCCTGGCTCATGAAGCCCTATACTGGCGCCCTGGACACTGAAAAAGAACTCTTCAGCTACCGGCTGAGCAAGTGCAGAATGGTGGTGGAGTGTGCTTTTGGCCATCTCAAGGGGAGATGGAGTAGCTTACTGACTCGCTGTGATCTCAGCGAAACCAATATCCCCATTGTTATTGCAGCTTGCCGTGTGCTCCACAATCTCTGTGAGAGCAAGGGGGAGACCTTTATGGCGGGGTGGGAGGTTGAGGCAAATAGCCTGGCTGCTGATTACGCCCAGCCTGACAGCCGGGCGATTAGAAGAGCCCAGCGGGACGCGCTGTGCATCCGGGAGGCTTTGAAAGCTAGGTTCCTGAGTGAGCAGGGTAACCTGTGACTTTTCAGTTTGTGTACAGAGAAGCTGAACCTGCCCCCGTTTCTTTACCCACTAAATCTTCAGTATCCTCTCCATTTACATACCCCGTTCCCCCCCTTCCAAAACACGTTTAAAAATAAAATGACTTGAATTTTGTTAATGAACACCGTTTTCTTTATTACTGTTTTCGCGGGAAAGTTTTGAACCTGGGACGCAGACTGTGGTGGGGAGCGGGTGTAGTGTAGTGATGAAAATGACGATTCTAAACTCCAGGAATGACAGGCTCCGCAGTGGTGGACTGGTGGTTTCAACGGAGCCTGCCACCCCTCCTGTTCGGGACTGTGTGGGGGGGAGGCTATGTGACTTTGTGGCAGGGGGAGGACGGTTACAGATCCCCTGCTGCGTGGCTCTGTGATCCAGGATAAGGACCGCTGCATAAGATCTCTAACTGCCCTCCCCCGCCACAAAGTCACAGAGCACCCCCCACAGAACACTAAAACCACCTCCCAGACTGACCAGGGTAACTAGTGACTGCAATGTGTGTGTGCCCTGCTGCTGTCCTGTCCAATCACCAACCCCCTTCCCCCCCCTTCAGACAGACTCTCCTCTAAAGAACATGATGGAAACAGTAATGAACAGAAACATATTTTTTATTAACAACTATACATGAAACTGGGAGGTGAAACTTGGACGGGGGCTTGGGTGAGGCAGGAAGGAAAGGACTTTTCAAATTTTGGGGAATGAGAGCCTTCTGGTGCTTGAGCAGTCCGCAGGGGTGGAGTGAGAGTTTTCACGGAGTCTGCCGCCCCTCCTTCTTTGGACTTTGGGTGAGGGGGGTATGGGACTTGGTGGCGGGGGAGGGCGGTTACAGATAGACTGCAGCGGGGCTCTGTCCTCCTGCCTCCAGTCCTGCAGAACATCCACAAGGCGCTGGAGCGTGTCCATTTGCTCCCTCATTAGTCCAAGCAGCGTTTGAGTCGCCTGCTGGTCTTCCTGCCACCACCTCTCCTCCCGTTCCATGTGTGCTCGGTGCATTTGGGACAAGTTCTCCCTTCACTGTGTCTGCTGGGCTGCCTGGGCTCGGGAGCAGCCCATAAGTTCCGAGAACATGTCCTCCCGTGTCCTCTTCTTCCTACGCCTCATCTGCGCTAGCCTCTGGGTGTGTGATGCCAGGCTAGGTTGTGAGACAGTCGCAGCTGTGGGAATGGGAAAAAGGGAGTGAATTCCTCAGAAAGATAAATTTTTGTGAACAATGAACATAGTCTTTCTCTGTGAACAAGACCATGCACAGCACCTATCACATGCGCACTCAGGACAAGGTCGAATTTTCGGCCCTCGCATTCAGTGCCTGGGGTCTTGCAGTGCAGATCAGAGAAGCGGGGCAGGACACCGGAATTTGTCTAGCAGGCCGACATGGTAAGCCGTAGACTTGTGGCTGCTTAAAACTTTGATAGTTGCACTGGCCTCCTTTCACATTGAAAGCAATGCCAGTCCCTGCTGCCAGCAATCCGGCAAGCATGAACTCTGCCCCTGTCTCACCCCCTCACGGCTGTCCCAGGGAAAGATCCCTGTATGCTGCCCCTCTCCTGCCTCCACCGCGTGGCTGTAAACCGCCTGTTACAGTTCTGTAAAGGAACAGGCAAGCAGTCCCAATACTAACATTCCCCTACCTAATTCAAAGCAGGTCATCATGAGCGACATCACTCTGATGAGGATTTCCGAGACGGAAAAAGAAAGGATGCTTCGGGAAAGCCTGCAAAGACCAGGGCCGTATGCCGCCATGCTCTGCAGGGCAATGGTCCCGGAGTACTTGCTTCTCTCCTGGCGCGGAAATGTTTCCTACTACGGAGGACCCAATAAGGCCGCTCTCCCCAGGAACCTGATGCAAAGGCTTTCCAATTACCTCCAGGAGAGCTTCGTGGAGATGTCAATGGAGGATTTCAGCTCTATCACCGGACATATAGACCGGATTTTACTGTAGCTGCACTGGCAGGGACTAAACAGTAGAACGGCTTGGGCAGAACAATCATGCTACACCAGACATTGTTTGATTTTTTTAAGTAGTTGCACTGCCAGGGAGTGAACAGTTAAGCGCCTAGGGCAAAGTAATCATGAAAAACCCATTCTTAATATTCCTGTTCTGTGAAAAATAAATGTTTACATGTTTAAAACACTTACTGGCTGATCCTTCCCCTGATTCTGTGTCCGGGTTAACGGCTGGGGACGGTTGGTAGGGGATCTCTGTGAGGGTGATGAAGAGATCCTGGCTGTCGGGGAAATCAGCATTGTAAGCGCTGTCGACTGCCTCGTCCTCCTCATCTCCTTCCTCATCTTCCCCGTCCGCTACCATGTCCGAGGAACCGGCCGTCGACAATATCCCATCCTCAGAGTCCATGGTCAGTGGTGGGGTAGTGGTGGCGGCCGCACCTAGGATGGAATGCAGTGCCTCGTAGAAACGGCATGTCTGGGGCTGGGATCCGGAGCGTCCGTTTGCCTCTTTGGTCTTCTGGTAGCCTTGTCTCAGCTCCTTGATTTTCACGCGGCACTGCGTTGCATCCCGGCTGTATCCTCTCTCTGCCATGGCTTTAGAGATCTTCTCATAGATCTTTGCATTCCGTCTTTTGGAGTGCAGCTCGGAAAGCACGAACTCATTGCCCCACACAGCAATCAGATCCAAGACTTCCCGATCAGTCCATGCCGGGGCCCTCTTTCTAGTCTGAGATTGCACGGCCATCTCTGCTGGAGAGCTCTGCATCGTTGCCAGTGCTGCTGAGCTCGCCACGATGTCCAAACAGGAAATGAGATTCAAACTGCCCAGACAGGAAAAGGAATTCAAATTTTCCCGGGGCTTTTCCTGTGTGGCTGGTCAGAGCATCCGAGCTCGGACTGCTGTCCAGAGCGTCAACAGAGTGGTGCACTGTGGGATAGCTCCCGGAGCTATTAGCGTCGATTTCCATCCACACCTAGCCTAATTCGACATGGCCATGTCGAATTTAGCGCTACTCCCCTCGTTGGGGAGGAGTACAGAAGTCGAATTTAAGAGACCTCTATGTCGAACTAAATAGCTTCGTGGTGTGGATGGGTGCAGAGTTAATTCGATGTAACGGCGCTAAATTCGACATAAACTCCTAGTGTAGACCAGGCCTAAGTCCTTCACTAGTCTACTAAGGTAACTAAGTAGTCATGAGGTCAGAGAAGAGCCATAGACTAGAAACTGCCTAGGGGATAGAAAACAAAAAGTAGGAATGAGTGGTTGACTTTCAACAAAGCTAAAAGATAACAGTGTGGTGCCCTAAGGTTCTGTACTAGGGACTTTTGCTATATTTATCTGTAAAAGGGGTGAACAGCAAGTTGGCACTTTTTTGACCTTGCCTCTCTAATATAAACACCTATTAGAGTGTCCATGTTTGTTTGTTTTTTTAAATCCTACCATAACAAAACAATACACTCCCCACACAGTTCTCCCTCAGAAAGAAGATGAGCCACACATGGCAGATGTTATAGTCGCGGTGATTAATTCACACTGGAAGGTGCTCAGATCCAATAAGGATTAGGGCATTTTAAGAATCTGAATAGAATATGTGATGTAGCCTGATGGTGCTTTGTGATGAGACTATGGCTTTGCACAATTCACTAGCTTAGTGTCACTTATGAGGAAAAAACCCGTTGCTATTCTCTACTTCTTTTCACTTTTTATCTCTAAAACAAAGTGAAGAGGGAGGCTTTTGTACCTTAACCTTCCTGAATGGTGGCTTTTGTGCATTGAATTTCCCATCACATGATTCAGATTGGATAGTAATAATCTATTTACAAACCTTAATACTTTCACTGACTGGAGAGTTGCATAAAAATATAAATTGAGCATTAGTCTTATCTTATTTCTCATACATAAAACTCTCACATCTACACAAAAAGTGCTCCACAGCCCATACCTATTTTAGGGGAGGACAAAACAAACTAAAAGGGAAATAAAAGCCACTTCAGATTTACTTGGAAAATGTTACAGGTGAACTATGGAATATGTCGATATGCAGAGCATTCCGAATTACAGCCCCTTCATGGAAAAAGTTCTGCTGTAGGAGTGATGTACATTTGTGTCTGTGTGTGTGTATATATTCTTTACATGAGCTCTTAACAGGCTCTCCCTCCCATTCTCTCAGGATAAACATGGACATTTAGCAGTTCCAACTATGCTGCTATCAAATTCTATAAGAAGGCAATGGAGCAGATGCTTCCCTTATCCAAAGTAAGGTTCTATGGTCTGTTCCTGCACCCTTTGAAATCAATGTCAAAACTCCCATTGACTTTAATAGGAGAAGGATTTGGCCCTTACTTAGTAATCATACAATAAACATCCTTGAAGTGAAACTCCAATAGCTATTTCTGGCCAACCTAACAGGATGCAATGGCAGATTCGCTTTAATTTTCTGTAATAAATTTCATCATAAATACTGGTATTAAAGGACAATCTTTATTTTCCAAAGAGTATATTAAAAATGGCAAAAGATCCTGGTTATTTGACCTTACACACTTTAATTAGAATAATCACATTATCGGTGAATATCTAATTATCCATATTACACTTCACTCATGCAGCTGAATAGGGTGACCAGATGTCCCGATTTTATAGGGACAGTCCCGATTTTTGGATCTTTTTCTTATATAGGCTCCTATTACCCCCCACCCTCTGTCCCCATTTTTCACATTTGCTGTCTGGTCACCCTACAGCTGAATAAAAACTAGATGACAAGGAATATTAAAATAGTAGCCACACACCACTCTGACTAATTGCTTTTTTTTTAGTATCGTTGAGTTTTGTAGCCAGTGGACACAGATTGAAGTTCTAGATTTTGCGGAGCAATCAATATTGAACGTTCAGAGAACCAGGAGAAGATTCAAGATCTCCTTGAAAAAAATCTGATGTAGAAGAGAGAGCACATAGATACAATATGGCTGAAAGGTTACTTTTGTAGAGATTGTCATAAATTAAAAAAAACCAACCTTTCTATGCACAAATGGTAACATCCCAAACAAATATCAGAGGGGTAGCCATGTTAGTCTGAATCTGTAAAAAGCAACAGAGGGTCCTGTGGCACCTTTAAGATTAACAGAAGTATTGGAGCATAAGCGTCTGATGAAGTGTTCATTCACCCACGAAAGCTTATGCTCCAATACTTCTGTTAGTCTTAAAGGTGCCACAGGACCCTCTATCCCAAACAAATTCAATTCACTTGGATTTCGCTCAGAGCTGCAGCTGAATTTTCTTGAGATATTTCCTCTTTTCATATCTTTTGAGAAACATCTATCCCTCCACCCTGATGTCAGATAAGGCATGTAAGGTTTGTTACTGGTACCACACAAACCAGCACAACTGACTACAGATGAGGTGTTTGGTAAGTAAACCGGGAACCCAATCACTCACTGAGTAGTTGGGGCTATGCCAGATATCCACTGGAATGAAAAAAATATCCACAAAGGAGTAACTCTATCTGTTGCTACTGCTTTCCAGCCAGTTCTTGGTTGAACAAAGGCTAGGGGAGAAAACTGTGAACCAAATACACTGCAGAGAAAGCATTAGGCAGTTGGCACTGCAACTCATGTCTTGATCCTCCAAGCCTTGGACCCAGCCAGTATCAATGAGAGGGGGGCTTTGGTCCTAAAGCAAGCCTCTGCCTCCTTATTTTTCTGCCTAGGTGTATGTGCTGAAGATATGGATATAAGTCATATGGAGCATGCTGGGACGCTGGCGGCAGCAGCCCGAGTGACTAAGCAGCCCTGTCAGGCTTGAAATTAACCATTTTTAAACTTGCTTGTAGGAATGAGAGGGCAATGTGTGTGGGTATGTCAAACAATCTAGAGGATGTCAGTGGCCCTAGAAAGACTGTCGTCATTGATAGAGAGTTGGAGAATATGAATATCAATGTAGCAGTCCTCTCTGAAAGCAGATTAGTTGACACAGTCTCTCTACATAAGATGCATCACACCTTCTTCTGGCATGGAAAAAGAAAACAGAACCACAACCACCATGGGTTGAGTTTAGCAGTCAAAAATTCACTAGCATCCACAGTTGAATGTCCCATTGCAACATCAGAACCATCATTAAAAATATCTACCACAGGTGTCTTTGCTACATGTGCTGCAACATTTTCCTTGACCTCTGAAGTGAAGGAATTGTTCTATCAGCAACTCAACAGCATCATCAGCAAGCTACAACAGGGTGAGCAACTCTATATATACAGGGAGACTTCAACATGAAAGTTGGCTCAGATTATGAGATGTGACTGCTAGGTATTGGCCACCATGGAGTGGGAAAAATGAATGACAAAAGGCAAAGACTACTGGAGCTCTGCAGCCACCAGGTGCATTACCAACACCTACTTCCAAGGTGGTAACCACCGGAAGGTCCAGTGAAGACACTCCAAATCTGTACATTAGCACCAACTGGATTTGTCACCCACAGAAAACACCTGTCCTATAGGATGTCTTCCATATTCATAGCTTTCACAGTACAGTGTCACACAGACCTTGTGCTTGAATGCTGTACAATAAGGATTTTAGTAGGGAAATTCCATCATACCAAACAAAGCTGTTGGCCATTCACTAACAACACAAAATACCCAAGGAAAGTGTCTCCAATTCACTGCAAATCTCAGGAAGGCTATGTCATCCATTGCACTTCTCCTGAATGCTGATGCAGCATGGAACACACTCATAATAAATATCCACATAGCTGTGACCTTAGCTTTTTGGTAAAAAAGACAGTACTGTATAAGGTAAAGACTGGTTTGCAGAATATTATGAAGAAATGCTTCCAGTTACTGAAGCAAACACACAGCACATCTCTACTAGAACATGAACCTCTCTCCTGAGACATTTGCTATCCTCAGAGTTGCCAAGAGTTCATCGCAATGAACAACAAAGCAATGTGCTCAGTCATATTGGCTTGATCTGTGTAAGAAGACATAAATGACTTTTGAGAATGGAGATCTAATAGGTATGTATGATGGAATCAAGGAACCAATAGGTCCTTCAGCCAAGAGGATTCCCTGTTCAAATCTCTCAATGGAGACAATCATCATTAACAGAAGGAAACAGATGCATCTCTGGGTAGAATACTATCACAAACTCTATTTACATGAAACCATTGTTTCTGAAGTAGTGCTAATGCAATATACCCAGGATCCAGACCATCAAAGTCTTGATATAGAACCTTCTATAAATGAGCTTGAAAAGGCAATCAAACTCCTAGCACCAGGAAAAGCTGCAGGTAAAGATGGAATTTGAGCTGAAGTACTAAAACAATGACATGCTGTGCTTAAACATCTGCACAATGTCATACTTACCTGATGGAGGGATGGAGGGATACCATGAGACATGAAGGATACCAGCATCATAACTTGTACAAAAGTAAAGATCTGAGTGATTGCAACAACTACAGAGGAATTTCTCTCCTTAGAGTTGCTGGCAAGGCATTCACATATGTCATTCTCAAAAGACTGTTTGTTCTTGTTGAAAGTGTACATCCAGAGAGTCAGTAGATCAACTATCTATGTGGACTTCATGCTAAGGCAACTACAGGAAAAGTGTCAAGAGCAAGTAAAATCTCTCTACATGGCCTTCATGGATCTCACAAAGGCTTTTGACCTGGTAAGCAGAATGGGCCTTTTCCAAGTGTTAGAAACAATTGTTTACTCCACAATCCTCATCAGTCTCATTCAATCTTTCCATGATGGCACGAAGGCTATAGTCCAGTGGTGTCAAACAGGGATGTGTTTTGGCACCTACACTCTTCTGTATATTATTCTCTCTGCCACTTCATCATGCTTTCTCATCTAGCACCAAACGTGCTAAACACTAAACTGGGAGGAGTGGTAGATATGCTGGAGGGTAGGGATAGGATACAGAGGGACCTAGACAAATTAGAGGATTGGGCCAAAAGAAACCTGATGAGGTTCAACAAGAACCAGTGCAGAGTCCTGAACTTAGGACGGAAGAATCCCATTCACTGTTACAGACTAGGGACCGAATGGCTAGGAAGCAGTTCTGCAGAAAAGGACCTAGGGGTTACAGTGGACGAGAAGCTGGATATGAGGCGACAGTGTGCCCTTGTTGCCAAGAAGGCTAACGGCATTTTGGGCTGTATAAGTAGGGACATTGCCAGCAGATCGAGGGATGTGATCATTCCCCTCTATTCGACATTGGTGAGGCCTCATCTAGAGTACTGTGTCCAGTTTTGGGCCCCACACTACAAGAAGGTTGTGGAAAAATTGGAAAGAGTCCAGTGGAGGGCAACAAAAATGATTAGGGGGCTGGAGCACATGACTTATGAGGAGAGGCTGAGGGAACTGGGATTGTTTAGTCTGCAGAAGAGAAGAATGAGGGGGGATTTGATAGCTGCTTTCAACTACCTGAAAGGGGGTTCCAAAGAGGATGGATCTAGACTGTTCTCAGTGGTACCAGATGATAGAACAAGGAGTAATGGTTTCAAGTTGCAGTGAGGGAGGTTTAGGTTGGATATTAGGAAAAACTTTTTCACTCGGAGGGTGGTGAAGCACTGAAATGGGTTACCTAAGGAGGTGGTGGAATCTCCTTCCTTAGAGGTTTTTAAGGTCAGGCTTGACAAAGCCCTGGCTGGGATGATTTAGTTGGGAATTGGTCCTGGTTTGAGCAGGGGGTTGAACTAGATGACCTCCTGAGGTCCCTTCCAACCCTGATATTCTATGATCTATGATTAGTCTAAAGAAGACAATGGATTATAGCAAAAGGTACGTTGACTGTGCCTGAATTTTCAATAATTAATATCATGCTAGAAGTTGGGACATCTAGGATCAACTGTATTGGATATCTTATCTCTAGATCAGTGGTTCCAAAATTTTTTGATCACACACCCTGGGGGGCAGGACAGGGGAGGGGGCGCTGTGCTCCGGGGGTGGCGGGTGAGTGCGACAGGACAGGGGAGCCATCGGTACTTTTCTCTGCCAGAGTCATTGCTGAGTGCTCATCCAGGCGCCAGCAGCAGCTGCTGCTCTTTTCACCCCCCGGTGGCAGAGGCCGGTTACTGTGGGTAACTTGGCAACCCTAAGCTGTGGCCGGGTGGAGAGTGGCAGCTGAGGCCAGGGCTGGGTTAGGGCTTAAATTGAGCTGTGGGCAGAGTGGAACAGGGTGGCACTCCCTCCCTATCTTCCCACCCCGAAGGGGTCTGGGCTGGCCCTGCCGCACCCCCTGGGATGTTCCTCTGCACCCCCATATGGGACTGCACCCCACAGTTTGGGGACCACTGCTCAAGATGATGAGCTTAATAATCACAATGGAAAGGCAGCTACCACTTGAGGCCAACTGAACAAGTGTGTGTGAAATAACAGGAAACTAATAGGAATCTGAACATCAAGGTATGGGGCTACCAAATGTGTGTTCTGAGCACACTGCTGTATGGTGGTGAGACCTAGGCCACCTACAGCAGGCATAAGAGTAGGATAAACAACTTCCACCCTTGCTGTCTTCGCTGTATTCTAAATATCAAGCAAGAAACGAAAATTCCTGACACTGAAGTACTTGAGAAAACAAAACTGCCAAGCCTAATCACTGTTTTCAAGAACAGACATCTCCATTGGCTTGGTCATCTGCACTGAATGGATGATGGACAGATTCTAAAGGCTCTCCTGTACGGAAAACTTATGGATGCTCCAAAGCCACTGGGCTGACCTTGGCTCAGATTCAAGGATGTTTTCAAGAGGGATTTGAAAACTTTTGCCATTGACATTAGAATCTGGAAAGATGCAGCTAGCAATAGGCCACAATGGAGGGCTGCACTGCACCAGGGAGTCAAAGAGGCTGAAGAGAGGTGTTTGAGAAAGAAGAAAGTGAAGAGGAAAGTGCAGCAGGCTTCAAGTGACAGTAGTGCAACAACTTCATTCTCTGGTTCTGTACAATACTTCAGGGCTATTTGTGGTAAGGAGGGTTGCTCAAGAATTGTTCTTCCTTGCCACTCACAAAGGAGAAACATGACACACAGTAACTGAACTGCTTTGCGCTTACACTATTGTGTTTCACGATGAATGACTACTATATACCCACCCCACTCCAGCCAAATCCAATGAAAACAGCAGCTACCCTGAACCTCTAAAAATAAAGGTGACTGTGTCTCAAGTAGAATGCCCACAAATTGAGGCAGACAAAATCAGAGGATGCTTCTGAAAATTTTTCTTCCAGTGCCTTGGCCAAGGCCATGCCAGTGATTCAGTATTTATATAAAACAGTAATAAATACCAGCACTTATATAACACCTTTACTATTCCATGATTGAAACACTGATGATGTTCAAACATTGCATACATAAATATTCCAACATGAAACAACTGATTCTCCCAATATCCCTGACAAGTAAGTATTTATTATATTTACTTTGTGGATTAAGAAATTGAGGAATTTTTTATGATAAAAGTTGGTCCAACATTCATATCTTCACATCTTAATGAAACAATGCTGTTTTCCATGTCCTGGCAAGTACATTACATGATATCTATTACCTTTGGCATGCTTTCATTACGATCGTGCTAGCCTGTTATTACTTTTAAAGATAATACAACACAGTAAAAGCAGGGTGTTGTTGATTTGATTCAATATTTCTTACTCCCAGTACTGGACCTCAGATAACTATCTGTTGAGTATTTCTTCTAGAAGTTACCCCCAGTAGTAGAATTGTTCTGAAAGCAGTTAATGTGGTCAGGATCACAGTATCCAGGATATAGGTCATAAGAAATCTCTGGAGGATTATTTAAAACCCTATCACCACCTAATAAGAAACCTTACATTGCAGGAAGGCTACATAAAGGTCTCTTTGGAATGTTGCTTACAAACTAGCTGGTAAGGTTTTTTATTCAAGTGCAGGAACTGAGCACGCTACATACGATAGGCCTCACACAGATGTGGATCAAAGAACCAGATTTGGTGTATGAACTTAGTAAACGTGGTACACTACCAGTTAGCACGCTCTTTTATTTACACATTTTTATTTTCTGAAAAGGACAAGAAATTGTATAAAGAGGTAATGAAATCTGGAGCCATTCATTTCTAGGTCACTGGTTTGAACCTGGCCTAAGCTGTCAGTGACCGAATTTTATTACCTCAGATTGCTGTCTGATATGTGAAATGAGTTAGTGGTGGTCTCAGTCCAGTTCTATCTAGTTACTTATAGCTCAGCACCAGTTCTAGTTATTCACATCTTAAAACCCATTGATATAGCTAGCAAAAATTGACATCCTTGTTAGCAGGATCAGTAAAGAACCAGGACTGAATGAATGTGGTGATTTTCTCACCTATAAAAGCAATCAGGGTCACAGCTGAGGTGTATTGTACAGTGAAAAGTTCTCGATATATTTCTTCCACATATTGCAAAGGTTCCGATTTCTAGTGCTCTCTGGTACCTTTCATGACATTCGTCATTCTTCTTTTTTAAAATAAGAAAAAAAGAAAAGATGTTTACTGCTCTCAAAGGAGTAGTTTTGGAGAACTTCCATTGGCATTTGGACAAATATACACATATGCTGCTTATTGGGTGGCCAACTTACTATTTTCCCCATTTGAGAGGTTCTATTTTCTGTAACATGTGATAAACACTTTATTGAAGAATGACCCAAACAGCAGCTGAGACTAAACTGCAACATTTTATAAAATATGCATATTGATTTTAACAAATGCAAGCTTTTCAGATAAAAAACTCTTTGAACTGTATTCAGTGTACCAAAAACTAACTTTCCTGACTTTGATCATAAAAGGCGCAGAAGATCTTGTCAGAGATGAAATGCAGCAGTGAAGAGAGGTGAAAAATGAATGAAGTGACAGAGCACTAGTTGAGCTTTGTTATCCTGGCTGTACTACACTGGAAACAAGCACTTCTTGCTAATGTGATGGAACAGCTCAACAATTTTCAAGCACAAAGACTTCTTGAGGGAAAATTCAATAAGTGAGTTAAGAATACCAAACAGTAATCAAGCCTTGGGGAAGCAACAGTACTGAAACACAACTTTTTTGACAGTTTTGAGTGTAGCTCTGGTGGTCTGTTTCAAAATCTGTCAAAAAGATGATAACTGGACTTAGGAGTCTAGTTTGATTCTTAAACCAAATAATCTGGCTGCCTCTTTGGTATTAGTGCCTTTAGCAATTTAGAAAACTCTGCTTTTTGAAATGGAAGAGATGTTAACATAGAAATATGACTATGGTAAATGTGGACTAACGAATTTTATGATGCTTTATCACATCCTCACTGAAATGGGATTGGATAATTAAAGCATCTGAACTAAAATCAACAGAACTTGACTCCCTATAGCAACGAACAAGCATTAGAAATTTTTGCATCAACAGTGATGTGAGAATTAGCAAATCCCATTCCTATCATTAGCTATTAGGGGTTTTTTAACCATAAAACCCCACCTCCACTACCCCAAACTCCAAAATAAAAGATAAGCAATTTTGTGTACATCCCACCTCCAGCCTACAGTTATTGTACATTACAGATGGGCTCTGATAGGAAAGGAAATCCAGTGAAATAATGGCTAAGACACCAATGGACTGTAACAGACTATTAGGAAGGATGTTGTGGTCAATAGCATCAAATGTGTAGCCAAACAGCTTAGTACAATACAAAATATTGTGATCCGACTTGCCTCATTCTTGCAGTAAAACCCATGGGAGAGTTTCTGGGTGGATGGAAACTGCAACTTTCTCCATCAGCAATTCCTTCATCCAGAGGTCAAGGTTTGCTTCATCTTCCTACAGGGTTCAGCCCCCAAATTCTATGCATCTCCTGGAGTCCATCAGAGGTCAGGGCTACCTGCAACCCATCTTCAACTCTTCCCACTACAGTAGAACTCCATTGAAGTCATGCTGCCCCAGGGATCTCCCAGGAGGGAGTTGATTGTGAGATTTGTGTGTGTGTGTGTGTGGGGGGGGGGTGTCTGCAGGAAAGGTAATTAAGTCTTGGTTGGGGGCAGGCTATGGAAAAAGGTAATGCAGGCTGGAGTTTGCTATCTGCTAATTAGATTTGCAATTCTAAGTCCTGTCAGATTCTTTTACTGTTCCTGGATTTCTAGGCAGGAGTGGTAGTCAAGAATGTTCTTTTTCAATCTTCATTTTGCACTGATGTTGTGTTCTTTCCCTTTAGATGTGAGCCTCACCACAGTCATCCAGGCCTTTCTCACCAACAGGTATGGATTGCTGCAATGCTCTCTGCATAGGACTACCCCTGAAGACCATTCCGAAACTTCAGTTAGTGCAGAATGCAATTGCCAGTGATCTAAGAGCATTTCTTGCAAGTTACACCTAGAATTCACTGGATTCAGATTAGTTTCCAGATATATTTTTAAAGTGTTGACATTTCAAAAATCAGTTAACTTTGCTACATGACAGTTACCTATCACATCATTTAGGGCACATAAACACTTAAAGACAAGGACGTAAGTGTTGCACTGCCCCCATAATAATAAACCATGTTTCTTTTCAAATATAAAGAAATGCAGATTTCATCATAACACAGCAACCTTATCTCTGATCTACCCACTGATTGTTGCTGGGTTTTACTGGATTATTTTTGTTAGCTTGACTTTGTTATTTAAAATGGGGTTTTTTTAGGGATGCTGTTAAATGGAAAATATGTTATTTAATATATTTACCAGCACAACACTAGAACCATGATTCTTTACCTCCAAAATCACAGGCCTCAACTGCCTGAGCTTAAAGCAGATCTCTGTTGGCTATCCAAAAATAACCCTAACATTCTAAGCTGCAACCAATCACTAGAGACCAACATGCTTGTGTTAGAATTCTGTCTCTCATGCATACATATATTTAATATTATTCATTTATCTGTTAAGAACATATGAAAATTCCTATCATGGGAGCTAGGTGCCCTGACCACTGATTTAAAAAATTGAGGACAAAAATAATTAACAAACCAAAAGAGCAGCACATTTCTGGCTGGAAAGTTGACAGAAAAGGAACTATTTTGATCCATGGTAGAGAGAGAATTCTTGAGTCAAGAAGCCCTTGCCATGGCTTTAGGAAAGCTTCAGGGGGTTCAGGGAAACACTCAAACACACACTTAGCTTTAAGCATGTGTTTAAAGCACACTGAAGTCAATGCTGCTCCCTTGGGGCCTGATCCAACACCCACTGAAGTCCAACACCCACTGAAGAGTCTATACCTACAAACGTTCCTGTTGCTTCAAATGAGATTAAGCAGAATCTTAAAGATAAGCCTGAGCTAAATGCTTTCCTGAATCAGGGTCAGAAGTCATCCTTGCCAGAAGCTCTCTTTCTTACATATCACGGGCCTGATGCAGCTCCATTGAAGTCAGTGAGTATGTCTACACAGCAAAGAAAAATCAATGACTGGCTCATGCTAGCTGACTCAGGCTTGCGGGGCTCAGGCTACGTTACTGTGTAGACTTCCAGGTTTGGGCTGGAGCCTGAGCTCTGGGACCCTCCCACCTCACAGGACCTACAGCCTGGGCTCCAGCCCGAGCCCAGATGTCTACACAGCAGTGAAACAGCCCCACAGCCTGAGCCAGACCGAGTCAGCTGGCTCAGATCAACTGTGGATGCATACTTGATGTGTAGACATACTCAGTGGGAGCTTTTCTATGGATGTCAGTGGGTAGTGGATCAGGCTCCAAGGAAGCTGCAGATTGAGCACTTGTGCTGATCTCAGCTGCAGCAGTATGAGTTGGAAGGAGGGAATGGCGCTCAGTTGGAATGATTCCAGGCCATTTAAGATACCATACAGGGAGAGATCCTGCTCTTGCTGATGTCAATGGGATCTGGATTGGGTACAAAAACTAACCATAACAAAAAATAACTAATCACTTCTCTCAAATACAAAATATTTTCTTCAAAAATATAAATATTGAACAACCTGGAAAGTGTGAAAGAGTGATAACAAGACAATTTTTTGAATTAGAGGCAGTCAAACTCCATTATGACTAATGAAAACAAATACCATAACATTCTCTCTTTCTCCCTTTCTCTAGTGAGCACAGATGGTTCTGTGGTTAGGGCACTAGTTTAGGAGTGGGAGATCTGTGTTCAACTTCCTGCTCTGTGACAGGATTCCTGGATGACGTTGGGCAAGTTAATGCGTCTCTCTGTGCTTCAATTCCCTCTCAGTATAATGGGGATAATAATGCTGCCCTACTTCAGAAGGCATGGGGGGACAAATACAATAAAGACTGTGAGGTACTCATATTCTATGCTAACATGCTCCATATAAATACAATAGATAGCTAACTAATCCCACAGGAATGGGTGTGGTAGCTATGCACATGGGAAACCACTCTCATCTTTGATTAGTCATTCACAGAGACAGAACTGCTAAATTAGATCAAGGAACTCAACTTAAATCTGCTGTAAGATGTTGTTTTCTTGCCCACCACTTTTCTAGAGGGTCTAGGCCTCCAATACAAGCCTAAGCCTGAGCCATAAGTGAGGTACTGTCGAATAAGTTTTTCCAAGATAAAGAAACTGAAAAAACAATTAAATATGAATTTGTATAAGTATAGTACAAGACTATTGCTAATCTCCATCTTTCTGGTAATTAAAAGGCACTGCATACTCTTAATATTATGGCAAGAAAATATCTTTACATTTGTATTGTCACAAAACATTTTTGCTCTTTCAGTCAAATAAGAGTTTATATGCAAGGTGTTATTGAGCCTAAATAAAAAGGTGCAGCTGCACTGACTCAAACCTGCAGATCTATCTGTGAGACTTCTCAGGAGAATACCTTCCATTTTAATCGTATTATATTCATTATTCCCTTTTCCCCGGTCTCTTCTCTACTTTTTAATTCACTTTGTTGCTTTCCCTTCATCACATGGGTCTTTATTTTCAAAATAAGCCGTTTGTGTGGTACCTTTTCAAATGCCTTTGGAAAATTTAAATATATAATGCAGCTACATTCCCTTTATCTGTCATGCTAGCAATATCTTCAAAAAGGTCTAGTGTATTTGTAAAGCAAGAGCAGCTCTTCTAGAATCCTTTCTGCATCTTGTTAACTAATTCCCTTGTCACCACCTCACTTTCACTTTCTTCTGTCACAAATTAATCCATCAACAATCTTGTAATTCGAACTATCTGGTTTCTCTCTTTTTTCATGAAGTGGCATTAACTCGTATTTGAGTTGTAAGCAGGCCGCATACTTCTCATTGAACAAAATATAATAAAATCTTACTACTCCAGGGTTTTTCTAGTTACTGGGCAATGCCCTCCCGGGTGTTTAAGAGCCCAGACTGAGGTAAAAATCAGTCCAGTCCAGGTGGCTGATCCGAAGCTCCTTGGAGTCAATGGAAAGATTCCCATTGCCTTTACTGAGTATTTCATAAGACTCTAGCGCCAGAAACCTTTCCTCCTCCATTGCTGCTGAATGGGATTGAGCTACTAGAAGATGACCTGACATATGAGAAGGAGGGGGCAGTTGGGTTCCTTGGCAGTCTGTTGAAAACAGCATACGAGGAAGAGACCAGCCTCTCGTGCTGTGCCTAAAAATCACCTAGAGTGAGGCGTTATGGTTGCCCTCTCCACAGTGACCCCAAAACAAAAATAAGGTCAGGGGATCTGGGGGCCTAGTGGTGGAGATGGAGACTCATAAGAGGAATGTGGTGGTAAATACACTGTTTTTATAATAAAACTGGTGAGGTTTTTGGCATGGTACAAACTGGAAACATCAAGTGCTTGTATCAGAAGCTTGGTATAAGGCCTGAGGCTTGGGCTAAAGTAGGGGTCAAAACTTTGCTGATATAAAGCAAAGTTGTGAGCAAAAGGCAGGCCCTGCTCACAGAATCTGGCAAGAACAGGGCTGATATTGCAAAAACACACACTCTTAAGAGGTTGTAGATTGATCTATAGATTATGAATAAAAATTCCCAGTTATCACTTTGATGGTTGACAGGTTCTTGTCCCAAGATCAGGCCCAGTATTATTAAAATGATTATATAGTGGGAACCCCGATGTGCACAGGTGCAACACTCACACTATAGGAACTCTTTTATAGTTACAAAGAAATAATTTATTAATACAATTAGCAAAGTCACACACACTCTAACTCAGTAAGGTACATAGAGATAATACAGAAAGTACATCTGAACATCCATACTCTCACCATCCCTTGCAGAACCTGAAATGTTAGCCGTCATCTTCCTCATCACCGTCACCTGCCTCATCTTCACCAGTGGCCATCATCCTGGCCTCTCACAAGGGCTACCTCTCTCTCCCCTACTGTCCACAGGCTGGGATTCCACTTCTATAATATGTTATGCTGATGTTACCATGTCTAATGCATATTCAATAGGGGTTTCTCCCCTCTTCCTTATTTGTATTTCCTCCCCTGACCAATGTTGAGGTGTCCTTCTTCTATAGATTAGTGGATTTATGATTTCACCCTATTATCATATACATCAATTTGTTGCCATGGCACTCTTGTGGTCGGATGTTCCGTCCAAAACCTTCAAGAAGCTGGTGTTAGTTCATGTTCTGTGGGTGGCTGATGTCATTATGGACAAAATTCCCTCCTACACTCTACTTCCAGTTCCCCAAAACTTATGAGTTACCTAAGTTTATCTATGCCAAAGTTCGTAGGCCTCAAGCCTCATGCTAACTGCTGAAGCTAATGTCTTACAGGATACAAGCCTGTAGGTTCCTTGCATTACTACTGAATATAATAAAGCAGAATATAATGCAAAGCAGAGAATAGAATAGAGGTAAGCAAACCCACTGGGCTACAAGTTGCTAGGCACAAAGCACTCACCCAAACACGTTCCAGAGGGGTGGTACCAGAACACCTCAATACCAACACATCCCCCAAAGATAACAGGAACATGCTGGCCCATCCTAAAGATAAGGTCAGCATGACAGCATGATTGATAGAGATGTTTTGATCAAACCAACGTGTACAAGATAATGGGGCACCTAGATATGTCAGAGGGGCAATACGTAACTTGTTTGTATCAGTGTATAAAAAGTAGGGCTGTCAATTAATCGCAGTTAACTCACGCGATTAACTCACAAAAATTAGTCGTGATTAATCGCAGTTTTATTTGCACTGTTAAACTATAGAATACCAATTGCAATTTATTAAATATTTTAGATTTTTTTTACAGTTTCAAATATTTGATTTCAGTTAACAACACAGAATACAAAGTGCATAGTGTTCACTTTATATTGTTGTTTTTTATTACAAATATTTGCACTGTAAAAATGATAAACAAAAGTAATAGTATTTTTCAATTCACCTCATACAATACTGTAATGCAATCTCTATCATGAAAATGCAACTTACAAATGTAGATTTTTTTTGTTACATAACTGCACTCAAAAACAAAACAATGTAAAACTTTAGATCCTACAAATCCACTGTGTACTACTTCTTTTTTCAGCCAATCACTAAGACAAACAAATTTGTTTACACATATGGGAGATAATGCTGCCCACTTGTTATTTACAATGTCACCTGAAATGAGAACAGGTGTTTGCATGGCACTGTTGTAGCCGGCATTGCTAGGTTTTCACATGCCAGATATACTAAACATTTGTATATGCCTTCATGCTTTGGCCACCATTCCAGAGGACATGCTTCCATTCCAATGACGCTCATTTAAAAAAAAAAAAGCATTAATTAAATTTGTGACTGAACTCCTTGGGGGAGAATTGTATGTTTCCTGCTCTGTTTTACCTTAATTCTGCCATATACTTCGTGTTATGGCAGTCTCGGATGATGACCTAGCACATGTTGTTCGATTTAAGAACGCTTTCACTGCAGATGTGACAAAATGCAAAGAAGGTACCAATGTGAGATTTCTAAAGATAGCTACAGCACTTGACCCACAGTTTAAGAAGCTGAAGTGAATCTAAGAGGGACGAGGTCTGGAGCATGTTTTCAGAAGTCTTAAAAGAGCAACACTCTGATGCGGAAACTATAGAATCCGAACCACCAAAAAAGAAAATCAACCTTTTGTTGGTGGCATCTGACTCAGATGATGAAAATGAACGTGTGTCAGTCCTCACTACTTTGGATCGTTATCGAGCAGAACCCGTAATCAGCATGGAAGCATGTCCTCTGGAATGGTGGTTGAAGCATGAATGGACATATGAATCTTTAGCGCATCTGGCATGCAAATATCTTGCAACGCTGGCTACAACAGTGCCATGAGAACACCTGTTCTCACTTTCAGGTGACATTGTAAATAAGAAGTGGGCAGCATTATTTCCTGCAAATGTAAACAAACTTGCTTGTCTGAGCGATTGGCTGAAGTAGGACTGACTAAACTTGTAGTCTCTAAAGTTTTACATTGTTTTATTTTTGACTGTAGTTATTTTTTCACATAATTCTAAATTTTTAAGTTCAGCTTTCATGATAAAGAGATTGCACTACAGTACTTGTATTAGGTGAACTGAAAAATACTGTTTCTTTTTTCTTTTTTACAGAGCAAATATTTATAATAAAAAATAAATATAAAGTGAGCACTGTACACTTTGTATTCTGGGTTGTAATTGAAATCAATGTATTTGAAAATGTACAAAACATCCACAAATATTTAAATAAATGGTATTCTATTATTGTTTAACAGCATGATTAATCACATGATTAATCGGGATTAATTTTTTTAATTGCACGCTTAATCACGATTAATTTTTTTAATCGCTTCACAGCCCTAATAAAAAGATATCTCAGAGGAAATGTCTTTGGCTGGTGTAGGTGATAATGGAAAGTCCCACCATTAACTGAGCTAGTCCATTGCAACAGGTATACATGTGTCATGTCCCTGTAACTGTTGACAATGATGACAATAAACCTGACCAAGTGCCTTCGCTACGAACCAAGTCTGTGGTTATTGAGAGGTTCGACTGATGTCTGCTGTGTCAACTGTCTGCACAGAGCTGGAACATCACACAGAGAACACACACATGCAGCCAACATCTAACAACATCTATCAACACTACTAAGAGGTAGAAGCAATGCAAACCAAAACCATTAGGTTTTGCAAAGCTGTAGTCAGGCACCATTGACTAATTGATCAAGAAAGGAAATAAACAAAGAGGATGGAAACAATAACACAAAGAAGTGTAGTTATATTGGGCAATTACATTTCTTGGGTGGTTCAAGTCACTTGACTTTGGCCTCATCTTTCACAGTGGGCCCAAAGTAGATGGGTATCACCAGGCACCTGGTCATGTGGTGTTACACATGGAAAGAGCAGTCCTTATTCTTTGTTGTGGTGCATCTTGTGCAGACATTTACACAACTGCAAAGTAAGTGTCACACTGATTTAGTAGCATTTTACACTCATTTTGCATCCACTTTGCACTGGTGTAAGTGATCACACAAAGTGGAGGGCAATGGAAAATTGGGCTCAAAGAGATTAGGCAGAAGTAACTATTTTAGCAGCAAGCACTCCAAAACTGTGTACAAACAAGAAAATATTGATTAAAATAAAGAGATCACAGTCATAAACTAGGGAAAGCAGAGCAACAGAACATATGTACATATAGAGTAAAATGCCTCCCCCCAACACACATACACTTCTGGTAACTTTGGTTGTAGTCAGTCTAACTATTTTCCCACTGTGGGTGGGAATGTTCCACAGGTAATATACCCTTAGCTGCACACCTCACTCATCCACCAAACCCCACTTGTGGGTTGAACCAGTGAGTAGGAGTAGTCCAAGGGTCAGATTCACAAAGGCATTTAGGTGCCTAACTGTCTCTTTAGGCACCTAAATCCATCATTTAGGCATCACTGACATTCTCAAAAACACCACTCAGCTGCCATCTCACCCCAGGCAAAAGCTGCCTAAGTCCTGATGTTACCCCACAAGTAATGAGCTACTAGGATCCTTAGAACAAGCCCTGGCAGCCCTGTAACAGGTGGCCTCAAAGAAACAGCTTTGGCAGCTGTGATATGTATTCCCCTGCTAGTCTTTGCTGTGAGGCCCAGTGCCTGGTGGTTAAGCTGCTCATGTAGGCGATCTAGGTTTAAATCTCCATTCTGCCTGATTTAGAGCAGGAATTTATACCCAGTGGTGTACCTTAAACACCTGGGTATTCTGAGGTGGCTCTTGCTTGGCTTATCTTGTTGGAGCTGTTCATCTTGTATACATAATTAAGTATTCCTTGGGTGGGAGAGAGATTGGCTGTATAACTCAGTGTTTAGGGCAGTCACCTGGGAGACCTGGGTTCAAGTCTCTGTTTCAAATGAGGCAGAGCAGAGATTTGAATCTGGGTCTCTCATTTACCACAGAAGTGCTCTAACTGCTGGGCTGTTGGCATGGGTCTCTCCACAAGAGTGGGCTGGCCTGGCTTAGGTTCAAATCTCAAGCTAGGTGCCTCCAGCCCACCAATCACGTGCTTAAGGCCCTGTTCAATGGGAGTTAGGTACCTAAATATTTTGTGAATCTGGGCCTAAGCTCCACCCCTTTTCTCTGCATTTCACTCCTGGCTAGTGTAGGTGGGTCTCTGCTTAGCTAGCTAGCTAGTTTCTGAGAGTCCCTTTCTTAGGAGCCTAACTCTCCCCATACAATGCATGGGGAGCCTGAGCACCTAACTTTAGGCTGAGAATTTCATTAGGCATCCAGGCTGCAATGCCTAAATACCTTTGTGAATCGAGCCCTTGCCCACTCTGGGCCTCAGTTTCCCCATTTGCAAAGTCGGAACCGTAATATTTACCCATTTTGTAGTGCACATTCAGAGAGCTGGATAGAAAACACTGTTTGAGTGCAAAAGAGTATTAATAATTATAGTTGTTAGAACTAGGTTGTAGACACTGCATGGACTGGCTCCAAAAACATGTTTGGGCACAGAATGAGATTTGTAGAGACAGAATTGGCACAGAGAGGCCAGACAGTCACAGCAGGACCCAACTGTTTATTATTGTTATTCATGTTATTTTTCTGCTTTTATAGCTTTGTTTTTTATTTCAAGCACTAGGCATTGGATGCAAAGGCAATTATTGCCCCTGCATGGAAGTTGTGCTTTTTCATTTCCATCTCTTTTATTCTGGCAATTGAATTCTCATAGCTGACCCATCTTCCTTCTTATCCCTATAGGATATAGGCTTTTTCACTTCTCTCCCTTGCTCCACTCTGTTGATCAGGTAATTTGCAACCCTCTTCTTACTGCCATTTCCAAAGTTCCCTCTGTCTAGCCTCCCATCTCTGCCAGGCAAACATTTGGTGGATACAGTCTTCTCCCAAAGAGTATGGCATTATTTCTGTATTTAAATACTGTGTTATATTAATAAATAGATGCATGATATGCAGAATTTGTGAAAAAAATCCCAATAGGTTATGATTTCAGGTGTAATATGAAGCTGGTTCTTATTATAAAAGTACATGGATAAAAGCAGGGTTTGAGAAGTAGAAAATACACAAATATGATAAACTGAGGGATGTACGTAGGCCAACTCCTAACAATGGTCTCCTTAAGAAATCAGACCAATAATAAAAGCATCCTGGAAAAAATACCTGCCCTTTTATATAAGGAGACAAGTTAATTGAAATCCCTTTTTCAGAGTCCTAGGAGTCTGATTCTGATCTCACTTGCACCAGCTTCACACTGATGTAACTCAATTGATTTTAGTAGAGTTAGTCTTGATTTGAACCAGTGATCTGAGACCAGAGCCCAACCCCTAAAGCCCTAGAGCATTTCCCCTGTGTTCATTTTTACTTTAGCACTTCCTCCAATCAGGTACAAGCTGCTGTCTACTTAAACCAAGCCATCTGGTGACAGGAAGGAGCCTTGCAAGGAAGCTACAGAGAAAGCCAAACCTCCTAAACAAGTGAGTAGATTCAGGTCCTACAAATAAGAAGCCTCATAAATATTCAAAGAGAATTTAAAACTGCAAAAAGAAGAATTAAAATCCTGAGGAGGAATAAAAAGAATGTTTGCTAAAAAGAATGACTCCAAATTCTGGCAAACTAATGAAGCCCTGGTTCCCACTGTAGAAAGCACCAAACTCTTAGTGAAAAGTGGCTGCCTAGCCTTCAGAAAGGAAAGCAAAAAACAGAAGTTGCTCTTAATCAAAAGACTAGAATAAAAAAGGTTAGTGGCTTCACCTATGTCACTGTTAAATTCCAACAAACAAAATATTTACCTATTTTACATAGGGCTACTGTCTCAGAAAACAAGAGGAGTGTTGACCTCTGCTTGTTTTGGTATTAGTCCTTCAATTGGTCCCAATCCTACAACTGGATCATACAAGTAGACCACAAACTTCAGTAGGGCTCCCTGGAGGCATAGGTCCACCTGCAGAGAGATATTTGCAGGGTGGGGACATTCAATGAGCTGCTGCAAAGTTAACCGGAGCAAAAGAGCTTGCTGATTATTGCTTTGTTGGCCAAAGCTGCTGTTCTGATCAGAGACTAGCGTTGTACCATAAATTCCCATCATGCTACCCAGTCTTGAATCTAAGGATTTGGCATATGGTGTTGAAATAAAATCTGTCCTTAGGCCTTTAAAAGCAGTTATACAGCACTTTGCACCCTTTTAAAATTTGCACCAGAACCAGATTAGTGAAAATACAGTGAGTAGTGCCCTACTTCCGTTTGATGTGGTAGATCACTGGTAACGTATTCTCATAAACAAAGAGCTGCAGGCCATGCCATTGTCCCTTTTTTCCTCCCTATCCTCAGCTCAGTTAAGAAGTAACATGTTTTTTCTTCACTCTGTCCTTTTATTTTCTATACGTTTCACATGTCTAAGCATGCTTCCCCCCGCCCATCTCTGTGCTATTATATGGGTGCTGAATGTTGGTGACACAATACCTAGTCTGGTCCTATAAAGTTATTTTTCTGGCAGCTTCAACTATGGGAATACCTGATCCATACAGTTAGAAGTACTAGGTAGCTTAGATTACTAGAATACTAGTGGGTATTTTGGTGCAGTGCAAAACAAGGAAGTAGTTTAAGTGAAACTATTGAAAGGGTGTATCTTGTTGTGTCCTGCAAACATACAAAACAATCTGTCTTTTTGCACAGTGTCATTTTGTGAGCAAAGAAATCACAGCAGTGCGTCAAAAGGAGTGGTGAGAAGGTAAAAGTTCAAAGCCGGTTTTCAGTGCAGGAGCGTTTCATTTGCAAAGAGTGAAGCTGAGTACAGGTTAAGTTGAATGAATGGAACTTTATTAAACCCTATGCACTGCTCTGTCCACATGGCTGCCTTGCTTTCACCTTAAGTGCCTGAGTTCCCTGTTTTCCTGATGTCTTGTCAATAACAGACCCTCTAGGGAAACTGGGCTCTCTGACTACACTGATCATGATACAAGTAGGCCCCAAAATGTATACTTGATTTTACATCTGGAGCCCTGATTCCTAACACAGAGGTGGTGGTGGGGTGTTATTGTCTGTTCCTCTTTCCCTGCAATTGAGCACTGCTTTCTCCCTGAGCTCCCATGATATCCATCTCACCCAATCACTTTCTCTCTAATAAACCAAAGAAAAAGAGGTACATGGCTTCCTCTGTTGTGTTCGTTATAAGTTTGCCTGAATACAATGTGACAAACAGCCCTATTTAGGAATTGCAAAGTATGTGTTAGAAATACACAGAAATCGCCCATCTCTTTGCTTCTCCATAGTGGTTTGTTTAGTGTAGGGCTTTAACGAAAAATGAAAGGCACAGACTATTTCCCCCATGTTGTGACTGTGGATGATTAGGTTGGTGTGTGAATGAGAGTTTTTCATCATCATGTGTGCAGCAGAAGGGAAAATATTAAAATAAACCCTGTAAAATGAGGGGCAAACAGGGTGCAGCTTGCCAAAAAACTGCTGGGAGAAAATAATGCTTTGATCAAGGAATGAGGTGGAACCCAGCCCTCCCGCAGCAGGAGGTGGGATTTGGTTACCTTGGGTCTTGCACTCCCCTTGTTTGCTCACGTTTTTATTTCTCTGACCTTCTAGCACTACAAGTGAATACTACATTCACACCAACAGGGTTTGTCCATTTTTTGTGCCAGCGTAACCACACTGATGCAGTTGCACAATGCAAACCCCTAATGTGGGCACATTGTAATCATGAGAAAAATGCCTTGCACAAGTGAGATTTACCTGAAGCTGGTATGAGCCACACTGGTGCAAACCATATACACTATGAATTTTCACTGCAGATACATTGGTGTTGCTTCACTGGTGCAAACAATCTAATCCAGTGGTGGGCAACCTGCGGCCCATCAGGGTAATCCGTTGGCGGGCCGCCAGACCATTTGTTTACATTTGCATGGCTGCCCGCAGCTCTCAGTGGCTGTGGTTCGCCATTCCCGGCCAATGGGAGCTGCGGGAAGCGGCGCAGACTACTGATCTAAAGTTAGATACATGCTGTAGGCTCCACTCAACTCCCTGTATACTTCCAACCCAAGCACCTCTGGCCTGTCAGCCCAATAGGAAAGCAAAATACTTTGTATAGTTTTTGTTGATTTTGATAGAATTTGGGAAATCTAATCGTTTTGTGGAAAATTTGAATTGAGATTTCACTGAAGATTTTAACTGCATGTTGTTACATTTCTGCCATAGAATTTTTTTTAAAAAAAAAGATAAATAAAAAATCCAAGTTTGGTGAAAGCATTTTAAAAAATATAAAGCAGACAGTTCCCACAATTCTAGAGGGCAAGATCCTGTTGCAAACCTATATGTCCCCCTAGAACTCATTCAGATAGATGTCTCATTCACTTGAAATCAATGGGACTGCTTTGCTGAAGGACTATTTGTCAGACATAGGGAATTTCAGGATTGGGACCAATCTTCTCAGGCAAGTTGGCTAATGCAATAGTATAGAGAATCATCTCTATGCCTTAGCAATGGTAGCTTATAGTTTCTTGGTAAATAAGTTTCATGGTCATATTCAATACTTCAACCATCTGTATTCTACAGTAATATGTGACAGGAGAGAATAAGCATGTTTGTCAGTAGAAGAGTGAAAACATAGTGATCTATTTTATCATTAAAATCCCCACTATTCCTCAGTCACATTCCTAAAGATCTTGATAGGGCAATAAATGTAAAAATATTTTAAAAGCAAGTGAAAAACCTACAAATTTTTTACATCCATAGACTTAAGCAAACATTTTTTAGTAAGTGGCAAACACATATTTGCATTGTTTTCTAAGATCTGAGTGTGTGCTTAATTAAATTCTCCTTTTTGGTATCCATGCTTCAGATTTCATTTTATCTGTGAGAAATGTGAAGCTAGAAATTAATAATTCTTTTACCTGGAAAGGTATGAAGTGAATTCCAGTGCCTCTTGTCTGATTAAAATTTTCCCTGCTCGTTTCATTAAAAATGTCTATGTGACGAGAAAATAAAGTTTTGTGGGTTTGGGGGGAGAGGGGGCATACTGTATTTTCCTGGAAACAGTGAATCCTGAAGCTTCCTAGCTGTAAAATGTAAATGCTTCATGCAAATGAAAAATGCAGACTCAGGTCAGCTATAGACAAATGTCAGTAGACTGGATGCAAAATGCACTGCAGGCAGCAAAGATGACATTTATCAGTCATCCATACATCAGTAACTAAAACAATTTTAGGGTTGTCTAGACAGGCATCTATTATTTCTTAAATTTAAAAGCTTTAGTAGAAAGACAAGTGAATGCTCTCTTTATATTTAGGTTTTTGTTTTGTTTTTCAGAAGAGACAAGACAGGGAAAGGAAAAATGGTAGTTTTCAAAATGAAAAGTTCAAACTTGCTGAATTTTAGAAATATTTTCAGAGCACTGCATGTGTAAAGGAGATTTTGCTGATATATGCTTAAGGCAGTTTAACTGAATTATCAGAGTGTGCATGCAATATTGGCTGTAATTATTACAGTACAGCCCTGTAACAGTGAGCTTAATTATTGTGTACAGTATTTAGTCTTTGTTTTCTGCTTAATTTACTGTGTATAGTTAACACAAATTTAGTTGCAACCATTATGCCCTTTCATATCTTTTCCTTGTGAAATATGTTTACAAGTCAATAAGAAATAAACTCATATATATATATATATATGTATAAACAAAATATCACAATTGATCATTCCAACAGGCTTCCCCTTGCCAGTTTCATCCACCAAGCCTGGCTCCTGGTAACATTTATGCACATATTTAATTTGTAAGCATGTGTGTTGTCTCATTGATGGCAACAGGACTGCTCACATGCTTAAATTTAAGCTCATTAGTAAATGTTTGCAGAATTGGGCCTTTATGGTAAATTCCTTATGGCAGGGCCTTTTGTCACAATATTGAGCTCATTGTTGGTACTTACACTATATACAGAATTTAAATTATTTATGTAAGGTTTAGTGCTATCAGAAATATATCTCACAGCCAGCCTAGGGAAGAAGCAGTGTAAGAAGCAGCCCTGCTCTTTCAGGGGGTCTGTCATCCCATAAAATCTCTACCTGTCTTTCATATCTCCTCCACCAGCAGGAGGAAACAACTCAGTGTCAGACTACTTATCTGGCAGCAGGAAGATAAGTGCTGGAACTAGTGGTGCTGGGGGTGCTGCAGCACCACCTGGCTTGAAGTGGTTTCCATCATATACAGGGTTTCCAGTTTAGTTCAATGGCTCTCAGCACCTCCACTATAAAAATTATTCCAGCACTCCTGAGCAGGACTGGAGGGTAGGTAACTCAAGGCCTGTTTTTTTAGCTCCAGAAGCTTAGAGCCTTTCAAAATGTGAGTTCAGCCAGGCTCTTACGTGAATAGCAGACAGTTGGGTACTGGAGAAACACACTGAAAACAGATAGCAAGGCAAATTATGCAGTTTCTTCTACTATGGGTTTTTAAAGATTGTTCTAAATTAAAAAAGGGAAGGAGGAGAGGCCAAGATGGAATATTGTTTTTGGACTAAGCATTTTTGGGGTGTGTTTAAAATGCAAAAGCAAATCAAATAAAGTCAAGGTAAAGGCATCAGCTCAGACTGTTCCAGTTTGTTTTCTTCCATTTAGCAGTAGCAAAACTACTGTACAATACACAATGCCAAATCTACACGCTAAGGATTCCTTCTGTCAATAGCCCATCTCATCCCCAGAGTTCACCATGCCACCATCAGGAGATCAAGGTTCTGTTCCCATTCTCTCACTGACATCTTGTGTCACCTTGGGAAATCGCTGAGCTCGTTCTGTGCCTCGGTTTCCCCATCCGTAAAATGGGGATGGTACAGAGGCTAAATCAATAAATATTAAGAACTCCTAGGCCCTTATATGTGCAATAGATTTGCAAATTACTGTTAACATTATGCTTTAACTTGGTCTGAAGTCATAGAAAAATTCACAATTTTATTTTAAAAATAAAACCAAACATACTCTTTGGAGTACAAATGTTTAACAGTTTTTACCTTTTGCAAAGTTGTCTCCCAAGATTTTGGCAAACATTCATGGCTGTTAATTTCTTTCAGCAAATATTGTATGCACAATAAAAAAAATCAATCTCCGTTTCACAGAGCATTACAAAAGACAAATCTATGATTCATACTGATGAGAAAAGTGCTTGAGGGTTGGAGGGTGGAATTCAGTAGTATGTATAACATTAGGTACTGAATACAAACACGAGGCTGAGGGTTCACCTCTGTCGTCCCTTTGGAGCTGTAAACAAAGTAGAGTTCATTTCCAGGATTTACAAAGTCTGGGCCCTTCTTCACTGATATTTATCAGAAAGGGCTGAGCTCCTGAGACTTTAATTTCATGTTGTAATTCTCCCAATTGTCCACTAGGTGGAGCTGCAACAATATTTTTTCTATGCTTATGATAACATGAAAATAGTTATGAACCAATCTGAAAGGCAATGTTCATCTTAACAATTCAAATGTATTCCTATTAATTTGTATTTGATAAAGGTTCAGAAGTCTTTTGTTGTATGTCTAGTTAGCCTGCATGTTACATTTAGAACACTTTCAAATTTCCTGTTTGATTGTGTCTTACTGTGAATTTTTATGTGGATATATGTACATGTTTGTGTTTATATGTGTGCATCTCTCTGAATGTATACATAAAAAACAGAGGATCAGCTATCATCTTTGCATTTGCTATTCTCCTGAATGGATTGAAATGGTACCATGCAGTTCTATGCCTAGTGCATGTGCAATACCATGCATTATTTAGCAACTGGCCAAGACTGGGTACTTGACTGATTTCCTACATAAAGCCCAGTGTTCAGTATCCAAAACAGAGACATTGGGGACAGTGCTAAACATTAAGGAAGCTCCTATTCCATGGGTATACCTCCTATGTAGCTTACTTTCAGTGGGAACTCCGCAATGCCCATGTGTCACTGTATAGTTCCTAGTTAACATTTCTCATTTATGATCTTTAACGGGGTAAGATGTTCCCCATGGTAGATGTTTCTAACACTGTGAGAAAAAAATAGGGTAGATATACAAGTATGCTTTCACCCTCAGGGTTGAGTGTATTATAGACTCAGAATGGCCATTATCTAAGTGAGAGTGTATGTGTTTTATTTAAATTCTCAACCTGAAGGTCCTGTAGATCTTTGGCTGCTTCTGGATGATCAATAGAAAAGAGCATTTCTTCCAGTCTGTGCTTGGCAAGGAGGTTGCAAAATTTTCTGTCAGACTCTGGACCTTGTCACAGTTACCTAAGCCTTTGTCATCTCTGGATTGCATGGCTGCAGAGTGCTCTGCTTGGGCAATGCCTGTAGACCTCTTGGAGTTCAGCCAATGCAGCATGTGGTGTCATGTTTACTTAGTGGTGGGAGCAATTTATACCTGTTCTCCAAAGATTGTGCTGGCCTCAGATTTGCTTCCAGATTAAAGTTAATATGTTGGTTTGATTTATAAAGTGCTTTGTTAGTTAGATCCTTTGTAAATTAGATTACTTCTCTCTTGATGCTGAATGGAGGGTAGTCCTTATGGTTGAGATTTTCAAAGCTGTCTAGGAAAATCTCAACCTGTATGCATACATCTAAGGCAGGAACCATCTCCATCTGTGTTGTACAGGTCCCAGCACAATGGATTCTGCCATCCTGACTGGGGCCTTTGTGTGTTACTGTATATAACAATAACAACCTGGGTGCAAAGTGTTCTCGGTGGAGATTCCTCCAGGTTGGAATTCGCTTCTTCCTCAGTCTGATGTAGCCAAGTTTGACTTTCAGGGCAGAGCTCAAGGTGTTTCTGATAAGCTGTTTATCTGAGCGGTTGTGTATGTATGTGTGGAAGGTTGGGTGAAAGGCATGGAGAGAGGAAAGGAGGATTGGCTAATGATGGTTGTCCGTCATGGTGTCTTGTCACTTTTCTTGTAGAGTCTGACGGGTGCATCGTGGATAAATGGAATAAATAATTTGTCTCCCCCAATTACATATCTTCTCACCTACATAGGGCCCAAGCCTGCTTTTTTTCGGCCCAAGACAAAGCTCAGTAAGGACTGTGAGATTTTATTATCAGAGATGCCCTGTCTCTGTCTTATATGTGCACCATATCCCACCAGAATTGCAAGAAGAATGCAACACCATTGACTGTAAGCACAAAACCTTCTTCTGAGATTCACTAGTTCTTCTTAGTAAAATGCAAATCTCAAATGTTTCAGAGATTTCATTGACAGATAAGTATCCAAACATTGGGCTTGAAATCCTGCAAGATCATGTTTCTCTCCTGGCACTGCCAGTGTGTCCTTGTTTCAGAAATACTGCATCTCAGGGTGTTCAAATGCCTCCACTTCTAGAGCTAACCAGAACCAAGAAATGTTCTTTTGTATGTTTACCTACATCTACAAGTGTGGTCAAAGTTTGGGCCTGAGTTTTTGGTGAAGGTTTCAGGTTTCCTTCGTATGAACCAAATGGCAATCCCCAGTGTACTTACCACACTGCAAATGGGAGTCTGCATTGTACCTTTGTCCCAGTGTATGGCAATTATAGCAAGAACTGGGGCTTAAAATGTCTTTGTGCTGATCCCCTATGAAAATTCCTAGTGATCCATTTAGACCTTTCTCTCCTTGTTTATTTTAAACTCGAGGCTCAAGGCAGATGAACTGATGCACATGGGGCTGGTTCCAGGGATGGGTGAGCAGGACAGTTGCCTGTGCCAGTCACCTCTTTTTGGCTGAACTGCTTAGGGCGGGGGGAGTGGCAAAGGACACCAAAAGAGTTTTCTGCCCTAGGCCACTTCTGGTTGCATATCAGAAAGTGAAACAGGTTTCTAAGCTGCTGCTGGTATCATGATGACAGAAAATGGGAGGAAAATCTCAAAAATATCAACTGAACCCACAAAAAAATGACAAAGAAAAATAGAAATCTGTTTGTGAACCTTAGACTCTTACACTGCAACTAAGTACATTACCAATAAGACTGGTACAAGCCATATGAACAGCTTAAAATATGATTGTCGTGGGTACTGTATACATAATATCCAATGTGTATATAGATTAACTATTAACTTTAGAGATATTCAAGCAGGTGAGCATCTGTACATAAAACATAATAAAAGGGGAAAAGTTAGCAATGAGAGAGTGTGAGATGGCACAACACGAATGAGAAACACTAATTCTGATTAATAGTAGTGAACATTGTAGGATGTATATAAATGTAACGCTAGCGCCTGGTGGTTTTGTTTGTTTTTTTAAGGTAGGGCTAGCCCTAGGCAAGGGCAACTGCTTCTAGCACCATACATTAGAGGTCTCCTGTGATATCAGGTACTTGCAACTGAACAACCCCATAGAGTTCCTTGGGGCTTCTGAAGACCTTGCTTTGCATCTGGAGAACTGCTTTATAGATTGAGGATCTGGCCCCATTTTAAGGCCCCAATCCTGCAAGTTACTTTTCTCATGTGCAGGGGTCTGCTCCTGTGGAAACTCCTTGCAGAACTGGAGCCTAAATTCTCTGACAGACTGGAGTGGATTGGGAATGACAGCAGACTGACAGGAGAGAGAGAGACTGATAGGGCCCCACATATTACTTCACACAGAGTCCTGTAAAATCTATATTCGGGACTATTTGAAAGTTAGCAAGTTTGTATTAATGGCTTTATCCATAACATAGGGAGATGTAAGGAATTTAGATTCACAGAATAATCATTATTATTAATAATAAATTATTACTAAATATTATTACTCCACAATTATTAATCGAGTTCAATAGTTAAAATAGAGATTTTTTTAATTGGAATGACAATTAGATAAGTTAAAATCACCCATTTAAAGTAAGAACTAGTAGTACTGACCATCTTTCAAATGTTTAGTCTCACAGAGAATACTCAGTGTGTATTATCTACTTTGGGTAGAATACTGCAGAGGATAATACAGTATGGTATCTACAAGGCCATCACAATTCATGATAGTTCAGATGTGCAGCTTATACAAAACTGTATTGATGTAATAAAATTCTGTGGTACGCCCACAAATGCAGGACAACCCAGCATTAAGACTCTAGTGCGTCATATACATAACTTATGCTTATAACTGTTTTGGGTACAGCGCCAAAGAACAGTGCATTATCTTGCAGACTGTAAGTGCTGCAATGCATCTTGGGGGCATCCTTGGGAAGGTTAAGGATGGAAGAACAACTTTGGCTCTTAACATACTTTATTTCTGAAGTCACAAGTAAACAATGCCTCTTAATATATATTCATGCATAATGTCATATTTTCCTTTTAATAAATAACCTAAAGTAATTTGGAAAGGCAATACAGTACACCGTGGGTCTGATTTCCTGCACCCTTTACACAATGTGAATCAGGAGCGACTCCACGACAGTGAATAAAATTACACCATTGTAGGTAAGAAGAGATTCAGGCCCAATACGCTGGAATGACTTAATATAGTATGAATATAAAAGGGAGCTGTTGATCCTCCGATCATTGCTATGATATATTGTAATGGTGCCTTTGACACCTTTGTCTTTTATTTCATGTGTGTGTAGTACATGACATTTTTTTGTGCGTGTGAAAGGTGCTGAACTGACAGGCCTGGAGACCGACGTCTTCTGTTTACATACATAACAGATAACACATAGAAAGACACAGTGAAAGCTTCATCACTTCCCCCACCACTGTCTCTCAAACTCCTTTCCACCAAGCACCTGCAGTGTTCATAGGTTGTTTCAATCTCCATTGCCATTCGCTACTTGGCCACACTGCTAACATTACCAGAAAGGACAACAGTTTGGTGGTGGTTTTATGTGGACTCCTGCTTACTATGAATTTAGATAACAGTAGCTCATTTAATGTAGGTCACAAAACAGCCATTAGACACTAATGTCTTTAGGTTACCAAGTGACCTGAACCAGACTTGACCTGGTGATCTATAGCGGAGGTAAAAGGCTGCATATCCTATATCCATTCCTGATAATTTATGAATTTGTTCACTGTATGTTTAATGATGCATACAGGAAGAAAATTTTGTTCTCAGAGACACAGCAGGGCCTGCGTTCCCTCGTATGTGTGGAACACACAGTTGAAGTTAGGAATAAGTAGAGGGGAGAACACAGTACTAACACATGGGTGCATGGTAAAAATTATTGTTGCATACTATAGCAAAATTCTGCTCTTGATTCACATACCACAGAATTCCCACTGGGAATATTGGAGTCAAGATCCACCAGGCAGATCAGAGAGCAGAATTTAGCTTGTAGTATGGAGTTTTAATAGTTTTACCACTCTTAATTTGAAAGCAGACAATTTTTTCTGTAGAATAATGCGACCATTTAGAAAGACACGGATTACCAAAACAGACCACTTTCTGGGCATATGGCTTGCAAAATTTCATTTTTAAAAAAGTCTAGCTATTCTGAGGTTAGAGCACAAAACTCCCCCTAAAGGTGGTCAGATTCATTTTAACATTCCTGATCGCAAAATAATCCATTACTGATTGCAAAATAATAGTCAAACCAATTTAAATAAATTTTTGCTATCTAACTTCTCCTCCCCATTCCCCGCAAAACCTTGAGGGCTGGCTATTCTGTGTCAAGCTTCAAAGTGAAAAATAATGTTATGGTTAAGTTACTTGGCCCTGAAAAGGGAACCTGCTGAGAAAAATTTTGGGCAGAAACTGTGCCTACATATGTTTTATATGTTACCTATGAGGCCCCAATCTTGACTGGAACCTATGGATGCTATGGTAATATAAATATTAAATAATAATACAGCATCATATGAATTGTGCAGCTGTACTATGCAAATTCTTCACAATTTTTATCTTTGCATCTTTTCAAAGATTTACATTCACCTATGCTAGTCATGGTTGAACTATTTTATTAAAGATAAAGAATGCTATAAACTTAGATTTCCTATGTCTTCCACCAAATGTTACTAAGAATTTTATTTTTTCAGATGCGAAGTGTCGAAGTGCCACTCTCACTGTACAGTTTATGTATACGATCTATATTCTACAAGAAAACCAGTAATTTAAATAATATTTTAAAACAAAAATATGAATGTTTGTTTAGCAGAGATAAGAGTAATTAGCTTTTGGTAATCTCTAAATCTACAATAAAATATTCTGATGAGGTTAATATTCTTAGTAGTAGCATCATATTTCCCCTCTACCTCATGGAAGGTATTATAGGAACATAGACTTAGAATAAATTATTTCTGTCATGACTGTGTTCAGCTTAAGAATCTGTTTTGTGATTAAGGCCAAAAACTGCCCCCTATCATTTTTCACACTTGCATTTATTCATACTTTCAGACTTGTCTCAGCTAGATCAACTAAATTTCCCCTGAAAGATTGAAAACGAATCCGGCCACAGTCAGTCACAGTCCAGAAGGAATTCAGTTATTTCAAGAAGTCTCATTACGCGAGATCCTTCTATTGCCTCTTGTTATTTATCTTTCAGTACTATCACCTTTTACTACCCCTTCTTCTTTCTTAATTCAAATTAATAAAGTCCTGCAGTGAATGATTCTCCAGTTCCTTTGAAAATTCTTTTGAAAGAATGAGAAGTCCTCAAAAATCACAATACTCATAAAATGGTTGAGGGGGGAAAAAAACCCTTTATTCTTTCCCATAGACTCAGTGACACTATGAAGTTTCACATAATTTGCAGACTGCATCTCATAAAATACTGGCAAAATTTATTCAATTCAAATTAAATAGATGTAGCACAGAGTAATCTTTCTCTATTAAATATGTCACTTTTTGCAATTGTTTCTTAATATCTCTCACAGCTTCCATCTAAGATTAGCACTTTCTTTGCTGCCACAGTTTCACTAACCTACTGAATTATTCACTGAAGCATAACCTTCAGATATCAGGTTAGAAAGACCTTGATTATGGCAGGAAGTGAACTGTATAAACCATTTTTCTTTAAAAGAAAATTTCTCACTATAGAAAAGTCTGAAATGAGATAAGTTTTAAATGTGTGTAAAAATTAAGTTCATAATTGATAGGAATTTAGTCAACTGTGACATTCCTGTTATTTTGTTTATAATAAATTACAATAATATTATAGATACCCTAAAACAGTATAAAAACATGGATTTCATGGTGCTTATTTAAACTTAAGAAAGTACATGCTAGGATATGCATTTTGGTTTTAGCTTTAACATAGAACTTCACTGTGTATATTGTAGATTGACATGGCTTTAATATATACAGGCCAAAGATTATTTACATCCACCCTCTGATTTTTGCCCCATTTGCTGCAATTTATTTTTATGGGCTTCTCAGCACTGGAAACTATGGTGACAGAGTGGAAGGCTTCCCTACAGCAAACCACTGTTATTGACCATTATTTTGTGACAGCCCAGTGTTGAAAGGTCATTTGAACACCTATCAAGGAGACAACAGTTTCAAGAACACTTCCTTTTCTAGTGTTGAAATCCAGAAACTCACCACTCACAAGTCTGCTATTTCATGACCTGCCCAATGGCACCCAGGAGTTGAAATGTCCTGAAGTTTAGCAGGCTACAGGCTCTAGCCCTTAAAATGGTAGCTAGTAAAATGCCAGGAGAAACAACATTCTACACTTATCCTGCTAGTCATGAGTAGAAATTTTCAGGACTTTACCTAAAATAAAAATGAAATATTTTTCTTACATAGGTGCTAATTGTACAATTAAGCAACTGATGCTAGTAATATCATTGCCCTTGTGTTTCTTTTGCAGATGTAGGAGACATGTTACATGAGAAAACAGAAGAAAATCAATGGTAAGACTTTGGACTATCAAATATCAGTAAGCTTGATTTAGGATTTTCTGCATAGATTTGTTGACTATGGTTTGAAGAAACAGAATATAAAACATGTTCTTCACGGAATCAACTGGTTAGGTTTAGATGGGGCATGAGCAAATTTTCCTCTTTGCAAGGAAATATTTAGTTCATATGATGTTTAAACCTCTTTCTCTCTTCCCCCAGCCTCTCTTTTTCAAAGTTAATTCTTGTGGTTTGTATTGCTTTTCATAGTATTTAAAAGTGCCAGACATTGGTAGCTAAAGCTGTTAGTTGCAACAAATAACTAAGTACAATGACAAGATGTGCAGAGGATTCTATACAATAAAGAAAATAACATACAGACAATTAAGCAGATACTTGTGAAGATGCCTTTTCTTTCAGAAATGGATATTTATATATTGTTTTCCAAAGAAATATGAAAGAAAAGAATATTTGTGAGCAGCTTGAGATTTTGTTTAGCAGAAAATAGAAGTGAATCCAATCTAAATTCATTTATTAAATATCAATGTGTAAATGCTTTTTGTCCTCATGCTTTTACATGAGGTATTTGTCTTATTAACGAACATTTTTAGCCACTGAATTCATCCTGTATTCATGTATCTTCACATACAGTTTAGTATTTCACCTCTGTATTTCTCCTGTGTTTATGATCACTTTACAAATACCATTAGCAAGTCTGGTGTTGAATTGTGGATAAAATATAAATGTGAAGAAATTGAGATTCCTGTGTGAGAGAGGAGGGTAAAATGTGTACTTACAGAAACTGAGCATACTATTTATAGAACTATAGGGCTAAAATCACCATTGGCATGATCTAATGAACATTGTTCACTTCAATTTAGCTGTACCTGCTGAAGCTATTGGTAAATTAGACCCAGAGTGTAAACAACGACTTAATTTTGCATTCTTGTCTCTTACTGACACTTGTTGGAAATCTAACAGGGTTTAGAGTAATTTGAAGCAAATTAGAAGATTGTTATTTAAAAAAAACAAATGGTCATAAATTAGTGTTGGTTGTTCAGCCAATAAATTGGACACAAATATTATTTTACTGTGTGCCTTAGAGTGATGATATAATCCTGAGGCCTGATCAGAAGGAGTAGGTCTTTTCCATTTAACTGGAATTTCTTCAGAGATTTATTGTTTTTGCCATCAAACTTGCAAGATTTTCTTAGGGGAGGCCATGTCGTCTGGGGCAAACCATTTTAACTGCTTTTGTTTACCCATCTGTAAAATGGAAGTAATACTTTCCTACCTCAGAGGGATGTTGTAAAACTTAATTGTTCATTAACATTTGGAGAGCCTCAGGCTAATGGAGTGATGGAGTGCCAATATTATATGAAGGAACATATAGACCAGGGGTCGGCAACGTTCGGCACACGGCTTGCCAGGGTAAGCACCCTAGCGGGCCGGGCCAGTTTATTTACCTGCTGACGCGGCAGGTTCGGCCGATCGTGGCCCCCACTGGCCACGGTTCGCCATCCCGGGCCAATGGGGGCGGCGGGAAGCCGCGGCCAGCACATCCCTCGGCCCGTGCCGCTTCCTGCCACCCGTATTGGCCTGGGACGGCGAACCGCGGCGAGTGGGGGCCGCGATCGGCCGAACCTGCCTCGCCAGCAGGTAAATAAACTGGCCCGGCCCGCCAGGGTGCTTACCCTGGCGAGCCGCGTGCCGAACGTTGCCAACCCCTGATATAGACTTACACAGTTGTATCTGGATGATAAATGTATTGGGAGTTTTCAGCTTTGAGTCAAAATATTTACCATTATACAATGGTTTTAGATTTAGAGTTAATGGGAAATCTTCATGTAGTAAGAAATGAAAATGCAGGGGATACATATCATATATATATTATATAAAGGAATTTCGAGTTAATCATTGTAGGACTTTTGGGCAATTGATGGATAAATATGGAATTTAGAGAGTTGTGCTTTTTCAGATTTGTAGGCATTTGGAAGGTTAATAGCAGACATATATTATAGTGGCCACCAATAGCAACTGCTGTAGTTAAAGTAGAATTCAAACATCCATTCTAGCCACAATTCATTAGCTTAGAAGATGCTAAAGCAAATTCTTTTATGATGAAATTTTACATGCTTGCGTAACAATCCTATATGTATTTATCTAGACACTTGTATTGCTCCAATCACCACAGTATCCAAGCTCTTCACAAACATTAATGTACGTAGCCTCAAAACACAGCTGTGAGCTAAGGGAGTGTTATTTTCCCCATTTAACAGATGGGGAGATATTAAGACTTGTCAAAAGTCACACAAAAGGTATTTTTACACCAAGAAGCTCTTTACACCAATATTCCACACGAGGGTGGACTACAAGCTGTCAGGAACAGTGTCCCTGATGAGGCCAAAGCACACCTGGTGGCTGAGCTTTGTGACTTTGTCCTCACCCACAACCATTTCAGATTTGGGGACAACTTATACCTTCAAGTCAGCGGCACTGCTATGGGTATCCGCATGGCCCCACAGAATGCCAACATTTTTATGGCTGACTTAGAACAATGCTTCCTCAGGTTGTCCCCTAGCGCCTCTCCTCTACTTGCGCTACATTGATGACATCTTCATCATAAGGACCCACGGGAAGGAGGCCCTTGAAGAATTCCACCTGGATTTCAACATTTTCCACCCCACCATCAACCTCAGCCTGGACCAGTCCACACAAGAGATCCACTTCTTGGACACTACAGTGCAAATAAGTGATGGTCACATAAACACCACCCTATGCTGGAAACCTACTGACTGCTATACTTATCTACATGCCTCCAGCTTCCATCCAGGACACATCACACGATCTGTTGTCTACAGCCTAGCCCTAAGATACAACCACATTTGCTCCAATCCCTCTGACAGAGACAAACACCTACAAGATCTTTATCAAGCATTCTTAAAACTACAGTACCCACCTGTGGAAGTGAGGAAACAGATTGACAGAGCGAGACAGGTACCCAGAAGTCACTTACTATAGGACAGGCCCAACAAGGAAAATAACAGAACACCACTGGCCATAACGTACAGCCCCCAGCTAAAACCTCTCCAGCACATCATCAACGATCTACAACCTATCCTGGAAAACAATCCCTCACTCTGACAGACCTTGGGAGGCAGGCCAGTCCTCGCTTACAGACAGCCCCCCAACCTGAAGCAAAAACTCACCAGCAACTACACACCACATCACAGAAACACTAACCCAGGAACTAATCCCTGTAGCAAACCTCATTGCTTCCTCTGTCCCCATATCTATTCTAGCGACACCATCATAGGACCCAACCACATCAACCACACCATCAGGGGCTCATTCACCTGCACATCTACTAATGTGATATATGCCATCATGTGCCAGCAATGCCCCCTGCCATGTACATTGGCCAAACCAGACAGTCTCTATGTAAAAGAATAAATGGACACAAATCAAACATCAGGAATGGTAACATACAAAAGCCAGTAGGAGAACACTTCAATCTCCCTGGATTTTCAGTAACAGATTTAAAAGTAGCCATCCTTCAACAAAAAAACTTGAAAAACAGACTTCAAAGAGAAACTGCAGAGCTACAATTCATTTGCACATTTAACACCATTAATTTGGGTTTGAATAGGGACTGGGAGTGGCTGGCTCACTACAAAAGCAATTTCCCCTCTCTTGGTATTGACACCTCCTCACTAATTATTGGGAGTGGACCACATCCACCCTGACTGAATTGGCCTTGTCAACACTGATTCTCCACTTTTAAGGTAACTCCCTTCTCTTCATGTGCCATATTTATGCCGGTATCTGTAACTTTCATGCCATGCATCTGAAGAAGTGGTTTTTTACCCATGAAAGCTTATGCCCAATAAATCTGTTAGTGTTTAAGGTGCCAGACTCCTCATATATATATAATATATATATATATTTTTTTTTACAGAAGGCATGTGTCAGTGCTGGGTATTGGAGATAGATTGCCTGAATTCCTGTCCAGCATCTTGCCCGCAAGACCATTGTGTTTACCTTGTAAAGAGCTATGTGTATACCTTCACTGACAGATCCCTTTGGCTTGATACAACTGTACCCATGCAATGGGGACAATGGGGTTTCATGGGTGTAAGTGGGAGAAGGATTTGGAACCTTAACCTCTCAGAAGTCAGGTAATATCCAATGGTAACTTCTCTATATTAAATTAATGCTTGTTTTTGTATAGAGTAATTCAGATTTGTTTTTTTTATAGTTGTCACTGCTGTACTATCATTGAGTTCCACTCAAGAAATTAGAGTTGCCAGGTGTCAGGTTTTTGACCGGAATGCCCGGTCGAAAAGGGATCCTGGCAGCTCCGGTTAACACCGCTGACAGGGCCATTAAAAGTCTGGTCAGCGCCAGAGCGGGGCTAAGGCAGGCTCCCTGCTTGTCGTGGCTCTGCGTGACTCCCGTAAGCAGCAGCATGTCCCCCACCCTCCAGCTTTTAGGTGTAGGGGCAGCCAGGGGGCTATGCACGCTGTCCCTGCCACAAGCGCTGGCTCGGCAGCTCCCATTGGCAAGGAACTGCGGCCAATGAGAGCTGCAGGGCGGCACCTGTGGACAGGGCAGCATGCAGAGCCACCTGCCCGCGCCTCCACGTAGGAGCCAGAGGCGGGGGGGGGGGGATATGCTGCTGTTTCTGGGAGCTGCTTGAGGTACGCACCGCCCAGAGCCTTCACCCTGACCCCTTCCTGCACCCCAACCTCCTGCCCCAGCCCTGATCCCCCTCCTGCCCTCCAAACCCCTCGGTCCCAGTCCGGAGCACCCACCTACACCCTAAACCCCTCATCCCTAGCTTCACCCCAGAGTATGCACCCCCAGCCAGAATCCTCACATACCTCAATGCCCTGTGCCAGCCAGTATCCCCTTCCCACACTCTGAAGCCCTCATCCCCAGCCAAAAGCCCCCTCCTGCACCGCAAATCCCTCATCCCTGGCCCTACACCAGAGTTGCAGCCCCAGCCAGAGCCCTCACTCTCCCCCCCCGCCCCAGCCCGGAGCCCCCTCCTGCATCCCAAACCCCTCATCACTGACCCCACCCTGGAGCCCGCACCCCCAACCAGAGCCCTCACCCCACTCCCACACCCCAAGCCCCCGAGCTAGGCCGGTGAAAATGAGCGAGTGAGGACGGGCAGAGTGAGCGACAGGGAGGGGGGCGGGACCTCAGGGCAGGGGTGAGGCTTCACAGGAGGGGCGGGGCAGGGGCGGGGCAAAGTTCGGTTTTGTGCGAGTAGAAAGTTGGCAACCCTATTCAAAATTGTTTTTAATACTATGCATATAGTTTTGTTTTATTATCTGATGATGTGAACACTGCCTTGAAATCCTGAAAGACTATGGCTATATAGCACAAACTGTTCCAATATGTGTATTTGCATACAGTGCTATGTTCAGGAAGAAACAATACATAAACTACATCAATCAGAAATACATGGGATGCATGAGGGCTCAGAGAATAAACCACTGAACATGTTTTAAGTCCACTCTTATACAAGTTCAGTGTTTTGGCCTTAATGTACGTACACAGGTCTTCCCCTCCCCTTGTGCCTCACCTGCCCTCTCTGAAGGTTGAGTGTGTTGCTACATTGTACAGTGGCCAAAGAGCAAGGAAATATGAAGGTACATGAGACTGCATTTTGCTAATTTTTTTTAATGTGTTTACACACTAAAGCTTAAGCTTGGTGGAATGTAGTTCTTAGTGAGAACCGACATTTTACTCCCCCGCCCCAATTGGACTGAGGCATATGGGTGGTCAATGATTTGCCCCATTGCCACTCACATTTCACTCCATTCAATGGAACAGCAAAAGTCATTTTATACAATCAACATGCTGCATAGTACTCTGCCATGTAGAGGAGAGGCACATGCTCCAGCAAGAGGCAATACACGGTAACTGTTCAAGTTTCTAGAAATGGGTGGTGCACCACTGATTTGTGGCATACCCTTTCAGAGACTCCTAATTCAGCCTCTTCCAATGCCCCAGATTTACTGCTATTCACAGCCCATCATGTGCTCTACTCAGCGCAAGATGGCCGAAGTAACAGGGAGGGAGCTTTTCTACCTCCCTGAGACTTAGGGGCAGCCCCAAACTTGATGCGAGCACAGTCAGCTTTCAGTTCCACCACTGATGCAGTACCCTTTTCCCGGTGAAGGATAAGTGTCACAGAGCTCTTTCACACTCCCTACTCCAGGTGGGATGGGGAGAGAGAAGGAGCTGAAACACAGACTTAGAGTTGGCCCACTTTTGTCCGGCAGATATTTCCCCCACACCAGGAGAATTTTTTTGCTGCGTATTTGTGACTAAGTTAAGATCTATTTACCTCCTATCTGAGCAACATGAAAAGCACCATAAAATCACTAGAGAATCTGGCTCAAGATCCAAAATCACTGAAGGGAATAAAGGGATCTCGAACATTAATATTAAGTTAATATTTACCATGCAAAGGCCACCAATAAATTGTAGTTCAAGAAACAACATAGTGGAAATAGAACATGCATGTCTCAGGTAAAGAAAAATCTCTTTGTACATCAAAGAACCAAGAAAAGTAGTTCCTGCGTTGGAGACGTGATGCTAGCAAAGTCAGAGGGGACCTGCTGATAATTACAGAAAACAAAATTTGCCTTTACATTTGACCAAAACTAACACCTATTTTTTAAATGAAGGGAATGCTTTGTGGCAGGAATAGCTGAGATATTGCTTCTCCTTTCTCTGCTTTGTTGGCCAGGGTCTCCTGCAACTTCTTTCCCAGTGCCACATATCATTCCTTTTTAGGTGATGCAAAGTTAGTCATTTTTATTGACCTGTTGTAATCTTACATATATAGGAACCAATGTCAAGTGCCATTTGACAGAAAAGGAAAACAAACATATTCCCATGGGATTTGTTTGGTGCCAATAATACTCTTCAAGGCTGTTATAAGTGGGATTGCTTTCTCTGCAATGCAGTTCAGTTATAATTCCATTATAATTTTGCATGCTTCTTCAAACTGGTGTGCAGTATTACCTCTGGACCACTATTGAAGGAGTCAAGCCTGACTCTGGTACCTGACCTTAGACATTATAGGTGGTCGATCTCTCCCTCACCCCATCCATGACTCTGCTGGTCAGAGTCTGAGTAGGGGTTGAGCTCTGTAGTCATTGTGTGGCTGCTCTTGGGCACCGGCTGCTATTCAGCCATCATCTGTACAATGAGAATGGAATTCAGCAGGAGTGGGATGCCCAAGACACAGCAGAGTACTGCTGTTAGACAGGCTGCAGTCAGGACCAGTGAGCTGCTCTACATGCATTCCACTGAATCCTGTCCAGGGGGGAGAGAGTCAGTGGAGGTCTGTGTCTGCCAGTGGAAACACCACAGGAAGAGATACTTGAGAGAATGGGGAGGGGGAGATAGGAAGGGAGGAGGATGGCCACAAAGGCACATGAGAGGAGAGAGCAGAGGTGACCTTGAAAAAGGAAAGAGGGTCTACTGGTTAGAGTGCTAGCCTATGACTTAGAAGACCTAGGTTCAAGTCCCTGCTCTACCACAAGTTTCCTCTGTGACCTTGGGCATGTCAGCCACTCTGTGCCTCAATTCCCCCATCTGTAAAATGAGGATAATAATGCTTCCCTACCTCAGCGGAGCAAGGATGTAGATAAATACATTACAGAGTGTGAGGTGCTGGGATACTGCAGTGATGAGAGCCATATAATTATAGAAGATAGATGGCAAGAAGAAGCGTGTGATTAAATAAGAAAGGGAAGCACATTGAGATAGTTTCTGGGGTTATTTTTGGTGTGGGGTGGGGAAACAAGAAGAAGGTAATTTGAAGAGAACACACCAAAGGGACTGTGAAAAGGAAACTGCTAGAGAGGAGAGAGGGAAAAAAAGTAGATTGGAGGGAAAATAGAAAAGAGTGAACAAAAAATAAGGGAGACAATGGGCTTAGTTAATTGCCCCTCAACACTGTCTCCCTTTTGCACTTGGTTCTAGTGGTAATTCTCCATTTGAATTATGCGGAATATCTCTTAGAACAGTAGAATGTTTCAAAACAGATGAAACTTTTTAAGTCTGACCACTCTAAATACAACTGCCATGTTACAGACTCAGTGTATGCATTCATTTGAATGGTATTTTATGAATTATGAACAATACTATGAGGCATGTCCACCTGGCATCTTATTGTATTTGCCTATATTTGTTGCCTCTCTGAAAGGTTAAAATTACAGAAAAAGCTTTCTCTGTCTGAGCTTCACAAAAGTGGTTTGGGTCTGTTGCTCTTTTTTCCCATTAATGTAATAAAATTCATTTTGGTTTTACTTGCTGCCATTTTCAATAAATCATGTCCTGTACCTGTTATCTCATCATAGGTAGTTCCCCTCCCTCCATTTTCATGTGTGTTGTGATAATTACCTCTTTGAGGTCTATGGTTAAATTCTGGCCCTATTTAAATCAATGGCAAAAAACCCATTGACTTCAACGGGGCAAAGTTTTTCACCCTTTATACCTAAATACATTAGAGTTCCTGGATCTATTTTCCTTTTCTGGGGTTTCCATAGAACCCCCCGCAAAAATGTGTCTGAGAGTGTGTGCCTCTAAACCCTTTGATGACTTACAATATGATCTTTACTCCTTGTGTTAGTCTTTAAGTACAGCAGAATCAGTTTCACCTACCCACTTTCAGTTGGCATCAGTCATCATTGTCTTGCTGTACCATGTTTTCTGGGAGTGGCTCCAACATCTTGTTTGGGGCCTTGTAAGTCTTGGCAGCAGCTCTGCCTACACAGTAAAGAGCTAGTGACAAAATATAAAAATGACAGAGACAGATCAGTTTAGAGGGTCACAGTTTTATGGGTCACATGGAAAGATGGAGTTTATGTATTGTTTCTTTCTGAACATAGTACTGTATTTCAAGCACAAAACAATATTTCATGCCACAAACTACAAAGTTTTTGGGTCTGATTCAGAAAACCCTTACTGACATGAGGTTCAATTCTGTCACATTTTGCATCCCCGATCAGACCTTGGCATAGCCTCATTGACTTAAACGAGTCTCCAGCACTGCACAGGCACCGCGGTCCTCCTCCAGGAATTTGTTTGCAGAATTGAGCCATGAATCCCACAGAGTAGTACATTACTCATGTGAGTCGCCCACAGGTACGGTATTACTCAGCGTGAGGAAGGGTGGATGAGTGGGGTCCGTTGACTTCAATGGGATTACTCACTTGAGGGAAGGTTTGCAGGATCAGGGTCTTAGATTTTAAAAGAAGTCATTATTTTTTTTCTAAAATTACACAATAAAAGTATACTGGGCTTCTCAAACGCTAAATTACTCACCCCCCCCCCAATCGTACACACACACACAGAGGCACATTTAGTGTGTAGGTTTTTTTTTGTTCAAAATGGCATTAAAAAGAGGGAATGTCAGTGTGAGAATAGGTGGACTTAATGGGTTAAAAACTGTGTAAATGTTACTCTAGTTAAATTACAGCTTGTTGTTCAGATGAATACTCTCCACTTCTCATATAGCTTTAAATTATGGACAAATGCTTGCAATTGTGAACTACCTACATTGTGGCTGCCTGTTCCCAGGCTTCATCAACCCTAGCTGTCCAATGGGATTACTGTAAGCTTTCACGGCAGTCTGCCAGCCACTGATCAGAAATTCATATCCCTGGATGTTAGATTGCTCTCTTTATTCCATCCTTGTGATGGCTGTGATTGCTGTCATGGTGTTAGGTTAGAAATTAGCATTTTGTGGCCCAAATTTTGCCATCCAGAACATAATCAGAAAAGAGAGAGAGAGACAGAGAGAGAGAAATCAAAGAATAGTAATTTCATCTGTCAAAGAAGGGAAATGCAGTGCTACCATGATACAGATGTCTACGAAACTTAGGTCAGGAAATGTTGTGGTATTTATGGTCCTATTTGGCAAATGCTGAGGCAGGTGGTGCTTTTCTGTTACCACAGACCTCAGTTCATAGATTAATGGTTTTCCTCTGATAAAAAAAATAAATAAAAATATCCATTGGTGAAACTATAGGTGGGCTTCAGAAACTCTTAAATTAAAACAAAAAAAAAACCAACACAAGGATCTCTAGCAGATACTTTCAAGGACATGCTGAATTAATCACAAGAGGCTGGTTAGCAGGAGGTCAGAGAGAGACTTCTTAGCATCATTTTGGGTCATATGTCTAGAGGCGATGGCAGTATGTATGTGCTGTATTGTAATATCCCCTTTCTAGTTTACTTGTCTGAGTCAAAAAAGGATGAACGCATATTGCATAGGGCTGTTGAAAGGAAAGACACACTGGTAAATATCAATAGTTTTTTTTTTGCTGTTCTTTTAAAACTGAGTCATATCTGACAAAGAAATAAAAATATTGCATTGTTTTTCACCAATTTTATGCTATACTCACTAGTCCTTTTATTCCTTACATTTTTGTCTCTAAATGTGTTAGATTTGGTGATACAAACATGCTTATTAAACAGCAGAGTAATATTCACTGATCAAATGTCTTTAGATGAACATATCTTATTGTTCTGAACAAAGATCTTGTCTATTTACAAAACAATCTGGGCTTAATTACAGAAAATTATTGCAAGTATTTAAAATTTAGGGTAGATATATGGTAGGTCCTTTAAAGATAACTTGTTATTCTTTTTAGGCGATTCCCAGACATGCTAATTTTTCCTGTCATTAACACTGAGCAAGCTGGAAGGATTCTGACATGCGAGGTGCACAGATTCTGTTAGTAGCCTTGATTTTTATCCACCCAAGCTTATCCGTCATCTTTAATCATGCAAAAAGCAGGATTACTTAATCATTTCATTTTATTGAAAAGAAAAAGAAAGATTTACATTAAAATGATGACATGCAGGAAAAAAATAAATTGAAAATGATTATGAAGAAAATGTAATGTGGAGACTAAAGCTCCATTGGTTTTGTGATGCTCATTTAAAACAATGATCTAGCAAAGCCAAGATATAAAAGTAATGATGATGTTAGCTGTTGAAATATAACCATCTTATCTTTGCATTTTAACATGCATCCTAACATGGTGTATGTAGCCAATTATAGAGAATAACCAAGAAAAAGACTTCCTATTTTTTTCACCTACAAAGTACTGTTTTAGTGTATTAAATTCTACCTTTGTCTGCTGTATGTGTATTTTAACATGCAAAATGTTCATGAGCATTTAATATACATACATGTATTATTCGTTAATCTTGTAGACTAGGCCAAAGTGCACTAGACTACTGAAAATCTGTTATTCTAAATATAAATGTGTTTCAGTTTTAGAAATTAGGAAAATTAAGAAATTATTCATGCACTGTATTATATATCTTTGATTTTTCATGTATTGTTGTATCTCAAGTCTATTTTGGATTTTATGCTTTTTAAATTATTGTTTAATAAGTATGCTTCATTTTATGCTGTGTTCTCACTACTCATTTGTTTATTTTCAGATTAGTTTGGCATTTGAATTTATGCATTTTCAAAGATCTTAAATGGCTACCATGATTATGTATATTATAATTTAAATAATTTACAGGAGTAGTAAAGAGTGACATCAGACGTTTGTAGCTACAAATCATTTGAGAAGGAAGAGGATTATAGGTTCATGAAGAAAGTTTGTTTTTTGAACTAGCAAATGATGAGACTTCTCTTTCTGTATCTCTAACAAGTGACTTTTTCATCAAAGAATATTTTATTCCACTGTGGTTCTCCATTTACAAAACCCTAGATTTTTAGGTCCTGGTCTGATATTTACATAAGCTGGTGCATTAAACAAATAATTACATTACAAATCAGTGTTTACCAATTAGGTCATTAATAATTTATCCTACTGTACTAAGCTGAGTGAATTTAAGGTTGAACATACTAATGCCAAATTGTTTTAAATACATTAATGCTTAATGTACTCTGAAAAATATCCTCCTTTCTTCTAGTATTTAATACTGTATGTTTTTAGGCATCAGGTATTCCATTTATTTAAAAAATATTCAATGTATCATCAATTTCTGTACCTACACAATATAAACCTATATGTTATAATGCAGAAAAAGGAGAGAGTTAAAAATAGTATATATCTATTGCTTTTCTAACACCAGTAGTTGTGGAGCTTACCACAATACATTGCTGCATTGTATCTGTACAATACTTGGCTTTGATAGGTGACTGCCTTTCATAAGTAACCTTGTAGCAGTGAAACAGTTAAAAAAGCCACAGAATAAATACATACAAATTAAAGATATTTTTTGAGCGATCCCTAAACTTTCAGGGTTATCCAGTAATAACTGAATATTACTTGCAGTAATTTTAATTTTGGAGAAGGGTATACATACTAGATAGGTTATGACATCTCAAAACCTATGGATTTCTTGTGCCTGCCTTACCAAAACTGCTTTATAAACTCAGTTTCCTTGTGCTATTTTAAAGGTTTTAATTACTTTTTGAAAGTAACTTTTATAGCATTGTATGTACTAAAAAAGCTATTTTAAACTGTTTCTTTTAAATAAATCCCATTTGTATTCATCGGGTTGGATGCTTTGATCTGCCTATTGTGCCACCAATCTTTGAAATATAACTAGAATCATAAATTGAAAAATTAAAGAAAAATATGATTTAACATTCCACACTTAGATGACCTTGAACATTTTTAGGCACACCCACCATTATTTTGTAGACTTTAACATAACACTAGTAAGAGAACTGCACGGCATACTGTACTAGTTACTATCCCTGTAGTGCAGTGGTTCTTAACCTTTACTGCAGCCTGCACCCCTTTGGTTCTCAAAATATGTTCTCGTACCCCTTATCGAAAATCAAAATATGTTCTCGCACCCCTTAAACCTTAAAAATATGTTCTTGCACCCCTTAAGCCTAGATATATTTTTTGTTTGTATATTACAGTAATTGTTAAAAAGTGTATAATGCTAATAAATACATAGGTTTGATGAAACAAAGTAGTTGTACTTACGTGCCTGTGCTTAATTTGTGTTTTCGATGATTTACCTTCTAAAAAAATCTGGCATGTCTCACACCCCCGGAAAAGGCATCTTGCACCCCCAGGGGATGCGTGCACCCCAGGTTAAGAACCACTGCTGTAGTGGGTGAGGTAAAGTAAACTTATTTTACATCTAGACTCTTAGAAATATAAAAGTGATCTGTAGATTTCTCTGGACACTATAAAATTTCAGTACATTTTATTTTTAAGGTATTGCAGGTGTTTCTATACAGCTGGCAATGAATGTAGATGGTACTTTGTAGTACATAAATACATATAACGCATTTGATACATATTTGATATTAAAGAAATTATGTACTAATACCTCAGCATAATATTTACGGAAGGTAAGATTATGTAATTTTCTACCTTTTTTTAAATAAATCAATGGAAATATTTCTTACTTTCTCTTTTTATGCCAGCTGAAGTTATGGTGTTGGTGTAATGTTTTGCTTAGATGTAGAACTGGTGATTTGCTGCAGGCTGTCATGAAAACATTACCATTATTTACTAAAAAGACTTGGCCCCAGTCCTGCAATGACTGACTTAAATGGCATTATTTGTGTCTGTGAAATAGTTGCAGGGGTGGGTCCCTAGTTTGAACATTTAAGTTAGCACCTGAAAAACTGAACTAAAAAAGTCTCCTAATGTCTGGATAGCATAGGATGTTTTTAGTTTAGCTATTTGCTATTTTAAAATGTACACTTCTGATTTGATGTGTTATCTTCTGATGTATTTTTTATAATTTTTCTGAAAATATGATGTTTTAAATAAAAAAAAGTAGTACTCATTCAAATAATTTTACTTTTAGACTTCACAGGTCATTGACATCAAGTGTTAGGTAAATTATGGCTTGGCTACTTTAAAGTAAATATTTACATCTTTACACATCTTTGAAGATGGAAAACAGAGATGATGATCAGAAATCATACAAGTGTAGTCAGAGCAGCAAGGATGAGTGACAAAAATAGCAACAAACGTAGGTACTATAATATTTAAGCAATAGGTGGCAGTGTTACCTTAATGCTCTTTTCTTTGAATTTAAAAAGGATGGGAGTACTTAAGAGGAACATGACATGTGTTTTACTTGTGCATAATTGCAGATATGTATAAACAAATTTAACACAGTACAGGATGTTTTAGAAAACTTTTCCTAACAAAGTTTAATTTAAGTATCCATCCTTTACATTACCTTAATTTTTTTGTTCTACAGTGGTTATTAATTAAAATATTATATTGGAGTCCAAAATATTTATCTTATAGCTGGAAAATAAGTGAACCACGTTTTCTATAGCATACTTTATTCAAAAGTGACATCATTTTCAACTTCATTAACTATGGTAGTAAACAACAACAATATGATAAAGTATGTGAAATACATTATTTTTCTGGACATTTCCAATTTAAAAATGTAGGATCTACTTAATATAAGATCTAGAGTATAGGACTTCCATAGAACTTACTATATACACCTTAAGAGTTTGTTTAGTATGTACAGAACAGTATCACCGGTATATGCTTAAACGAGTCTACAAATCTTATTTCCCCTCTCCATACAAAAATGCTTCCTATGCACATCTTCCAGAAAGGGATACATAAACCAAAATAGGAGTGGCATCACTTAGAAAAACAGATATATAAGCAGACATTTTCAAATATACCAATATGCTTATTAACTTGAAACATAAAAGATTTCAGAAAAGGTAAACATGTATAGCACAAATTAAGAATATTTGTAATTAGTTACAATTGTTTTGGTTATTTGAATGTTTATTCATATGCCCATTTCATCATATAATAATTAAAATACCATACTGACCAATGCAGCTGACATATTCCATACCATGTGCTCTACTTCTAGGATACAGCTTTCATATAGTACTGCTCCAAGAAACACGTTCGTCAGTGTGTGCTAGCAACACCGTGCTGTACTTTTGCAGTTTTTTTAAAGACGATGGATTTTCTATAGGATTTATATCTCAGTTTGATAATTAACCATTAACTATTTCTTATTTTGTACCCCTTTTTAATCTAAACAATAGCATGTTACTTGTAAGAAGAAGAAAGGTAAATGATAATCATGCTGGGGAAAGAAGATAGTGATGGATAGAAGCAATGATGAAATGTGTCTGATAGGGTAGTTTTCTTCTGTACCACCATTTCGTTGCTGCTCTGGGACTACAGCAAAATGGTGGATACTTATATTTTATGGAAAATGTAAATTTTATAGTAACCTTTCTATAGAATCTAAATTGCTACCTCCCTACACCCCTTTTATATTTCCTTGTAGAAATGAGTGTGTCAGGTTTTCCTTCTGAAACTAGCAATAATACGAATAAAGGTAAAAGCTCAGTAGCAAAATTATATGAGAATTCCCATGTACATGGACAATAATAAAACAAAAATGAATCAGATTGGAAGATGTTGTCTTATTATTGAAAGTAAAGCAGAAGATTTTCATTAAGTGAATAAACTAAATTTCAGAGTTCTTTTCTCATCTTGCACAGCAGAAACCTGTAGTAGCTGGTTGCAAACATTTTGTGGTATTTTGCTAAAAACCTAAAGTCTTTATTTTCAAGGAAGTCTAATTAGTGGTAAAACTCAAGAAGAATTTGAGAGAGAGAGTTCCCAAACTTAGCTTTCTGCTTTACTGTTCCTACAGTCCCAGGGTTGACAGGTACATAGAGTGACAAAAGCATTGTCCCCTTATCTATCTTCCTGGTTAGAGGGTATGGTGCTGTGGCATTATGAGCATAGTAACCACTCACCTTGTCATGACTTGTGGTAATACTAATTGTTTTTCATAGAACTACTTTATAAAATGGAAGGGAGCTAGAATGTGTGACTAATAAAACTGATTTAGTAACCACATATATTAAAAAAAGAATACTGGTAAACAAAAAGTAAAGGAGAAAGGAATAAATCAAGAGGTGACATGTTCTGGACACTCTGAAGGGTAATATACAGAATGTTTTATTTTTGTAATTAAAATGAAATAGGTAGCTGGTATTGGGGGGAGGGATAGCTCAGTGGTTTGAGCATTGGCCTGCTAAACCCAGGGTTGTGAGTTCAATCCTTGGGGGGGCCACTTAGGGATCTGGGGCAAAATCAGTACTTGGTCCTGCTAGTGAAGGCAGGGGGCTGGACTCGATGACCTTTCAAGGTCCCTTCCAGTTCTAGGAGATGGGATATCTCCATTAATTAAATTAATTAATTGTCCAATATTGATAAAATATGTTTTAAATTAAGCTTAATTTCATCTATAATTTTGATGTAATTGACATTTAAAAGAAATATATATATACAAATATCTAAAATATTTCTGCACAAATTTTATGTTCATATACATTACCAATTTTATATTAAGTTAGAATAAATGCCATTTTAAATTCTAGACAATGAAAATTAAAATGCAGTTTCTAGGAATTATACTGATACTTTATTGTAAAGATGTCAATGGAAAATAGGTATGCTTTGATATGGTATTTTGATCTAAAGCAGGATATAGGATAGTATATATATTAATACTACTTAGTCTTAGAAAATGGAAGTTTTCAACTTTAGGTAACAGGTACCTAATATTTGTATATTGTATAGAATTTGGTATTCTGATGACATAAGCAGCAAAAGACATAAAATAACTGTTTAATCTCCAGAGGTGATGCTAACAATATTCAGAAAGAGTAAAGATGGATATTGAAATTTCCTTGCATGCATGCACTCATGCATGCACAGGATATGTTGGTTAGCAAACTGTGCCAGCTGGAGACCGAAGTGGTACTATGTTTCAAGGATCCCCTTAACTTCCACTTCACCCTAAATACTTTTACACAAGTGAATCAATTGACTTTCCTCTCAGTAAATGTTGACTGATAGCAATATGTAAAAACAACATTGCACTGGCTCATCACAAATGATTGGCTAAATTGAGATTAATTGTTTGGTTTATTCTAAAATGTTCAAGCAGCAGTAAGGAAGCATATAATGGATTATTTCTTTGTTGTAGTACCTTAAAGTATTTTAGATGTGAGACAACCATAACCTTATATGTACTATAGGAATATATATATTCTGGGGTGGGTATTTTTTGTAGTTTTTATATTACAGCTGTGCAACTGGCAGGTGTATTGGTGATGACCCTGTAAGAAAAAAAAATCTATTTAATATTGAGCATAACAATGTACTGATGTTAAACTATGCAATCTGTTTTAAATATACATTGGTCTTTTTAATCATTTCAATTCCTTTGCTTATTATATCAGCATATTTATATATCATGCTCCTAAATACTTCACAATTCCATGTTACACATAATATAGTCATAAGATGTAAAAAGCATTGTAGTTATTTTGTTTTCAATGTAAAAAGGAAATTAATGCACATCACAATATTGTTTCAGAAAGGAAATCATGGTCTTGTAAAAATCTGTAGCCAGTAAATTAATCCTCTCAGGAAACGTATCAAAATCTTAAATGTAAGAATTGTATATGTTAAAATTATATTTAGAACAGTCATACTAATGGCCCTGCTATTCACAACATAATACATGTTGTTGTAGTACCAGAGTCTGATTATACTTCATTTGCTTAGGAATTTTACTATCATGTCACTTATAAAGTTGACTATTATGGCATACAAACATACCTTTAGCTTCAGCACATATCACAATATCCTAAACATTTATAATACGCAGCAAGGAAAATTTTGCACAACATCAGCCTATCAAACCTGCAATGTAGTCATGTCAAGCCAAAAGTTAAACAGCTTTGGCAAAACAATGTAAACTGAATCATATTAAATCCTATAAATTTACAGTGATAGCATGATACTGCTACTATAGACAGGGCCTGTCAGAGTTACCATTGGAAACCTCTTTTTTCAGAGGTTTGTAACTTTGCTGTTTCAGTTCGGATCAGGCTGAAATTTGACACAGAGATCATCAGCATAGGTACAGTTTAGAAACAAAACAAAAATCAAATCAGTTCAGCCTTTTTTTTTTTTTTAAACAGATTTGCAAAAATAATTATTTGTGGAGTTTTGTATACTTGTGCATCTATTGGTGAAAAATAACTTAATTTTTAAAATGGAAAGAGAATTAGTATAAGTCCAGAATGTAGTATGAACTATTGAAATATTTTTAAAAGCAAACCAATGGCTAAAAGATTTTTAAAACTACTTCTGACAATGTTTTAGCATGCACATACATTGGAAATAATTTTTGCTGTATAATACTATATTTCTTATTTTGGAAATTCACACTGATTTTAACAAGTATCAGAGAGGTAGCTGTGTTAGTCTATATCCACAAAAACAACAAGGAGTCCGGTGGCACTTTAAAGACAACCAGATTTATTTGGGCATAAGCTTTCGTGGGTAAAATACCCACTTCTTCAGATGCATGGAGTGGACCATGCATCTGAAGAAGTGGGTTTTTTACCCACGAAAGCTTATGCCCAAATAAATCTGGTAGTCTTTAAGGTGCCATCAGACTCCTCACTGATTTTAACACAAGTCTGTGTGCTATGCAGAAGACTGATTTTTTGTTTTAACTATGTTTTAGTGAATAAAGTTTCTAGTTGCTGTGGTAGCCAACTTTTTATTCTACGTGTTCAATGAAACCTGCATGACAGACTACCTCCAATAAGCTATCCACTGTATTAACCAGTCATTAAATATTCCTAAAGTTTCTTGTATGGTTTTATTTAACCCTTAGTTAAAGGCCCCCCCCTAAGGTAGATGACTCTGGTCCCTTTTGATGACCAAGTTTTGGTATCTCATAGCGGATGCTTTGTGTTTGATATTTGTGAACTAGCTTTAACTTGAACATAGAGTATATAAAACTGATAAAAATCCTACTTACAAAAATGCAAAACTAATAAGTTAAGGATGCTAGTTCTTCCCAAGTTACTTTTTTTTTTGGTACCAATATTTTAGTTCAAACAGTTTCCTATTAACTGGGTAGCCTTATATCAAATTTGACAGGGTGCAAGTCTTGGTTCTGAACATGCGTAGTATTTTTTTTTTGTCATGTGCTTAATGTTGTTTACATTTAAGAGCACTTTAATTTCCCTTTTCTTTATTTTATCAAGTTGTACGTCTGATATTGCATTTGAAAAGCTTTATTGGGCTCATTGTTCAATATTTTTAAACTTTGTTTAGATGCTGCAACTTTTTTGTCATATTATTAACTTTGCTGAGTTTTCTGAGAGTGAACAGATTATTATTAAACACTTTTAAATATAATTAATCATCCAGAGCAACAAAATAATTGTAAGTGAAAAAAGGAATACTTTCTTGATGATACTGGCAAAGAGAAAAGCAGCACAATCTCCTCAGAGCAGCCATCATTCTGAATTTCACCACATTTGTCGATCAAGAAGCTCAATCTACTTGTTCACTTCCATAAAATCTAGAGGTGGAAAAGACTGAGAGTCTAGTCCTCACTCTCTGCTAATGCAGAATTGTTTCCCCACTGTATATTTGCTAATTGAGACCATCGCTTGATGAGCTGGGATACCACAGAGAACACCCTCCTGCCAGAACAGGCACCCCTCCACTCCTGTCTTGCTAGGTTAGACACTTCAGTCAGCTTCAGCACAGACAGAGGTTGGGCCACACCCATCTGCAGTTCACTGAAACTGAGATGCACTCAGTTCAGGGGCTTCTTAGTTAACAGAGACATTCCCAGTGCCCATTGTTCAGTCTTTCTGGGCAATTTGCGACTTGTGTAGTTTTAGCTTCTTTTGATCTTCATTCTTACTTATTTTCCTTCCTTTTCTGTCCCTAATTCCCTTTCCCGAAATAAGCAAACAGAAAATAACAAACCAGTAACCACTTTGTCTGTTCTCCAGCCACCACACTTAAAACTCACTTAAAATCACTACCAGTATCTCAAAGCAATCAGCTGTGCACAGATCCTGCCGACTACGCCACTGTGACGGGTTGGATCACAGAAACCCCCTTGGGAGCTGCCACCCGATGTGCCAAGACTACCCCTGCTTCTGTTTTCCCTGCCAGTTCAGGACTCCAGCACCCCGTCTTGCTGAGTCAGACACTCCTGTCTGGCTCTAACACAGACCAAGGATCTGGATCACTTGTCCCAAAGCTGCAAGGTTACCCAAAAACAGCTCACAGGAGTGTGCTTGTCTTTAGCACTCAGATGCCCAACTCCCAATGGGGTCTAAACCCAGATAAATC
>NW_020664409.1:61270427-61312676 GCF_002925995.2 Terrapene triunguis
CTTATTATCATGTTTTTATAAAACCATATAGACTGCACAACGTCACAGTTTTGTTCCAGCTTTTAAATGTGCCTAGCAATGTGCCATTCTCTGATTCCCAAGGGAGCTTATTCTACTGCCTAATAGATCTCACTGTCACGGTTTTGTTTCCCCCACTGATATTTAGCCCAAATATTCCCTTTATTAATTTTGTCCCATTACTCCTAGTTATACCCTTTTTCACTATGCTAAATAATTCCTTTTTTCTATTTATGAGTTATCACAATGTAATGTTGCTGTTTTGCTTTTTATGGAAATGGTCTCAAACTGGCAAGACCTAAAATATGCTGAGTTAAATCTGCTATAAAAGACTTTAAAGACAATCACTATAACTTAAACATAGCGCTGTACTAGTAAGCTAAAATAAAACTGAAGTCTGAATAATTTTTGTTAGTTGAACTAAAAGACATCCCTTAAAAGTAACATTGCCTTTCTGAGCTAAACCCACAGTGATGTGATAGGGCCAAACTGTCCAACATGGAAGCCTAAACTGTGCACCTTGAACTGAGCATAACCAGTGCATTTGTTGTAGGTACACTTTGGGGCCTACCTTTGGAAATCCAGTAATCAGACACTACAGTAGTGAGCCCCATAGAAAAGCTTGCAAAATTTATAAAAAGTATAACTAGCCAATATCCTCTGAACCAAATCAGCAGAGGTGAACATAAGCTAGTACAGGCTGGTACGATGTACCAGTAAGAAACTGGCTGCTGGTATGGGTTGGGACACAGTTGATGGTAAAGCGCTGCCGCGGCTCCTCCACATTATAGGCTGCTGTGGAGACTGAAACAATATCTGGCCTAGTTAGAGCAGGGTTGCTTTAACTAACAGCAGCCTCCCCAGGGCTGCCTATGGGTTTCACTGTATCACAGAATCTCTGTAGAGCTGAATGCTATGGACAGCCCCTCCCCAGCCTGCTTCCTCCTCTGGCGCCTTCAATGGCATTGGGCTGTTTACATCGGCCTTGTGCTTGTCCTGAACAGAAGCAATGCTGGTACCTTTTGACCTTATAGACACCCTGAGCACCATATAGGTGTTGGAGTGGTGGTCAGAATCAGCCCCTCCGTGTGAACACACGTCTTGTGTTCATAAAAAATCATTTTTTCAGGGTTTCAACTATCCCATCTGCAGGGGTCAGGAAGGGATTCCCCTCCTCTGCTCCCCTCCCTCCCCCTGACAGTGTATTCTATTTTTTGTTGTGGTTGTTTTTAATCTCCTTTCTCTGAAGTACCGGGGATGATCATGCCTGCAGATGGGGAGGGGCAGAGCTCTGAGGTGGCACCGAGCATTCTCTCTCTCAGGTGCTTGGCTGACTGGTTCTTGCTCCCATGCTCATGGTCTACCTATTTGCCATATGTGGGGTGTGGAAGGAATTTTCCCCGAAGTCAGATCAGTAGGGACCTTGGGGTTTTTTCACCTTCTTCTGCAGCATGTGGGTGTGTCTCATTTTCCAGGATTATCTGGGTATATCTGATTTAATCATCTCCCTGCCATGGCAGGGGCCTCAGACACTGGTGCACCGTGGTCCCTCTATTCATTGCCTGTGGCACATAATTTTCAAGTCTTCTGTGGGCTGTAATGCTTTGGTCTAATTTTGGTTGTTAAGCATAGCGTGAGGGCCCTGGGTGGTGCTGGTGGTCTGTGATGTACAGGAAGTCAGAGAAGATGATCTGACGGTTCCTTCTGGCCTTAAACTCTATGACTCTAACATTCTGAGATCAGAGCTCTCATAAAGTTTGGGTGGGACATCAAGGAGAGAGCTCATTATCACAGGATACATTATTTGCTAAGAAGTCCACACTGAGTTTGGCAGGCTTTGAATATGAAGGTGATACTATTAGAGCAGCAGCAACTTCAAATCCATATCAGGTATGGCCCAGCCATGGACAGGGGCACCAATTACAGCACAGCTCCTGAAACAGTTATGCTGCCTGGAGACTGGTCAGTTATGAATTTGAATATGTGTACAGAAGCTCTTAGATCTATGGGAAAGGAACCAGATTTCCCTCTGAATCTCAGAGCATCTGCAAGAGACCAAATCCCTCACACCAAATGGTAAATCAGATGAACTGTGTGTAATTTTCAAAGTTATTTTTCTTCTACTCTGATTTTTCCAGAGTTCTCTATATTTTTATTGAAACAACTGCTGTGAGTGTCAGCAGCTTGAGGTTGAAAACTGCTGCTGATAGTGTTATATTGATGCACGTTACCTTCACTGTTTCCTTCTGAATATTAGCTATTGTTTAAAACATGATGTTCACAACATTGGTAATTACTATTTGCATCAGGTCTGATTCTGCAAGGTATTGAGTAACCTAAACTCCCAGTGAAGTTAATAGAAACGGTGACTGCTCAGAATCCTTAAAAATCATGCCACATCTTGTTTTAAAATTTACCAGTAAATGTGTCTATAGAGATTTAGGCATATCACATTAGTCACTCATGTTTGAAGAATTGTAATTGTACTACCATTTTATTTAAACTATATAAACTGATGGGAAAGCCATACAAAGCTTTTGCTATATAGTTTTTTATACTAAGTTATATGTACTGTCTAAGTCATACAAGTATGAAAAAAAATAAGGCTAAGGGGAATTGTTATTTTACAGAATTAAAAATTACTTTTTTGGCTTATTTATTATTTTATTTTATTTATTATGTCGCTTTGGGGATATGTGCTTAAAAACAACAGATAATGTAAATAAAATCTTAGAAGCAGTGCTACATGCTTTACTTCACAATATTGTGTTTATAGAACCCTTTCAGGGAATATTATTTTTTACAAAATATATTTAAAACTCTTCTGTGATCCCTTCAAACACATAAAAGGTGCTGCTTGTAAACAGGTCCCACTGCCCTTGTTCTTTAGACTGGAGTGAGGCTGTTGAAAGGTTTCTGAGTGATGGTGCAATGTTTTAAATTAAATATAGATTTGGGGTTCTGAGCCTGCTGAGTTGAGTGCTGTAAACATTGTAGGACCAATCAAAACAAACACGAGTGACACAAGTGATCTTCACTGAATCATTTGGCGTTGCTCTTGACTCTTTTATGGATGAACACCTTTTGTTTCCTGTCACAGAACATTGTTTATAAATTAAAAATCTGACTAAATACAAAGAGAGTTTATCACAGGATAAATAGCAGACTTTTAGCTCAAGCAGCTTTTGTACAAGTTAAAAAGTAAGCTGTACATAGCACGTAAGCAAGGAAGCCTTAGTATTTGGTACCATTGGGTTTTCCTTGTGTGATTAACCATTTGCCATACTTACTCAACCTATATATTCTTTCTATTTACAGTACACCATTTCCATCACATACAGTCAAGTGTAACTTCCAAAATAAGTTTGCTGCAGTTGAAAAGTAGTACTAAGTATCTCAGTTGTGTGTGTGTGTTCATTAGCATTTGTGGTGGCAGGTGTTAGAGCTCTTTTTGCGTGGTGTGAATACATTCTGCATTGGTAGATAGCATTGGGAAATCTTACACTGCAATCTTTTGGAAACAGTAACTTAACATTATTCATGTTACTTAGCAAGAGAAGTTTAAAAGGACCACGCAGGCCAAAGCACCTTTCCCTTCCTAACAGTTGCAAAATGTTGCTCAGATAGGTTATGGAACCATTAGCTAAAAAGATTTGCAGCATTCTTTGACCAGAAAACATTTGCTTTGCTGGAGGAGGGGAACAGGATGGGAAGAATCTCCTTTCCATACTTCCTCAGCTCATCTTACCTATCAGGTCTGGGGTGGAAGAGAACCTTTCCATATGACTCCAGATGGGAGATCAGACTGACCATGAACTACTGATTCCCAGGCAACTTGAAGGGTATGATCGTCTCGCTGGTGTGGTTTCAAAAGGGGTTGTGGCAAGATTGGATTCAGCATAAGGGAGTCACAGTGCAGACAGGGCAAAGAGCTCCTGTAAAGGACTTCTGTAACTTCATGCCATATAGTGATTTTTTTTTCTTATTGCCATTGCATAACAGCTGGACTTCTCTCCTGGATGCGTTAGTCTGGTCATACTCTTCCTAGTCCTCTTTGACTTTATTTCATCCTGAGTCATTTTCCTTATTTAAAAAAATATTTATGTATGGAAAATTGTCTCCTTTGGTGGAAAAGATTGTGTTCCTTTGTAATAAGGGATACTGCTGTAGGCAAAACAAATCTTAGGCCTGCTTGTGTGTGCATAGTATAAGCCCAAAATGCATGATAGAAACACATAGTGATAATGAGCAATCCATATAGATGTGACTTTAGTCCAGAGAAACAGAGGGAAGAGATCTTAAAAACCAAACAAAATAAACAATACTTTGTTTTCTATTAATCAAAACTCACATCAATATGTATCTTCCCCTTTAAGGGGCAACATAGCACATCCAGAATGTCTCATTCTGGATAAGAGAAAATAGAATAGTTAGTTAGTGGCCAAGAACACCCTGATGTTCTGTATTACAAATTGAAAGTGAAGGTTACTTTCTTGTAGACTTTATCTTAAAGCAGTAAAACAGGTAGCTGCAGCTACAACTGAAAGTATTGATTTTGTAATTTCAGCAAATTAAGAACAAGACAGGAAACCTATTAAACCTTTCCACTGATTGCCAGGGCAGTTTTTGGAGATGCTAGTGTTGACATTAAAATTGCATACGCCTGTCTCTTTAAAGCTAAACATATACATTTTACGGAAGATAGTGCCAGTTAACATGCTGAAACAGAATCTTTATAAATCTGTGTAATTTCACATTTCAGATGTGAAACTTTTGAAGCCCAGTGACATGAATGTCAAGCAGCACATCTAAAATTTTCATAAATTATGGTTCATGTTAGATGTGCTTTTATTACATTTTGATAAATTAAAATTTTTACAAAGCCAGAAGATTTTTGTAATAATAGCAAAGCTAGTAACACTAGTAATAGCATTATCTGTCAGAACATTATGAGTAATGATTATGTAAAAATCTATATAACAAAGGCTAACAGAAGAAATGATCAAATTATATTCTTCTATAGCCATGTATAAAACAAGTTATTTTATTACTAGAGAGAAACCCAAACTTCTCTTAAAGCAAATTTAAAATTAGTTTTAAAAAATCAGTGTAATTAAATTCACATGAATCACAATATTTAGGATCACCTATTTCATAAAGATTCATTTAAATGCTTTTTTTCATTATTGAATATAAATTAAAATGTAGCCCTTTTTGCACATAGGATATTTCTCATAACATAAAAATGGCCATAATGGGTCAGAGCAATGGTACATTTTGCCCTCTCTCTTCCGACAGTAGCTGATGCCAGATGCTTCAAAGGGAATGAACAGAGCAGGGCAATCATCAAGTAATCCATCCAGTCTCAGGTTTAGGAACACCCAGAGCATGGGATTGCATCCCTGACCATCTTGGCTAATAGCCACTGATGGACCTATCCTCCATTAATTTATCTAAACTCTTTTTTTAAATCCAGTTATAGTTTTGGCCTTCACAACAAACCCAGCAACAAATTCCACAGGTTAACCGTGCATTGTGTGGAGAAGTACTTCCTTTTGCTTGTTTTAAAGTGCTGCCTATTTTTTTCATTGTGTGACCCCTGGTTCTTGTGTTATGTGGAGGGGAAAATAACACTTCCTTATTCGCTTTTTCCACACCACTCATGATTTTATAGACCTCTATCATATCTCCCTTTAGCTGTCCTTTTCCCAAGCTGAATAGTCAGTCTTTTTAATCTCGCCTTACATGGAAGTTGTTCCATATTCTTAATCATTTGTAACAGATGTATTGGAGCATAAGCTTTCGTGGGTGAATACCCACTTCGTTGTCTTGCGTCTGACGAAGTGGGAATTCACCCACGAAAGCTTATGCTCCAATACATCTGTTAGTCTTAAAGGTGCCACAGGACTCTGTTGCTTTTTACAGATCCATACTAACACAGCTACCCCTCTGATACTTAATCATTTTTGTTGCCCTTCTCTGTACCTGTTCCATTTCTAATATATATTTTTTGAGGTAGTCCTTAATAAGAAAATTTGCCCCCCCCTCCCCCAAAAGACCTGTGGAATTATATCTGGATTCCATAGTGAACACATCCTATGTCTGTGAGGATGCAAATTCTACAGTTTGTCCAATTCATAAACATTTTGTTTCATTGGAGCGGGCATTTGGCATCATTCCAGAGTGTAAATAAGCATGGGTTTTACACACCCAAATCTAATTTACAGGCAAGTCATCATATACATTTACTGAAGTAGCCAACAATTTGCCAGGTGCCCAAAATAGAAACAAATAGCAATAGAGAAGGCATCAGCGCATATGCAAACTTTAAAAGAGAGTTTGGATTTGAAGCACCAAAGGCAATCACACAGAGCAGGAAGAGGAAAACTTCAGAGAGAATATGTGAGTGAACACCGTTTTCCTGCGTGAACTTCAGGAATTTGGAGCAGGTTCACATTCATTCTTAAACATGTGTATGAGAATGTGATGATAGTGTTAAGTAGCAGAGCCATGCTTGGAAATGGGTTTGGACAATTCTAAAGATAAGAGCCTAGTGGACAGATGAACTGTGAAGGCCCACCATGGGTTTGATGGTAAGGGAGATCTGGAACAAGCAGAGAGTCAGATTGGAACCAGCTGCAGTTCTGTGGATGAAGAAGTCCCTTTTCTCTCTCAGTTGGGGGTTCCTTCAGTTGATATAAGAACAGGAGTACTTGTGGCACCTTAGAGACTAACAAATTTATTAGAGCATAAGCTTTCGTGGGCTACAGCCCACTTCTTCGGATGCATATAGAATGGAACATATATTGAGGATATATATATATACACACACATATAAAGAAAGCATGAACAGGTGGGAGTTGTCTTACCAACTCTGAGAGGCCAATTAAGTAAGAGAAAAAAAACTTTTGAAGTGATAATCAAGATAGCCCAGTACAGACAGTTTGATAAGAAGTGTGAGAATACTTACAAGGGGAGATAGATTCAATGTTTGTAATGGCTCAGCCATTCCCAGTCCTTATTCAATCCTAAGTTGATTGTATCTAGTTTGCATATCAATTCCAGCTCATCAGTCCCTCATTGGCGTCTGTTTTTGAAGTTTTTCTGTTGTAAAATAGCCATCCGCAGGTCTGTCATTGAATGACCAGACAGGTTAAAGTGTTCTCCCACTGGTTTTTGAGTATTATGATTCCTGATGTCAGATTTGTGTCCATTAATTCTTTTGCGTAGAGACTGTCCGGTTTGGCCAATGTACATGGCAGAGGGGCATTGCTGGCACATGATGGCATATATCACATTGGTAGATGTGCAGGTGAATGAGCCCCTGATGATATGGCTGATGTGATTAGGTCCTATGATGATGTCACTTGAATAGATATGTGGACAGAGTTGGCATCGGGCTTTGTTACAAGGATAACAAGGAGTCTGGTGGCACCTTAAAGACTAACAGATTTATTTGGGCATAAGCTTTTGTGGGTAAAAACCTCACTTCTTCGGATGCAAGTGAGGTTTTTACTCACAAAAGCTTATGCCCAAATAAATCTATTAGTCTTTAAGATGCCACCAGAGTCCTTGTTGTTTTTGTAGATACAGACTAACACGGCTACCCCCGATACTTGTTACAAGGATAGGTTCCTGGGTCAGTGTTTTTGTTCAGTGATGTGTGGTTGCTGGTGAGTATTTGCTTTAGGTTGGGGGGTTGTCTGTAAGCGAGGACAGGTCTGTCTCCCAAGATCTGTGAGAGTGAGGGATCATCTTTCAGGATCGGTTGTAGATCTTTGATGATGCGCTGGAGAGGTTTTAGTTGGGGGCTGAAGGTGACAGCTAGTGGTGTTCAGTTGTTTTCTTTGTTGGGCCTGTCTTGTAGGAGGTGACTAGCTCGGGGCTATATTGCCCATTTACAAGTAGTTTGGTCAGCCAATACTCAAGCATAAGTCTCCCCAGCTTACCAGAAGTGTGTGTGTATTACAGGATTGCAGCCTTGAGCACTATAGCTCTTTGTTTACCCAGTGGAAGCCAGGGCTAGTTATCTCCCACCCTGGCTGCTCATTACATGATTGTTGTTGTTATAGCTATGTATTATTTCTATTGAGGTAATACCTATGGACCCCCAAAGAAGGATTAGGGCCTTCTTGTGCTAAGCACTGTACATACAAAACCCACAAACGTGTCCCACCCCAGAGAGCTCACAATCTAGGATTTTAGACAACGCACATTAGGTGCAGAGAGGAGGTGGTAACAAGAGTCAGGTGCATGTGCATAATGGTCATAATGGTCTAAGTGGTAAGATATGGTGGCTAGTCTAACCAATGCCAGATGGTAGTCATTTGTAGGACTAGAGGCAAAATGTAGGTTTTAAGAAGAAATTTAAGGAGATAAAGATCAGCCCTGTTTGTGAGTGCATACTTTATTTGGCTGATATGGCTTCAGTAATCTGAGCAAAAGAACTTTAACTAACCCTGCTGGAGTTTTTTGGGTCATTTGACAATGCTGAGATTTCATTAAATCTAGTACGAACTTGAGGTTTTTAGATTTCCTATTCCTTTTCTTCCTATTAAATCTTTATTTCATTCCTTTCCTTCCACCTTAGACACACGCATTTGCCAGTCTCTTCCATATCTGTAATCTTGCCAGGATAAACTTGGGAACTGTATAGCAGTCTCCACCCCTTGGGAGAATGAAGCATCACTTTTGTGATACTTACACCCACCCTGAAAGGTATTAATCATAATTGGAGTGTGACCTTTGCTTTGAAGCAGGTCCTCAAGTGCACCATGGTTATCCACCTGGTTGACCAAAGAGGCTTTTAAACATCAATGCCAAGCTGAATCAACAAGTGGAAAAAAGGTTTGCAGTAAGGCAGTAACTGCTGATTTGCAGAAGTGCAATTTTGGACATGAATGGCTCCGCATTTGCTGGACTGTAAATGGCCTCAAATAAATCTGCACCAAAGTTATTTGAATAATCTAGATAAGAAGTGATGTACTACTATGAAAATTATGAATTAGATAGAAGATTTGAGCCTACTGGTGTTCTTGAGATATTAACATTAAGTTCTCAAGAGGCACTTTAGGTGATTATCAGTAGGCATATAGTGAAAATAACTCCTAGGTATCTGATGGGAGAAGAAAGTTAACAAGAGTCCTTGATAAAAGGATTGTGGCAAATGAAACATTGCCAAGTACTGTAGGTGCTTGTACTAAGTAGCACCATTTTAGATTGATTTGAGTCACAAGCAAGTGTAAGCCTGAACCTCACAAGTATATTATGGAGAAAAAAAAACAGCCGAATGCCAATGAGTGTAAACTTAGAAAGGAGTAACAAATTTAAGCATCATCATAGCTAAATGGTTAAAGGAGTAAAGCATTGGTTTCAGAAGGTATCATCAAGCCGATCCAGATAAATACAGAGCAGTACAAGGCCTAATGTCATTACCTAACAAGTTCTTTACCAGAGGGGACAGTAATATTTTGAGGCAATGAAATAGAATTTTATTGCAAATGGTGATGAAGGTGGGAAATAATAATAATAATTGATAACAAAGTTTCTTATAATCAAACAAGGGGAGTCAATCAATGCTTATTCTAATCAGTGTGTGTGCAATAGATAAATGTCCAAAAGGAATCTTTCTGAGAGAATCTTCTTACCTAAGTAAACTGAGCTGGTAGGAAGCAAGCATTCCTTTAAGATGAATTGACATTTTGAGACAAAAGTGTGCCACCTGAGAAATCACTAAAGGTTGTTTTTTTGTTCTTATGTTTGTTTGGTGTTTTTTTTTTTTTGATGACCTGACTTAAGAAAAGTGGTTCTGAGGGTAAAGGGAGAGAAATCTTATGGTGCTAAAAGGATATCCTCCCCCACACCCTAACATAATTCTGCAAGTATTTGCTGTATTTGAAGTTCAGTGGTTTCAAATTCATAAGGGGAATGTTTGTTTATCTTATATCCATTTGCTTTTCTACGCACCTACCAAGTGTATGCTCATAGTACTTATTCAAAGTTTCCAATGGGACAAATTCATGAAGATTAATGATTTGCCTTGTGATGACTGATTACTAAAGCTGTGTTTAAAGGCAGAAACAGTAAAGTGTTGCCTTGAATCAAAATTGGAAATACTAAAAAAAAAAGAAAGAAAAAGATTAGTTTTGCATATCAATCCTTTATTATTTTCCCTTCTCTGCACCATACTGTAAGTAATAGGAAATAGGTCTGAACTTTGAATTTGGATCTATTTCCTATCTCAGAATGTTTGGATGCTTCTCTGAACTCACTGTGTTCTTTCCATTGTCTGTTACAGCTGTCCCCCCTGCTGCATTCCTTTTCCCCCTCTCCTTTCTGTTTGTCCTGTGTGGCCGCCCCTCCCGGTCATTGTGCTAACTAAAGTCACAGCCCTATTCATAGGAATGGCTTGTACAGACTAACTGGAGCCATTGCTCTGCCTAGGGAGGGGGCTTCTTGCTTCTTTGTTTGGTTCCTTTGTTCAGACCCAGGCTCGGTGTGGGGGGCGCTGCCCAGAAATGCAAGACCTGAAGTGGCCAACTAATTAAGCATATGAGTCAGACCTGTGGCTCAGAACATGCCCAGGCATGCCTATGCTTACCTGCAGCCTTTCCCTGCCTTCTCTCCTCCCCTGTATCAAGAGGAGCCAATCAAAAGTACTGGTGGGAAACTGCCTGAGTTTGCCTTTAAAGCCGGACATTTTCTGATCAGACCTTGGAGAAGGTCCTTGCTTTGCCACCTGGTCTGATCAGCTAGGAGTCTTTGGGGGGCCCTCTCCCCGCTCTCGTTTGTTTTTGAGCGTACCCCCATTTTTAAACTCCCCTCCCATGAACAACGAATTTGTGCCTGGAGATCTCCTGATTATTGTAAGCGAATCGAGTCCTCTTTCCATCCTCCGATGCTACTGCCGTTCCTGTCTCTGTGCTTGCTGCTGTCCTGGGGAATGGTAAGAACTCTCTCTTGCAAACTCCCCCTGTCCTAGCTGCTGGTCTTGTTTCCCCAGCAGACAGACCCAAGCTAACTCCTTGGTCTGTATCTGTAATCTGTTTCTTGCTCTGCAGCGCCTTTGCTGCTAGAAATAAGCCTGTGCCGCTGCTAGGCTGTGCCTTTCTGGACTGTATCCTGGGCTGCCGGCTTGCAGCCACCCCACTGCTGCGGCCACCACTAGTTAACCCCCCTCCCCCCGCGTTGTACCCTGGGCACACACCACTCTGCCCTCTGGAACTGCTTCCCCTCCCGATCAAAGAAGCGGCATAGAGTAAGGTGCACCTATTAGAATCAGGTTCTTAGTCTAGATAAGTTGTAATTTCATTTTGCATAGCTGTGGTTAAGTTAGGTTTAGAGAATTGTTTGTACTGTGCTCTGTAAGTTAGGTTTAAAAAATTGTTGCATTGTGTTCTGTTACTTGCTAATTTGTGTAGTCTTGGTTAAGTTAGATCATAGATAAGATTTTGCTGTGTTCTGTATAATTGTGGTTAAGTCTGTCTTCCCGCTGCCCTAACCCACCCACCCCCGAGCTTGCCCGTGTCTCCCCCCGAGCTCCCCAGTCACTCGTTGCAGTCTCTCTGCTGTTTAAACTTGCAGCCTGTCTGCTCTCTGTGTCTCCCTGAGTTTAAATCTCCCTCTGCAGCGCCTCTGCCTTTGGTCTCTGCTCCACCACGTGCTCCTCTTCCCCCATCCCCCAACCTCATTCCTCTACCACTGCCTTTCTCTCTCTCTCTCTCTCTCTCTCTCTCTCTCTCTTTTAATCCCTTCCCCCACGTGCTCACCCCGCTCCTACTGCTGCCAAACCTCAATTGTACTACTGAAGTCTAGCATAAAACCCCATTGGTTACCCTTTTTCTCTCTAACACACCTCACATTTTACATTTACACCACTGTGACATATTTTTACCTAGAGTTGTTGGTTATTTAACACATTTTACCCATAACTGTTAGTTGGTTATATGCTGCTGTGACACACCCTTTACATAGAAACTGTTAGCTACCTGTTACATTTATACTTCAGTGTTAATTGGTTACTAACTGTATTGTACCCCACTATTGAAACCCCCTATCCTATTTACTAAAAGAACCCCCTCCCCAATTGTCTACCTTAACAAACCCCATACCCCCCTCACTGTTGAATTTTCCCTGTTTTTGCATTTTCTTAATAGTTTATTTTGCACCCCACCAGTGCAGTAGTTGTCCCCCAAGATCCCCTACCTGCTGGCAGGGTCATCCATCTCTAGCATCTTCTAACTTTTTCATGTTGCTTCCTCCCAAACAGATAGATGCCTAGTGAGAGATGGTCCTTGCCACAAGGCACTTAGTCTAAGAAGTTAGACTGAAGGGATGGGAGGGAAACTGAATGATGTACAATTTTATATCCACATATACATTTTCTTAGTTTGTTACAATAGATGAAGCAACGGTTATTCCACCTGGCTTTCATTAAGGAGTCAATTTATTTAAGGCATGACCGCAGAGGTGGGTCTTGATGAATGATTTGAAGAAAGAGAGAGTAATAAACTTAAAAATCATGTGCAGAAAGGCATTCAGTGTGTAAGTAATAGTCATGGAAAATGAAAGCATGAGCCAAGACAGCATGGAGAGGACTATGCAACCACACAAAACATTGGGTTGGAACCCGGAAGTTGCAAGGGATAAAGAGCTGGCTCCACCGATGACCACAGTTCCCCTCCTCCCCCAAACCTTCCACTAACACCATTTATATGTAAAATTGTAAATGTGCATGGATGACTGTGCCTGTGTGTACTGCTCTGTGTTCCTTCAGTATTGTGTCCCCCAGCTCTGTCTCCCCTCCCAAACCAACACTGTGTTCCTCTGTGACTTTCCACTGCCACTGCCCCTACATACTGTAACCTTTTCCCCCCATCACCTGGGGTCCAGCCTCCCTATTTGGGGGTTTCTGGCTTCCTCCCAGCAATACCCTTTTTCTCCATTGGAAGGGAAGGCCGCATATGAGAGATCTAGGCTGTAGAATTTTCTCCAAAGGGAAGTGTTAGAAACCCCATAGCCTGGAACACTTAAAATTAGACTCTTTGAAGCCTTAGGAAACCTATTCTAAGGAACTATCCTCACAAGCTGGGGGATGGACTAAATGATATAGAAAGTCACTTCTATGAGTCATTGAAGTTCTGTTTATTCTTGAGATGGGAGTAAATTCATCTCCCTTCCAAAGCAAGGAGGGTGCAATAAGGGAGAGATTGTCACAGAAAGTATGGGGACCTGCCCCTATTTCTTGACAAAAGAAAGATGCCTTTGATGCGTTTTTCAATATTCTCAGCCTGAAGCATTCAAAACTCATGAGTCGGGCTACAAAAATTACAAGATTTGCTTTAAAATAATGAGATTTAAAAAAAATAAAAAATAAATGCGGGGGTTCTTTTTATTTGCCCTCTGGTTTTGAGCCTTTAAGGTACAATAACTTCACCTTTTCTAGCCTTTTGTTGCAACTATGAGGACTAAAAACTTACATTTTAAAAAAGTAAACTTCTGCACCTTTTGATTCCAGTAGCTTGGACTCTAAGGAAAAGTATTGCAAGACTCACAATAAAATCGCAAGAGTTGGCAGACCAGGTTTGACCAAGTTGTCTGACTGAAAAAGGACACAGCTAGCCACCGTGGTTTGTGAAAGGCAGTATTCTGAGGTCATTAAGTCTTTGAAAGATGGCCATTATTCATCATTAAGGGTTTTCTTTTCCTCTCTCAGAAGGTGGAGAATGAAAATGTTTTACCAACCCCTATTGTGTCCGTTTCTTCAGAAAGCTCTTTGGGGAAACTGGCTGAGGGGATTTGATGTGCATGTCTTAGGGGAGGACAAGGGAGGAGCTGATATGTGGACAGCAAGGGGGGCTGCCAGTCAACCAGAGGGGGGATAGAGGGAATTGCTTTCAAGAGATACAAGCTGTTCATCTTTCCCTTTTTCCCGTTTCTCTGTATTTAAGCTGAGAATGCCTTACCTAGTTTTGTTTCAGAAATGCAGATCTCGATAAGTTGAGCAAAACATTTCTTTTGATTTAGTTCCACTTTCTCTGTATTTTTAATGCATCTTATTTTTATTAAGATTATTGTTGAATAGGTAATTTTACGCAGACATCCCCAAAGAGAAAAGAACACTTTCACTTCTAGGGAGAGATGCTGGAAGGTAAAAATTTCCTGGAAACTACACACCTCCCGTCCCCCTGCCAATCTCAGTCAAGGGGCACAGTCAGAGGTGTCCGCTCTAAGCAAGTTGTATTATCATCTGGCTGCAGTGAGCAAACAGAGTTTGGAAAAGTCAAAAGACCAACTAAATGAGATATGGAAGAGCATGCAGGTCACAGAGTCCCAGTACAGCTCTGCTGAATGGGGGTGGTGGGTGGGTGGATGTGCTTTTATGGGGGGCTTTGTGGAGGGTGAAGAGGGAGTGGGTAGGTCTGAATCCTGCAGAGCAGTGTTCTGTGAGGGCTTTATCATGCACCAACAAAGGGATGAAGCAAGGCTGATGGATCTGAAGCTAGACAGATACACCCACAAAAAATCCCCTTTTACTCCTCATGAGGTGCATATGCATCAGCTGCAGAAGATTACTGCAGCCTTGAGTTCTCTGTGTCCCACAGTGAACTTCCACCAATCTCTGTTGTTTCTGGTCCAGGATTTAGTTTTAGACCGTAGAGCTCCACTCATTGGGGACTGAGACAACTGAGGCTGCAGGTTTCTGCGGGCAGTTATACCCTTGGAATGGGATTGCTGCTGGCCAGAAGGGAGCAGATACAGGTGCCCTCAAATGTGCTGATTCAGCACATCTACAAGTATGGCTTACTTGGGGATTGCAGCCCCCTGCAGAGCTCCTCTGATGGAGCCCCAGGCATAAAATGAAGGTCCCCTCTCCCAGCAGAATGAGGCAGGAGGGTTCCTGTACTGTCATCTGCCTTCCCCCGAGCCTCAGTGGATACAGAGGGGCATAAGTTGCAGCCTCATAAGGTTATAACTGGCTCGGTATAAGGAATACTACAGTTTTCTTTTCAGTACATCCAATTTGGTGAGATTTCATGGACTTTAAGGCCAGAAGGGGCCATCATGATCATCTAGTCTGACCTCCTGCCCATTGCAGGCCAAAGAACCTTGCCCACCCACTCCTGTAACAGACCCATAACCTCTGGCTGAGTTACTGAAGTCCTTAAATCATGATTTAAAGACGTTTGATGTGACTTTAACAGCAGTGAGTCTTACTGCCTGCACTGGAGGGAAGGCTTTTTACTCTGTCTTCTAGCAGCTCAGCAGCAGAAGCGGGGAGGTTCAGTTACTGAGGAAAAAGGTCAGACTGTCCACTGAACAGATACAGCACAGGTGAAGAAAGCTGGAATTTCCCTTGCTGAAGCTGCAAGTTTCCCTCTTAGTATGTGAGTTTCCATTCTCATTGAATCCTTGGCCTCTCTGCTGAGACTGCCAACAAAGTGACAATTCCCATAGTGGTTTTTGTGAGGTCCAATAAGAGCTGAAATATGGCAACCACCATTTCACACAGGTTAGAGAGCAATCACTGAACACGACTTGTGGTCATTATTGACCCTGGTCAAATGTGAACCAATCATCTGAAGGCAAAAAACTTTCTAAAGCATGCTGCCTCCCTCTGCAATACTTAGGAGATGTAGGGTGCATTATTTCTCCACTCTCCTTTCACTGACTTCCCTGTTTCAGGAACCATAATTTAGCACTACATTTCTCATGTGCTTCCCACACCACCTAACATACAATACTGGAGGTGTAGGAGTCACATAATATGCCTACGTTAAGTATTTAATGGGTATTTTTTCCTGTAACTAAAGAACCAAAACTAAACAGCGTAGTGTTTGATTCACAATTTTTTTTCACTGCATAAACAACAGTGATGCTGCTAGAATTTTGATTAAGTCTAATAAGGGAAGGTCTAATGTATTCATTCATTCTGCCCTGGCTTCTTGAACAGATTAGTTGCAAAATTTCCCCTTCTTCATGCTTGCAAAACATAAACATAGCTAAAAGAAATTCATAACGATACTTGATGTAAAACCAGTGCCTAATTCTTTTTATTTGTTAAAGAATAAAATTTAATAAATCAATAACAAATTAAGCATACTGAAACTCAGTCCATTGACATTAATGGTTAATCAACCACAGAGTAAAACTTACACATAGCAAGAGCTACTTTGTATCTGGACAGTAGGAGGTGATAACATTCTATTCAACCAAGCCACATTTGCGTCTATCATAGGATTATGTGACCAAGTGTCAGATGGTTCTCAAAGAAACTAGCAGATGGAAACCCTAGCTTGGGTAAGATTTGAGTTAATAACTTAATAAAGAAAAGGAGAAAAAGAAACCTGGAAAAAATTCTTGAAGAACATTCAAGTTTAGGATTACACATCATTCACCTATATGATGTGTGTTTGTAAATACACACACTTACTTGCATAAACATAGAGATAGGCTGTAGATAGCTGTTATCACTTGTTAGGATAACTTAATTAAACTTGCTTATTAAAACCCTTTAATATGATAGTGATAAAATCTTGATTAGTACGTTTTCCTGCTAGGTGACCTTCTAATTTAATAGAAAATGAATTTTTAAATGGAGAAAAATGCCTGTGGCAGAGATTTTGTGCAAGTGAATAGAGTTTGTAATACACATAGGGATATAATCGAGCCTAATTAGTGAGGGTGCAAATGAATTTTTATTTCATACACCAGAAGTGTCATTGATGAACCATGGTGCAGAGTTTGAAATGCATTCAGATTGGCAGTGTGGGACTGAAGTCTGTGGGAAAATCACAAGCTAATTCATTGATTGCCCCTTGGAAATTACTGCTGTTAATTGTTAGGTAATTAACATGGAGCTACAATTATATTGGCCTTAGGGGGTGATTAATGTTTCAACATGTCACATTAGCAGCGGCTAGATTTTAAAAGCTTCTCTTTTCATATGGTTTAGAGACAGATGGTATATTGTCAGTGGAAATAGTTTTTCTTTTTTTTTTGGTAACTAAAGTTTATACTGAGACTACGTGTGTGTGTGTGTGTGTGTATATCTATCTATCTAGCTATATATAATTTGCTCCACCTTATTTTATATGGCTGAATTTTAAGCATCTTGGTCTGATGCCTTTTTAAGAAAAAATGTTTTATTTGCTAAAAAATAATCTCCATTGTATCTACCATGAGTGCATAAAATACCTATTTTTAAAAGGAAATATTTACAGTTCTTATTTTGCATGTACAATCAAAATTGTCTTGGATTTTAAGAGCTGGCCTTTTCTTTATGTCAGCCCTTACATTATTTAGTGATAATATGAAGAAAGGGATTGCACAATTGCACACTTCTGCATTACACTTTATCTCGAGTCAAGAACCATGTTTTTGCCATTGTTCAAAGATTCAAGTTAATGTCAATCATATAGGCATGGACTTGTTGGAATTGTATCCTGAGCCTCACTACAACACTAGTTAATCAACAGGATGTAATTGGTAATATTCTTAAAATGTTGTCTCATAAAGGCAGCTGCTATTGTTTTATGAAGATTATGTTAAGATGATGCTGTAATAACTAAGTTTTTGTTTCTTCCAATGCTGTATGGTTACTTTTCAAACTAGTGGATTCTTAATTGTCACTGGGGTTGTGTAAAGATATCCTTAATGCCACTTTACAGATGTATCCCACCTGTTCCTATTTGCAAACCATTTGCTGCAGAAGTCAAAAGTTTTGAACGTGTTCTAATTCTTTTTATCACAATTCAATATGGTATTAAATCCTTTGAAAATATACATTTAAATGTTAAACTTGAAATTATTTTGAAAAAATCTTAAGGGTTGTAAGATTTTTCCCCCCTGTATCCAATTAAGGCATATTCCAAGAGGTGTAATGGACTCCTAGCAGTTCAAAGGATCAGTTTCTATTATAGAACATTTTTTGTGATAATTCAAGATATCTTCTTGGTAGCCCCATACTGTGGTCTTTGTTATGACTCTGGTCACTTGCTTTTATATTGATTGTTCCACTTCAACAAATGACTGAAATCTTTATTATCTGCAGTCATGCCAGGTATTAACTTTTAATTTCCATTAAAACAGCTAAATTTGGGAGGGAGGTTAGTGCTTTAAATTTAGCTTTTTAGAATAAAAAGCAAAGGAATTTAGCTGTATGGCTTGAAATCTGAATCTATAATATTTCTTCACTTATGCTTTTGTACTTTTTCCCATATAAAACAGTGTGCACAGCACTATGAATTAAAGCTTCATCGTGAACCCAAAGTTACACTCTTAACTGAATTTCCTTGCTTTTTGTGGTTTTACATTAAACCTTTAACATTACCTAAATACTGTATAGTTTTGAGGGGGTAGGGAGAAGTCCATTTCCATATGAAATTTAATGAAGTTTGGTGATGAAATAATAAGGATACTTGGCATAAGAGAAATTATTTGATCATACACCATCCTCCAGGATTCCCTATTGTTCTTTTTTGAATGATTAGGAACTGAAATGAGTATCCAGTGGCAGGGAGGGGCCACTGGATACTCTCTAAACTACATTTAGAAGTTTTAATCAACTATTCTGACCACCTCCTTTAAAAAATAGCAGTAATGAGTTGATGTAAGCCCTGATCCAGCAGATCCCTTAAGCACATGCTTACCCTTAATATTGACACCAAAATTAAGCGTATGCTTAAGTGTTTTCTTAGATTGGGATCTTAGCGCTGAAAGCATCTACAGAGAAGAACGTGCCAAAGTGTCTAATTGACCATTTTGTGTCACAAATGTTGTGTAGAGATGTAGCTCGGAGCATATTTTTCTGTTAAAAAATAAAATGTTCCTTACCAAAAAAACCCCTCACATAACATTGATAAATCTAAGATCTGATTCTCATTTATGCTAAGGTCACTTTACACTTCTCTAGTGATCTAAAAGGGCTTAAATATTATTTACTCCCACTTTAGAGCCTCTTTACCTTTCCCGAGCGGTGTAAGTGGCCTTAATGTGAATGAGAATCAGGCCCTATGGGTTCGACTTATCTCTAGCAAGGACTTGCCTCAGTAACAGTGTTCAAGGAGTATTTCTGTGCATTTACGTTTGTTGATTACTTGGATACCTTGTTTCAATTTTTTTTATTTCCATTTAAGGAGGCTGTACCAGTTCCTGTATTTTATTAAACTGTACCTGCTGTATGGCTGTTGGCTCTTAGGTGAGTGCTCAGGGAATAGGAGAAGGACAGAAGGAGCCTGACTCCCTGTGTAAGGGGATTAAATATTTTTTCCCTCAAGAGACAGGGTTTTAGCTGTGGCTATGCTGTAAGAAGCTCCATGTGGGGTAGTCTTTGCACCACATCCAGCTCTCCGTGAATTTGTGATTTGCTGCCTGCCCCACATGCCAGCTTTCTGAGGCTGAGCAACCAATCAGAGCTGCTACAGGAAGAACGCATGCTTTCTCTCTCCCTCCGCCTCTCCCCGCAGCAACTCTGAGCCATTCTCACAGAAGGGAAGAAGGGTGCTGAAGAGTCTAACAGCTCAGGGTGGCTCCACTCCCTCCTCCCCACCTCTCCTGTGAGCAACAGAAAGAGAGTCTCTGATCCTTCCCCTATACCCTCTGCATCCACCAGGCCGGGATGAGGGATGGAGAGCCTCTAGAAGTACCCATCCAGCCTGGAAAGGGGAGAGGGGACCGCTCAGCAGCAGCCTGGAAGAAGGGGCGAAGAATCACAGGCAGAGCAGACGTGAGGCTGAGGAGCTGAACTGAAGAGAGGTGGGGCACTGAATTGAGGAGCAGGGGCTGAACTGATGGTGAACTAGGAACAGGATTTATTTGGAGGTTGGGGACACAATTAATTGCTGGGCAGGGGATGGGCAAATGTGGAAGAGAGAGATTCTGCAGCAGGGTCAAAATAACCTTACTCACTACATTTGGAAGAGTGGGAAATGCTAATCATCACCCACACACACTAGGGATGGACAGGGGAAGTTAAAAAATCAACAAACTAAAAAAATCACAATATAATCTGGCCCCAAAAAATCATAAGATTCATGATTTTGGGGGTCTGTCTCATGATTTGACATCTCTTGAGGAGGACCAACTTGTTGCTTTTGAACTCTTGAGCCTGGCAATATTTTGTCCGGGATGTGCCTTTTTTTGCTGTCCCCATGTAAATCCTCTCAAATCTGATACAGTTACAAGTGTCTGAAAAATCTCAGTTTGCACATGTTCAGTAGAGTTTGGCAGATAAATTCTCTGAGGATTCCATGTGCACTGAGCATGTTCAGTCTGGCTCTGCAGGGGCTGTACAGGATTTTCCCTGTGATTACTCCTCCTAGCAGGGAGGGGCCACTGGATACTCTCTCCTGCTCCTCCCATGCAGTGAGGAGGAGGAGGAAGGCAGCTTGACTTGAATGCAGAGGGGTAAGGGCTGGAGGTGTGATGGGTGGAGAGACAGGGAAAGGTGCATGGGATGAAGACTGGGACAAGGAGTAGGAGTGGTTGAAGGGGATGATGGAAAGCTTGCATCCCTAGGGAGCAGAGCAGAGGCATCTGTGTGTGTAGCATCCTGAACTGCCTCAGGGTGAAGCTTTTTGTGTCTTAATTTCCAAGGATTTTGTGGTGCTTAGCTGGGGGTGGGCACTGGATGAAGAGAAATGGAAATTGACTTGTGTGTGTAGAAGTTCAGGGGGGAAATATTTCCTTGCTCAGCAGCTGAGAGTAAACATGTCTCTGTTTTAACAGAAGATCATGATTCATGACAAAGAAGGTTTTAGGTGTGCCCAATCCCCTGAATCAAGTTTGTGGCCAGCCCCCACCCTTCTTCCTATCAATCAAGCTTCTGTGTTCTCTGTCCCCCTTCCCCCCCTCCCTCACCCCAATCAGCCAGTCAAGCTTCTAAGCAGCCATTTACTTTCTCTCCATCAACCAAATCAGGCTTTCTCTCCTCCCCCAGTGAATTGTTCAGATTTGTGTGCACAGCACATACACTTCTAATTAAAGCATGAAAAATACCTAAAAATGACCCTAAATCTACCATCAAAAACAAAACAACACTCCCCATTCTACCAGTTCTTCTCAGGGTTCACCTTTACACTAAATTTTATGTAGACAGACAATCTTTTTAAAGAGATATCAGTTAACAGCGATAAGTAGGACTGCCAAAGACAAATGTCAGCAAGAGCCCAAATTCAAAGACTTCCTATTAAAAATGTACGAAGGAATACCAAGCCAAAACTATATGGAATATTCAGAGGACATAAAAACTGCTGCTGTGTGAAACTGCAAACCCAATGGGCAACTTAGTTGGACAGGAAGGCAGGCATTTATACCCCATTTTTTTAAGCCCATCTTAGAATGCAGTCCCAATGATGGCGTTCCCTACGAGGTACCTGCATAATGATGTGTGTGCTTGAGGATAGTTTTCTGAGTCCAATCACTTTTGGGAAAAAATTCAAGGGATTGTCAAACTAAAAACTTTGAAATGAAAAACTGTTAAGGTAGGTAAAGTTTTAGGAATACCAACTTTGAGAGAGTCCTTTTAAATCCCTCATTTTGGCCTCTCTTTGTATTAACTCCCCTCTGATTTATTAGCAATCATCTCTCCTAAATAAGTCTTTCTTTGCTAGACAGCCTTCCAAAAATGAACTATTCCTTTTTTAGCTCTAACATTTTAACCATTTCTTTCAACCTTGTACTTAATTTTCCTGTTCCTCTAATTGACAGTATACCTGTATCTCTTACTATTGAGCCTCAGTGTCTATTCTAGAAATCTCCTCTTCAAAGTAAATCCTCTGACCTTCTCTTTCTAATGTCTAATGACCACAACAGGCTCCTTGCCAGCTCTCCCTAGTAATCTTATATTTTCTGTCATCAACTGTATAAATCTACTTCTGCCACAGGCAAACTGACTTCAGTCTTGTTCTTTGAATACTTGCCACAGAACTCTCTGGCTTTGTATCTGTCAATAGAATTTCCAGTACGATATAGCCCAGCTTCTTCACTCTGCTCTTCAAACAACATGCTTTACACTATATTGGACTTTTCCACAGGTTGAAGCTGTTCATGTCTTTACTTAGTCAGTGATACCAGTTTTAGACTAATCTTGGAATTTTGTTTACTCATTGTCATCAATATAACTCTGCGTATTTCTGGCTGTGCCTTTCTTCTGCTCATTAAAATGAGGAGTTAACATATATTCATATTTTCATTCTGTATACTGAGGTTTTTTTATTTGTTCATTTCTAGTTTGATTGGTCATTTTTCTTGCCCTAGTTTACTAATTTGTATATACTATGAGAGATTAGCCAAAGTTTTGGTTCTTGGTTGGACCCACAACCTCCAGGGGCCAGTTGTCTAGCTTTGTAGTTGAAAAGCAGCTCCTCCTCCGACTCTTGGTATGTGTCTTTGCTTTCAGCAACTTGTGCACCCCTTGTGTGCTTGGGTAGAAAACTCCTCAACCCAAAGTTATTGTTCTAAATGCTGAGCACAGGCTAGTTCAGGTGAGCCAGAGCATTAAACACCACTTGAGTTCTTTCCACTAAATTCTAGAGCCTTATGAAAACAGAACTCTGAGGAATTGAGGAAAGTGGGTGAGTCCCAGGGAAATAAGATGTATGAAAACTTTTGTATTCACTGAAGCAAGACAATATTACATATACTGCATATACTCAGAAAATGTTTACGATGTATAAACTAACTCTACTGCAGCCTTCAGAGATTTAATTTAATTTCAGTCCTTCCAGTTAATGGCATCAGAGCACATTTTACATTTAAATTTGCATTTTTGTGTTAAGTATAACAGCTGGCATTTCCCAGAATCTTTGTCACAATTCCATGTACATTTAAAATGTTGTTTTTCTAATCATTTTAGTTTTTTAAAAGGATTTTAATGTGGTCCTGTTCTACAAAAAATTAAGAATAAATCAAAATATGTAGTAGGGATTAATACAAATGTGTATTAGAAGAGCAAAGAAATCACTGAGACAAGACTAATCATCATTTAGATTATCAGTAGAAGATGATTAAAAAACAAAGGATTGTATGACAAGTTATGTTGATGCCATGTTTGTATGGCCAAATGTTTTAGCTTTATAAATGAAAAAGCCTAAGCAGCTTACAGTGAGACAAAGTAATCATTCAAATTACAAATTTAAGAATTCCAAATTACATACTTCATCAAGTTGAGTCTATTTTAACTTAAAATACACAAGTGAATGATTTGGTTCAGTTGAAAAGCAGTATCTAATGTTTCTGCAAAAAGGAAACCACTGTTTAGTTTTCAAAGTTGCAAAAATGTTAAAATATATAAACATAAGTATCATTCTCTGAGTATTGAATATACAGCACTGTTTATAATCCAATAGCTAGTAAAATATTTTTTCATACATACATGAAAATTATTCTGTTTATTAAAAACATCATAGCCACACTTGATCTTTTTGGCAGTTTGTTTTTATGTTAAAATGAGCACATGTTTTGAATTAAGGGCACAGTCGTGCTAATTACGAGCGACCATAGTTCTTGCTACCGTTAGTGCATCCATTGGCGTCAATGGGAAAACTTATGATAGTAAGTACCATGCTCAATAGGAAGCATTGGTGGGTCTGCCCTCAACAGTGGAGTTTGTTTTCTGGAGAGGTACATATTCAGCCAGTGTTATAATTATGTTGTTGAAGAGCAGAACTTGGCTAATAATTCATAATGAATTGTTTGACAATTGTTACCTTACCTCATTTTCTCTTTGAAAATTTTCCATGAAGAGATTGTGGTTGTCTTTGTGTGTACTTTGTGTGCACTTGCTCATGAGCAGCTCCGTGTGAGTGCTGAGATGTTCAACTGCTAAGCTTTTATTTTGTGTTCCTTGCTTCTATCCTCTATTTACTCTGCATCTTTTCAATTGAATTCTATCAGATATTGACTAAAATGGCTGTCTTCCTAATAACTCTCAGTTCCTCACTGGAAAATCAGCAAAAAACAAAAATGATTCTGTAATGCTGCCTTCCCAGACTCCTAACTTTTGTTCTCAAATTTGACACACACAGTTCTGCATTTTGGTCTCTGGGGACCACATCTCTGTAATTTGTTTCTCTATTTGTTTCGTCTAGCATTAATCACAGTTCCCTCCACTACTACTGAACTGTGCATACATCACTATTGACACTGGTGTGATACCCTGAATGCCTTGACAATTGTTTCCAATCTGCTCCAGCAGTTTTCACTCAGTTCTTACAAGCACTTTCTTTGGCAAATAGTGCAACTCTGCCCTGCAGGGATGGTTTGAACTGAAGATTGCCACATGTGTTGAGATCATGCCTCTTGTTCTTGGGCCATAAACATTTTCTAAGCTAAGCATATTCATCCACTGTCTTTAAGGCTATTCGATCCTACAAATGACTAAGGTTTTCTAACAGTGCTTCAGTTTGCTTGTTTCAGATAGGTTTTCTTTGTGTTTTGCTTGTCTAAGGGTATGTCTACACTACGAAATTAGGTCGAATTTATAGAAGCTGGTTTTTTAGAAATCGTTTTTATACAGTCGATTGTGTGTGTCCCCACATAAAATGCTCTAAGTGCATTAAGTCAGCGGACCGCGTCCACAGTACCGAGGCTAGCGTCGACTTCCGGAGCGTTGCACTCTGCTGCCCATTGGAATTCTGGGTTGAGATCTCAATGCCTGATGAGGCAAAAACAGTGTCGCGGGGGATTCTGGATACATGTCGTCGCCCCCCCCCCCCGTGAGAGCAACGGCAGACAATCGTTTCACGCCTTTTTTCCTGGGTTACCTGTGCAGACGACATACCACGGCAAGCATGGAGCCCGCTCAGCTCAGCTCACCGTCACCATATGTCATCTGGGTGCCGGCAGACGTGGTACTGCATTGCTACACAGCAGCAGCTAATTGCCTTTTGGCAGTAGACAGTGCAGAATGACTGGTAGCCGTCATCGGCTATCTGGGTGCTGGCAGACATGGGACTGCATAGCTATACAGCAGCAGCTCCTTGCCTTTTGGCAGTAGATGGTGTATTACGATTGGTATCCATCGTCGTCGTACTCCTCAGTGAGTTCGGTCAGAGGCGCCTGGGCAGACATGTTTTGTCTCCTGGAGACTCAGTCCTGCCGGCAGTCCTATTGCACCGTCTTGACGATGATGGCTAGCAATCGTAATGCAGGATCTTCTGCCAAGCACCCAGAAGATGCCGATGGCTATCAGTCATGCTGCACCGTCTGCTGCTAGCCTAAGATGTAAAAGATAGATGGACCAGATTTGTTCTGTATTCATTTGCTTCCCCCTCCCTCCGTGAAATCAACGGCCTGCTAAACCCAGGGTTTTGAGTTCAATCTTTGGGGGGGCCATTCTGTGTGACAGTTGTTTGTGTTTCTCCCTGATGCACAGCCACCTTTGTTGATTTTAATTCCCTGTAAGCCATGTCGTCACTCGCTCCTCCCTCCCTCCGTCAGTTTCGCGCCTTTTTTCAGCCCAGACGCCATAGCACTGGGATCACGGAGCCTGCTCAGATCACCACGGCAATTATGAGCACTATGAACACCACGCGCATTGTCCTGGAGTATATGCAGAGCCAGAACATGCCAAAGCAAAACCAGGCGAGGAGGCGATTGCAGCGCGGCGACGAGATTGATGAAGAAATTGACATGGACCTCTCACAAATTACGGGCCCCAGCAATGTGCAAATCCTGGTGTTAATGGGGCAGGTTCATGCCATGGAACGCCGATTCTGGGCCCGGGAAACAAGCACAGACTGGTGGGACCGCATAGTGTTGCAGGTGTGGGACGATTCCCAGTGGCTGCGAAACTTTCGCATGCGTAAGGGCACTTTCATGGAACTTTGTGAGTTGCTTTCCCCTGCCCTGAAGCACCAGAATACCAGGGTGAGAGCAGCCCTCACAGTTGAGAAGCGAGTGGCGATAGCCCTGTGGAAGCTTGCAATGCCAGACAGCTACCAGTCAGTCAGGAATCAATTTGGAGTGGGGAAATCTACTGTGGGGGCTGCTGTGATCCAAGTAGTCAACGCAATCAAAGACCTGCTGGTATCAAGGGTAGTGACTCTGGGAAACGTGCAGGTCATAGTGGATGGCTTTGCTGCAATTGGATTCCCTAACTGTGGTGGGGCGATAGACAGAACCCATATCCCTATCTTGTCACCAGAGCACCAAGCCAGCGAGTACATAAACCGAAATGGGTACTTTTCAATGCTGCTGCAAGCCCTGGTGGATCACAAGGGACGTTTCACTAACATCAACGTGGGATGGCCGGGAAAGGTACATGATGCTTGCGTCTTCAGCTTTTGAAACAGACCAGAGTTCCTGGAGGAAGGGACTTTCTTCCCGGACCAGAAAATAACCATTGGGGATGTTGAAATGCCTATAGTTATCCTTGGGGACCCAGCCTACCCCTTAATGCCATGGCTCATGAAGCCGTAAAGAGGCAGCCTGGACAGTAGTCAGGACCTGTTCAACTATAGGCTGAGCAAGTGCAGAATGGTGGTAGAATGTGCATTTGGACGTTTAAAAGCGCGCTGGCGCAGCTTACTGACTCGGATAGACCTCAGCAAAACCAATATCCCCATTGTTATTGCTGCTTGCTGTGCGCGCCACAATATCTGTGAGAGTAAGGGGGGGACATTTATGGCAGGGTGGGAGGCTGAGGCAAATCGCCTGGCCTCTGATTACGTGCAGCCAAACACCAGGGCGGTTAGAAGAGTACAGCAGGGCGCGGTGCGCATCAGAGAAGCTTTGAAAACCAGTTTTGTGACTGGCCAGGCTACGGTGTGAAACTTCTGTTTGTTTCTCCTTGATGACACCCCCCGCCCCCGGTTCACTCTACTTCCCTGTAAGCTAACCACCGTCCCTTCCCCCCTTTGAGCACCGCTTGCAGAGGCAATAAAGTCATTGTTACTTCACATTCATGCATTCTTTATTAATTCATCACACAAATAGGATAACTGCCAAGGTAGCCCGGGAGGGGTGGGGGAGGAGGGACGCGCTGGGTGGGGTGGGGGAGGAGGGAAGGACAAGGACACACTGCAGTTTAAAACTTTAACACTTATTCAAGGCCAGCCTTCTGATGCTTGGGCAATCCTCAGGGTTGGAGTGGCTGGGTGGCCAGAGGCCCCCCCACCGCGTTCTTGGGTGTCTGGGTGAGGAGGCTGCGGAACTTGGGGAGGAAGGCTGTTGGTTACACAGGGGCTACAGCGGCGGTCTCTGCTCCTGCTGCCTTTTCTGCAGCTCAACCATACGCTGGAGCATATCCGTTTGATGCTCCAGCAGCCAGAGCATCGACTCTTGTCTTCTGTCAGCATGCTGACGCCACCTATCCTCTTCAGCCCGCAATTCAGCCCACCACCTCTCCTCTCATTCATATTGTGCTTTTCTGCACTCTGACATTGTCTGCCTCCATGCATTCTGCTGTGCTCTGTCAGCGTGGGAGGACATCTGGAGCTCCGAGAACATATCATCCCGAGTCCGCCATTTTCTCCTTCTAATCTTCACTAGCCTCTGCGAAGGAGAAACATTTGCAGCTGGTGGAGGAAAAGGGAGAGGTGGTTAAAAAGACACATTTTAGAGAACAATGGGTACACTCTTTCATGTTAAATTTTGCTGTTCACATTACACAGCACACGTGCTTTTGTTACAAGGTTGCATTTTTCCTCTTATATTGAGGATCTGCCGGTTTGGTGTGAGAGATCACTCACGCAGTGCCAGGCAACAGAATTCGGCTTGCAGGCAGCCATGGTAAGCCACAGTCTTTTGGCTTTTTTAGCCTTCATAACATGTGGGAATGGTTTCAAACAGCAGCGCCCTCATTTCCCATACCAAGCACCCGTTGGGTTGGCCATTTAAAATGGGTTTGCAGTGTAAAAGGAAGGGTTGCACAAACCCAACTAACCCCCCACACCCAATTCTCTGGGATGATCACTTCACCCCTCCCCCCCCACCGCGTGGCTAACAGTGGGGAATATTTCTGTTCAGCCGAGCAGGAACAGGCACCTCTGAATGTCCCCTTAATAAAATCACCCCATTTCAACCAGGTGACCATGAATGATATCACTCTCCTGAAGATAACAAAGAGAGATAAGGAATGGATGTTGTCTGCATGCCAGCAAACACCGGGACCATACGCTGCCATGCTTTGTTATGCAATGATTCCAGGCTATGTGCTACTGGCCTGGCGTGGTAAAGTGTCCTACCATGGCAGACGGGATAAGGCAGCCCTCCCCAGAAACCTTTTGCAAAGGCTTTGGGAGTACATGAAGGAGAGCTTTCTGGAGATGTCCCTGGAGGATTTCCGCTCCATCCCCGTACACGTTAACAGACTTTTCCAGTAGCTGTACTGGCCGCGATTGCCAGGGCAAATTAATCATTAATTATTAAACACGCTTGCTTTTAAACCATGTGTAATATTTACAAAGGTACACTCACCAAAGGTCCCTTGTGTGCCCTCAGGGTCTGGGAGCACGCCTTGGGTGAGTTTGGGGGTTACTGGTTCCAGGTCCAGGGTGATAAACATATCCTGGCTGTTGGGGAAACCGGTTTCTCCGCTTCCTTGCTGTGAGCTATCTTCATTGTCTTCATCATCATCATCTTCCTTGTCCCCCAAACCCGCTTCCGTGTTGCGTGATTCTCCATTGATGGAGTCAAAGCACAGGGTTGGGGTAATGGTGGCTGCACCCCCCAGCATGGCATGCAGCTCCGCGTAGAAGCGGCATGTCTGCGGCTCTGCCCCGGATCTTCCGTTTGCCTCTCTGGCTTTGTGGTAGGCTTGCCTTAGCTCCTTAATTTTCACTCAGCACTGCTGTGCGTCCCTGTTATGGCCTCTGTCCTTCATGCCCTTTGAGACTTTTTCTAATGTTTTGGCATTTCGTTTACTGCTACGGAGTTCAGCTAGCACTGATTCATCTCCCCATATGGCGAGCCGATCCCATACCTCCTGTTCGGTCCATGCTGGAGCTCTTTTGCAGTCCTGGGACTCCATCATGGTTACCTGTGCTGATGAGCTCTGCGTGGCACCTGTGCTGTCCATGCTGGGCAAACAGGAAATGAAATTCAAAAGTTCACGGGGCTTTTCCTGTCTACCTGGTCAGTGCATCTGAGTTGAGAGTGCTGTCCAAAGCAGTCACAATGAAGCACTCTGGGATAGCTCCCGGAAGCCAATACTGTCGAATTCCGTCCACACTACCCCAAATCCGACCCGGAAAGGCCGATTTCAGCGCTAATCCCCTCGTCGGAGGTGGAGTAAAGAAATCTGTTTAAAGGGCCCTTTAAGTCGAAAAAAAGGGCTTCGTCGTGTGGATGTGTCCAGGCTTAATTCGATTTAATGCTGCTAAATTTGACCTAAACTCGTAGTGTAGACCAGGCCTAAGATATGTAGACATAAAATATATAACATTGGGTGTAACTGGTCTAGTCCACAGCCTGCCTTCTGTAATGAGTGACATGCTGCCAGTCATTGTTTACTTATAACAGCATGAACCTTATCGTTTGTTATGTTAATGAGACCTAAGCTTGTGGCCTGCTACTGACGCATAAACATTGAGGTATAGCCTCAATGTCTATTTTTTTTTTTTTTTTTTTTAGAAGCAGCACACCAACATTGGGTCAGAAACTCTGATTCCATTAACACTTTTTCCATTACATATTTATTAAATTACAGATTGCCTATAACAGTTTAACTGTTAAAAACATACAAATATTAAAAATAGCCCTAATATAATACTGACCCAGTAATATCTAGCAAAGTCCTTCCCTCTCCACTAGTATCTGTGTGCTGAAACAATAACTACATTAAAAATTCAATCAAAAGCCTGTCCCACTTAAAAAGCTCAGAGTCTCACCTGAAGCTCTCAGTTGCACTTGGAATCAAATATATTGCCAGTGTATATTGCAGAGCCACAGGTGTTATGTGCTTTTAATGACACTTCACCCGGAAGATGGGCCACTGCCTTCTGTACCAGCTGAAGTTTCTCTGTGCTCCTTTGAAGCAGCCCCAGTGTATTGCAGTCATAAATTCAGGTATGATAAAGGGGAGCCCTCGTGAGCAGCCCACCTTGCTTTCTAATATCTCTCAGCTGCCTTGTATATACATTGAGTGGCAGCGGGTAATGATATCAAACCCTGTGGCATCCAGGGGCACTCTCAGAATTCAGGCATGCCCCTTCGTGAGCAATACCACTAGTCAAGACTCAAGTGTGCTGTGATGGCGTTCTGTAATCTTTTGGCTTCCGCCACAGATATGGCATTGGACCATAAAACTTTTCTCTTCTGTATCTGATCTGAGTGCTGGGCCTGATTCTCTCGTCTACCTGACTCCCTCCTCACTGGAGAGGTAGCTTCCAATTTATAACAAAATTTAAAAATATAATCCTGGGGGAGTTTTAAAACAGTCTCAGCATAACAATGCTATTGCCATAAAACTGAAGAAAGAGCAATGAGACATGAGCAATAGAGGATTCATACATTATTAAAGAATTCTTTACTTGCATTTATGTCAATTAATTTAATTCTTTTTAATTTAAGATGCTGTCATTTTGTGCAATGTAAGTGTGTGCAGTAATTTGGTAGCTAATTACTCCGTTAAGGAAAAGTGTGCCTTCTGATTAGTTCAGAGATTGGATTTTTTTCTGTTCTTTAGCAAATCAGAAACCATGATGGTAAACAGCACTGTTTTTCTGACAGTTGGGTGGTGGGGTGCTTTCTGTAGGTTTTTTTTTTTAATAAGCTATTTTATGATTGGTTAATTCTGCTTTCTCTGCCAGCTTTACTAGGGGATATTTATCAGCTATCCAGGAAGCTGATTGCCTAACAGAACCTCCTTAAACACAAAATTGTTGATATCATCACTATTCTATTTGGGCTATCTTTGCAATTACACTCGTGAGCATTATGAAGCTGAAAGTGGTGATGGGTTTGTACCTGCTTTTACTCTTCCTTTTCCCAAATACCATTTGAGAAAATAAAATGTTAGTAAAAGGGAGTCCTGTATCTCTAGCTTTTTTTTTCAAAACTTCCCAGAAAGATATCTCATATGTTTGATTTTTGTCCTTCCTGGCAGCCATTACAAAACTACACATAAACATAATATTAGACTCATTTCAAGTCAAGCTAGCTAATACTTTTAAATAATAATTTCATTATATTCTACAAATGAAAATTAAACAAAAAAGTCTGACATAATACAAATAATATATATATATATATGTTGTAGTATATAAACACACATGCCTCATTGGGAGCTTAAGAAACAATATTTTTAGTAGGAAGTTGAGGAAACCAAAGCAACTGAGCAACAGGGAAGGTGTGCAATAAGTAATCCTAGAGGTATTAAACTTACCAAGCCAATAAGTTAGCATGTGTCTGCATCCCATTAAATAGTGATATCTGGATATTGTCTTGGAAAACAAATAAAGGCATTTCATAACTTAGTCAACTGGCCAGACATCTAAATAGTTTCAGTGTAAATACTTGTATCGCTGTAGTATTCCAAACTTCCATCTTGAGACTATCTGTAAACTTTGCAGCAACTCAAACTCAGGGTATGTCTACACTACGGGATTAATCCGAATTTAGATAATTCGAATTTGGGAAACAGGTTGTATAAATTCGATTGTGCGCGGCCACACTAAGCACCTTAATTCGTTTTTTAACCACATTAATTCGGTGGTGTGCGGCCACACTACCCCATTAATTTAAACACAGTAATTCGGTGGTGTGCGGCCACACTAACCCTAATTCGAATTAACAAAATCGATTTAGGCACTACTCCGCTCGTCGAGGTGGAGTACAGAAATTGATTTTAAGTGCCCTTTAATTCGAATTAACTGGCTCTGTAGTGTGGACGGGTGAAGGGTTAATTCGGATTAATGCAGCTAAATCCGAATTAAAGTCGTAGTGTAGACCAGGCCTCAGGCAATTCAGCGTTTCAGAGAGACGTTGCTGATATTTCTGTACAAATTCATCTATTAGATTGTTTCATTTTAGGGGTTTCGAGACTTCGTATTCTGATGATATCAAAATAATGAATCTTTTTTCACTCATTGAAAGCCTCAAGTTGTTCTTGATCAGTTCAGTTCCAAAACCTATGTTCTACAAAGGCACAGTAATAGGGACAGTCAAGAAAATATACTTACACTAATCTTCGCAACAAAATTAAGGTTTTCTAGTTCTGATGAAGGTGTAGTTTGTACAGTTTCTGCAAGATTTTGTGATTCCTCTATCTAGTTCTATTTAGCAAATTCATGATTGTTTTGTTTGTAGTAATGCTTTGAAGGTTGCACACCAAAACCTGCAGGACTTGACCAAAGTCACAAAGGGAACTTGTGTCAGAGTGATGCATCACTTTCATAGTCCATTAGACCATGCCGCCCCTCCAGGTGGCCAATGTACACACTGGTTGTTTAGTAAAGGAACTGGCTCAGTCATAGGCAGCCAGCTGGTAGGAATCTTGCAATTAATAGTGGCCTGATTGGAAGCTTAGCACTCCCTTCAGCTGCGAACTGATTTGGAGTCTTCCCACAAGTGAAGGCTGCTATGCCTATGGGCATGGCTACACTTGCAGATGTAGAGCGCTTTGAGTTAAACCAGACTTCGGAGAGCACAGTAGGGAAAGCGCTGCAGTCTGTCCACACTTACAGCTGCAAGCACACTCGTGTGGCCACATTTGCGGCACTTGCAGCGGCATTGGCAGCGGTGCATTATGGGCAGCTATCCCACAGAGCACCTCTTCCCATTCTGGCGCTGTGGCTTGTGGGAAGGGGGCAGAGGGGGTGGGGCATTCTGGGTCTTGTCCCAATGCCCCGTGATGCATCGGTTCACATCCCAGCAATCCCTGTGTTTCTGTTCACATTTGGCGCCATCTTTCAACGTTTTTTGTACTATGCGCTCTGTCTTCCCTTTCAGTCTGCAGGAATGGAGCCCGAACTGCTGAGGAATATGCTGATGAGTCTCGCCAGCACATCATGTTTGGCAGTCAAGTTACTCCTTAAGATCCAAACTGATAGTGAGGACTCCGACGATGATATCGACCGGAGTAATGCATAAGACACGAAATTGCTTGTGGCATTCACGGACATGCTCATCACCGTGGAACGCTGCTTTTGAGCTCAGGAAACAAGCACTGAGTGGTGGGATCACATCGTCATGCAAGTCTGGGATGACGAGCAGTGGCTGCAGAACTTTTGGATGAAAAAAGCCACTTTCATGGGACTGTGTGATGAGCTCGCCCCCACCCTGCGGCGCAAGGACACGAGATTGAGAGCTGCCCTGATGGTGGAGAAGCAGGTGGCTATTGCAATCTGGAAGCTGGCAACTCCAGACAGCTACCGATCGGTCGCTAACCAGTTTGGAGTGGGGAAGTCGACCGTTGGAATCGAGTTGATGCAAGTTTGGAGGGCCATTAATTGCATCCTGCTCAGAAGAACCGTGACTCTGGGTAACGTGCATGACATTGTGGCTGGCTTTGCACAAATGGGTTTCCCTAACTGCTGAGGGGTGATAGATGGGACGCATATTCCAATTCTGGCACCAGCCCACCTAGCCTCCGAGTACGTTAATCAGAAGGGGTATTTCTCTATGGTTCTCCAGGCGCTTGTGGATCACCGTGGGCATTTCATTGACATTAATGCAGGCTGGCCCGGAAAGGTGCATGACGCACGCATCTTTCGGAACACTGGCCTGTTCAGGAAGCTGCAAGCCGGGACTTTTTTCCCAGACCATGAGATCACAGTAGGGGAAGTCGAAATGCCCATTGTGATCCTTGGAGACCCCACTTACCATTCAATGCTGTGGCTCATGAAACCCTACACAGGGAGCCTTGACAGCAGCAAGGAATGGTTCAACAACAGGCTGAGCCGGTGCAGAATGACTGTGGAGTGTGCTTTTGGCCATTTAAAGGGCCGCTGGTACTCTCTGTATGGGAAGCTGGACCTGGCCGATGACAGCATCCCCACTGTTATATCCGCATGCTGTACCCTCCATAACATTTGTGAAGGGAAGGGTGAAAGATTAACTCAGGCATGGACCTCCAAGGTTCAACACCTGGAGGCTGAATTTTAACAGCCAGAGAGCAGGGCTATTAAAGGGGCCCAGCGCGGGACTGCAAGGATTAGGGATGCCTTGAGGGAGCAATTTGAGGCTGAAAGCCACCAGTAATGTTTGGTGCCCTGCACAGGCGTGAAGTGCAGTGGTTCCAATGTTAGTAGGAATCTGTGTTTACTACGCTGACTTGCAGTTCCTGTTGCTTTTCTGGGCTACGGTATCTTTTACTTTATGCAATAATAAAGAATGTTTTCAAAGCCAAAAAATCAATTTATTGAAAAGAAAATGCATTTATTGAAAAGAAACACAACTGCTTGAGAAACAGAAAGGGCAAGGAGGTGTGGGGGGGGAATGGTACAATCACAGATTTGCGTATGTCCTGTTATCATACTCAGCCTTCCTGTCTGGCGTGCTGTGCAATGAGTGCTGCACTTCAGGATGACTATACTGCATGGTGATGGAGGTTGAGTGCAGTGGGTAAGGGTTGTAGTTTTCAGGGCTGCGTGTTGGAGGCAGCTGGTGGCGATAAGAACCTGGATGTTGGGGAAAGTGGGTTGGAGGTGACATGGGGGCACAAGGGAAAGAGTTTTGGACAAGGGCTGGTGGGGGGGGGGGCGCGGCGGACGCGGTAATGCTCCGCCTGCATGGCTACGAGTGCCTGGATCAAGTCTGCTTGGCGCTCCGTGATGCTTATCAGCTGATCTGTGCTTTGCTGCCAGAGCTCCACACTTTTGTGCCGGCGCTCCTCATTCTGCTGGCGGATCCTCCTTTCACTCTCCCTCCACTCCTGCGCTTTTAGATTCTCGTTAAGTGACTGCTACATTACTTCATGCAGCATGTCTTCTTTTCTTCTACGTGGCCTCTTCCTAATTCTTTGCAGTCTTTCAGCCGGTGATAACATGGACGGCTGAGATCTCAAGGTTGCATTTGTAAAGGCAAAATGCAACACTTAACAGAGGCAGCATTGTTCACACCAGACAGAACAATGATTCCCCCAAAACAACAAGGAGTCTGGTGGCACCTTAAAGACTAACGGATTTATTTGGGCATAAGCTTACGTGGGTAAAAACCTCACTTCTTCAGATGCATAGAGTGAAAGTTACAGATGCAGGCATTATATACTGACACATGGAGAGCAGGGAGTTACTTCGCAAGTGGAGAACCAGTGTTGACAGGGCCAATTCAATCAGGGTGGATGTAGTCCACTCCCAATAATAGATGAGGAGGTGTCAATTCCAGGAGAGGAAAAGCTGCTTCTGTAATGAGCCAGCCGCTCCCAGTCCCTATTCAAGCCCAGATTAATGGTGTTAAATTTGCAAATGAATTTTAGTTCTGCTGTTTCTCTTTGAAGTCTGTTTCTGAAGTTTTTTTGTTCAATGATAGTGACTTTTAAATCTGTAATAGAATGACCAGGGAGACTGAAGTGTTCACTTACTGGCTTATGTATGTTACCATTCCTGATGTCCAATTTGTGTCCATTTATTCTTTTGCGGAGGGACTGTCCGGTTTGGCCAATGTACCTGGCAGAGGGGCATTGCTGGCACATGATGGCATATATAACATTAGTGGATGTGCAGGTGAATGAGCCCTTGATGGTGTGGCTGATGTGGTTGGGTCCTCTGATGGTGTCGCCAGAGTAGATATGGGGACAGAGTAGGCAACGAGGTTTGCTACAGGGATTGGTTCCTGGGTTGGTGTTTCTGTGGTGTGGTGTGTGGTTGCTGGTGAGTATTTGCTTCAGGTTGGGGGGTTGTCTGTAAGCGAGGACTGGCCTGCCTCCCAAGGTCTGTGAGAGTGAGGGATCATTTTCCAGGATAGGTTGTAGATCGTGGATAATGCACTAGAGAGGTTTTAGCTGGGGGCTGTATGTGATGGCCAGTGGTGTTCTGTTGTTGTCCTTGTTGGGCTTGAATAGGGACTGGGAGTGGCTGGCTCATTACAGAAGCAGCTTTTCCTCTCCTGGAATTGACACCTCCTCATCTATTATTGGGAGTGGACTACATCCACCCTGATTGATTTGGCCCTGTCAACACTGGTTCTCCACTTGCGAAGTAACTCCCTGCTCTCCATGTGTCAGTATATAATGCCTGCATCTGTAACTTTCACTCTATGCATCTGAAGAAGTGAGGTTTTTACCCACGTAAGCTTATGCCCAAATAAATCTGTTAGTCTTTAAGGTGCCACCAGACTCCTTGTTGTTTTTGTAGATACAGACTAACACGGCTACCCCCTGATACTTGACACAATGATTCCCCAATATTTAAGGGCAAGCATAGTCTACACAATAGCATAATTTGCCCGTCCCAAAGCAAGCACACATAACCCATGGGAGCCCCAAAATGGTGAGTAAGCACAGGGTCAAGAGGGACTGATTGCTTCATGGCTGTACTGTCCTCTGGGTTTCTGTGCCTTGGGGAGAGCCAACAGCTGCAGGGGGCCCCTATACTGATCACTGTCCCCACATTTTCCATAGGAGTTCGTCCTGGAAGATATCTCGCTGCTGAGGGTGACCTGGGAAACAAGGGAGGGTCTTCTACTACAATGCGGCTTCCGCCCTGGCCCATATGCAGCTTGCCTGTGTGCAGCAATGGTCCCCCCGCCCCTCACGGCACAGTGGCATGGACATGTTAGCCTGACTGGGACAAGGACCACAGTGGGTCTCCCAAGAAACCTGTGCAAGCGCATTGCCCAAGTTCTGGATGAGACCTTTGAAGAGATCACTGAGGTCAATTACCGCAATGTGAGAGAGCACATCAACGCCCTATTCCGCATGTAGGCATGCATGCAGCCCTAACCCTCCTCACCCCAAGAGCCCACACTGAATAACTTCCTTCCCAAAATAAAAGCCGCTTACCGGGCACATCCTCTGGTGTTTGTCCTTCTCCAAGCACCGGCCACCATGACTGGCTACCTTCCTCCTGGCTTGAAAACAGCTCCTGGCTGCATGCATCTAGGGATGCCGGGGTGTCTTCCTCCTCCTCAGCACCCTCACTCCTGCTTTCCTCCTCCCCCTCCTCCTGCCTTGTTGAACTGGGCTCTGAAGTGTCCATGGTGGTACTTGGAGTGAAGGTGGGGTCTCCCCCAAGTATTGTGTTCAGCTCTTTGTAGAAATGGCAGATCACGGGGGCAGCACCGGAGCGGTGGTTTGCCTTATGGGCTTTGCGGTAGGCATTCTGCAGCTCCTTCACTTTAACCCTGCACTGCAGTGCATCCCGGTCACCCCTTTCCACCATGTCCCTTGATATCTGCCCGAAGGTATCGTAATTCCTATGGCTGGAGCACAGATACTGGACAGCTTCCTCCCCCCAAACACTGATAAGGTCCATCACCTCGCCATTGCTGGGGATCGCCTGGCACGTGGAGGCATGATCACCTGGAAAGATTTGCTGAGAGCACTCCATGCCTGGCTGAGCAAACAGGAAGGGAATTTTCAAAATTCCCAGAGAATTTAAAGGGCAAGTCTGATGGGTTGGTCACCTGAGGGCAGGGCAGTAGAGTTCAAAGTGATGACCAGCGTGGCTAGAACAGGCATTGTGGGACACTTTTGGAGGCCGATCAGAGTGCATTAACAGATCAGGGCCTCCACACTGGCACTGCGGCGCTCCAGCGGGGGTGCATCTAACGTTATTCCACTCGCCAAGGTGGATTATCAGGAGCGCTCTAGCCGCGGAGTCGGAGCGCTCTATGTGCCTTGCCAGTGTGGACGCATTGTGAGTTAGAGCGCACTGGGTTGCTTTAATGCACTCTAACTCGCAAGCGTAGCCATGCCCTATGTGTTTGGTTACTTCAGTGTTGTGTGGCAGTGGTGGGGCTGTGAATAACCTGTGACTTTAGTAAAAGTGTCAAACTTTCAACCTAAGTGATTGGTTTGCATCAGTTTACATTTTCAAAGCTATCTTCACAAAGAGGAGGACTAGAAGCTTAAAAAATGATTATCTTTTACAGTCTGTCCTCCGTATTGGTCTTTTGGTGCCAGCAAAGGCAGGATTATAACTTGTAACATCTACAGTATTAACTACTAAATAATTCTCGGTTAGGATCCTACCCAATTCTACAGATGCCATGAGGAAAAACAAACTCTAGTGAGACAATATCACATATAGTGTCTTCAAAAATGCTCATAGGCTATAACATTGCAGTTCAACATCTTTTGCATTACTTGGGCTATCTTGTGGTGTAAATCTCTTCTTAAGCTTTATTGGTTTTCAAAGGAGTTAGGCCACAGTATTTGTTACTTCTTGTCCTCTGGATACATGAAATCATTGTTGTCTGATCCATGCCTGCTACTTCAGGAAAGCATATGGGGAAGAAACGTTGCATTCCTCATTGTGAATGAGAAAGCTGATCAGTGTTCATTCTTAATCACTGTTCAGTGAGTGGACTCCTGCCTCATTCACTACACATCATCCACCCTGTATACTGAAAGAGGGTGGGGGTGGAGGGGAGAGTTCTACTTATTTGATATTCAGTCTGACTTTTCCATTGGTTTTGAAAGTAATAGAAGAAATAGAAAAGAAAAGGAAATCTTCCACAAATTTTGGAAAAACTTCAGCAGCTACAATATCTATACACTTTGATAGAAAATCCTACATATTTGTGTCAAGTTGTCCGCATTAGTATTTTTAGTCTCATTTCTGCTGATGCATAACTTGGTACATTAAATTCTCATAGTTCCTGGATCATCCAAGATCCTTTCTTAAATATACTGTAAGTTATGTAAAATAACTTTCTTGTTTCCAAAGAGGTTAAAAATATTGTGCCTAAAGAGGTTTTTAAATAATTGCAAAAGTTTCCTTTGTTTGTTTTGGCACTTTCTCCACAATCTCATCTGGCCCCCGAGTTTGATTAATCTTCCAACTTGATGACTTATTTATTGTAGACCATTATTGTGCTCAGTGCTGTACAAACATGGATTCTGCTCCAAGGAGCTTTCATTCTAAATCAGACACAGACAATATAATTTAACACAATAGTGTACAATTGCCTGATTATCTGGCTTTGTGTGATCAAGATTTCTTTCATTATTTTTTCTTTCTCCCTCAGGAAATGCAAAATGTGTGTCTGTTTTCTAGTACTCATTCTGTATCCTATTTTCGGAACACTGATATGAAGATTTGTTTAAACTGATAGCAATAACTACCTCTTCTGTGAATAAATTACACTTCCCATTTCTTAGAGGTCCCACTCTATTCCTTCTTGCTGACCTCCTCTTCTCCGTGTACTTGAAAAAAATTCCGATTTATCTCAAACTCTTGTGCAATCTGCTTTTCATTTTCTACCCTTAATTTTCTTATCATTTTTTGCACTCTTTCTTAACGTCATTCTGTAATCTTCTGAATACTGCTCTGTAGCTGATGTTTCATGCCATGTATTTCCTTCCTTACCTTTGATTACATTTTAGACTTTCCTGCTCATCCCCATTGACTCTTCTACTCCTCATATATGTATTGCTAGATTGCACACACAACCTATGGCTGTACATTAATTTACACTTTGCTTTTTCTCTTTTCTCAATTTTGTCCCTTTTTTTACTCTTTTTGTCACATTAATTTTCATCTAACACGTTTCATTTCTCTTAAAAAAATAATTTCTTTAATTGTCACCAGCTTGATTTTTTTCTGTAACCTTAGTCACAAGTAAACTTTTTCTTCAGTGGATCCATCTACCTTCACACATATTATTTGCTTCTCAAAACCTGTTAAAATTATTCCTTTATTTGTTCTCTTATATATGTTGTGAAAGGATTGTAAGCTTCTCTTGGGGCAGGGACAATCTTCATTTTGTGTCTTGTATGGCACCAAACACATTGCTGGTGCTTAACCAGTTGATCTTTAATGGCAACAATGATTTAGCAACTATGCTGGTTCCATGCCAGCCAGGGATTCTCCTATGCTAGAGGAATCCTCCGATACCTGTTGTAGCAGCTCTATGTCCCCTATCTACTGTGTCTCTTTCAGAACTTACGGATATGCTTTGTGCCTAGTAGGCAGGCTGTCAGTGGTTCGTGAGAGGATGAGGTTGACAGCCATGGGGATAAGGATATTGGAGGAGATATATGGTAGTAAGAATGTTAAATTGATAGATACCCATGAGTCAGGATATATTAGGAGGAATCCACAGTAAGAGCACTGGAAGAGCAGGAACAAATGCCTTAATACTCTACACAGGTAATGGGCACCCTTGATGAGTGCCCATTTTCCTTTTTAGAAGGGGTTGGTGATATATGTTTAGTCTTGGAGAGAGAGAATTACATTGGCTTAGGTGGACTCATGAGCCTTTATCAACTAAATATGCAATGATTAACCACTGGGTAGGCAGGTACCACCATTAATCAGTCTGAATTCATGGGTGTTTTTTAAACTGGTTTAAAATGAAATTGTGGCCAGAGGCTTTTGGCTTTTACCATACATCAGTGTCAGTATATTTATCTCAGGGCAGTGAAAGAGGAGTGGAGGTGGCAGTTGGCAATGAATATCTGTACTGATTGCAACAGGATACAATGCCAGGCCAAGCATTTCTCGGGCAGGCTTCTGTCAGATGGAAGACAACCCAAATTTGCCTTCTTGTGTGAGATGCATATTCTGAATAGATTTTAGTCCTAATGAGGGAGGTAACCTAGTAACCGAGAATGTGGAAAAAGCTAATGTACTCAATGATTTTTTTTGCCTCTGTCTTCACAAACAAGGTCAGCTCCCAGACTGCTGCACTGGGCAGCACAGTATGGGGAGAAGGTGACCAGCCCTCTGTGGAGAAAGAAGTGGTTCGGGACTATTTAGAAAAACTGGACGAGCACAAGTCCATGGGGCCAGATGCGCTGCATCCGAGGGTGCTAAAGAAGTTGGCGGATGTGATTGCAGAGCCATTGGCCATTATCTTTGAAAACTCATGGCGATTGGGGGAGGTCCCGGACGACTGGAAAAAGGCTAATGTAGAGCCCATCTTTAAAAAAGGGAAGGAGGAGGATCCGGGGAACTACAGGCCAGTCAGCCTCACCTCAGTCCCTGGAAAAATCATGGAGCAGATCCTCAAGGAATCAATTCTGAAGCACTTAGAGGAGAGGAAAGTGATCGGGAACAGTCAGCATGGATTCACCAAGGGCAAGTCATGCCTGACTAACCTAATTGCCTTCTATGAGGAGATAACTGGGTCTGTGGATGAGGGGAAAACAGTGGATGTGTTATTCCTTGACTTTAGCAAAGCTTTTGATACAGTCTCCCACAGTATTCTTGCCAGCAAGTTAAAGAAGTATGGGCTGGATGAATGGACTATAAGGTGGATAGAAAGCTGGCTGGATCATCGGGCTCAACGGGTAGTGATCAACGGCTCCATGTCTAGTTGGCAGCCGGTTTCAAGTGGAGTGCCCCAGGGGTCGGTCCTAGGACCGGTTTTGTTCAATATCTTCATTAATGATCTGGAGGATGGCGTGGACTGCACTCTCAGCAAGTTTGCAGATGACACTAAACTGGGAGGAGTGGTAGATACGCTGGAGGGTAGGGATCGGATACAGAGGGACCTAGACAAATTAGAGGATTGGGCCAAAAGAAACCTGATGAGGTTCAACAAGGACAAGTGCAGAGTCCTGCACTTAGGACGGAAGAATGCCATGCACTGTTACAGACTAGGGACCGAATGGCTACGAAGCAGTTCTGCAGAAAAGGACCTAGGGGTTACAGTGGATGAGAAGCTGGATATGAGTTAACAGCATGCCCTTGTTGCCAAGAAGGCTAACGGCATTTTGGGCTGTATAAGTAGGGGCATTGCCAGCAGATTGAGGGACGTGATCATTCCCCTCTATTCGACATTGGTGAGGCCTCATCTGGAGTACTGTGTCCAGTTTTGGGCCCCACACTACAAGAAGGATGTGGAAAAATTGGAAAGAGTCCAGCGGAGGTCAACAAAAATGATTAGGGGGCTGGAGCACGTGACTTATGAGTAGAGGCTGAGGGAACTGGGATTGTTTAGTCTGCAGAAGAGAAGAATGAGGGGGGATTTGATAGCTGCTTTCAACTACCTGAAAGGGGGTTCCAAAGAGGATGGATCTAGACCAGTGGTTCCCAAAGTGGGGTTCGCGAACCCTGGGGGTTCGCAGAACGTTTCAGGGGGTTCGAAAGAAAAATTTCATTAATGGCGGCCAGAGGACTCTGCTGGGACCCAGTTGCAGGGCAGACAGCCCTAGCCCCAGGGAGAGCGGGGCCGGGCAGT
>NW_020664409.1:61312686-61330048 GCF_002925995.2 Terrapene triunguis
GTAGGGGCTGGCAGCCCGAGCCCCGCCCCCGTCAGCGGGGGAGCCGGAGCCCAAACCACAGCCCGAGCCCCAGGAATTTGCCAAATCTCATCTAAAGCCAGAACCACAGCCCTCCTTGTTACCACCAGCCACAACCTCACCCGAAACTAGAGGTGGGTGAAAAATACCAAGCATTTTTCACAGAAAGTTTTGAATTTTTTTCACATTTTTCAAAATTCCCCAAGAAAAATGTACAAAAAACTGAAACGGAAAAATGGTCCATTTTCAAAAACTGTTTTCATGAAACATTTTCTGATTTTTGAAAACCAAAAATGAATTTATTTTTATTCGAAACCATTTTTTTTTAAAACAAAAGCCAAAAAAAACATTTTACAGAAACATTTTTGGTTTCTGGTTTTTCTATGTTCGATAAAAAAAAGTTTCAATTAAAAATATTTTTCAGAGGTTCATAGATTCCGGGCCCGGCAGTTGGGGCATCCATCACATTGAGGACATTTAAACTTAAATCCCTGAAAATATTCATTTTTAGGAGGGGGTTCACGAGATTTCACAATTTAGTGAAAGGGGTTTGTGGGCTGTTAAAGTTTGGGAACCACTGATCTAGACTGTTCTCAGTGGTACCTGATGACAGAACAAGGACTAATGGTCTCAAGTTGCAGTTGGGGAGGTTTAGGTTGGATATCAGGAAAAACTTTTTCACTAGGAGGGTGGTGAAGCACTGGAATGGGTTACCTAGGGAGGTGGTGGAATTTGCTTCCTTAGAGGTTTTTAAGGTCAAGGTTGACAAAGCCCTGGCTGGGATGATTTAGTTGGGAATTGGTCCTGCTTTGAGCAGGGGTTTGGACTAGATGACATCCTGAGGTCCCTTCCAATCCTGATATTCTATGATTCTAAGTACTAACTAGATTTTCAGCAAATTGATTTGAGTGATTTTGAACTGTACAAATAAATGAGGGTTATGAGTTTTGGATCATATTTGTACTTGTATTATAGCTTCAAATGGCTTCAGTATGCAAAACTGTAATTTTACAGGTGGTTAATTTATAACAAGGTGTGATGGTCCTCATTCAGGGGTTGGCTGGTAGGGTAGCATTGCTAGTAGTGGTAAGGACTGAGGCTCGTGACCTGCAGGAGGGTGATGGAGAGCTCAGGCCCTTCCACTCCATTGTGCTCTGACCCAGGGCCCTTTGTGTGCTATCAGCGATCTGACAGCTGAGGATGCTTAAGGCTGCCCTCCCTGGGCCATTTCCTATCCCTCCCCCCCACCCGTAAGTGTCCCAGTGTCTCTGTCTGGGTTAAGGCGGTGTGAATGGTGTCTGCTCACCACTAGGCACCTTCTGGAGGCTGCACGTAGACAGGTCACTCGCTTTCTCAGGTGGCAGTTGCCTCCTCCTGAGGTATGGCACACCCTCTTGGGCCAGATCATTCTTGGGGATTTCCCCTGCCATGTTAGTCCAAACAAAATAAATGGGATTCAGAAAGTCAGGAGCTCATATGAGAGGGAGAGGGGACTGCTTCCCTCTCAGGCTGTCTCTGTAGTAGGTCCTCCCTTCCCTCAGGGAGGGACCTTTAAGCAGTTGTCATAGGGAAAGATTCTGCCTTTCCCCTCAGCTCTCTTCTGCTGGAGCTTGCAGGTCTGCTCTCCTCTCTTTCCTATAAGGGTGGAGGAGCAGGGTGGGTGGGGCTGGCTGAGCCCAGAGCAGTTCCATAAAACCTTGTTCCCAAGCGTGGGGGTTGTATACATACAGATGGACTAAGATTTTATTGCATGAAAATTAAAACCAAGGGATATCAAATACTGAAGTTGATGTCACATATGAATTATAGCTGGTTATAAATAAAGATTACATGTTGATCTGATCTATTTCTGATTTAAAATCGCTTAGGATTTTATTTTATAATATATTTTACATTTCCTCCCCCTCAAAGTTAGGTAACATCATCAGTATGACTTTCCACCTGAAAGAAATACTGAGCAATCAACAATATTACCCAAACTAAGACAATGGCAAGAAAACTACTTCTGAAATGTAGCATTCCAAAAAAATGGAATACAAAATTGTTGAGCTAGAAACACACCAAAATGAGGAAAGGAACAAAATGGACCCTATAGTGCCAAACAGCACAAATTGGAGACTTAGAATGAATAAGAAGAAACCAAAAGCTATTAATCGAAGCTCAACACCTCCAGGGACAAATTATTCTTACGCTTGAAATAGATTTAATTCTCCCCAAACAGTAATCTCACTCTTGCACAGGAAATGAAAATAAAAGCAAGCTACCTACCAGGCAGGAACAGTTCCCACTTTCTGAGTACTGCAGTTACTCAAGAGCTGGAAAATGTGTAACTCTGTACGTCCCATGCAACTATTAAAAACATCCAAATGTGAATGGTTGCATAATAATTTTTAAATCTATAATGATTTAAAAGAGAGTCTTTCTGAATTCTATTTTTTTCTTGTATTTTTGTCATTGATGCCTCACTGGAAATTACCATTTAAATGTGACATAGTTTTCTGTGGTGGGTTGTGCTTAGAATAATTTTTAATATGTACATGCTACCACTTAAAAACTGCCATCCCAAAGACCAGTGAGAGGCATCATTTCAGTTTTGAAATTACAATCTGCAACCATATTATTTTAAAAGTTTCAGATCTTTTAGAAAATCGCTAAGAATCAGATTGAAGAAACCTGTGATATGGCTCCCTGGTTTTGGAATTTAGTAAAACAGAATAAATCCTACATTTAAAAGAAATAGTATTCCTCTTTTTTGAGGTTTTTAGAAGCAATCACATTGGCCTAAATCTGTTTCCCTTGAAGTCAATGGGAAAACTTACATTGGCTTCAATGAGAGAAGTCAATGCTGAGAGCTTCAAAAAGGCCCACCCTGAACCACCATCCTTCCTTAAGACCTTAGATGGGGTTTCTCCTGATATTAGGTTTCTCTTCTCCAGACTTGATTTTGGCAGCCCCCATCAACAGCTTTCCCTCAAATGGTTAATCTACCATCCATATTCCCAAATATCTTTGCATTTTTCTGGCAAAACTCCTATTGACTTCCCTGCGGGCAGGATTTCACTCATTATTTCATGCTCCTAAAGTCAGGATGTATCTTCTTTGGCTGAAGCTACTGTACTCAAGGACCAGCCTGGTTTTCCTCTTTCCTTTCTTCCATTTACTCAATTGAATGTGTAAAAACATTTAATGACGTCTACCACTCCGTATAATAGTGATAGGCTCAGACTAGCACACCAGTTCTGAATACCTGAGAACTTTGGGAGGGCTGTGTTGAGTCTCCATTTCTAGTTGTTTTAATGAATATGCCATAGACTAGGACTGCATGGAAATTGAGCAAGCCATCTAATTAAAGGAAAAATTCTCCATGGGGGAAGCCAACTGCCTGGTGAACAGCGGAGTCTAGTACTTCTAAGACATGCTCCTGCTTGTTGAAGAACGTCCTCAGATAGTGGTCCACAAGAATCAGGAATGCCATTTCCACATCTTTGGAATGTTTTGGAATAGCAGGCTTCATGGAAGGTCTTAAAGACTGTGCTTTCCTGATTGATTCCCCTGCTTCTATTTTGGCTCCCGTTCCTATGTTAAAAGACTGTTTTGTTCTGTTATTGCAGACTATTGCAGTAGAATTTATCTCTTGTTTTGAAGGTGTCTTCTTGGAGCTGTCTTTTGAGCCCTTCAAAACAGTTGAAAAGTTTATCTTCTTTTCTCCCCTCTGAAGGATGCTGTCTTGTACTCTTCTGTCTTTCTCAGTTCCCTCTTTCCTGATCATTCTTGAAAGACTCTTAGTGGAGGTGAAGGTACGTGTTTAGGAGCTATACAATATATAAAGGCTGGAGCTCACAATTTGTTCATCTCCTTGCTGCTCGATAGGTGGCACCATTATGCTGATGTTCTTTTACTGTGTCCCTGTTAGGGTGGAGGAACAAAAGACTTCAATAAACAGAATACTGGTGAGTTCTATTCCCTTTTCACTCAAGAATTAACATGACTGTGTCTCATCCATAATCAGCTAAATTACTTTCAATGCTGATGGTACGTATCAACTTCAATTTTCTTCCTTTGGTTATTTGAAGATAGCTTTCTCAGTGGAACAAAGAAGGGTTAGTCTCTTCTTCAGTTTTTTTCTCAACTTTAGCTATTGTTTGACCTAATGTTTTCTATGCTCACACATTGTTTGCATGTTCTGTAACATTAAGGGGAAGAGCATTAATGTCTTAAATTGTGCTGGTTTCTTGGCCTTTCTTTTGTTCTGTTCACCTTTAGACCTTTTGTACAGATATTGTCAAATATCCTCTCATGCACAGAGTTTTAGTTTGTATGTCTATATTCAGAAAAGGTGCGTTTAGTATTTACACACATGTGCTGCTATTCTTTCTGTGTGTGTGCTATTGTCACTGTTTTTTTACTGTCATTATTACATCAAAGGGGTTCTAATTCTCTGTTTAATACATTACTAGGCCCTGAGCCTATCAACAAACACCTGCTTAACTTTAGTGTTGGGAATAGCCCCATTTATTTCAGTGGAACTGCTCATAGTAGTTAAGTTAAGCACATGTATATGTGTTTGCAGGATTGGGGCCCTAGTGTTTAGGATGGCAAGAATCAGAATAACCAAAGCTAGTAAAACCTAAAGTCTGAGTCAGAGAGATGGATGAGAATGCAGAATCAGTTGGGACAACTTGGAGACTGTTGAGAGAAGATGGAACTGGGGAGATTGATCGATACTGAAGAGAAGGAAAGAGCGGACAGCAGAGAGAAGAGTAGGGGTAAGAAGAGAAGGGTTGGAAAGGGATAAAAGAACACTTAGAATGATTTGGATTGCATAGTTTCAGGTATGCATCCAAACTCTTCAGGTCTTGTGTGAACTCAAGCAAACCTTATAATCCACCATAAGTCATCCTCTTATATTGAGTCCCAGGTGCACTCACCTGCCACCTGTCAAAAAGGCACTAATACTACAGATAGGAGACCCATACATTCTCATATTTTGAAAAGTGACATGTCACAAGGCGGTCTTACTTAAGAGAAGAAATTTTATATCCTCTGCTATACAATAATAGCAGAGCAGCACTCCTATGATACTATATGATTGTTGAATAATAATCTTGGCAATAGGTGGTATGAAAGTGTAGTTCAGCACTATGATGTCCTTTGAAGCAAAACTGCATGCATCCTTTGGCATCTTGTGAGGTTTGAAAGCATGTAAAGATTCACAAATCTTACATAATCCTTGCAGCAGTTTTAAGGGAATTAAAATATACATTTAATTTAATTCAACTACAATGCATAAAACCTGTTAGATTATGGTAGTAGTTTAAAAGTCCAGAAAAAAGTAATGTAAATCTATGTAAAACATATTGCTGCTTAATCCATGATGTGGTATCAGAATTCAGACATTTTCTGCTTTGAATAAATGTGATGTTCTTGTTGCATTAAGCTGCAAGCACATGTGAATTTTAATTTAAACATAAATGAAACCATTTGCATGACACTGATGGCAAAGACAGAAAGTCTTAGCTGTCAGAAAATGAAATAGCAAAGGCTACTAGAGAATGTGCAGCAAACTCTTCAAGTTTGTATTAGGAGGTCAGAATTTTTCTGGACAGTCTGGTGTAAGAGTAGTGTGCTTACAATAATTAGTATCCTGAACAACTCAGAGATGATTGTAGACACAGCTGTTGTTGTTTAAGGTAGCAGACACATCAATGGCAAGGCAGTAGGTATTGATTTGTGCAGTGACATCCTTCTAGCTATGTCATCTGAGTGAAAGAAGCCCCCAAATTAACCAATAATAAAGTGTTAGAAGTTGTAGTAGCTGCCTCTTGGGACTTGTTCCAGTTGAGGATAGATACCCCTCCTCTTCCCACAGCCATCAATCTTTCTTGGAGGACTGTGTGTGGCTCTAAATTGGCCAAAAACACATTATCTGGCTATTCTGAAAAAGGACAGGAGACACTTGATATGGATTTTAATTAGGTTGCAACTTTATTATATAGATGTCCGGGACTACCCAGCAGATAAAGTGTATGGTGCAGGCAAATCCATGTTTATTCAAATAATTACCCGGGGCCTCCCCAAGCTCCCCTTCATTTTCCATCCAGGTCCTCCTGCCAACCCATGGCTTGGACCTTACCCTCCACCCGCCCGGAGGTGGGCTATAAGAACGGGGAGGGGTTGGCTCCCTGCTGTACAAATCAGAGGAATCCCCACCTCCCCTTTCCTGTTCTGTTCCTTTATCCAGCACCTCCTTTTAAGTCCTTTACCAGGCCATTTATCTGGTCACTGGATGCCTTCCCTATGGAGTACCTGCACTGGACATCCGCCACAAGGAGGTGCCAGAAATTAGCTTGGGTGCCTCCCCCACCACCACCTGCCCATCTCCTGCCTCCCAAACTTGAGCCCATACTGGATCCCTCACCCAGATGCCTGAATTTGTTGCAACAACTGCAAATTAGCTTGCAGCAGCTATGTAACACCATTAGTGTCCCCACTAGGAGACGGGTCTGCTGTGGATTCTGAGACTCCCACTCCTAGGCCTGGTCTGTTTATTACCCCGCCAGGCCCACTCCCGTCCCCACCAAGTAAACTCAGAGGGACAATTTGAGCCTAGACCCCGCACCTCGCTGAGGCCCCTGCAAGTGGTCCACTTGCCGCACAGCACTGCTGACTCTCCCACTAGCAAACATAGCCTGCCCACCTGCTTCTCCATGAGCATCCCCATCCCTCAGCCCATGAGGTGCCTTGGATTATCCAACATACCCTGGGCTCCACCAAACGCCATCCTGGTAACAACCTCTTGTCCCTGCTGCAATGATTCTACCGTTGGGTCCCCCTCTAGCCCTTGAACTCCATTTGGACTGCCCCTGTGCAGCGTTTGCTTCTGTCCTTCCCAGTGAAGGTACATTCCCCCCAGCCCTAACCTGCTCATAGCAGGAAAAAAGTGAAACCCGATCCCCATACCTCTACTCACAGCATGGCTGCCACCTGAGAGAGTTGCTCTCTCGCTTCCCCCTTCCCCTCTCAATGCTTGGCGACTCTATCAGATGCTGAGCAATTTCACTTGCTGACTCATCCTCCCTGCTTGCTGCTTGTACTTTGACTCTGCCTGTTCTTACATGTACCTGGGGTAGAGGGATGTTAGCCCCTTTCTCCCCGCTCTTACCCTCCTGCGTGCACCTAGAGCCATGCTGCCTAACCAGCCTGGATCCTCTGCCCTCCTGCAGCTGCTGCTGCCTTGCCTGCTTTGTGGGAAAAGGGCTTCCAAAGCTCAGGCCTTGCAACTTTATAGCCTTCTGATATCACATTCCCGGGGAGTGAGTCAGCGCCACAAAGCTGACGCTCACCTTTTGCAGCAGTTTCTGACCTCCTTTCCTCTCCTGCCTCCCACCCCCGGCCATAAAGCACCGCTGCATACCTTCAGCAAGCCCAGACAACGTTTTCCCTGCTTCAGGTGTGGTGTGGTCAATGTAAAGTCCAAGAGGACGTAAAGTAGCACTCTCAAATTTTATTATTTATTACATAGAATTCCTCTACAAAATATAGAATAAACTATAACTATAAATATTAAAAATACAAGCTATAAATGGTGAAATAATTTCTTTATGTATTTTTAAAACAGAATTTTTAAGAGTATATTCACCTCTCCATCAAAATCAGCTATGTCAGAAATTGTTAGCTGTATCCAGTTGATTTTCTTACTGTTCTGATTGTATAGTCCATTTTTGTCATGGACCACTGGCTATATAGTGCATCAGTTGACTGTATGTAATAAAGAGTAATGAGACTGGATGATCGTGATGTTACAACACTAAAAAACAGTGACCATAAATACTTAATCCACAGTAAACATCAATGAGCATGTGTGCATGTATTTTAAGTAATAATCATATAACATGTAAAATGTTAATCAAAGGACTTTCGCTCTAATTTAGACTTAAACCTTCCAGCATTGTGGTGGGATTTTTTGTTTTGTTTGTTTGGCAATATAAAACCTGCTTGTAATCAAAAATTTTACAATTCTTGGATTACCTTTTTATGTTGATTGTATATTTACAGAACACAACATGACTAAATTTGTTCTCTCATTCTGCTTTCAAGCAGATGCTCTGAAAATATGTTATTGATACATAAATTAAATTTTACACAAGCAAGCAGTTGAATTAAATTTGAAAAGGCAGATTTATATTGTTGGAACATTTGAGCTGCACATATCATTGTGGAATGAACTTTAATTAAAAAAATTGAGGGTCCTTTTCATATTTCACTGCAGCATTTTTTGTTTGTAAGCAAATATGTTTCAGTATGATATAGATTACAGACTTGTTTCCAAAAACATATAACTTTACAAATATGGTTCATATAAAACAGGTGTCAGACAAATATCTTTCTTCTTGCTCATACAATTCTGATGAGTTAATATTTGCATTTGCTTTTCTTTACAGCACATCTAGATTGACACTACAAAAGAAATGAGTTTATTTTTTCCCACTAATATTTTAAAGCAAAGGTATAAATAATAGAGAATATCAGAATTTATTAACTAGAATTTTCAACTAAACTTTGTTTGCTACTAGATGGTGGTGTTAGACTCTGCGAGCCAATGAAGGTAAAATGTGGACAAGTATAGAGGAAGTGGAGCTCTATTAAGATGAGGTTCCCTTTTCACCTGACATGTAGCTTAAGGAACCTTCAGCAAGTGTGATCTTGCTTTGCAATTGGTTCACCTATTTCCTGCATCCAGTAGGCATCCTTGTTTGACCATGCAATAGCACGACCATTGGGAACACAGGGAGCAAAGCTATTACAAATCATAGTATTCTTGAGTTCCTCTGAGTGGATGAAAGAGCAGAGATCACTGCCTGATACAAGTTTGTAGTAGGTTACCTCTCTCTTGGACTAGAGAAGATTTAGCATCCATCCTATTGCATACTTTCAATTCCAGAAAATCCAGATGAGGAGAAGGAGTTAGAAAAAAGTATTTTATATTCATTAAAAAACCCCAATGTTTTTACTAGATGTATTGAGGCTGAGATATGCAGTTTTAGGATCTCTTTGTGGTAATCAAGTATCCTAAATAAGTATTTTCATGTCAAGAGACCTTAGTGGATGAAACTGGTCCGTGTTAACATAGTAAACAATTGTGAGGCAATACACAGGCCAAATATCATTATTTATTACAGATACAGTGCTCATTTCAAGGATGCATGAGAATGCTGACCTTTGTTTGGTCTCATTTTGCATGGAAATCTCCTTTGTAAACAGTTACATTTAAGTCTTTGAGATTGTCCATGTAAAACTGCTAAGCAGTCGTGAAGAGATATAGGGATTTCAGATTTAAGACCTAGTGGTAACTCCCAGTGGGGTTGGAGACTCTGAATATGGAGCTTTTTTTTATCCCCTTTGAATATGTCCATTCATTACCACTCCTAAATAAGACTTGAGTTTTCCTCTTCTAGAGCTAGGGCCTGTATTAGTCTCTGACTGTGGAACTCCTTGTATTGGGTGAGACCTTAAATACATGTTTTAGCCTTTGAGACCCAATTTAGAAAAGGCAGCTGAGATTTTAGGCTATCCAAGATCTGAACCTTTTTGGAAAAGTATTATGGACTGTCATAGACCATTATAATTTTTGTCTTGAGTTTTTAGACCATCCTGTACAATTTAATAGAAAATGATGTCTCTGTTATAGAATTCTCTTGGATGACTGAAATCACCTATGGAAAATTTAACATTCTTAAATTCAGTTCTATAGGTTTTGCAAAGTAATATTTTTAGAACCATCTTAATTTTTTAATAAAATTCTGCTAATACTTTTTAAATTCGATATGACCTTTCCAAGAGGGAACATAGAACAGTAGCTAGTTTGTTGCTGCTATGGATTTGTTTGGTGGGTGCAGATTCACTACCATTGATAGGGAGTATAGAGTTAATTAGTTAGCCCTATGGTAAATGAATTGTTTTTACAGTTGCAGCACCTGATATTTAACTTTATTATTAAAGGCGACATTATATAAACTGTGGATATCAGGAATATAGTGAGAAAGCTGTCTACAAACCAGCAAAAACCAAAACAGAGTGCAAGTTACGTGAGAAAAAGTTATGTTCTTACACAGCACGTCATAGCCTATCCTTTGGTGAATCTTAGTAAGCTGTTTGCCTTGAAAACGTTCTTGTGGCAATGAGGTGCACACATTTGATTTTATGTTGCATAAAAATGTCCTCTTATCTGTTTTAAATTTGTTGCTCTGATTTCTTTGTGTGCCCTGTTGCATGCAGAAAGTGAAATCCACATGCCTACAGTGGTAGCAGCTAATATTGGATGTGTCTTTCACTGCTAGCTGTTACAAAAATCAATACGAAAAACTTATGAGCATTCTCAGTACCCAATTCAATAGAAAATATGTCCCATTTCTACAGCTTTTGCAACATTGTTTGAGCTTTCAGGGCATGGAAGTCTGGACATACTTTTTATTGAATCAGGTCTGCAGTAATGTCTTCATATATTTTTAAAAGAAAACTCAGAAGCTACACATTGAGATAAACAGTGAAACACACAATGTCAATGGTTGGGCTGGAAAGCTTGCATCAGGCTGTAAGAACTGAAATCTGTTTGGCTAGAAGCAGGCTTTTCTGCAAAAGATCTTTATTTTTAATCTGAGGCCTGCTATATTGTCTTGCTGCATCTGCTTCAAAGCCCTTGTACACAATGCACTTGGCCCCACTTAAAATTAACAAGAACAAAATAAAACAAAAACAATCCTCTGTTAAACCATCAAGCATTAAGACATCTTTCTAAAAGGATATTTATTTTATGGATGTAAGTCTGAATAGAAATCAACAGTGTATGGTCCAAAATTGTATACTTCCAATGTGCTTTTTCTTGAATATTTTCCTCTTTCTCTTTTGCTACATTTTTATATAATAAAAATATGGCTTTCCATGTGTGATGAACTGGGAGTTCTATCTGTACCACTTCCGAATTGTGAATGACTTTATGAAATAGTATCATGAAATTTTTGTGTCATAGAAAGTCTATATGTATGTGCATCCCCCAGGGTTGTGTCATGTCTCTGCCAGGCCAGAGACAATGGTGAGTGATCAGCACTTGAGGATGGTTTATTCAAAGTAAAACATCTTGGGGTAATCGGTATGCTGAAGCTGGGAGAAGACACTTCCTCCTCTTGTCTGAAGGGATGTGGGTTTGGGAGTAGTGGACAGTTACCAAAATGCATAACAAAAGAAACAGGTGATCCCAGCCCGAGTCTATAAACGGATTCACAGACGGGGAGTTGGGGGAAGAGTCATTTTGCACCAGATTAAGGTGAGGAAGGCTGCTTCTGGGGCAAGGTAGGCAAGAGGGCAGGGGACTCTGCCTGATGGAACACACATGATCTCCCCAAGGACTCCCAAGCCTGAAACACCCTGGGAATCCAGAACAGCAGAGTCTTGGATTCCCCTCTGTGGTCCTAATGGGTAGCCAGGACAGGGCGCTCCCTAGGATCTGTGACAACATCTTCTTAGTTTTAAAAAATAATTTGTCACTTGAAAATTTCACAGACATCAAGTTGTGCGGGTGCTTGGCAGATATAACCAGATGGCTCTCACTGAATGTGAGAAGAGTGGAAGTGATGCTCCTATGCAGAGAGAATGTTCTGGAATGATGACCTCTGCATCGATTGGAGGCACCAAAACTTTAAGGTAGTGTGAAACCTGTGGGTCCTTGCTGAGCCTGGACACACAGTTCATATATTTGGTGAGTAATACTTTGTGGGAAATTGTCTTCTCCTGTCTCCTTAACTGTGGGGACCAGGTGGTAAAAATGCAACATCACCAGTGGATGGGCACGAAGAGCATAGGATTTAAGATACCTCAACCAGGCAAAGTAGGTTATGAAGCCAGTTGGTGTAATGTATGTGACCAGTCAATTTCGTGGCTGATTCTAGAGGCCTATAACTGTAGTTGGCTGACTTGAGATTTGGTAGAGTCTCTACTAAAATTGTGTTTGGCCTCGGTAATAGTGGCAGACAAGCAGAAGAAGCCTTATCTTCATCTGTCTGCCTCTTACGTACATACCCCAGTCAACACACCTGCCACTCAGGACCAGTTTAGAGGAATTTGTTAATCTTGGCCTGTACCTGTCCAGAATTTGTCCTGGATCCCCATTTTCTGGTTGCAAGGAACAGCAAGTAGCTCATCCTAGTGACCCCAACCAAACTCACTCCAGCTTTAAGAGCTAGAATGAATTTTTAACCATACTGTGAAGTACTTAGTGTTACTTCATTTGTTGACATCTCTGGGCTTGATTGTAATTGTATTAACAATAATGTCAATAATAATGTGTATTGAAGGCATCTTTTAAATTGGCTGTTAACTTCTCAGGGAAGATCTAAGTGACCACTATTGAAAATTTTCCATAAAATTAACACATTGTAGACTTAAAGGATTTCTTTAACAGAGGATTCTGTATAGTGAAATATCAAGAACTTTAATGAAGTACTAAATATTATATCTCTCCATGTTATGGTGTTTCAGTGTATTCAACAAATCTCAGAACCTGATGGTTTTCTGTTCACAAGTAATTTCTTATTTTTGGTTATGCCATTTCCCCCCGTCTTGTTGAGATATTGAATCACTTATACAAGGAAGACATTTTCATGTAGAGTCTGAAAAGAAATATCAATACAAAACAAACAGCACACATTCCAATATATTGCAATTAGAATACAAAGAATATACCTTGAATGTTTCCATGATTTCCTAGTACTTGGATCTTCACATTATATATTGCTGAATAAAATGATTCAAAGATATTGTAGTGTAACTTAAAATTACAGAAGTAGTAACTTAATTTATGTCTAAAATATATTTAATAATTTTGGGGAAAAGGTTATGATTTAAAGATTATGCATGACAGATTGTTTCCTCTGCAGTATATTTTCCGAAAGTGAATTTATTTTATTTTAATAATTATAAACAAAAATTAGCTATAATTTTATTACCAATGGCCAAGAATTTAAAAAAAAATTCAACTTTAACAGGCTATTTTTAGAATCTCAGCTTCCATTACTGATAATTTAAAGACTTAAATATTAAATTAAGCTTTTGTGTAAGCCCCACTGAGTTAGGGTTTTGCGGAATCAAGGCCTTTGTCATCTCTTCATGATTTTCTGTGTGTATGTATGTGTATGCCTATGTAATATATCATAAAATGTGTTCATGCACAGAATAGGCAATATTTAGTTTTAGCCAGTGACAGGTTTTAGATTCAATATACTGAGTGTAGAGGTAGGTGAGTTATTCACAGTGAAGAGTGTTTGTGTCAAATTTACCTCTTTTATTTCTGTTAGTGATTTGTCAGTGATATTTGTTTGAAATTATTCAACTAATGTTTTCTACGAATATATTCCAGCCTCTGGATTGTTTGTGAACTGATTGCTATAATTATCACGTGAAATATGAGAAATTTGAGTTGTTTTGCTTGAATACCTAGGTCATTTTGTGTGTTTCTGTGAACTGACTGGATGAGTAAAACTTTTAGATTGCAGTTTCTGTTCAAAATGTTTATGGTAATGAATTCGAAAGTATCTAGCTGCACTCAGCTCCACTGCAAATCAGGCCACTTATTTAGGTGGCTAAACCTGGATTTAGGAGCCTAACTACAGGCATTCATTTTTGAAAACCTTATCCTTTCTTAATCACAAACATATTGTAAAATATAACAACATAGCTGCACAAATAATTATGCATTTAAGTAAACCTATTAGATTTGACACAGAAAATCCATTGTGTGTCATTGCATGATATTAAATGTCTGCAATTTTCAAAAACAAGGAAGAAAACAAACACTACATAACCATAGCCTCCCTCTCTTTGCAGTCAGAACCCTACTAAACATATTGATGTGTGACTGGGAGCAGGAAGTTTTGCTCCAACATGCCGAGAATTTTTTTTTAAATGTTTAGTTTGGCAGATCAGAAGCCTAGCTGGGAGATGTCTCTTTTTTTCCCCACCATGGGCCATGTGTGTGTGTTGTTCTGACTGATGTAACTTGTAGGGTGCATGCAACAGTGCATGTAACAGTACTGCAGACAGAGACCTGAAAAATCAAAATTAGTGGAATGCAAGAGACAAACTGCATGAACAAACTGCCTACTTTTCCTCCTAGTCAGCTTAGCAACTTATTCCTGAGGGTTGATTTTGTTGAGGGGGAAATTTTGTGCCTTGCCTTTTGTGCAAGTTACCCTTTCTGATGAACAGGCCGGTCTGCCACGTTGCCGTTGATGACAGCCTTTCAGTTTTTCGCATCTTGGAAGACTGAAGATATCATTGGATAGAGCATCTACTTTTGTTTAGGTCCAACAGTGTTAGCTCATTGATAAAACAGCATGACAAAGAATAGCATTTACTGCACAAATCTCTAACTTATTAAAGCTAAACACCAAAAAGGAGAGACAACTGCGATGTGATCTATTGTATTTGAACATCAGAAAGCATATTGCCTTTGTTTGGTTAAGCTGAAAGAACCATCTTTAAGAACAGACTGTATAGTCGAGTTGCCTAACTGATTTGAGAATTTTTCATTTCAATAATGACCTTGAAGTCAGCGATGCCTGGAAATGCCCCCTAGACCATGTCATGGGTGCTCTAGTAAAGATCTATCGTCAGATCAATTACTAAAAGCAATGGAACATCTGATCCTACCCTTGAAATTAACCAGGAAAAGTAGGTCAACACACCTTCAGCTGACAAATGAAGTATTATGCTCTCAATGACCCAGGAAGGAAAGCACTAATGATTGATGGGAAGAGATATTTAAATGAGAAAGTTGAAGCATAGTAAAATTAAGCATGTAGGAATGATCAAGCAACCCTAGACAGCCAAGTGACTTTAAAGAACAGTGATATCAGCCAAAGCTTATGTGAATTTATACCCGCAAACAAGGGTTATATTTATCACCAATTGAAAAAGGATTCAGGTTTCAAAGATCCAACAGTTGTTTGACTGGCAGTCATCTCTTCCCTTATTATTATTGTTTGCTTTTTATTAATACTGTTTCACTTTGGTTCGCTATCGTGGTCTTGCGGTACGCTGAACAAAGGACTGGGGCATCTCTTCTGAGCAGTTAAAACTATTTTTTTTTAAAAAAGCGTAAGAATAAATTCTAAAGGTCATCAAAGTCATAAGGTTTAAGAAAACTGCCTCTTAACTATGCTGGTAGAGGCATTACTCTTTTTCTGAATAAAAAACAGATGTGGAAAATTAGCATAAAATGTTTGTGGTAATACAGGAATATCAGAACAATATGCAAGTATTTGTAAATTGTTCTATGGACAAGAGCTCAGCTATATTTCGAAAGCACTTAGAACAGCTGGTTTGGTTATATGTCAGCAGCAGCATAACCAAAGAATTTTTTTAAAGATTGAATCACAAAAATTTTACACGTTGTTTTTTCTTTCATTTCAATCAGTTGTAAATTAAAATGGACCACACTTGTTAGACATAGAATTCCTAGGAAAATACTACAGTTCAAATGATTGTTTAAAGACTGTAAAAATGGCTTGTTTGTGGTGGCAGGAAGATTTCATGGTTGCTTTTTAGATGACTAGTGAGATAAAAGGTGTGTTAGATTATGCAATGCCTATCTTGATCTTTCTAGGACAGCAACACAATCAAAGAAAGGGTGAAAGATCTTGGCAGACTCTGACCATGTTGATGACATGGTGCTCTGTTTGCCAAATCTGAAAACGAGATTAAATTTGCACTTGCATCTTCTACAACAATTGTCAAAAGTAATTCAAAGACTCAGCTGTCAAAGCTCCAAGAAATACTACTTTGAATCTGAATGACCAAGGTTTTAAAGTAGTTAACGTGTTTACAAATTTGGGCTGAATTGTTTTCAACTCGAGTGACCTAGATTCTGAACTCGGCAATTAAAGACACATCTGCCGTGGGACATCTATAATTTACAGCATGAAGTTCACTACATCAACTATTTCTTGGCCTACTAGAAAGAGAATTTACAATGTGCTGTTTTTCTAAATAATTCTGTAGTGAGGAAAACATAGCCTACTTCAGTGAGCATTTAAAAGGTGTACATGTAGGAAATATGAAGCACCTGCACAAGATAATACACTCTCACATATATAAATTCAGCTGATTGTTGTAAGAGCTGACTGTCCAATTTCCCTCAAAATGCATAAAGTTGATGGTAGTCTTCCTGAGCAGGTTGTGGAATTATACTGGTTCAAATTTATGTTTTAACAACAAGAAGAGTGGGCTCTTCAAAGTGGCACTGAGCACGGTTAACAAAACCATTTTTTAAATTTTGTTGAAAGTAAGCAAATTTGGTTGAGTGCAGTTTATTAGCCTTTAGTGTCTTAGTACTGGTCTTGTCTATGCCTTGAGTAGCATGCAAGGGCAAATCTCTAGTATGGGAAGTGGCTGGAGCAGCTGATTAACTAGACCCTGTCAAACCCTATAAACTGCAAGATCAAGAATAAATTGCTTTTATAGACTAAGATCAGGCTCTGCCAGGTAAACTTCCTAAGATTCTCTACCACTTTGGTCCCATTAAATTTGGCACTGATGCCCAGCTCTCTGACCCTTACACAACCAAAGAATCTCAGGAATGTTATTTCTTGTATCAGTAAATGTACCAGGACTGTGGACAACACATTCCATTTAGGACTGCAGGGCAACTCAAAAGTCAGTGGTGACAATTCTTTATGACAATGAACTTTCATATCTTGATTATTATGATTTCACATTCTAAACATAGTTAGACTACTACCATGCTTTTCCTCACTTCCTGATCAAAACATGCAAAGCTCTTACTATCTGAATCCAACCTCCCTGTTTACAGAGGATATGAGGGTAAGATTATTTTTTTCTGAGTTGGTCACCTACCTCTTATTTTTGTATCACTAGTCTTAAATAAGAATGAAGAGGTGTTGCATGGGGTTATACTAGTCTGTCATGTTTAGATAAATGTATTTAATGAGCTGGCATACATAATCCAAAGCAGTATAAGATGCTGTGTAAGAACAGCTCTATATAAATCAGATATATTATACTGCATTCTTGACATGTTTGGTCTCAACCTATTTCCTAGTCCAGGGGCTCTCATCCTTTTTCTTGCTGATGCTCCCGCAACATGCTATAAAAACTCCACAGCCCAGCTGTGCCACAAGAACTGTTTTTCTGCATATCCAGTAGATTAAAAGCCAGGGCTGGCATTAGGAGATAGCAAACAGACCCCATGCCACAGGGGTCCCGCAAAGTTAAGTTGCTCAGGCGTGGACTTTGGCCATGTGCGGCAGCCCAGCTCTCTGGTTTAATTTGGCGG
>NW_020664409.1:61330448-61427490 GCF_002925995.2 Terrapene triunguis
GTCCTAGGGGGCCAGTTAGGATGGGGGGAGGGTCTCAGGAGGGGGCAGTCAGGGGACAAGAGGCAGGGAGGCTTAGGTAGGGGGTGGAGTCCTGGGGGGCAGTTAAGGGCAGGGGTTCCAGGAGGGGGCAGTCAGGGGACAAGGAGCGGGGGGGAGGGTTGGGGGTTCTGAGGGGTGGGCGGGAAGTGGGAGGGGCAGGGGCGGAGCTAGGGCAGGACGGGGGCGGGGCTAGGGCGGGGCTCCTCCCGTCCTCTTTTTTGCTTGCTGAAATATGGTAACCCTAGGCTCCATAGGTCAGAACTGTGAAGTCTTTTTAGAGCATTTTAAGTAAGTTGGCCTTACTCTAGCTAGTGCTGTCAATCCCTTGTTTTTGTGACAACTAAATTCATCCAAAAATATCCACAAGTAGTACAGGAAGTAACTTTCTATGTAATTTTTATTTTTAAGACACCCATATCAAAGAGATTTTGACCATCTAACCAAAATATAACTGTGACAGTACACCCCATGTGATACTGATATATAATTATGATGTATTTTATGCAAGATAAGGCATGTGAGGTGTCATTGGAAAGGTTATGGTTTGCTGAATCTGATTATCCTATTTGTATGCATGTATATATTTTTATCCAAAGTTATGAATATTGACTATGTATCTATTTCACATGTAGCTATTCCTGGGTAATGCCCACTAGGCAAAATGCTCTGTCTAGATGGCTGGCTGGGAAAGGACCATTCAGGTTAATGAGCCATTAGGAAGAAACAATAGGCCCTAGGAGAGGCTTATCTCCCACCTGGTAAGCCTTCCTGTAAATGCTCCAAACAGCCCATGGAGGATGGCTGCTGCGACTCTACAGGGACATGTGACCAGGTCACCTGGTGCTGGACTCCATCTTGGGATGTCAGTATTTTTCCACTGACTGGCGTGGGAGCCAAGCTTTGAAACAAAGTGTTCCCACCATATACAAAAGCAATATCAGGCAGGGGAGTGACATCATCTTGGTTCTTCACTGACTCCCCACCCAAGAAGACTCCTGGAAACATCTGAGGAACAAAGGCTGAACTGGGGAAGTGCTGGATCCAGGCTAAAATGATTTTTAGCCTGTGAATGGAACACCTGGGGATTCCAAGCTGTAAGCAAGTGCAGCTTGTCCCTTAAGAATCTGCAATCTGCTTGTATCATCACTTTGGATATGAGTAGCAGATTCTCACCCTATCTATATAGTATATTAAGCTTAGTTTGCATGTTTTGTGTATTTGCTAGGTCATCGGCTTTGATCTGTTAGCTATCCCTTATCACTTAAAATCTGTCTTTTGTAGTTAATCAACTTATTTTTGTTTTATCTGAACCAGTGTATGAGAATCATAACTCAGGGCAAAAGACTGTTGCATATTCCTCTCCACATTGAGGGAGGAGGTGAATTTTAGGAGCTTACGCTGTACGGTTCCCTGTGCAGCGCAAGATGGTATAATTTTGTGTTTACACTGCAGAGGGGGTGCATGTCTAAGGAGCTGGGAGGTGCCATAGCTGAAGCCTTCCCAGGCAGGGGCTGGTCAAAGAGCTTACCTACATGTAACTGCAGCTGGGTGTGTCCCTACCTATATGTATACTGGTGAAAGTGCAGGCTAGAGAGGGCTTTGTAGCTTGTCACAGCAATACAGTGTAAAAGGGAGCCCAGGCTGGTGGATTAGGGAGGCTCAGTGATACCCCAGTTCCAGGTGGCACCCCGGGGGGAAGTCATCAGAATACCAGAAAAATGAATTTCAAAAAGGGCAATGTATTCCATTAATAAACACATTCACTGGCATGAAAAATTGTGTTAAGCTAAGTGTGATATATAATATTACTGATCAAGAGGCAGAAATGTAGCTCAAAAATATCCAGGGGTAGTGACTTCAGGACTTATTCTTAGGCCTGGTCCACACTAACCCCCCACTTCGAACTAAGGTACGCAAATTCAGCTACGTTAATAACGTAGCTGAATTCGAAGTACCTTAGTTCGAACTTACCGCTGGTCCAGACGCGGCAGGCAGGCTCCCCCGTCGATGCCGCGTACTCCTCTCGCCGAGCTGGAGTACCGGCGTCGACGGCGAGCACTTCCGGGATCGATTTATCGCGTCTAGACAAGACACGATAAATCGATCCCAGAAGATCGATTGCTTATGGCCGGACCAGGAAGTAAGTGTAGACCTACCCTTAATTATCATGACTCTTGAACGCAACTCAAAAAATATGCTACAGAAAGCTACACTTTTCTGCTTGAAGAAGTTGTGTGTTAGAGTTAGAGAAGAGCAAGTTCACTGAATTTTCATTTAAAAAAGACTGCAAGAAATACACCTGTGCTGGAACATGTACATTCCAGTTATTGGGATTTGGTGCACTGTATTATACTTTCATTATGTAGAATGTTTGGTAGAACTAGAACTAATCTCTTGGCTGTGTTTTTGATTATTGCAGCTTTATCATATTTGTTTCTAAGAACAAAAAAGTAAACAAATATTGTAATCACATTGTAATTAGGAATGGCGTGTTTGGAGTACTGATTAATTTCAGGTAATGATTTTTCAGTGTGCTAGAGACATAGCACAGTTTTTAGTATAATTAGACTTTGAATGCCAAGGTCATGATCAATATGAGTTGAAATACCATTTGTAAAAGCTATATTTTAGAAATTATACAATCAGATTTTTTTCTTTAAATATGTCAAAGCCTAGTGTTTAAAAAAATAATCGGTTGGAATTCTTTGCTAATACCACCATAAATTGTACTTTTGTTAATCATTTTATTGGACAAGGAGAAATTACTTTAATTTTCAATGTAAAACAAAGATTGTTTGGATTTAGTTTGGCAAGTGTCAGTTTTATTAATAATCAACCAAATGACATTCTAGATTTGCTTCAGATAGCAGTTCAATGCCTTACATTGATTTTGTATTATTGGACTAGATGTTGTCATCATTATTACTGTGTGGCATGCTTCAGGGAGATTTTGTATTAACTAGTAGCATGCAAGTGTAGGATTTTTTGTTTTGTTTTGCCTTTTAGCATGGACATTGTATTATGGTTCAACTATGAGCTAAAATATTGTACATCCTTTGTAAAAGATGTATGGAATGTCAAAATGTGTTCAAACTAAAATGCCTCCAAATATTTTATCTGGTTTATGTACCACACTTTTTTTCTTAAAGCATTGCAGGGGGTGAGCCTCATGAGTCTGATACTAATATAGTTTAAACTAGTATATTAACAATATGGTTGGAGTAGATAGTTGTTTTCTTTTTCTGTACAGAATAAATGATGTACTGTTCTAGACTACCTCTGAACCTGCAGGGGCAAATCCTGCCCCACTGAGTTCCATGGCACAGTGCTGGCAGGAAATCAGTCGCAACACAGCATGTGTAGAGGACTGAGGGGAAACTTTCTCCTCAGCACCAAGAGCTTCCATGTAGCTGCTACACAGCAGTTAGTCCTTGGCCTCATAAAGATCCACTTCCCTCACCAGGTTTGAGACCCCAGACTCCAGCCCAAGTGGGAATGTCCACACTGCTAATTCTAGTCCCGTACTGTGAGCCCCATAAGACCAAGTCAGTTGACCCAGGCTCTGAGACTTGCTGCCAGTGGGGGTGTGTGTGTGTGTGTGTGTGTTCTGTTTTTTTTTTTTTAATATACTGTAGATGTATCCATTGGAACTGTCAAACCTCTTGGCATGGCAAGAGCCTCTCTAATACAGAGGTTCTCAAACTGGGGGGTATGGAATGTATTCTGGGTGTGTGTGTGTGAAGCTTTGGGGAAAAAAACGTACTACGCACATTTTACCCACAGCAAAGAATAGGGATCTACTTAAATCGCGGCGAAATCGTACATTTTTCACAGGTTGGTCAGGGCACAAAGAGCAAATTTCGTGGATGTGTTCATACAGTTGTATATTCTATGCCACCTTTACTTCTGCGCTACTGCTGGAGGCAGCACTGCTTCAGAGTTGGGTGGCCGGCTGGAGCCGCCACTCTCTGCTCTGCCTTCAGAGTTCTGGCTGTCAATTGCCAGGGAGTATCCAGTGTTATCTGAAGTTGCAATTAGTATCTTAATTCCTTTTCCATCTACCTACTTATATGAAACAGCCTTTTCTGCCCTAGTTTACATCAAAAATAAACGGCGATCTCTAATTCAGGTAGAAGGCGGATAGCTGTCTCAAGCATCCAACCCAGGATGGAATTGCTCTGCTCCAAAACACAGGCACACTCATCACACTAGTAACAACAATGTGATGACAGTAAGCAGTATCTCACTTAAAATTTACATTACTGTATACTTAAATTGCTTTGTTTGCATCAATGATTTGCTGTTTTTAATATTTAGTGAGAGTTACATGTTGATTTTTTTTATCGGTACATGTACATGTGTGGCAGTGGGGGTAAACTACTACAGACACAAAGAAGGGAGGGCACGATCAAGTAAGTTTGAGAACCACTGCTCTAATATAGAGCCAAGCTCAGGACTAGTATAGAGACCTGCAGCGGGACCAGGATCCAATGCCATAATAGTGGGAGTGGGTTGGATTAGGATAAGAAATAGTTCAATGCAAGGCTCTACTCTCTAACTTCAAGAAGATGGACTCCAGTTATTGTGAGTGTTTCACAGAGGTCATGGATTCCATGACTTTCCAGGACCTCCGATTATTTGGAGGTCCTTAGAGAGGCCATGCAGTTCCAAACAGCAGGCCTGGCTGAAGATCCCCTCCCATAAAAGCATCAGCTGATGTTGGTGAGGAATGACATAGCCTTCCCCAGACTTCCTACCCACAGGAAAATGTTTATTTCCTCAATCCTAGCGCCCTTATTCATATTGACAATTTTGCAAGAGATCCTGCAGCCTCAGAGCTGCAGTAGCCTCTAATTGCGGGCAGAGGGAGGCAGAAATATCCAAAGACAATCCTCAGAAGGAGCTCTTGTGCTCCCATTTTACATCCTTAAAGATAAAGCCATTGTGGAGCTCCTGTAAGCTACAGTAAGGAACTTGAACACACACACATTTTCAGTGGGGTTAGAATTAGGCCTAGTGTACTTAGACTCAGATCTGCAGAGGGTCTATAAGCAATGAGATACAGAGTTGAAGCCACATCCTATTCTTAGGAAGTGTGAGTCCCTCACCATTCTATTGAACTCATTTGAGAGAGTGGGGGAGAACCCTAGCTAAATTTCATTCTGATGACAAGAAAAAGGAAGGAGTTGTTACTGTGGCACAGCTCTTGAGATTTGCGTGGACTCAGCAGCAGGAGTGAAGAGAGAGATTATAAGTAAGGCTGTGATTTAGTCATGGGTATTTTTAGTAAAAACCATAGACAGGTCACAGGCAATAAACAAAAAGTCATGGCCCATGACTTGTCCATGACTTGTACTATATAAATACCCCTGACTAAAACTTAGGTGCTCTGGGGGGTCAGGGGCCTCCATTGGATGCTGCTGCTGCTCTGAGTGGGGGGGCCCTCCGGCATGCCACCATTGTTGCTATGGAGGGGGCCACCTGAGGCTGCCTGAGAGCAACCGGTGTGGCTGGCCCTGGGGCCACCCTATGGCCTTGTGTTCAGCTGCACTGACTGCTGCAGAAGTCATGGAGGTCCTGGAAAGTCATGGAATCCATGACCTCCGTGGAAGACTCGCAGCCTTAATTATGGGAAATTGCATAGAATGGAAAGTGGGGAGGACATTTGCATGAACTTTCCAACTCATCTTGTTGCAGAGAATATGTTTATTTATGTTGGTAGAGTGCTCTGTGCAGCTTGGTCAGACTGCCATGCAAATGTCTAGGTTTGGAAGTCGGTGGATCATTTCAGCTGTGTAGGTAATCTATCCTAAACACAAGATATAGCCATTCTTTGCAGCTATGTTACACAGCAAAAATAAATAAACAAACACCTGTTTTAAAAAATAAATAAAGTAAAATTATCATTTAAAAATGCATTATCACTTTTAAGGTTTTTTTTTTTTTTTTTTTTACAAACTTTGTTTCTTTTGAATTTCCCAGATTTGACACCTCATTTTGATAATACTTGTGGTTGTGTCAACATGTCACATTATGCAACATTAATGAAACATGATGTACTGATGTATCTGAGTAAGATGAGTCATTTGATGGCATGTCAAATGTGGCATATTCCAACTCACCAGGTTTACTTAAACCTGTGATTGTATAAGACTTTTCAAAAAGAGCTTTTTCCCTACTTATTATTATTTGTTACCTGTGCATTTGCCTGAAATAGCACAGTTCTTTCCATTAGGTAAAATTGGGTGTTTCACTATCTGCATTTCTCCACTCACTCACTTAAAGTCAACACACAAGACAAATCAGGGAGGTACAAACCCATCTGGATAAAACAGGAAACAAAAAAGTCTTGCTTCACCTGATGTACCCAGTACTGAAAATGAAATTATCTTTAGATTTACAGTGAGTGTTTCTCTATTATTATTATTATTATTATTCATGCTTATGAGATCCTGCACTGCTAGGTTTCAGCCAGGAAGACAGGTAGTTGCAGAAATTTCACATAGGAGCATGTTGTAGTGAAACTTGGAGAATAATGATGTTGGGATAAGCATCTAGACGTTTACTTAGGCAATATGTCCATTATTGTGCAGTGTAAGAGATATGGAGCCTATCCTGTAGTACAGTCCCATTTATTTTAGCAACTCCGCTCCAGTGAGTAAGAGCAGAAGGATCAAATCAAGAATTCCTGTTGTTCTGCTGTAATTAAGAACAATAAATGGCTTAATGTGACATTTATAATGAAGACTAATTCTTCCAACAGTTTGTTAAAATAGGCCCCAAAAATTGTGTGCATATAAAATATTTCTTCTCTTTTTCTCCCAGTTTTGCTATGTTATATCTTGAGGCTGTCATCAGTGTGCTTTATGTCAAACTGAATATTTAAAACATAATATTGTATCATCAAACAAAAAAAATCTATTATTAATTAATGTTAATATTAGATAGGGAACATGTGTAAAGATGTATTTTGCTTTCCCATGCCACTATTGTTACTAAGGCCTGGTCTACACTAACCCCCCAATTCGAACTAAGATACGCAACTTCAGCTACGTGAATAACGTAGCTGAAGTCGACGTACCTTAGTTCGAACTTACCGCGGTCCAGACGTGGCAGGCAGGCTCCCCCGTCGACTCTGCATGCTCCTCTCGCCGAGCAGGAGTACCGGAGTCGACGGCAAGCACTTCTGGGTTCGATTTATCGCGTCCAGACAAGACGCGATAAATCGAACCCAGAAGTTCGATTGCTTGCTGCCGAACCAGTGGGTAAGTATAGACGTACCCTAAGTAACAACTGGATGCATATTTCCCTACCCTTGGGAATTCTGTTGGAACCCTGATCTGCCATTTTCATCCAAGTTAAACCTAGGATTATGGCTGTCATTCTTCTCTCCAAGGTTAGCGGGGACTCCATTTGGAAGCTGCCCCTGCTACTGTTTCATTGGCCAGAAGAGTTATGTCTCAGTTGCAGAATAAAGTTAGGTTTAAAATAAAGTTGCTAGAATGGCATCATAAACCAGTAGTTCTTCACTAGCAGTTCAGCTGCCTGTTCCACTCTTGAAGCATGTGCATACCTCCTGTTACTATGAATGGGTGTTAAGCACACAGATTAGGAGAACAGTGTGTCACTGAATGAGAGAACATTAAGTTACAGAGCTGCAGATAGGTTGGTTAAATAAAATGTTATTTAGGATAGCTACAACTGAGAACATACACAAGTTTATTTAGAAAGTGGTCCAAGGCCACAGCTTTATTGTATCAAACTTAAAATAACTCCTTGGGGGGCAATAAGTCCTGGTGCTGACTGGAAGAGGCAGAGATGAGGACAAGTTCTCTCCTGTGATTGATTTTCCCCCTCCTTTCAGTTGTCCAGCTAAAGTGGAAGAAGGCCAAGAGACACTGGATGTGGTTTAATTAGGCTGCAACTTTATTATTAACTGTCTGGGATTATCCGGCAGATAACAGTGTACAGTGCAGGTAACTCCGTGATCATTTCAATATCTATCTGGGGATGGGAGGGCTTTCATCAGCTCCCTCCCTTTTCCATCCTGGTCCCCAGTCAACCTGCAGACCCTGTGCTCACCACTCTCCTGTAGGAATATGGAGTCACTCTGGTCTCCTTGATCTAACTTTGACTTCCGCAAGTTTAATGTAACTGCTTGCCCCTCCCAGGATATATCTGGCAGTTTCAAAGCCCTTCCAGAGGAATTGCTGTAGGACTGCAGTACTAACTCAGTGATCTAAAAGCCCTGCTAGAAACCTTCAAACTAAGAAACTGGTGCAAGGGATCTGGGTAACCATTCATCCTACTGACAAACGTAAGGGCCAATAGATGATTGGAGATAGCTGAGGACACCAGTCATTGTGTTACTAATGACACCATGTACTGCAACACACATTCCACTGTAACAGGCGATATCAGTGACTGGGCTTCCAGATCCTGAAATTGCACCAAATCATTAAAAATTCTTACATCGCTCCACAATGTTTATGGAGTCACCGACCTCTGCGATACACTGGCAACCATCATATGCCAAGTTTCCATAGTCTTAGCAGCATCTGCTCAGGTTCCTTACTGACTCCTGGCACCAGCTCTCAAAATCTGTCTGTACTGCCCCCTATCCACCTGGTTACCTTCTTTACTGCCAGTCTTCTTATGTGTTTTGATTTACAGGCCTGGGTTCTTCTGGACCCCACCTCCTGCTCAGCTGGGTGTAATTTCTTTATTTTCTTCCCATATGAATTTATTTACTGGGGCCTCCACTCCCCTTGCTGCTTCCTGGTAGGGTTACCAAGGCACCTTGGGAGGAAAATTCTAACCACAGTGTAACCCCTACTTGCCAGATAGTTGGAGACTCCCAAGAAATAACACAAACACATACAATATATTCAATACAGTAATTATATTAAACAGGAGATAAATATAACATATTAGGTTAAAACACCATTCTGTGGGTCACTCGTGGCCATGCTGATGATAACTGTGAATTCACTCAGTCACATGATCTGCTATAGTGAACATAAAAAATTAGTGTCCCGTTGGTACTTGCACTTTGTAGGGGCCATTAATGAGCTGTGACCATGATATCTTCTGTGCAGTAGTTAGCAACTTGGCTGATTGGATTCAGAAGACTCACAAGAAGATAGTAAGTCCCTCCACTGGTTTAATAGACTGCAGGTAATAAAATTCCCAAACCCTTACTCCCAGCTGAGGGTAGAGGGTCTCCCAAACAATTCCCCTGACTATTTAACAAAAGGATCATGCACTCACAACTCCACAACCGATGTTCAGGCTCAGAGAAGATTCTGGACTCCTCAGTCGCTGCAGAGGAGCTGACCTTGTGCAGGAGTCAGGCTGCTTCTGGTACCAGGACTTCCCCTCCCCATAAGGGGGATAAGGGGGTGCTGGGCTTAAGGTGCAAATTACAAAACTATACTAAAAATCATAACTTTAGTCTTCTACACCACATCAGGCAGAAGCCCTGAATTTGCAGCCAGAACGGAGCTTGCCATGCGGTGACTGATTTCACCTAGGAAGCTGAAGGGCTAACTCTGCCTGGCTGGGGAAAGAGGGGGAGGGAGAGTTTTCCCAACTAAGCTCTCTAAAATGGGAGTCATAGCGACAACACCGTGGGTGCTCCAGGGCTGGAGCAACCATGGAAAAAAATAGTGGGTGCTCATCACCCACTGGCAGCCCCCTGATCAGCTCCTCCCCCTCCCTATCAGTGCCTCTTGCCTGCCGTGGACCAGCTGTTCCGTGGCTTGCCGGAGGCACTGGGGGGGGGAGGGGAAGGGGAAGGAGCAAGGGCAGGGTATGCTTGGGGGAGGGGGCGGGATGGGGTGGGAAGAGGTGGAGTGAAGTGGGGGTAGGAAGAGGCAGGGTGGGGGCTTGGGGGAAGGGGTGGGGATGGGGTCTGGGGCAGAATGGGGATCAAGCACTCCCCAGCAACTGAGTCACCTTCCAGAGGGAAAGGGCCAAGCTGAGGGATGTTGCTTCCAGGGCCCCAGAGGCTAGTTCTCCGGGAGATACCCCCAGTTTTTTAGCAAGGGCCTGAAAGGTGTCCAACAGGCTAACACACCTGTCCAACTTTGTCCTGCCTGTGAACAAAATATTGTCTAAATAACGCACTACTTGCCATAGTCCAGCTTCCTGCATCACTGCTCAGTGTATCATTGTACTAAATTTTTCAGATGCTAAACAGGATATAACACATCTCATGGGCATAGTTTTATCAAAATAAAACTGTCCCTGGAAAGAGAAACCCAAAAGATTGAAGTCTGCCAGATTCTCAGGCAGCAGTAGAAAAGCAGACTTGAAATCACATATAGCCACCATTGCCCATCGGCCACAAGACCTAACCATGCACGCGGCCTAGTCAATGGAGGAACAGCACACAGAACACAAAGCTGGGTCTATTCCATCATTAACTGAGCATGACAGGTGATGAATTAATCAATATTCACCTGGAGCCTTCTTAGGGACCACGCTGAGGGGGGAATGTAAGTTCTATATAGGTAATTGATTGAATGGCCCTTCTACCGTGTGGTCATTTTAATTCCTGTGTAATATTTTTCTTTACAATATGGCTCATCCCTACCAAGGAATTCAAATGTATGGACATCACATGACTCCTTTTCCCCATAAAGGGGATCCCCCAAATCCCACAGTAAACCCATCCCACAAATATGCCCCATCTACCTTGTTAGAGTAATTCCAAAGGAGTCCTCTTAACACTATCTTAACTGGACATGGTGCCCTTGTCCAGCCCACTGCTTTCAGCTTGCCTCCCCATCCCTTCCTGTGTTTTGTATCCTGTATCCTGCTCCTGCCCCCATGGGCCGGTGGGCAGCACTTGACCAACCCCCTATTGTGTTCCCCCACTGCAAGAATGGGCTATATGGGCTCCAAAGCACATATAGAATATTGATTTCGCAAAGATGCCTGAATTTGCAGATGCTAGGAAACCAACCACTTTTATTGAATGCCCTGCAAATGTCATTGTTAGCCTCAGGCTTCTGCCAGGCTTGCTGTGGAATGAGAAGGGCACTGTCCTTCTTGAGGCTCGGCCCCTGTGACATCATCCACACCAATCACAGCATATGATGTGGCATGTCCCACTGGATCCCAGTTTGTGTTGCCACTCTCAATCTAAACTGTTTGGCATAGTTAAATCAAGCCATGCCTCCAAACACATCATATGCCTTCCTGACTATATCCATATATTTGAACAATATGGGTAAGCCTCTGCAATAACTCCTTCATAGATCAGGAAGGCAGCCTCCCAATTTTCCCATGTTCTCGCCACCCTTGTCCACTTGGGCATTTCATTGCCCTGCTTGCTCTGACCTGTCAGCACTTCCCTATGAAACAGTGATAACATGTCTACATATTCACCTCTCAAAATTGTATTCCTAGTAGTACTCAGAAGGTGAACTCCCATCAGGTCAGTCACCCCTGCATAATCATATTTAAGACTGACCGTTGGGGCATCCTCAGTGCCCTGTTGCCCCCTAGCTACCTCTGGGCCAGCAACTCTATCCCACGAATGTACAGTCCCTGTCAATGGATGACTTGAAAGGTGCCCAGAAATCTACTCCTGATTTTTATACATATAAAAATACAAATACATGTAAGACTTCATTTATATGTATATATTTTTCCAAAGCTTGGCTCTTCCCAAACTGACAGACCCCAAACAGCACTGCCAAGGAAGAGAGAGGAGCCCACAAGGTGAAAGATTGTCCCTCTGAATGGGATTTGGCAGTAAGAAATGAGCCCTTCGCCCAGTTCAAAAGGTGAATCCCCAAAATCAAAGAAAAAGAGGGGACCCCCTTAACACTCCCAGATGACTGCTCCCCACTTGCAGTCATCTGGGGCAAGCCTGCCTTTTTCCCATGTCACCCCTTTGCAGTGATCAGAAACCGAAGAGCTTCCACTTCCACTAAAGATTTGTTTGAGAGAGCTGAACAAGAAAAAAAAAACTCCTCTCCTCCTCTTAACTTAATCCCACTGTGTGTGAGCATGGGGTAGGAAAAGGAAGGTGGAGAGAAGGATGTAAAGTGGGGAGCTCATTTAAACACAAGGTCATCTCCCCGAGGCAACTCTGAAATACCTGCTGTGGATATTTTTTTCTAGAGGCTGGTGGTAGTGGTGTGAGGCTGCACAACAGGCCCACTTTACCCTGTATAGGTGAGTCTGCGTTGTAGCTATTGTTTGTGTCCCAGAAGCCTATGGAATAGAAATATCAACAGAATATATAGGACCTGGTTGGGGATTATTGGAAATGATGAAGGAAAGGATGATGACCTGCACTGTACAATTGGTTTCCGGCTACTCTCAGATATCTGAAGTGAATAAAGTTGTAGCTTAATTAAACCACATCCATTGTCTTCTGCCTTTCTTCCGACATGGCCGGACAATGTGCTCACCACAACCTTCATGCAAGGAGGTCTTTTTGTCTGTATGGAAGCCCACATTAGAATAGCAAACTATTCACATACCTAGAAGAAAAATGAGCACAGATTTTCAACAAACCAATACATTGGATGACAGGACTAGCCTGATGCAATGGAACACATTTTTCATTTGCAACTATAATTTAGGGAATGACTGCCAAGTTTAAAAATCAAAAGAAAGAAAAACAAACAAAACTCTACACAGATTAAAGTGACACATGTGCTGGCGGCTCCCCACAGATTGACAAATGACTGAATAATACATATATATATATATATATAATAGTAGAAGCACAAGAAATATTTCAAAGACCTATTACTCAGGTAGATACCACTGAGAAGTTGCCTGGAAACAATGCATAAGTTGATTTGCTATGCTTACTGTATCTCCTTCAGCTATGTTAGTCCTTCCTGTATCTATAGTAATTTAATGTAACTTTGGGGAGAGTGCTTTCTTCTTTGATTAATCTGAAGATTCTGCAGTTTATTGCATGTGTTTTGTTTTTTGTAGGAGTATGAATATGTTTTCTGATTTAATTTTTTTTAATATCCTGGTTTTACATGGCTAGGTTCACCAGCAAATACCTATATTATGGATCGTCTCTGGACTTCCTTCCAAATAGAAATGCTTTATAAAACAAGTGAAATTACAATACACAATCATTTAGAAATATTGGGCTACTCCAAATTTTTATAAGCTCTTAAATTTGGAGGTTATCAGGGTTCTGAGCTTACACAGAATAATTTAAAATGATTGGAACACTTCACATATTTTTAAAACCATTCAGCTGGGAAATGACTGGTTTCTGGAAATATGCCGCATATAGAGGGTGTAAAATTATCAGAGCTTAAGTGCTTCATTGTGAAAATGATCGAGGTTCTTTGCTTGCACATTGTAGAACAATTGAAAATTACTGGAGTGCTTCAAGTGGTTCGTATTTTTTAGAAGAGTTTGTCTTTTCTACTCCAATACTCTTTTTAAAATTTTGAAGTCTCCAGTGTTTTATAACGTTGAATATGTGCCCATAATTCTGCTTTCATTATTTTGTTTTTTTTATTCTAAATATTTAACTTTTAGACCTATGAAAGGCAAATGAGGAAAGTGAGAACTCCTTGGATTGCAGACACCAAGAATCTTTGTTAAATAGGACAATTAAATTTATCTGAAGAAAATAAGTGATGAATAGTTCTAAAAAATCATTAGTACTGAAAGCTGACATCTAACTGCATGCATATATGTATATATGGGTAGTCCATCTCATTTAAAATCTTAGGTTTGGATGCTATTTATTTTGAAGTTACGTATATTTCAAATTATTGAAGGTTAAGTTTAATATCTGGTGTGGGTTTTTTTTTAACTTTAGTAGAAGTGCTTCTGGCTTTTTCCTTATTTTTGTTTGCACTTGCTATTTCTCTCTCCCCTCCCCACTCTCTTTAATACACACACTGAACACCACAGGTACATCATAATTCATATTCTCACAGCTCATCCTCAGTACTATGTTTTGGCAGAACTCAGTGGGTAGATTTTTAAAGCTGGATTTATCATCCATACAAGAGAATCATAATAGTTCTTTATTTTAAAAAGGAAAAAACCTAGAAAGTGCATCACTTTGCAATGCATTGTTTCTGTATTATAAATTTATTACGCTTGGAAGGAAACCACTTGTATTATACAGGTATTCTATGGTGTGCATTTAAGAATTAATTCATCCCCTACAGTGCTGTTTGTTTTAGTAAACTGCATTTATGAACTTTACTTATTTCACATCTATATTTCCCTTCCTCATCTCCGTTCTAAAATGTTTCTCTTCAACCATTTGCCTCTTCCTAGATTGTAAAGAGAAAGTCTGTGTTTTTATTTTCATTTGGTCAAAATAATACTTGGTGTATTTAATTGGTTACAACTCATAATAATGTGTGTGTGCACATTAATCCAAGTCTTGAAGAGATCAATTATATTATCAGTTAAGATTAGTGACTTAGAAGAAAGTTCTAGTTCCTATCTTCATGTTTATTTTTTAACATTTGTGCAGAGGGATTCAATTTTATGTAACTGCAAAATATCACAATGATAGCTTTATAAAAAACAAATAAATACTGATTGTGTTTTCTCAGTTTATAAATATAAAAACAGACATATTATCTTGTCCTCAAGCTAAATATTCCATTCATTTTCATGTCATTACTATATCAGATATGAATCCTAGAACAGCATCATTCACAGATAACTGATAATACATGTTGCTTAAGATCTGCTCTTTGAAAATTCACATATGGCACTTCATATATTTGTGTTCCTCTGTTAGAACTTTAAAATATGAACTAGGTGAAAATACTGTCAATATCTTCTAGCATTAAAAGTGTGTCATTTTAGGTTTACTTAAAATTGTTTTCTCTTACATAAATGTCATGCTAATGTTCTATAGGTAATATCCTTCTTGAAGCCTGGGAAATGAAAATAAATTATATAGATTTCAGAAATTCACATTCAAAGAGGGGTACAAATATATGTATAATAATTTATACTATTTTTAAAAAGATGTCATGTTTATGTAATTTTGGAATGTGAGGTGGTTATTTAATACACAGTTGCTGGGATGAATGAAAGGATATCTATGTGGATTGGTGCTATATAGGTCTGGATACATTATAAAGAAATTGGTTACAATGTTAGCATTTATCAGAGGCAGAACTTTCTTGTTTTGTTGTAATAATAAATCAAATCTCTTTCTACAAGTTCCCAGCTTCTACTTTTCAACTTTGAAAGACAAATATGAAATATAAACACATAGGAAAAATGTGTTTGCACCTGTAATTCATTTGAATCAAATTATTTTAAATAACAATGGCAACATTCTCCCAATTTGGAAAAAAGTGCTTTCCCTTACTTTTGGATAAAAACGAAGATTCACACATTAAAGAGCTCTCAGCAGGAGTGCTATTGGTATTATCCCCTTCATTATTGTACTACATTCTTATGACATCAGCAGAAATATTAGTAATGGAAGCAATCATATGAGGAAAACAAAGAACTGTGTGAACACTCTGCGCATACATTGTATGCAGGCTACAGAATAAATACATTCTTCAGGGACAGTAAATTTAGTGGTTCATAGTCAATATCAAAGGATAGAACTCACTAATGAAATGTCAATACAGTTTGGTGTTCAAAACAAGCTGCCTTTTTCATTATGTGATTATAATATTTCTTGAATTTCCATATACTTTAAAATAAATGTAAGAAAGCTGGGCAATGTGCCAAGATAAATGCATGCAGTGTAACCTGCAGTAGTTACTTGCTTTATTTTCTAAGTTGCCTCAAGGACACTGATAGCCATCTCGAAGTGGCTATGTACCTCACATTTCTAAACAACGGTATTTATTGGACAATAAGTATTAAAAAATGAAGTGTTTGAAAATGGGGAGATGTGACATTACATTGTGCAGTAATTAATAAAAGCAGTTACTTAACAATACTGTAGTAACCTGTGCATCCATTTAGTATGTCTGAAACAGTCATTCCTGGGGAAACACACACATTAAAATCTGCCATTCATACAGTCCATAGGGCCTGACTTTTAGAAGTGTGCATATGAAATTGCTAACCTAATTTTCAAGTGTAAAGTTGCAGTGAGTGGGTATGCACATTGGGTGTATGTGCTTGCAAGTGTTCAGGAACTAGCATACCTATTTTGGTAAGAATCCAAGGCACTTAGTCACAACATTATCAAGAATTGGTCCGTAATCTTGTCTGTCTTTTATCCTCTACTGCAGGCTTATTCAAACATGAGTCCATCTAGCTAAGCATTACCATGGAAGAGTAAGGAAAGGGTAAAGTATTCTTGCCAGCAAGTTAAAGAAGTATGGGCTGGATGACTAGACTATAAGGTGGATAGAAAGCTGGCTAGATCATCGGGCTCAACGGGTAGTGATCAATAGCTCCATGTCTAGTTGGCAGCCGGTATCAAGCGGAGTGCCCCAAGGGTCGGTCCTGGGGCCGGTTTTGTTCAATATCTTCATTAATGATCTGGAGGATGGTGTGGACTGCACCCTCAGCAAGTTTGCAGATGACACTAAACTGGGAGGAGTGGTAGATACGTTGGAGGGTAGGGATAGCATACAGAGGGACCTAGACAAATTAGAGGATTGGGCCAAAAGAAATCTGATGAGGTTCAACAAGGACAAGTGCAGAGTCCTGCACTTAGGACGGAAGAATCCCATGCACTGCTACAGACTAGGGACCAAATGGCTAGGCAGCAGTTCTGCAGAAAAGGACCTACGGGTTACAGTGGACGAGAAGCTGGATATGAGTCGACAGTGTGCCCTTGTTGCCAAGAAGGCTAACGGCATTTTGGGCTGTATAAGTAGGGGCATTGCCAGCAGATCGAGGATGTGATCATTCCCCTCTATTCGACATTGGTGAGGCCTCATCTGGAGTACTGTGTCCAGTTTTTGGGCCCCACACTACAAGAAGGTTGTGGAAAAATTGGAAAGAGTCCAGTGGAGGGCAACAAAAATGATTAGGGAGCTGGAGCACATGACTTATGAGTAGAGGCTGAGGGAACTGGGATTGTTTAGTCTGCAGAAGAGAAGAATGAGGGGGGATTTGATATCTGCTTTCAACTACCTGAAAGGGGGTTCCAAAGAGGATGGATCTAGACTGTTCTCAGTGGTAGCAGATGACAGAACAAGGAGTAATGGTCTCAAGTTGCAGTGGGGGAGGTTTAGGTTGGATATTAGGAAAAACTTTTTCACTAGGAGGGTGGTGAAGCACTGGAATGGGTTACCTAAGGAGGTGGAGGAATCTCCTTCCTTAGAGGCTTTTAAGGTCAGGCTTGACAAAGCCTTGGCTGGGATGATTTAGTTGGGGATTGGACTAGATGACCTCCTGAGGTCCCTTCCAACCCTGATATTCTATTATTCTATGATTCTATGAATCTTGGAAGCAATACATATGTAAATGGCCTATAAAAATGACTTCAGTAACATTGTGTCTCAGCCTTGTCCAAAACTGTAGATTTTGAGAGAGATTGTATCTCACCAAATATATCTGCTACGGAAAGGGAGCATAATTTTGCATTAAAACAAAGGACTTAATTGACGTCAGGACTCCTGAATTATTTTTCTTGTTTTATGGCCTCAATTTATCCATCTTTAAAATGAGTATAATAAGCAGATACTGACTTCTTTTAAGGTACTGAGGGTAACTATGGACCAAGGTGAAGTTCCATAGCTTGAGAGACATCGATTTTGGTATCCACCAAAACATGTCTGAAACATCTGAAAATCATTATGGCCAGGTATTTGAGAAGTGTAATAGGTTTTCCCCTGCCAAAAAGGGAATTGAGGTAAAAGATCTATAAATAACTAGTACCTCTTGGCAGGGGAATAATAAATAGATTATACTGTACTCATAGAATTTTTTTCTGTATGATATCTGCCTGTTTAACAGTGCTCCAGACCTTATTGTTGTTTTTTTCATCTACAGTGAGCTTACTTGTCAAATGATTGAGAAGTTATAGAAAAAATAATTCTATTTTTTAAATTAGTACTTCTAATTTAGAAAAAATTCTGAAGTACTTCTCAGAAGATGATGGTTGCTCTTGTGGTTGAGGCACTGGAATGGGACTTTGAAGAGCTGGATTTGATTCCTGGTTTGCCACAAGTTTCAATATCTCAGTTCCTCATCTATAAATGGGAATGATAATACCTCATTTATCTCACCCTTTGTCTGTCTTGTCTATTTAGATTATAAATTGTGTGGGTCAGGAACTGTCTCTCACTACACTTTGGTACAGCACCTAGTACAATGCAGCCCCAATCTTGATTGGAGCCTGTAGGTGTTGCTATAATAATAAAAAATAAACTTTCTGAGGCTATTTTTTGTAGCAGTTGTAAAAAGTTATTCCTATGAAGACTAGATTTTAATGGTCCTTCCAAATTGGTTTCTAGTTATTCCATTGTGCGCGTGCTTGCTCTCTCTTTAAATCAACCAATCAATCCCTATACTATGCAGCAGCTTGAAAGAATTAATCTAGAAGGAGAGAAAGTTGCCAGTTGGCCTTTCAGATCTGAATGGCTAAGAGCCAACTGGCAGTTTCTTGATTATTCACACTGGGATAGGAAACAAGCTTCTTGCTGATAATGCTTCTGCTAATTGCAGTCTGGCATAATCTGTAAATCCTGGGAGGGTGTGTGTGTAGGGGGGAAGTATGTGGACAAATTGCTAGTTGGCCTTTTGGATTGAGTGACTGGAGACCATCTGGCTGCAGGTTGGTTATTCACACTGGAATTTTCAATCATCTGGTATTCCATTCAGTGGCTTCCATTCATTCTGGTAACTTGCTATTGCTCTGTCTCATATACAAGCTCCCATTCATAAGAACATAAGAACAGCCGTACCAGGTCAGACCAAAGGTCCATCTAGCTCAGTATCCTGTCTACCGACAGTGGCCAATGCCAGGTGGCCCAGAGGGAGTGGACCAACAGGCAATGATCAAGTGATCTCTCTCCTGCCATCCATCTCCATCTTCTGACAAACAGAGGCTAGGGACACCATTCCTTACCCATCCTGGCTAATAGCCATTAATGGACTTAACCACTATGAATTTATCCAGTTCTCTTTTAAACGCTGTTATAGTCCTAGCCTTCACAACCTCCTCAGGTAAGGAGTTCCACAAGTTGAATGTGCGCTGCGTGAAGAACTTCCTTGTATTTGTTTTAAACCTGCTGCCTATTAATTTCATTTGGTGACCCCTAGTTCTTGTATTATGGGAATAAGTAAATAACTTTTCCTTATCCACTTTCTCCACATCACTCATGATTTTATATACCTCTATCATATCCCCTCTTAGTCTCCTCTTTTCCAAGCTGAAGAGTCCTAGCCTCTTTAATCTCTCCTCATATGGGACCCGTTCCAAACCCCTAATCATTTTAGTTGCCCTTTTCTGAACCTTTTCTAGTGCCATTCGTGGGATCTTGTACTGGTAGGGACAGATACTACAATGCCATACTTCTTATGTCACTTCCCCCATAAGAGTTTTGCTAGCTCACATAATTAAATTATTTTCTTTCTCCAGTAGGTGCTGATTCTAGGCAGCTGTTAAATTTTAGTCTTAATGTAAATTAAATTGTTTCTTTTTAAAGCTTTTTCCTTTTAATTTGTAGATTATTGGGGCCCAATTCTCTTTCTGCTGTCTCCTTTCTTCTTTGCGTGTTATGAGTCATGGTCAAGAGCAGTTACTTGTATCCTGCAAGGTGAGGAACAGGCCTCTGACTGCCCCTTAACAAGAATTTTGAGGAGAGGTTGATCTAGCTAGCATGTTTCCTAGATAGCAATTCTTGTTTCTTTTCTTTATTTGAAATACTCTGAAGTCCTTTTGCTGGACATCAGTTCCTGCTGGTGCTTCCTCTGGGTGGCCCAGCATAGGGTTGCCAATTGTCTAATCACACAAATCCAAACACCCTTGCACCACCCCCTGCCCTTCCCCCACCCCACCCCTTCTCCAAGGCCCAGCCCTGCTCACTCCATCCCCCCACTCTCCGTTGCTTGCTCTCCCCCACACTCACTTTCACCGGGCTGGGACAGGGGAGGGGGTGCAGGCTCTGGGCTGAGGCTGAGGGGTTCGGTGTGTGGGAGGGGGCTCCAGGCTGAGCCTCAGGGAGGGGGTTGGGGTGCAGGAGGGATGATGGGTGCAAACTCTGGGAGGGAGTCTGGGTATGGGAGGGGACTCTGAGCTGGGGCAAGGCGCTCAGGGCTGGGGCAGAGCATTGGGGTGTAGGAGGGGGTTTGTGATGTGGGCTCTGGGAGGGGGTAGGGATGCAGGAGAGGGTGCGGGGTGCAGGCTCTGGCTGGGCGCTTACTTCGGGTGGCTCCCAGTTGGTAACACAGCAAAGCTAAGGCAGGTTCCCTGCCTGGCCTGGCCCTGCGCTGCTCCCAGAAGCAGCTGGCATGTTCCTGCAACTCTATGTGCTGCCCCCACCCCAAGCACTGCCCCCGCAGCTCCCATTGGCCACAGGTCCCAGCTGATGGGAACTGCAGAGTTGGCACTAGCGGCGGTGGCTGTGTGCAGAGCTCCCTGGCCTCCGCCAGGGGCTGTGGGGACATGCCAGCTGCTTCCAGGAACGGTGCGGAGCCAGGCCAGGCAGGGAGCCTGCCTCAGCCCACTGCGCCACTGTACATTTAGCACCTAAAATCTCACGGTTTGGCTTCAGGGAGATCAAGCCCAATTCCGGAAGACTCACAGTGAAACCAGGAGGGTTGGCAAACCTAGCCCATCATGAGATTGGATTCGTTACAAATTTTCCCCTTGCACCATGCATTTGTTAGTCTCACTCTCAGGTGTCCCATTCATCTAATAGGTGGATCCTGCTCCTCAGATGAGGGATTATGAGCACTCATTAGTCAAGTGATCTTCGATAACATAATCAGCGTATAAAGGCCTGCACTCTCAAATATCCTTTTTGAAGAACCCATAGCCTTATGCTCCATGGAATCTTTGGAGTCTCTGTCCCTTATGCAGGGATATGGTGATTAGCTAATCACTGTGGGGGTTTTCAGTGCTTTGAAACTGAAATGATTTTAAGTGGGACAGGTACTTTGTTTATCAGCTGAGTATATCAGAGTTTTATCAAATAAGTATAAAACAGCTGCAAGATATTTATTAGGATGTGTCCATTAAGAACTGTTTGATTTATTTTTTTTAACCTAAAATGGCAGAGGTGTTATGGTCCAGTCCAGATGCTCTAGGGACAGTGTGGATACCCACCAGAATAAAGTGGCAGGACTTTTATGTTCAAATTGTTGAAATCACTAACTGCCCTCCCTAACTCAGAAAGTTGCATTTTAGATCCCCCTAATAGCTTCCCAGTGAATATAAGTGGGTCATAAATGTCTGCAGAGTCTCATAAACAGGCGTAGTTGTGAGATAGAGGAAAAGATATTCTTCACATCAGAAAGTAGCTAAGGAGTATAGAACACACAGATGAGAGTGGGGAGAGCCAGACATAGATGGCAAGACATGATGTCATCTATATGGGTTACTTTGCTTTGAGTCCTGTAAAACTGAGATCCATTGCTACTGAGAGGATCCTAAACTGCTGGGCTGAATGCCTTTCTCTTATCAATGACATTCTAAAGAAGTTAACTCCAGAACAGGTAACCATGATATTGTTAGTTCCAGATTGATTCAAGAGACTCTAGTGTCTGCATTTATTCCATTTCACTTACCTCAGAGGAAACTTCAAAACCTTGGAGCCATAGGTGTCAGATATTGTCTCTTGCTGCTGGATCGGGTTAGACAAAGGCTATAGTTGTCAGATTCCTGATGCTTCAGGCTCCTGTCCAGATTAGTGTGAAGTATAGTCTAGGTCAGTGGTCAGGCAGGCAATTGCCTGTTTCCTCTGGGCAGTTGTCAAGATTAACCACAAGGTGCACTCTCTTGTGTCCCTTGAGAGCTGAATATTTTTTAATAGTTTTTTGGAAACTCCATTCTAGCATTGCAGTTCTGAGATGCATCTCTCCTTAAAACCAGTTTTCCCACTAAGAAGGGTTGGAGGACTTTCTTTTTCCATCAGAATACAGTGGTTATTTTGTTACCTTACTAATTACCAGAGGGTGACTTCTCATTTTTATTTGAATCAAGAATCTACTTTGCTCATTTTTTGTTGTAACCCTGTTAACAGGAAAGAGAAAAAGCTGCCTAATCTGGACATTATCAGAGTTGTTAGAATGGATCCCAAGTGAATTCTGGATAGCACAAAGTCAGATCACCTCTTTGTTTTGTTTTAGGGGGTTACCAAAAGGGAATGACAGCCTTCAAGGGAACTATTTCCCACTGGCTGAAAGAGTTCATTAAGCAAGCATGTTTAGTGAAGGATAAAGAGCTACCAGTGGGAATGAAGGCACATTCCACCACAGCAATCTCAATGTCGTAAGCAGAGAAGGCAGACGTCTGTTGTTTAGAATTCTGTAAGGGGGCCACGTGGTCCTTTCTGAGCACATTCGCTCAGTGTTAGAGATGGGATGTTCCGCATGCTCTGATGCATTTGGTAGAAAAATGCTGCACACTGCCATCTCTAGGTAGTCCTATCTATCAAGTGAAAGAGTACTGCTCCCGAATCCTGTGTGTCTGGGCTTGTGTAGGAGGCATTTGAGAAGGGCAACCTGACATCATTCGGTTTCCCTAGTCTACGTAGTGTGGAAAGTTTGTGGAAAGTTTACTTTTTCCTTAAACTTCAGAGGATTGCTTCTGTTGCTGTTGACTGAAAATATAAATATGACTACAAAGAATACTTTGCAGTGGCTTTATATTTGTCACCATGGCAGGAATAGATTTTATTGAAGATTACATCATTCAGGTTTTTTTTCCTTTCTGATATTTGTCACATCCTTATAAATGCATAGTTTTATTAGGGTCAGTTCTCCTCTCACTGAGTGTGTGTAACCTTTTAATTCTAATGGGTATTCAACACACATCCAGAAGGGGAGCTAATACTCCAATAAAGGATACAAAACAATAATATTGTTTTGAGTTTTCAGGTATATTCACAAATTTACTGGAAGACTAACTTGTGTCACTCCCACCCTCAAACACAGCTTTTGGGGGGGGGGAGAGAAAGAAAGGGAAGTACACAATAAAAGAATGTGCAAAATTTAATGAAACTTATGAATTTATCCCAGGGCAAAATGTAATAAATGTATTCTGACATGGTGAATCCTTGTCTGAGAGTCCATTTCTGCTAGGCTGAGAAATATTGCATGCGACCAGGCTGGGGAGGCTTTGTTGATCTCACAGGCTGTTGCTAAGAAAAAACAAAAACAAAAGAAAACCACTTCCTATGGGACTTAATACTCCACTGGGGACATGCTTCCACTGAACCTTATGCCCTACCTTGTTCATCTGCAGTCTCCACAATCCCTGATGGGGTTTGAGATAGTGATTTGCCTGGAATGAAGTTGTACTACAACTCCCAGGAGTCACTGGAGTCTGAATGAAAGTTATTTTTAAACTAAAGGTGGAAAAACTACCTTTGCTGCCTGAAATTCAAAAGGGAACCATGAATTCCTGTTTCTTCCTCACTTTCATTAACATTTTTTTACAGTTGTATTTGAGTGTATGTCATGTATTTACTACTTAAATGTAATTCGAACCTCTCAGATTATTAAGGAGAAAGACAGCAGGCCCATTCCTCTCCCTCCCATGCTTTGCAGCATGTTCAGTGGGCACATTATCCACTTTATCCCTGAGAGATTGTTGACCCTGTCAGGAATCTCTTTCTCTCCTCATTACAATCCAGAGCTATAGGCTGTGTGGGGAAATGGTTGGTTTGGGGGAGATGGGCTGCCTATTGGTATTGTGCTGAATGTTCGCGAGGTGGATGTTAGGAAATTTTCAGGGAAATGTTTTTTCATTAAAAAAACAACATTTTTGTGGAAGGTTTAATCAAAACTTTGGGGAAGATCTCTCACCTCAAGGATGGAATTTTGAGAGACACACCCAGAATTGCCAGTAGTCCAGGGCAGGGACATGACCTGAGTCTTCCACATCCCAGGGGAGTGCTGTTCCTGCTGGGCTAGAGAGAGAGAGAGAGAGAGAGTGTTTCTTTTCCTCCCACCCCCCTGAATATATATAATTATAACAATGGGGAGGTACCACTTACAGGAAATGATATTTTCAACTCTTTGAAAATCTAAACTCGGTTAATACTACTTCAGTATACAATACTATGTTATTTTAAAATAGCGTTAAAATCCATTAGCAACTGTTTGACCCTTAAACTGTCCCCATTTCTTCCATCCACATGAATATTTTAAAGCAATAATGTGGCAGTTTAAATAGTTAATTTTTTTTTCCGAAGCAGCCAACAATCCCTGATTCAACCATAAGCCCACATCTACAACAAAGAGAATATCATGGAGGGGAACTACTTTAAGATAGGATTTTTAATAATGTTGGGACATTTCTTAACAGCATTATTTAAAAGCTTTTTTTAAAAACTGCTCTCCCGCACCTTTGTTCTTTCTGTGCCAGGAAATGTTGTTTCATATTTAATACTAGACTTTAAATGTTTCATATGTTTATGACATGAAATACATGTACAATATAGTCAAGGCCCTTTGAATTCTGCTACACTCAAGAGGAAGCTGCACCCATTTAGCTCCACACAGCAGTCTGAAAGTTTGCATGGTGAAAAAAACTTCTGCCCATGTGCTGTATACATTGAAGAATACATTTGAAACTAAACTTTTCAGTTTGAATTTGCATTTTTTTTAGCTTTCAAATGGAGCTAGGTACAGTAGGAGAAATGCCACTTTCCCCATATTGTCCCTTAATAAGGAGGCCACTGCCAGGGTGAATAGTAATTAATGGATGCTAAGGATTTCTTGCCTTTGCTGAGACTGTGACAAAAGTAGCAATAGTGTGATACCAGTTCGCTAGGAACTGGACTGACACCACCTAGTCTTTTCATGAGGATCTATGATGATGGGCTTTTTTAGCCTAGTACCATGAATTGCCTTAATTTTCAGCAAAGATAGCTCGCTGTCAATATCACGCTCAGACATACATATTTTAATTACAATCAATTGTAAATATATTGTGTCATGTGCCACATACACATCCTGAGAAATACATCTTCTAATATGAACATTTGGAATACTTGACTGATGGACTTGGGTGCAGAATTCCTGAACAATCTCTGTGGCAAGAATAAGATAATTCTATGGCCAATCTGAGTAAATTCTGCAGCAGTAATATTGTGTCATTGCCTCCTATCCTTTATCCACAGAATCTATTACTGACTGAAAAATTCCAGGAACCCAAGCTTTTCATAATCCCATGGTCACAGACTCATTCTGGGATTCAGCTCCTAAAGGTAATATGGTAATACCTTTGTCCATTTTAGGGTTTATTGTTATATGCTTGATAGCAGAGCAATGTTGCTTTTATACTTGTCTGTTCCAGGTGATAGAGCGGGGAGGGAATTCTTCAGCTGATATATATATTTTTTTTATTTCAGAGATTTAAAATTGAAAAATGTAAATCATGTTAGTGTGTCTTTTATAAAATATTCACATGTGGAACTGCAACTTGCTTTTCTGATGAGTATTGTTGCATTCTCGGTTTGGGTTTTCAGGTGAGACAAAATTGCCTTTCCTCACTTTTCTTTTTTTAACCTTGTCATAACTTTTGATATGATATTCTGATATTAAAATAGTGATCATCCACTTCACATATATAGGTTGGTAAGTGTCAGAGATGCCCCAGAATGCATTGCCCACTTCTGATCCAAGTCAATATCACAAGATTTCATGACTGCATTTGGGCATGCAGAAACTGCTTGATCTTTTTGTACCCTGGAGTGGATTTCAGTGAAGGCATAAGATTTGTTGGGAGTCAAGGAATAGAAAATGGGGCAAATAGATTTCTTTGATTTTTAAAATGAATTGTTTTACACTGATCCTTATTTAGTCTCAACCTCTTTGTCTGTTCCTGTTCATAAGATGCTGCTGCAATGTTTAGCTCTATCATTATTTATACTTCGAATTCAAGGTCCTCACCCTTGCTGCAGGATAGCATCTTTTAAGTGTCTGTAAAGCATTGTTATGCACATGCAGTCCAAATAACTCTAACTGCCCTCCCAAGTTCCAAGGCACTGTATGGTATAACATGAGAAGTATTCTGATTTGAGGTGCATCCTGTTTTCCACACATTGTTTTATTTTTATGTTTACTCTAGTTTTATAATATAAACATTTTTGTGCACACTCTAGTTAATTTTGTTGCTCAAACACATACCCATATAATTACCCCTGTGTTTAATTCAAATTTAATGTTACATGTTATTTTAATCAGACTCCAAGTTGCCTTTAATGGTTAGGAGAAAAATTAACTATATTTCTGAGACATAAAGTACTCAGACTACAAAGACATATTGTGTCCCCAGCAATAGTAGAGATGATTTAATTTATTACCAAATTAAAGTTGTCTAAATGGTTTTGGAGTGAGTCCCAGCATTAATTAACAGAAAGAGAAGTCAGGAGGTTAAAAATGAAACATGAATTTTATTGTGATTTTTATCTCTCTTGTCAAGTCATACATTGGGTGAGGTCCCAGAAGACTGGAGAAGGTCAAACAGAGTACCTATCTTTAAAAAAGGGGAACAAAGAGAACCTAGGGAATTATAGACCAGACCAGTCAGCCTAACTTTGATATCTGGAAAGATACTGGGACGGGGGGGAGGGATAGTTCAGTGGTTTGCACATTGGCCTGCTAAAGCCAGGATTATGAGATCAATCCTTGAGGGGGGCCATTTAGGGATCTGGGGCAAAATCAGTACTTGGTCCTGCTAGTGAAGGCAGGGGGCTGGACTCAATGACTTTTTGGGATCCCTTCCAGTTCTATGAGATAGGTGTATCTCCATATATTTATTTTAACAAATTATTAAACAATCAGCTTGTAAGCACCTGGAGGATAATAGGGAGCCAGAATGGATTTGTAAGAACAAATCATGCCAAACCAACCTTATTTCCTTCTTTGACAGGGTTACTGGCCTAATGGACCGGGGGTGGGGTGGAGAAGGGAGCAGTACATGTGATATTTCTTGATTTTAATAATGGTTTTGACACAGTCCCACATGTCATTCTCATAAGCAGAGTAGGGAAACGGTCTCTAGTTTAAATTAGTATAAGATAGGTGCAACACTGGTTTAAAGACAATATTCAGAGTAGTTATCAATGGTTTTATATGAAACTGGGAGAGTGTATCAGATGGGGTCCTTCAGGGATCACTCTTGTGTCTGATACTATTCAGTATTTTCATTAATGACTTGGATAATGAAGTGGAGAGTGTGCTTATACAATTTGCAGATGATACCAAGATGGGAGGGGTGCAGGCACTTTGGAGGACAGGATTAGAATTCAAAATGACCTTGACAAGTTGGAGAGTTGATCTGAATTCAACAAGATGAAATTCAATAAATTCAAGTGAAAAGTACTACACTTAGGAAGGAAAAATCAAATGCACAGCTACAAAATGGGAAATAACTGGCCGGGTAGTAGTACTCCTGAAAAGGACCTGGGGGTTATAGTGAAATCACAAATTGGATATGTCTCGTCAAGGTGGTGCAGCTGCAAAAAAGGCTAATATAATTCTGGGGTGTATTAGCAGACATGGGAGGTAATTGCCCCTCTCTACTCAGCACTGGAATACTGTGTCCAGTTCTGGGCACCAGACTTTAGGAAAGACATGAACAAATTGGAGAGTCCAGAGGAGAGCAACAAAAAAATGATCAGAGGTTTAGAAAACCTGACCTATGAGGGAAGATTAAAAGGCTTGGGCATGTTTAGTCTTGAGAAAAGAAGATGGAAGGGGGTGGAGGGACCTGATAACAGTCTTCAAATATGTTAAGGCCTGTTATAAATAGGACTGTGATCAATTGTTCTCCATGTCCATTGAAGGCAGGACAAGAAGTAGTGGGCTTAATCTGCAGCAAGAGAGATTTAGGTTAGGTATTAGGAAACACTTTCTAACTGTAAGGGTCTTTAAGCTCTGGGATAGGCTTACAAGAAGGTTGTGGAATCCCCATCGTTGGAGGTTTTTAAAAACAGGTTGTGTAACTCACACACCTGCGGGGAATGGGGGCGGGGAGGGAGAGAGCGAGAGAGAGGAGGAGAGAGATTGAGATTAATGAGTCTGCTCTACAGCGTTAGTTAACATGCACATGGCTTTTAGCTCATGCAGTAGAGGCTCATGCACTAAGCTCCTGAGGCCCCAGGTTCGATCCTGCCCACCGACGACCAGGGTCTGTCCGTGTTACAGTTGGACAAACACCTGTCAGGGATGGTCTAAGTTAACTTGGTCCTGCAGCACAGGGGGCTGGACTTGATGACTTCTCAAGGGCCCTTCCAGCCCTACGTATCTATGATCTTAAGTTATATGTATGCATCTTGTAGACTTAATTTAAGATGTCTTAAATTACACTTATTATATTCTACATATGAATTTCTCAAAACAACCAACTTTGCTGAAAATATTTCACAAATATTAACTGAAGCAGATCTTAGAAAGGTGCCAGTATGGCAGCCCTAGAAACATGAAGTACTGTAAAGACAGTGATAGTACAAGATTCCCATATTGCGTATTAAATTAGAATTTGATAGGTCCACTCTACAGATGAAAAAAATAGTTCAATCTTTACACCCCTACAATTTTTGACATTATTGTGGAGGTTTCTGCTATGTCAACTCTTGAACCAAATTTTTTAAACCTTGTGTGTTGAAAGCTATGCACCAAACAACATTTTGGCTTCCAGATAAATGATCTGGGATTCAGAAGTTTTGGGGACACAAAGCTCCAGCTAAAGTCAGTGGCAGTTGTATGTGCTGAGTGCCTCTAAAGTTTTGATTAAAAGGCCAAATTTTCAACAGTACTCTGATTTATGCATGTGCAAAATTCACACTGCATACAAAAGGGGATTTGCACATGCAAAAGTGCAAAATATGGTGCTCTCTCTTACAGCGATTGGAGGCTTCCTTGAAATTTGGATCTAAATAGATATCTCATTTATAGGACAAAATTGGACAATCAACTATCTGTACCACTTGTAAGTATTTTATGGCATGTGACAAACAGCCAGGAAGGAACATGGGGATTTATTTTTGTCACTAAAATCAGTCTGTGTGTATTAAATCATTTTTATTCACCCATCAACTTGAAGAACACAAAAGTGGTAGAAATGCGCTACTAGTAAATGGAAGCATTTCTTTAGAGAAATTATTTTGGAAAAAAATACAACCTTGCTAGTGGAACATGTAAAACTAATTCTGCTTATTTTTTTAATGTTTTCAGTTTCCTGCATGTGATTCCATTGTTATGTCACTTCTGTCACTATGCTCCTGTGCAATGTGGTTCACTGATGTTATCTCTCTGTATTTCATTGTTTGTTGTATGGAATTTATTTCACTGTTCATGCTGCTGTCTGTTTTCTAGCAGTGTATGTTTTCTTTCAAGTGATTCCTTTCCTTGTATTATATGGATTTGCAAGTCTTCCTGCTTTAAGCTATGTAGGCTACACCTTGGCTTCATGTTGACATCGTTTTTTTCCTGTGTCAACTTTCTCTTCATTCTGCCTGAGAAATATGTGAAAGCAGGGCTGGCGCTTCCATTTAGGCGACCTACGCGGTTGTCTAGGGCGCCAGGATTTGGGGGGGCGGCATTTTGCCGCCCTCAGCGGCAATTCGGCGTCGGGGGGTCCTTCCGCGCTCCGAGTCTTCGGCGGCAATTCTGCAGCGGGTCCTTCACTCGCTCCGGGACCCGCTGCTGAAGTGCCCCGAAGACCGGGAGCACGGAAGGACCCTCCCCCGCCACAGAATTGCCACCGACGCCCGGGAGCGCGGAAGGACCCCTGCCTAGGGCGCCAAAAACCCTGGCGCAGCTCCTGTGTGAGAGCACAATTCATATTTGAATGTGTAAATGAATGAATTCCATAAATGGACTGCTTTCTAAATTCTTAGGAAATATGTATACTGTACAGTAGTTCTTCCATAAGATTTTTTATATTCTCTAATAGCACACATTAGGACCTTTGTGAAATGTGCAACCATTGAATTGCTTTATGGGACCTAACCAAAGGGGGAAAAAAAGGTACCTGGTAGGCAGCTCACAGATGTTCAAAGGGCCTCTTTGGATTTTTAATATGGTGAACCCGCCTGCATACTTCTGGATCCACAGCTAAAGTCCTAGTTTGTAAAGGCTACATTAAACCTTCCTTGTTAACATATCTGCTGCCATTACTACAGAGTTCCTTTTCCTAGACTGTTTGCCAAAGCAGAAGACAAGGAATGACATCAGGCCCCTCCATGGTGTCTCTGAATATTGGGCACCTCTGTAGTATTATATTTGTAGGCAGTCTCATCCAGATTGTCACTATTTTCACCCTTCAGAAAAGGTTGTAAAGTAAATACAATGGACCTGTTTCTCCTCTCACTGAACAGCGGGGTAAATCAGAAATAGCTGAGCACAATGGAGCTGCTTTAGTAAAATTAATGTAAGAGAGGGGAGAAACCTTTAGTTAAAATCTCACTAAGGTTGATAGGTATGAATTTGCCCCATAACATAACTGTAAGAATAATCCCCCACCGGAGACACAAGATGTATGTTAATCATTCCAGGAGCTTTTCCTGAATATTGTTTTGGGGAGGTGTGTGTGTGTGTGTAGGCATAACAGACAAAAATCTAGGAAAGTCAGAAGGAGAGAGAGAAATCCTGAAGAAACAGCTAAATGTCTGGTGGCTAACGTTGGGAGAAGTCTGGGGAGAGGTTTTTATACCAGGAGTTCAAGCAGAAAAGAGGGTTCCTGGCGCGGTGTGCAAAAGAAGCTGTTTCCTGCTGTTCAATTCCTTCTGCGTTCAGAGACGCAGGTCTTTGTACATCCTTTGTAAATAAACAAAACTGCATCAATGAAATAACAAACTATCACTAATTTCTCCTCCTAACTGCAGCAACCTACAAAGACCCTGAATTTTTGGCTAGGCACTTGGGTCAGAAGGGGCAACACTATTCTAAAAAGTTTAAATTTGTTAATCAATGATATTTTACTATGCATTTTAGTTTTATGCTACAATTACCTGTTATGTTTTAATTTGTCCGCACGATGAGGGCTTGATATTTAAGGGCCAGACCCTCAGCTGGTGGTAACAGTGACAGCTTCATAGAAGTCAATGACATTATACCATTGACAGCATCTATCTAGCACAAAACACCAGCTATATAGCTCTGTATATTTTTTGTGCATGAAAAATGAAAATTTAGTTTACACAACTAATAGCTGTATGAGATAAATATTCAATAATAATACTGCTTTTTTTTCTCCCAGAGATAGCATAAAATTTTGACAAATTACAGATTTACAGTAAAGTACACTAGCATTGCCGCTGGGAAATAGGGTCATCCGTAGTGCATTTTTTCCAAATCATATTATAGTAGTGAAGGAAAGTGTTATTCTTTAGAACATTTTTCCTATGTTGGTTTTTTTAAAGAAAAAGCTTACCACTCTTTTTAACTTTGAAAATATAGCAAAATTTGAACAGTAGAAAACACAAATATGTTACCATATTTGTACACATTTATTTCAGAAGCAAGAGTGGCCTTTTGCATTTGTTCACTCTGAGATATTTGGCCATGCGGAATCATTGCTTACCAGTGTCATAGAAAACATTAGACATGATTAGCTGCAGGTATCCATGCCAGATGATATCCAAGTAAAGTCCTTTTTATATTTCATCTTATAATTGTATTTGCAAGTTAATGTTTGAAGTGTCAGTCTTTGTAAAATTAGCTCATCTTGTTATGATTTAGAGCTTTGATGTGAGTGAAAGGCTTCAATTGCAATGCATAGTCACATCTGAGAGTAAACTGCATAGACAAAGAGACTTACAAGACTAGTAAATCAAATACTCCGAACTGTCTATGTGGATTATGAGGTACTATTTGCATAACTTTGAAGTATTTATACTGATGAAATTACAATAATTAAAATCATTGCTGTGTCAATTGCTAGATGCCACAAGGCATAGCAATTACTAGCATGCAAATCAGACTTTGTGTAAGCATTTTAAAGAATAATTACCTTATTTGATTCAGATGTGCCTGAAAGGCTTTAAGAATCATTTGAGCTATTTTGCCTTCAACAGTTTTTAGGTCTGAAGATAATATTGTTGCTATTATTGTTATTGATGACAATACTTTTGTGTGAGTATACTTTTGCCTGGTTTGGTTGTCTAAACTGAAGACTATTGGTAAAAGTTAAATAAAGTTAGGAAGGATTTACCTTATATTAGTTAATTCTAATCTCTTCCCCCAACCTAATATGTCACGTAAGATCCAGCAAAAGCACTCTGCCCCTTATCTTTGTGTTACAACTTGTCAATTTTATTTAGGGGAGTGGTGTATAAATTACTTCTGGGAGCACACTCACTTATTTACTTTTCTTTTATAAAAGCCTTTGTCTGTGTTCATCCCATTTTCCTGTGCTATTTTACATAGGTTGATACCACGTTCATCACCAGAGTATCTACTTACAGTGAGAGAGCTCTAGCCTGAGCATCACCACAGTTGCTGCAAAACCAGACAATAGGGGAAGCAGCTGCTTAGGTAACCCTTTAGGGTTCTATAGGAGGTTAATACCAGTACCTTGAATTCCAGTTGGAAAGTGTATTGGCAGCCAGTGAACATCACAGAGCATGGGTATAATGTGCTGCTAACATGAATCTCTTCTTAATATTAGAGTCATAGAATATCAGGGTTGGAAGGGACCTCAAGAGATCATCTAGTCCAACCCCCTGCTCAAAGCAGGACCAACCCCCAGACAGATTTTTGCCCCAGATCCCTAAATGGCCCCCTCAAGGATTGAACTTATAACCATGGGTTTAGCAGGCCAATGCTCAAACCACTGAGATATCCCTCCTCTGAGGCATATAGAGGCCCCACTGCATTCTTCTACACTAATTTCACTTTCCAAGTGATTTCAAGGTGTGGAGCACGTTACAGAACCAGCAATATAAACATTTATAATATGCTATTAAACAACATTTGTTTAGGTAAATAATTGCCAAAGATTGGAAATATGCTCACACCTACATGTGTGGGACATGCCTATATGATGAGTGAAGGTGGGATATTATTAATTTACCACTTTTATCCTGAATCTGTTGAGAGGAATGGGCAGAACAATAATTCATAGGAGTGAAATCTCTTCTGCATGAGAAACCTCTGTACACCTACAGAATTAATATAAATCATCTTTAAAATGGCTATCCTTTTCGTCTGGCAATAAAAGTAAAATTATTTAAAAAGTACAAACCACAGATTAACAATTGCCCTCTCAGCCAGAGTGTATAATATTATAATATCTAAGAGTCAAACAATATAGCACTTCCTAAAGAATCTTCCTCAGCCTGCCTCTCTTTTCTTTTCTGTGTGATAGTCTTGTTTGCCTGACCGCTCCCACCCCCTGTGATGTTTCAATCATATCCCTCAACAATTAGTTGTTTGTAGAGTAACAGCACTGTGGTGAGGTGAAAAGGAGAAGGGGAAAGAAAAGGAGAAGTGAGAGCTACCTCTGACATTACAATGCCAACACCTTGTGAAATTTTTCACAGGTGCCAACTTTAGAGATCATATTCAATTAAAAAGTAGTACCAACTCCTATCAAATTCTGACATTCCTGATCATCACTGTAAAGGATTTAAATCACAGGTCCGGGTTTGCTAGCAGATACAGACTTTGCTCTGGGAATCATGTAGGCTAGGATTCCATCAGGCATGCCCAGGAGATATGCTGCTTTTCACACTTAACTGTATGTTTTAAAAGGAGCAGTGTGAGACCATGGCTTGGCTGGCTGCCAACTAGATCATACGAACTAAAGGACTGGTCATACCTCTACCTGGAAGGTTCATTCTCCTTTTGGGTTGTGGCAATTCCAGTTGGTACGTCAGCCAGCCAGCCTTATTTCCTAATGCTCACAGGGAAGGGGCACCATATTATCTTTTTCCCTACCAACACACAAAAAAATAGGATCTAGCCTGTAATGTGGAGACTATTATAAACAAATATTATACCCAGGACATTACACAATGTAATTATATACATTAACCCCTGACAGACTTTAGGAAGAAAATAAAAATGCATCATGTTGTTAATTTGTAATCAGTCTTAAAGGGACACTGTTCAATTCTGTATCATATGATCTAAATTCCTTAACTAACTTTGTTACAGTAACAGCTTAAAATCTTAAAGCTGAAATTTGGTTTCAAATCAAATTCATCTTTGTCTTCTCTGCTGCTTGCAGCTTGTTCTGAATGCAGCAGCACGTTTGCTCGCTAGCTGGCTCTGCTGTGATCATATTACAGCTGCCCTGAATTCTTTACATTGGCTGACTATAAAGTGGTGGATTCATTTTAAGAAGTCACTGTTGATTTTTAAAGCACTTAGCAGTGCAGGCTCTGTCTGGATTTGAGATCTATTCCTTGGGCCTCTGCCTGATGGGTATCTGTGTTCAAACACTGCCCACTGTTTAATGATCCTGAAATCAAGTCTTAAGCTGGTAGTCATTTGGGCCTTTACTGTGGTGGGACCAAGGCTCTAGAGCTCAGTCTCTTCTGAAATTTGTTTCATTTAATCTTTCTTACTTTAAAAAAAAACTGCAGGTTTTTTTTTTATTCTGAAGCTGTCATATTTTATTATTTTTTTCTTCCTACACCACTTTTACCCCTTTTAAAATCTTTCATTGACTGGTTTTAGTTTGCAGAGTTTTAGCGGTATTGGTCCCAGGATACTAGAGAGAGAAGGTGGGTGAGGTAATATCTTTTACTGGACCAACTTCTGTTGGTCAGAGAGACAAGTACCTTTTCCAGATCTGAAGAAGAGCTGTATGTGGTTTGAAAGCTTCTCTCTCAGTCCCCAACAGAAGTCAGTCCAGTAAAATATATTATGTCACCCACCTTGCCTCTGGTTTTAGTTTAAAATTTTAGAAGGCATTCTTTTTTATTTTAATGATTTTTAAATTTACATGAAAGCGCTTTATTAGACATCTGTACATAAATATATTACTCAATTTAATGTATAGCGGCAGTTTCTTTTCTTTCTGGTTCCACTTCCCCTATGAGCATAGGGCTATCATCATTCATCAGGCTCACATAATGTATTTCCTTGCTCTCCTTAAATCAATTGCTGCTATGATTCCCAAGGTGTAATTGTTAATGATAGAATGTATTGTAACCCGCTAATGTTAAGTATGTTTTTGACTGCTAACAGGGATATGAATGATCTTCAGTTGGAAATATATACACTATATTCAGAAGAGCCAATGACCTGCTCCAAAACCATTCCCATTCTAACCTCTACATGCTAGTATGACACATTCCTTCCACCAGAAGTCCCCTAAATAGTAGTTCTTCAGACCAATCACTAACATAGCTTGAAGTGGCCACTGTTGAAAGTCAGTATTTGTCAAAGGTTATCACAGTGAGGTGTTACAATTTCCCCCTATGATTGGAACAGGAATAACAGTTATAACTCTGTGGCATCCCTAATGACCAGAAAATTAAAAAGAATCCTACAAAAAGTGGAAACACAAAAGTATAGCACAAGTATGTAGGGACAAAATCAGAAGGACTAAAGCACAAAATGAATTATTCCAAGCAAGTAAAATAAAAAGCAATAAGAAGAGGCAATAAATACATTAGGAGCCAGAAAAAGATGAAGGAAAGTGGAGCCCCACTATTTAGCAGGGAAGGAGAGCTAATAATGGATGACATCAAGAGGACTGAGGTGGTGAATGCCCATTTTGCTTCAGTCTTCTCTAAAACAGTTGTGACCAGATGCTTAACACAATTGATATTAATAACAAGAGGGAAGGAACAAATACCAGATCAGGGGAAGAATAGGTTAAAAAATATTTAGCTAAGTTAGCTGCATTCAAGTCAACAGGGCCAGAAGCCAGAAGCAATTCACCCCAAGGAACTAGTTGAAGAAATCTCAGCACCATTAGCGATTATCTTTGAGAATTCCTGGAGGATGGACTCATGGAGGATGGGTGAGGTGCCAGAAGACTGGAAAAGGGCGAACATAGTACCTCTCTTTAAAAATGAGAACAAAAAGGACCTTGGGAATTATACACCAGTCAGCCTAACTTCAATACGTGGAGAGATGTAGGAACAAATTATTAAACAATCAACTTGTAAGCACTTAGAGGACAATAGAGTGATAAGTAGCAGCCAACACGGATTTGTCAAGAACAAATCATACCAAACCAACCTAATTTCCTTCTTTTATAGCCCTATGGACAGTGGGGAAGCAGTAGTCATGTTTATCTTTATTTTATTAAGGCTGTTGACATTGTCTTACATGACATTCTCATAAACTAGGGACATGTGGTAGATGAAATTACTATAAAGTGGGTGCATAGCTGATTGAAAAAACATACCCAAAGAGTAGTTATCAATGGTTCGCTGTCAAACTGGGAGGACGTATCTAGTTGGGTCAACAAGAGTCTGTCCTGGGTCTGGTACTATTAAATATTTTCATTAATAACTTGGCTAAAGAAGTGGAGAGTATACTTATAAAATCTGTGGATGACACAAAGTGTAAACACTTTCTAGGAGAAGATTAGAATTCAAAACACCCTTAACAAATTGGAGAATGGTCTGAAATCAACAAGATGAAATTTAATAAAGACAAGTGCAAAGTACTACACTTAGGAAGGGAAAATCAAATGCACAACTACAAATGGGAAATAACTGGCTAGGCAGTATTACTGCTGAAAAGGATCTGGGGGTTATAGCGGATCACAAATTGAATATGTGTCAACAATATGATGCAATTGCTGATATCATTCTGGGGTGTATTAATAGGTGTGTCATATGTACAATATTGGAGATAATTGTCCTGCTCTACACAGCACTGATCAGGCCTCAGTTGGTGTACTCTGTCCAGTTCTGGTACTATATTTTAAGAAGGATGTGGACAAATTGAAGAAAGTCCATAGGATAGGACCACAAATGATATGCAAACAGGGGTAATGAGGCCGAGGCTGGGGCCGCAGCTGAGGGTGGGGCTGGGGCTGGGAACAGAGCCACAGCCAGGGGATGAGGCAGGGTTCAGGTCTGGGAATGGAGCTGCAGCCAGCCCACAGTGGGGGCCAGCAGCCAGGCCCACGGCCTGGTGTGGAGCCGTGTTGAGACTGGGGATGGGGCCAGGAGCAGGGCCGAGAGCCCTGGCTGGGGGCAGGGCCAGAACAGGGCTGGGGCTGGATGGTGCTCCCTTTCCGACCCATGGGGGCTGGCTCGGGCCTTGCTACACCCCCCCGAACATTACGCCCACCCCCCTGGGGGGCACACCCCAGAGTTTGGGAACCTCTGTGTTAAGGGCTTTTATAAAGTGGATTGTGATCAATTTTTCTCTGTGTCAGTGGTTTTCAACCTGTGTTTGCAGATGCCTGGGGGTCCACAGACTATGTCTAAGATTTCCAAAGGGGTCCACACCTCCCTTCGAAATTTTGTAGGGGTCCACAAATGAAAAAAGTTTGAAAACCACTGCTCTGGATCCACTGACGGTAGGACAAGAAGTAATGGGCTTAATCTTCAGCAAGGGAGGTTTAGGTTAGATATGAGGAAAAATCTTAGTAACTATATTTAAGTACTGGACTAGGCTACCAATAGAGATTGTGGATCCCCATCATTGGAGGTTTTTTAAAAACAGGTTTGACAAACACCTGTCAGGGAGGGACTAGGAATACTTGGTCCTGCCTCAGCAGTAGGAGGTGCACTAGATGACCTCTCAAGGTCCCTTCCAGCGCTGCGTTTCTATGGTTCTATGATCTGTTGTAATTTTGGCTATTTAATAGTGGTCATTGTATATCCCAGCCACTTAACAGTCCCCAAACTCTACTTGTCTCTTTAGTCCACAATAAATTCCTATTCCTCCCTCCCCATCATGTCTCTTGTTAAATCCCAGTCTGTACCTCCTCCACTCACATTTCCCATAAACACAGAAATTATATGCTCACAAATCCTGATAGTTTTGTTTATGTCCTGGCTCCATGGTCAATGAGAGCTGTTGTGTGGGGTCCTGACTAGTTTAGAAAATCTGGTCACTTCATTTAGGTGCCAAAGTAGAGGACCCCAGCTATTTTGAAAATCCGGCCATTTATTTGGTGCCTAAATAGCAGCTGTTGATTGCTGAGCTCTTTTGAAAATCTGGCTCTTGATGATGAACTCCCAAACAATGCTAAACTAGAGGGAAAAATAGGAAAATATCAAATTGTTTAATTTTTTTTTATCACTGTAACTAGAATAAAGAGCTCCAACATTCTTTGTTCCCTATGTTGTTCCTAATAATTTTTTTATAGATTCATAGATTTTAACGCCAGAAGGAACCATTAAAATAATTTAGTTTGACCTCCTGCATAACACAGGTCAAGGTATTGATGTTGAACTAATGTCTATTTCAACATTAGTGTCTTAGTTTAATTATTTCTGATGTGCTTATATGTGCTCCTAAAATTACTGAGAAATTTTATCTTCCTAAACCAAACCAAAAATACTGTGAAAGCCACTATGGCTACAATCCTCACACTTATTAAAGCTGTAAAGCCAGATATCTGGGCGGGAGGGGCATACAAATAATGTGTCCTAATTTGCATACATGATGAATATGCCTCATTTGACTCCCTCCCTTCTCTCTTCCTCTCCTTTGGGCATTTTGGAGGTTAAGGGAAAGATCTGCTCCCCTTAACCTGAGGTAGGTCAGAAGCAATAGGGGGAAAAGGGGAGAGAGAAGTAGCTACTGCTCTTAACTGAGCAGTTCTCAGCAGAGGCAAGAATGTAGGGTGGGGAAAGAGGTAGCCACCATCCTAAGCCTTGTGCTGAAGGAGTGAGGGAGGCAGGAAAGGAGCCTCCTTTTACAGCCCTCGTATGCAGTGGTGTGGAAGCTGAGGCAGTGTCTGTGCTAACGTCTGTTGCAAAGAGGAAAAGGAGAGAAGGTGTTCATTTTCCTATGTCTAATTAGGCATGAGTTCCTTCCTCAGCTCCTCCAACTCTGGCTCCTGGTTTTTATGGTGTCGCTGTGGCAAATATCACACTTTTTCCCTAAAATTAAAACTGAATGAGTAGCAACTTTGCTATGGAGAAAGTGTTGGAAATGGGAACCCACTGGAAATTGGTCACTGTCATTTCCAAAAGATTATAGGTTATTCATGGTCCCCACTACAGTCAGCCATGTTGGTATTTTGAACCTATGAAATAGCTTCTTTGACTCTTGGAAGGAACCCACACCAATTCACTGTTTTCGCCATCAGTATATTCCCTCTGAGATCTTAATCTTCCCTGACTCATCTTAATCTTCCCTGAATTTGGCCTAGTTTTGGTGGGGGGAAAAGTGCCTTTTAAGTAGCTGGGCATAGCAGCATTTTCAGACTTATTAGGCCAAGATAGGGCACATAATGTCAGCATAAATTAGACTCCTCAAAGGACTGTGACGACATAGCAGCAGTGCCTTCTGTTTTGATGTAGTTCTTTTCCATCGCCCTTGTCAGAAGATTTTACTTATTGTTTTCTCGCTGATTTAAACTATAACTATACGAATACGCTGTGGTGAGCAATTCCTAGATATTTGGGTTTTGCCAAAGAGTCAGTGGTCCTTTCAATTTGAAGATAAAGATATGTTGCCATCATTCCACAGGAATCTAAAGAATATCAGAGGATAAAGGGAGAATACGTCTAAAAATGTTGTAACCAGTAATATTTTTCTAAAAAGAAGATGGTAATACCTGTTCTTAACAGGGACCACTGACTCACCCTTAGACCTTTTTAAATAAAGAAAAGATATACAGGAAAGTTCTACAAGATCACGGTGCAAATTGTAATAGTCACACTAGTTCTCCTTACATTTAAATGGAAAAGCACCACAAACCCAGCTGTTTCACCACTGGATTTCTGAAGGTTCCTGTAGTTCACACAGTCGATTATTGTAGTTGGCCTCTCCACAAATACATTTAGTTTTATAAGTGTCTAAAACTGGCTCTACTCCCTTATGTAGTGTACACAGTAGTTGGAGGGAGTGCTCTTCTTGGAAAATTGTGAGTGTTGGCTGACCCCTTTAAAAAATATGTGGAACAGAAGGATTTACACCTCTTCATTAGAACTTTACTCCTGCAGGCTAAAAAGCTTGCATTCCTTCTGGGTGTGCTAGATTTTGAGCTTGATATCCAGAAAGCACATGAAAATTAACAGACAGCAGGAAAGGAGGCGATGAACACAAATTGAGATAAATACAAGATTTTATACTGTGACTATAAATACTCCTACAAGCCATGTATCATATGGAAAAACTGAAAACTGGCAGGTATCATATAGTGTGGTATCGAGGTTGTTTGCTCATTTACTCAACCTACAGCATACAGTATTGGTCTGAGGTGACCACTTATCCTGCAAACCCAAGAACCAGATCTGAATTAACAATGTTGCTACAGCTCATAAAATTAAGAAAATATTTCCCTGAATGGGAATATTACCAGTTCATGAGTGGAATGAATGTTGTGATTGTTCATCTTTCCCATACGGTGGGGAAAAAATCCCTTGTACTATGTGTACAATTCCATTTTAAGTACTGTAGCAATGCAATTTCCCATGTTAGTCGAGCAATATATGACCAGAAATTAAAAGGATTCTTTTTAAAGAATAAAAATAAAAATAAATTTAAAATACATTTTAAAATAAAAATCCTGATGTTGCTCCTGTCTGATAACAGTAAAATAGCTCAGAATAATAATTTGTTCTGAAATGAGGATGTCCTGAGGATACCGATTCCCACTCCCCACTCACATTTATTATTTTTAATTTAATATTTAAATTATACACTTTAAATTAAATGTTTAATATATTGTTTTATATGCTGTATAAACATGCTGTTCCTGCCCTGAAGAGTTTGCAGTCTAAGAAGTTACATAACATATGAAGGGGGGGGGGAGATGAATATAATCAAATATATAAAATTTATAAATACACACGTAAATTTGCAGTTGATCTGGTCAGCACTCTCAACCAGTTGCCAGCAGGACCACTCCAGTGATTGGCTAAGCCTTCAGCATGCCAGGAATTCTAGTGAGCTTTTCTAAAGAAAAGGGTGGGTGAGGCAGCTGAAAAGTACTTTGTACTTGTAAATACTGGCAGTCCCTATAGGTACCTCTAGGAGGAGCAAAGGAGAGCCATTTTGCCGGCAGCCGGATGAACCCGCCAATAACATCAGAGGAGCATGGCACATTTGTCACCCTAATATATACACAGGGCATACCCTTTACTAACCAGGAGGAAAGTGAGAGAACTAAGGTAAGGTAGTTCTGTTTCCCCAACAGAAAATATGATCTTAGAAATGTTACAGAGAAAAAATGGCAAAAGAGGGACACAGCTTTGAGGTGTAGGGAAAGGAGGCCAAAATTGAAGATAATCCACTGTATGGGCCTGAGTAATTGGGAGGTTGTTGTTGGTTAACTGTGACAGTGATTGGAGGAAGTGAAGAGGTTTTAGGAGGAAAGATCAGAAGCTAACTTTTGGTTACATTAATTTTGTTGATGGTGAGACATCCAGAAAAAGGTTTAAGAGAGGACAGGCATAGCCGTGGGATATGATTGAGGGAGAGAAGTCAGGAGAGGAGTGATATATTTCTTAGAACCTGGCATAAAGATCTTAAAGCTATATGAGTGGATGAGATCATCCAGAGAAAGAGAGAGAGAGTATAAAGAAAAAACAGGTCGGCGGCCAAAAGTCTTAGCCCTGTGGAACCTCCATATTAGTGAGTTTAGTTGTGAAGGGAAGAAGTAAGATGCAGTTGGGCTTAAGGGTCGCTTTTTCAAGTATAGAGGAGACCATGACATGCTTGTATTCTAAGGGTAAGAAACATACAGGAGACTTGTTGGTGCATGTTGTTTTCAGATTCTGTCGTTCTATGCAGTGAGGAAAAAGATAGTCTAGAAGTGGGTCTTGATAAATGGAGAGATGTGTTGGAGAGACATGGGCTCAAAATAAGCAGAGGGAAAACAGAGTATATTGTATGCAACTTTAATAGTGTGATCACTGAAGAATTATCCTTGAAACTAGATGGGCAGGCCATGCTGAAAATGCAAACTTCCAGAATCCAGGAAAATTGGAAAGTGAAGGATGTAATTAGAGCTAGGCTAACAAATACCTTGCTCAAATGGAGAGAGAGAGAGTTGGTGTAGTCTGTGATAGGAAGATATCAGTAAGATTAAAAGAAAAAGTCTATAAAAAGATGGTCCATCCAATTTCAATGTATGGCGCTGAGTACTGGGCAACAGAGAGGATTCATAAGCCCTGTTCCGCAGAAATGTGAATGTTGAGATGGATGAGTGGTGTAAGCAAGAACAATCATCTGAGGAATGTTAGAGGCATGCTCAAAGTAACATCCATAAAAGAAAACATGGGGGAGTGCAGGCTCAGATGGTTTGGTCATGTAAAGTACATTCCTGATAACTATGTGGGTGAAGAGGAAAGAAAGGAAAAGAGAGGTGAATCCAAGAAGTGGTGGAATGTCATAAAGGAAAACATGTTATCATGTGACGTGATAGAGGATATGGTTTTGAACAGAGCACTTTGGAGGGAGAGGACTCAGAGAATGGACCCCATTTGATGGGATTAACACAAGAAAAAGAATTCTCTCAGAAGACAGTGAAAAGTCGAGGAAGAAAAAGAGAGGAAGGACATGAGCAGAGGAAGATAAGTTAGCCGTCTTTGCCTTTTTAGAGTGCAAAATTTTTAGAAAAGGGACTGTTCTTTCTATATATTTTTATTGTGCCTCCTTCATTTGGTGTGCTTTTGAAATATAAATAATTATCACTATTGCCTTTTCACTATGACTATTATTTAGAAATACAAATATAAAAAGTATAGTTATACATTTTGGAATTTTTAATTGTTGTGAAAAGGAGAAAGAACATTCTGAACTGTAGTTCAAGAGATAGTAGTATTTTAAAAGGGCAAATTTTTCCATTAGGTACATTTGTAAGGTTTATATTGATTTTAGTGGGAGCTTAACATGAGTGCATCAGAGAGCACAATTTAGCCTGAAGCATGTGTGATTAGTCATCTAATTTCCTATTTAGACAGCTAAATAAAAAATCTTGATTTTTTCCAAGGTTCTGAGCACCCACAGCTTCCATTTGATTTCCCTGGGAATTATGTAGTCTCAACACTTTTGAAAATCCAGGCCACTTTTAGATCCTTAAATGTGGAATTGAGGGCTAACTTTAAGTATGCAGTTTTGGGGGTTACACCTGCTTATTCCAAAATAAAGAAGGCTCTTTTCCCCTGTATTCCTTAGGGCAGTGGTTTTCAAACTGTTGTCTGCAGATGCCTGGGGGTCCACAGACCATGTCTAAGTAGTCTGCGAAAGGTTGCCATTCCCATAGAACAGTACTTTTCCATGGACCCCTGGGGTCCGCAGACTATGTCTAAGATTTCCAAAGGAGTCTGCACTTCCGTTCAAAATTTTTTAGGGGTCCGCAAATGAAAAAAGGTTGAAAAACACTTCCTTAGAGTTCACTCTCCCTCTGGTGGATGGCTAAAGCACTCCATTCTGTCATCAGATGATGACAGCTTGGAAGAATACTTTAATAACAGTGCAGGTGATAGCATTATTAGAATTTTAAGTTACAACATCTAGCAAAAATATTATCAAGAGCATTTTGATATGTACTGTAGGGAGAGTTTTTCCAGACCAGTGGATGCCTTCCACTTGTAGACGTTTAAATTACAGGTGAGGAAACTAATTTTTTTTCTCATACATGGGCATTCACTAGTCTGGACATTACTCATGGGAAGGAGAAAAAAGGAAAAGCTAATTCCTTAGAAGGGAAGAAACCAAATACAGGTAATCCCTGTATGAATCCCTCCAGGAGAAATGAAAATTGAATTTAGTTTATTCACTTCCTTTTTGTAATTTTAATTTTATTTGCTTGCTTTGTTTAGATTGAGGGCAGCCCGACAGACCATAGGCTGCATCAGCAAAGGAGAGAGTTTCATTCTTGATGCTCTTAGTGAAAGAATTTTAAATCTGATTGAACAAAGGATTATTATTCTTGGCCCAGAATTTTGATGAACTGCTTGCAGAATGTACTTTGGTGTTCCTTGTGCACCTGGTCTTATTGACTGTCTTGCTTGGTTGGCATGTTGGATTGTATTTGTTGATAGGCAAGCTTTTTTTTAAAAAAAAAAAAAAAAAAAAAAACCCTCATAAGGGAAGAATAGGAGCATCTGATTTTCTCCACTGGTCTGATATAGATGGTCGACATTTCACATCCAAGGAGTTTTTGTTATGAGAGAGCTCTGTCTTTGTACATCAATAGTTAATAGTTAACATGCCAACAGATGGTGCTCAGGTATATGTAGTGTAGTTCCTGGGTTCCGAAGGACCAATACAACTTGTTGTTACGCAATTGGCTTCCTTTATGCATTGCTTGACATTTTGCTAATGAATGTTTGGACTTTGGGCAAAATTATCTAATTTCCAAGGGAAGACAAAGGCTGAATCTAAAATTGATGAGGAAAAGGACAAGTCTAAAATCAAAGAAAAGTAAGAAAGAATAGGTTGGTAGAGCGCCCACTGAATATGAGAAACAAGAATGCTCACATAGGCCCAGAGGTTCATGTAGTCTACGTTTTCCTCCACTTTGAATTTATGGCTAGGCCTCATTGGACTTTTCAAAGACGGACGATGTGTTGTGAGGCATTGAACGAGTTAATTGAAGGTCTCACTACATCCGGAAGTAGGACCGACTGATTGTGTCACTTCCCAGTTATTAATAAACTATTTAGTCTTGTTGAAGCCACATAAGCCTCTCTGTGGCCCTCGTTCTGGTTTGCACCACAACACAACAGCTAGCAGACCAGCTAATGAGGCTTGTTAAGCTAAACTGCTAGTCTGTACACATGAAGGAGAAAAATTCAGGTTTACTTTTTCTGCAAGATAACAACTGTTTAGATGATCTGTTGGTACAGGTAGTGTAGTTATAAGGCCTACACTGCTTTGCTGCCTTGCTGAGGGAAATTGCTGGAAGGTTTAACAGGTTGGTCTAGGCCACCTTGACACACAGCCTAAGGGAGCCAGCAGGAATGAGGATCCTGAGGTTGCCCTAAAAGGAAAGTCAGCAGGTTCCATTTCCTGAAATCCAATTCTTTTGAAGTTCCTAGCAGTTTGTGAGAGGAAATGTTTACAGGCCAAAGCTCAACACTTGGAATAGTAGCAAGCTTAAATCTGCTTTATTGAAAGGCAGAGCAAGCAGGGCTGCGGCAGCACTCTAGCAGAGGGAGTTCAGACTCCAAGGAAGAAATGGGGGAGGAGGCGGTCTAAAATGCCTTTTTTACTGTGAAATGAGAAAGTCTAACTCCCATGAACAATATCTAGACTTGTGTTCCTCCATGTAGGAGAACGAATCCTTAGTGGTGCAGTCCAGAGTAGCAATGATCTATTCTGCCATTATATTGTGTTTCTGGTAGTGTCCACGTAACCCATACCCACTCAGCGTTGCAATATGTCTTCCCTCTATTGGGGTTGAGCCATGTATCGAGGTTGTTGCCAGACATTCATCCAAACACAGTTCTTGCTCCAAAGAGTTTATGCTCTTAAAAATAAAGTAAAAAATCTTACTGCCATGAAGGAAATAGAGTTCTGTGTCCCATTACTGCTTTCTATCTTCCCGGAATGTCAAATATTGCAGAAGTATGGTCAGACCCTACATGTCTGTGTCTTACAACAGAGATCCCTATTGTTGATTAAGAAGGGACCGTTATGTCCAAAGGGAGCCCTGTCTGATCCACATTAAAGGATTCTCAGGTCTCCATCAGAGATATGGAGGCTCCCCGTCATAAAGGGTAATCTCTATTGTTGTTGGGATATGAGAGAGGTTCCATTAACATGTTTCATAATGCAATAGGAACCCATTTCTTTGTGGTTGCTCTACTCGCTGTTGATGAAATGCCTGAAAAGCCAAGACCCAGGGACTTAAAAGGCTAATCTTTCTAAGTAAAAATGGTGTTTGCATTATTTAATTTTTTTTTATTTTTAATGCTTTGTGAAGCAGAGGATTTTAAAGCCATTTGCAGATTTGGAACAATTTTCGATTACAGTGGGGTTTAATTTTTTTTGTAAAGCTGATTAAGCAATATACCTTTAAAGCTGTACCTAAATGATTGTATAGATTTGTGAAGCATCTAATGTTAGCAAAGAGATATCCAATATCAGACAGTGCACACTAGAAAATACTTTTAATATACTCATTTCTACATTTATTTTTCCAAGGTAAATTCTTGCTAAATTTTCCCTCTATCAAGGGACTTTATTAAAAAATAATAATTATGTACATGTGAACATGTAGTGATGCTTGCTAACCATATACATGTTCATTTTCATACACAAATTATAACTTATAGCAGTATTCAGACTATTTTCAATATAACACGTGGATTGAACTGCCTTCAGTAAGAGAAGAGACATGGTTCAGATAAATACTGTATCTTTTTCTGTTGCAGTGAGTAGAAAGTCTTAGCAAACTGCTAAGACCTCATGTAAAATCAGTTTTAAGAATTCTTTCTGCATGAAAGAAAATAAGCTTGTTGAAAGGTATTAGTAGCTGTTGTGCTGAAGGAAGGGTTTCTGTTATTAAATTGATAGAACAAGAAGCATTAATACATTATGAGCATATGTTCTTTCTTTGCGCCTTGGATTCATGGGTGTAACATATTATGTTATTGTAGAAAGCTATTTGTCCTGGACACAGTCTGCAGAGGAAACATCTTACCAAGAGTAAAACTTGGTATGGTTTCAGAGGCCAGAAATACTTTGAAGCAGTCCGCCTTTACACAGGCCAGCATCCAGGATATTGTGGAAGCAATATTTTGTCCTATACTTAACCTTCTTTGTCAAAATACTGTTTAACAAAATGACATAAAATAATATCTCATAACTATGACCAAATTTGCTTGCCTTTTATTAAAGTTCACATACATTTTAATATATTGTAACTAGTTGTAAGCTCATGGAAAAATAATTTATACCCATGTACAGCTATTAATTGTATTATATCATGATTATGTAGATATTTTATTTCCAGGATCCTTCTTTTCCCCATGAGAATTTATAATGCCAATGTTAAAGCATCTAGCTATTAAGAATAAACTGTTAAATAATTAAACCTCTATTTCTTCAATCTTTGTCTGTTTAGTATTTAGTATTTTTTATATTCTGTGATGAATTTATAATGTTTGATTATTGGTGACTTAATATTCTTATGGAATGTCTTTTAAATGTTGCCTTTCCATGCAAACTAGGTGCATGTAGTATTTTATTGTCAAAATAATGTTTCAAGTAGTAAAATGGCAAGGGAATACTGACTGAGCTATTAATAAAACACACCAGCTTTTAGCTGGCAAAGCAGCCTTCTTTCCATCAAATATGTCTCAGCCTTTAATAAAGAAACTCAAGTGGTGTAGGTGAAAAATTACTTTTCTCACCCGGTCATCTGTCTGTCATGTATTATTCAGGTCACCAATGTTTGTCCTGAACTGTATCATTCTGTAGTTGTGTCAGGTATGAAATATGTTCAGTGTAATTCCATCAGACTCCGCGAAGTTGATTAGAACAGATCACCTTTCGGCATGGGCACAAGTTATCTCAGCAGATTGAGTGAAAAAGACTTATTTATCTTTGCCTTATAATAAAGAAAGAGATGAGCAAACTTATCCATTAACTCAAAAAGAATAACATATTTTGTGTGAAAACAAACTGCAGTCAGTAATTCTATTGAAAATACTATAGTACATGGATGTTTCTTTGAAAATACCTACTTGCCTTTGGAAACATAAAATATTAAACTAAGGCCACATATATTATATTATGGTCTTTTAAATTATAAATATTTTTTCCTAAATAAAAATGATAGGAAATAATTAAATTTGCTCTGCTATATATTTGGTTTGTTCTACTGACATTTTTCTGCATTAAAAATTACAAATATTGGTGGGGGCTTAAGCACAATGGAGGGAGATACATTATTTTATATAAGAGGAGATGGGACACTAGATGAGGAATGGCTCTGAGTAACAGAGAATTCTTTCCCAGAAGTCTGGCTGGTGGGTCTCACCCACATGTTCATGGTGTAACTGATTGCTATATTTGGGGTGGGGAAGGAATTTCCCCCCAGGTTAGAGTGGCAGAAACGATGGGTTTATTTTTTCTCTTCCTCTGCAGTGTGGGGCATAGGTCACTTGCTGGTTTGAACTAAAGTAAATGGTGGATTCTCTGTAACTTGAAGTCTTTAAATCAAGATTTGAGGACGTCAGTAAGTCAGTGGAGGTTATGGGTATACTACAGGAGTGCATGGGTGAGGTTCTGTGTCCTGCAATGTGCCAGAGGTCAGACTAGAATCTAGTCACTAGATGATCATGATGGTCCCTTCTGGTCTTAAAGTGTGAGTCTATGAACAGGGTTATAAACAAGGTGTGATAAGATGAATCGAGAAAGGGGAACAATTAGGAAAATTGACAGTGGAATCATTTCTCAAGGAAAGTGACTGGAGACGCATTCTATATGCAATATTTATACCTAAACTTTCCAAATTATAGAAATTGCATCACAGGGAACAATCTTGCATTGTCATCAAAGTGAACGAGATAGCCTAATCATGATTTTTTCATGTCTAATGCCTATGAGCCCAGTGGAGTGAGATGATGGGCACCTCTACTCTGATAGATGAATGGAAACAACCTCAATTGACCCACTCCTTCTTTATCTTTTGGGCCGATGTTAAGTACCACTGTTAAGTTTTCATGCTAATAAAGGCCATCTCTTCTTCAAGTAATACATTACAATGTACATTGAAGTTGGTTTGGCAGATCAGAACTGTTCTTCCTGCATGGAGATTTTTAAGCCACTTAATGCCAATTCCAGTCCGGCAAACATTTAAGCATATATGTAATTTTACATGTATTACTAATTCCAGCAATATTAAATAAATGACTTATCATTTCCATGCAGGAGGAACAGCACCAGGCTGCCATATACACTGCTGTGAGATTGTAGGACTATGTGGCAAGCTACTCGGTTTCCACCTTCCTTCTGTGAGTGACCTCATGCCAAAGTGACAGTAACTGAGGACCAAAACACCATCTACCTTCTTTAAATTAAAGCAAGTGAATAATGAACATTTCCAGCACTTTGTAAGACCAATTCCGTGTTTCTAATTATCTATGTATGAAGTGAGGTTTTTACTCACGAAAGCTTATGCCCAAATAAATCTGTTAGTCTTTAAGGTGCCACCAGACTCCTTGTTGTTTTTCAAAATATTTCAGTATTTGAAACACAAATGAAGTGCTCAGAATGTAGTTATTCTCTGTTTATTTAATCTTTTAGATTATTATACTGTGTTATATAAACCATACCCCTTGTGTTCCAATGAAACCTGTACCCAAAGTCACACTTATTAGGCAATCTCCTCTCTTAAATAATCACCTAAACTGTCCCTGAGTGTCCTGGGTAAAACTCAACTCCACCTCTGTTAGAAGCTCATCTTTTCTAAACAACCAATTTTTGTCAGGCTCTTCAGTGAAAATTTAAGGCAGGTTTTACTGTATATGAAACAGTTAAACTTGTCGTTGGATTTTAATTTTTGAATAGTTATCATGAGATTGTTTAATAAATACAGAACAAACAGAATCAGACTTCAATTCATCAAGACAATGCGTTATCTTTTGTTTAAAAAAAGGAAATTAAACCCCTGCTTTTATCCCATTTTCTTGTATTAAAATGTAAGACTTGTAAGGATTACATTTTAAAGTGTTGACAATTTGTACTATTGGCATAACTTTAAATCAGTAATAGTTGAGTACTTTTCTTTACATTGTATTTCAGGCTTCTGATGTGTCCCCTATTTGCTCATCAGAAATAATTTTTTTCTGTCTTTCTCCATCCACTTATCTGTCTGTCTGTCTGTCTCTCTCTTTTTTTAACTTGATAAAGAGCTATACAGTCTGAGCTTACTTAATGGATACAGTGGGTCACATTTTGCCCTCAGATACAAGGACTGGGCTCAACTCCCATTGAATCTACAAAGGTTGCAATCAATGGAAGTTCTCCATGTGTATTTGAGGGTGGAATTTGGCCTAGTGCATTTAAAGAGATCATATAATTAGTTAATGTATGTATAGTTTCTGCTTTAGAAAACAACAGTAAAGGACTTTATAAATGCTAAGTACGGTGTGCTTGCTGATGCCACTCTGGATGGTGCAGAAAGAAAACACAATTCGCTAACAATTGGTTTTAAGACCAAGGTTGCAATTTTTACTGAAACATAATAGCTCAAACAGCAATGTTATTCAACAGCTGTTAATTCCTGCAGTAGTAAGTAACCATAAAGCCTGAGGGCACCAGGCACGTGCCTCAGATTCTCTGCAGATATGATCTCTGAGCTGCAAACCGTACCAATATTGGGAAGAAACATACTTTATTATGGGGAGCTGTTTACCTTTATGGCCAACTCTCAGGGAATATCATGATATTTTGTGGTTTTTATAAAGGTGCTGGAATCAAGAGATTGCATGAGATTCTCAGCTTTCATGAAAGAAAAAAAAGAGTAATTTTCCTAGTCCACCTGGATGCAGAGAAAAGCTTAAAAACAGAAAGTGAGTGCTCCATAAAGGCTCAGAAGCCAGACGGCAAATGAAAATAACACCAAATGTATTTTTTAAACCTTATTTTTAAGCCCATCTCATGCTTTTTTGCATCCTGACTTGTGATTTTTGAACTCTTGGGGATGGCAATACTGATGATATTACACCCTTTCTCAGACTCTGAGCCTGATCCAAAGGCCATTGAAGTCACTGAAAGATTCCCATTCAGGGCACTAGTTCAGACTTTATGTGCTCCACTGCCATCTTTAGTACTCCTATTCCCAAACCTGTGCAAAAGTTATAGGAAAGCAGGACATGACAGCAACCTCTACTACATGGAACTTCTGCCACCAGAAATATCAACAAATTACAAAATCTACCTTGTAATCCAAGACTATTTAACTAAGTACAAGTGTGCTTAAAAAAATCAGTCCAGCTGTGAAATTAATGAGCACCGTACTCTCTAAATAACTGTAGGTGGTTGTAAACAACCTGGTGGTGACTCAGTATCTTACTAGTCTTTGTGAGCGAGCAACAACTTTCCTACCTCCATATTAACTGCTCTTGGATATACCTACCTTAGAATCATAGAAGGGAACACAACGGTCATCTAGCCTAATCCGCTGCCATGATATTGCCTTGCCAGATTTGCCTGCACTTCTTGACACTTGTTGTGGGAGCAAGTTGGACAATACCAAGACCAAACTCATGTATCTGGACCACAATAGCTAGAGGTCTCTCTTTATTTGAATCAGCAAAACAACCTGTGTTCCCCATCAAATTGTAACCCTTCCTGTTGAATAATTAAACCTTTGCAAAGACCTAGTCTTTCATACTTGGCAAACAGTGTTGGAGCGAGCTGGTCCTGCTCGCTATGTCAGTTAAACCATATCTGGACAGCATCAAAACCCTGCTGCTCATTTGTCTGCTGTGCGCTGATGAGTAGATTCTGTGGCTGTAGATCCAAAAAGAGGAATTGGGAACAGTCAAACCTATACATTAACAATATTAGTTAGATCGTGGTGAAAATTCACAAGCATTTTGAACTGCCTCAGTTCATCCTCCTATATGGTGGAACAAGGTATTCTCAACCTGTTCACTGCCCAAATGTTTTGTGGGCCCATGCTGAGTGCTACTGTAGAGCAGAGTTTCATATGACTGTTATGCCATCCGAGACCTGATTTACTACCAGTGCAGCTGTGTCATTGATGACTGCTTTAGAAAAACCGGGTACTAATTTTCCTATTGTAGACGTACCTCAGTGGTTACAAGTCATATTCAGAAAACACACTAAAGTCAACTGCTCAGTTTTAATCTAGAACAATTGCTGACCACACTGAACAGGGAATCTATTGTAGAAATCACACTGTTGGAATAAGGCTGTAATGATGGTTTTTATATAATATTTGAGAACCATTTTTGAACACATTTGTTGCTAGCATGATTCAAACCTTTGTTTTGTCAGGGGTGTGAGTAAAGTGCCCATATAGTAAACTCCCCATATATAGTGCCAAATATAATGCCCATCTTTAAAAAAGAGAAGAAGGAGAACCTGGGGAACTACAGACCGGTCAGCCTCACGTCAGTCCCTGAAAAAATCATGGAGCAGGTCCTCAAGGAAACCATTTTGAAGCACTTGGAGGGGAGGAAGGTGATCAGGAACAGTCAACATGGATTCACCAAAGGCAAGTCATGCCTGACCAACCTGATTGTCTTCTATGATGAGATAACTGGTTCTGTTGATATGGGGAAAGCAGTGGATGTGATATATCTTGACTTTAGCAAAGCTTTTGATATGGTCTCCCACAGTATTCTTGCCAGCAAGTTAAAAAAGTAGGGATTGGATGAATGGACTGTAAGGTGGTGTGACAGACCCAGACCAGTGGGGTACAGGAGTCTGGTAGAGGGCAAATATACTGGTCACTGGATGAGTAGTTTTCTGTTCCCTGAGTGACCAGAGCAGGAGCTGCACTAGAGTAATCAGGAACCTGCTAGAACCAGTTAAGGCAGGCAGGCTAATTAGGACACCTGGAGCCAATTAAGAAGAAGCTGCTAGAATCAATTAAGGCAGGCTAATCAGGGCACCTGGGTTTTAAAAGGAGCTCACTTCAGTTTGTGATGTGAGTGTGAGGAGCTGGGAGCAAGAGGCGCAAGGAGCTGAGAGGGTGTGCTGCTGGAGGACTGAGGAGCACGAGCGTTATCAGACACCAGGAGGAAGATCCTGTGGTGAGAATAAGGAAGGTGTTTGGAGCAGGCCATGGGGAAGTAGCCCAGGGAGTTCTAGCTGTCATGCAGCTGTTACAGAAGGCACTATAGACAGCTGCAGTCCACAGGGCCCTGGGCTGGAACCCGGAGTAGAGGGCGGGCCCGGGTTCCCCCCAAACCTCCCAATTGACCTGGACTGTGGGTTCTTCCAGAGGGGAAGGTCTCTGGGCTGTTCCCCAACCCACATGGTGAATCTCTGAGGCAAGAAAATCCGCCAATAAGCGCAGGACCCACCAAGATAGAGGAGGAACTTTGTCAAAGTGGATAGAATGCTGGCTAGATTGTCAGGATCAATGGGTAGTGATCAACGGTTTGATGTCTAGTTGGCAGCCGGTATCAAGCGGAGTGCCCCAGGGGTTGGTCCTGGGGCAAGTTTTGTTCAACATCGTTATTAATGATCTGGATGATGGGATGGATTGCACCCTCAGCAAGTTTGCAGATGACACTAAGCTGGGGGGAGAGGTAGATACACTGGAGGGTAGGGATAGGGTCCATAGTGACCTAGACAAATTGGAGGATTGGGCCAAAAGAAATCTGATGAGGTTCAACAAGGACAAGTGCAGCGTTCTGCACTTAGGACGGAAGAATCCCATGCACTGCTACAAGCTGGGGACTGACTGGCTAAGCAGCAGTTCTGCAGAAAAGGATCTGGGGATTGCAGTGGATGAGAAGCTAGATATGAGTCAGCAGTGTGCCTTTGTTGCCAAGAAGGCTAACGGCATATTGGGCTGCATTAGTAGGAGCATTGCCAGCAGATCGAGGGAAGTGATTATTCCCTTCTATTTGGCACTGGTGAGGCCACATCTGGAGTATTGCGTCCAGTTTTGGGCCCCCCACTACAGAAAGGATTTGGACAAATTGGAGAGAGTCCAGTGGAGGGCAACGAAAATGATCAGGGGGATGGGGCACATGACTTATGAGAAGAGGCTGAAGGTACTGGGCTTGTTTAGTCTGCAGAAGAGAAGAGTGAGAGGGGATTTGATAGCAGCCTTCAACTACCTGAAGGGGGGTTCCAAAGAGGATGGAGCTCGGCTGTTCTCAGTGGTGGCAGATGACAGAGCAGTGGTCTCAAGTTGCAGTGGGGGAGGTCTAGGTTGGATATTAGGAAACACTATTTCACTAGGAGCGTGATGAAGTGCTGGAATGGGTTACCTAGGGAAGTGGTGGAATCTCCATCCTTAGAAGTTTTTAAGGCCCGGCTTGACAAAGCCCTGGTTGGGATGATTTAGTTGGGGATTGGTCCTGCTTTGAGCAGGGGGTTGAATTAGATGACCTCCTGAGGTCTCTTCCAACCCTAATCTTCTATGATTCTATGATTCTTCTATGAAAGGCATTTTCATGAGTTCTGAAAGCAGTACTGAGTTGTTCAAACGTTATTCAAAGAATAAACTTAGCTGGTGGAGTCCTTTCCACAATGGAGAGAAAACCATACTGACTAGGAAAAATAGGTTTAAACTATATTAGTCTGAACCCTCTAGAACTGTGTTTAAAAGCTGTTTAATAAAATCATTTCCCCCCATGCTGTGGATGGAACCTTAGTGTGAGGATGCTGCTAGTTCAGGATCCGGTATATGAGCTTAGTAGGCCAATATAAAACAATTAGTTTACTTATATCAGCCTACTGTTCTTATAGTGAGGTCAGATTTGTGTAATTCACGTCTGGAGGAAGAGAAGCCAATTTACAAATGATTTTCCTATAATTTAACCATGCTGATTTCTTAATTTAAAATACATCTACCCAGTGATAATGCTGTGTGAATCCCTGTGATTCTGCCAGATATGTCAGTAAGCTGTTAAAGGGTAGTCATCTTTAAAAAGAGTTCAGCTCTGAAACAAACATGACTCAACATTTAGCTTCAAACAGAATTAGAATGAAGTTAAAACGGTATCAAAGATGTTATGAAGTTTGCCTTGTCATGCAGTGAAAGACAGTCATACAGTATGTGTTTCAGCAAGCAAGCTTGAAGAAAACATTTTGAAAATCAGTGCTTATTAAATTGTATTTATTTATTTTATAGCTATGTAATTATAATAAAATATGGCTTCTGTGATACTGTAAATGTGTGTAAACCTTTACCTTCATGTTGTTTGACTGAAATTATATAAAGAATGTTATAATATACCGTATGTGACTGATGGCACCACCATTCGTGTGTCTAGAATTAAATGTCAATGCACATTTTCATTGTAAACCTCCTATTTCTAGGTTTTTTTTTTAATTAGTCAGTTGTCTATATATAGTTCCTAGCTAAGAAAAAATATTTTACAACATTGGAAGAGGAATTGATTTAACTAGGATTTTATTGTGAATTTAAATAATTCTGAAGTACCTTTGACAAGGACATGTGTTTGAAGTGGCTCGGTAAGAATCAACCATGTCCTTTGAAGTCAATGAAAATCCTTTCACTGAACTTAATGGGCTTTGGTCAAGCCCAACAGGTACTGTATTGTTACCCCTTTTAACATGAGCTAGCCAAAAATGTGGGGTCTCTTTGGTTGTTCTAGTTAAAAAGAGACACTGGTGATGGAGTCAGGCATTTCTTTGATGAAATTTTTTTTATTTACAAAAAAATTTACAAAATCCTATTTCCATGAACAAAATAGGAAACAAACAGAGGGAGACAGTTCCTGTATCCAGTGTTCCAAGCCTGCCTTTCCAGCCAGCACTCTGTACTCAAACAGCTTTTTTCTTTTAGTTTTTTCTCTGGGCCATGTTACCAGCCTTCTGTTACTGTCTGATTTGCTTTCTCTCACTGTTTCAGCTTGCCCTTTGGTGCTTCACCATGTGCTGTCTCTCTGGGCTTTTCTTCATTACCAGAGAGATTGACGCTGCTGCAATCGATGCAGCGAGTGTCAATCAAGGCAGTCTAGTGAAGACCCACTATATCGATGGCAGAGTGCTCTCCGGTCGACCCCGGTACTTCACCTCTCCAAGAAGATTAAGTTACGTCAACCAGAGAGCATCTCCCATTGACGCAGCACAGTGAAGACACTAGGGTAAGTCGACCTAAACTACATTGACTCCAGCTACATTATTCATGTAGCTGGATTAGCATAATTTAGGTCGATTTACCCCGGTAGTGAAGACAAGCTCTCTGTCTCAAACAGTCCAAAACAATTTCACCAAACCCCTGCATGTAAAACCTCTTAGGCCACATGATTCAGCCTCTACTCAGCTTTTCCATGTTGCCTGTGTTTTGGGTGTTACTGCTGTTCTCGCAGCCACCTGATTACAATGGCTTCTTTACATTTATTTTGAATGTAAGGAGGTGGCCACACCTGACCCACAACAACATTTACCTCAAGCCATAACAATATACTTCACCGATTATAGCTGATATTGTGTATAAAATGAGTGGCAATGAGAGGTCATGCATGCTGCAGCCATTTTCAAATTATAGCAGATACAGAGCTGTCACAAGACTGGGCAGCACAAGAGGTCTGAAATCCCACCAAAACGACACTCTCTGAAGAGCAATGCCCAGGTCAAATTTTGATCCTGTTACAAAAGTCCATTTGAACAATGATAAATATCTTTTGTTGTAGAAAACTAAACCTTAAAAATTTCAGAACAAAACAGCTGCCGGTACTCATCTTGTTGAAAGAGCATAAATGCAAGCAAAAGGCCGCAAGCTGATATGGTAAGCTGCAGCTCCCACAGGAGTCGGTCTAACATAATTTTAGAGTGACAGCACTGTCATATCATTATGTTGTCACATTTAATACGTGAGAAATACCACACAGAGAATTCACCTACTTAGCTATGTTAAAATGAAGTAACTATATCTAAGGAAGTACAAGTATATGTATCCACTGAACATCAGAATAGAACATACTATACTAACATTATACAGTAAAGGCCTTGCCCAGTGAAGTACAATGAACTTGAACAAGGTCAAAGGGCACTGAAGGAACTTAGTTGAACTCAGGATCAAATCCTTCAATGAGACTTCAACAGGATGAGTTAAATCTGAAGTGTATTAGTGTTATACTTAACTAGCATGTGCATTTAAAAAATAACCTATCTATATGTCTTGACAGGACGAGCTTGTGATGGCCATCTTAAATTTGATTTTTATGAGGTATGCCAATGACTGGTTTGAAGATTTGTTTTGTATTAATAAATGTGGCAAACCCAGGCTAAACAGCTACAAAGGGGGGGTAGTAATTAGTCCCAGGGGGTTAAAAAGGCTTCTCCCAAGCCACTGAGGGAGAGATAAACATGGGGAAATAAGGTTCAGCTGGACAAGGGGTTACCAGGGAACTAATTAGGTTCAGCTGGCTCCAACTGCTTGTGACCTTTTTAAACCCTCCCCAGCGTGGAAGGGGGTGGGAAGAGAGAGTGAGAGTAGTTGCCAGTAAGCTAGGTGTAGCAAGGCTCTGAAGCCTTCCAGCAAGGAAGGCTGCACTCTGTCCCCAGAAGGGAAGAAAAACAGGCGCAAGGGACTGATTGAGGGAAGGAATAGCCAGACCCTGTGCTACCTACAAGGATTTACTTTGCCCAAGTCTGTGTCTCCAAGGCTAAAAAGGACTGAGCCTGCTGGGGAGAAGAAGGTACTTTGCCACACAAAGTATATTTAAATGGTATCTAATACAAAATGATAACATGGGACCCATAAGTCATAAGTAAATTCTCAGTGTTAGTTGGTATTTTGTAGCTCCTGATGAAATTTGAAAAAATAAACTACTTGGTCCCATTGGACCACAATGTTGTTGTTTTAAAGTGACAGTATTGTAGCTGGGGGTTTGTCCCAAGCATACTTTAAAAGCTATTTCATAGTTGGGTGTAGAGTAATGGTTCCTTTTTCTCTATTTTTTTTAAAAAGAGACATACATAATTTAAAAATCCATCTGTTCAAAACAAAATGCAAGTGGAAACCAGAACACTGTTTCATTATGCTAGAAGGAAAATTTCATCAGGAACCAAGTCAAATCTGAACTTCTTCAATCCATAAAAACAAGTTTAAATTACCCATGTTAGGCTGTTTAGAGGAGATGAACTGTTATGTTTAATTCCATACTTCTCATATGATAAAAAAGTACACAGTATTCCATTAATAATTTCTAATTTTATGTCCTTTTTGCAACTTAATCATGTTATTTACATTTCTCTTCTGTTATTTTGCATATGTGTATATATGTGTGCGGGCAAGTGTGTGAATATTTATTGCATTTTTCAATAATAGTGATGAGGTGTTAGGTACCAATGCCTCAGTGTTTGCATATTTAAAAGTAATGTCACTAATGCAGCCCACTGTATCAAGTTTACTTTGAAGAAGTGTTTTCAAGGCAATTTCACAATCTTCTGTTTCCACTTCCACTTCCCATATCCTGATCCAATGTATATATTCTTAGAACTGATGTTGCTCAGTTGTGTGTATATATAGTAATGCTAAACTGAAACAAGATATGCATGTAATATAGCTATAAAAATACCTGTTCAGTACATAGTGCTGTTATTGATTCCCTAACTGTATGTATGGGTCTCCAGTGTTATGGTTGTATAAGATAGTTTGCATGAGTCCCATTTTCACTCCATAAATTAGAGGTGCCCTGGGTCAACTTTGTTATGCTTATTTTTGCTGCAGAAAGTACTTCCTTTTTACTTTTATGTAAAAATTTTCTTGAAATTGCTACTCTTTTTTACATTTCTTATTCCTTTTGAAAGATTCACCCTCTGTCACATAACTGGAAATATACCCACAATGTGTGAAATTTCTTGCATATGTTACTGCAGTTCATATCTTTTTTAAAAAGAGCCCTGTCTCAAATTAAGTAAACTTCTGATATCAGAGCCTGTTATGGAGTGAATGTGCCCCAACCCCAAACAGGCCAGCAGGGGCCAGTTATGAATCTGCAAGGAGGAAACAGCTAGGGGACCTCTCCATATTGGAGAAATTGCGGGGGTGCTAGCTATGGACAAAAAGCCCTCCATTGTTAACCCTAAAGGAAATAATGAGCAAATACTTCCAAGATGGATATTTTTCTTTCTCTTGCTTAGAAAGCAGAGTTTGCTCAAAATTGTGAGGAGTTGTTGAAGCTATGTTCTTACTACTTTGGGAAACTGGAGTGTGTTGGAGCTGAATCCAGTGAATGAGAGTAGATAATATGATTTTTTTTTTTTTTTTGTACAATCTGGAGACTGTCACACCCTACTCTTTTTCCTTTTTCTGAAGGAAGCTATATGGTATACTTTTCCTTTACACAGTAGCCGAAGGAAATACTATTTTTCCTGTGTTTGAGCCTTAAAGAAATGGGTCATTTTTAACAGATTTTTGTCTTAATAAAAGCACAACAAAACAGTGTTTAAACTTTGCCCTGTTTCTTTCTTCTCGCAATGGAAACCCAGAAACAACTATTGGATCTCTAGGGTTGAATAGTTATGTCAAAATGCACAGTCATCAGACTACCCTTGCACAGGGGCAATAATATATAGTATGTTCTGCAGAATACGCTGACAATTTGGTGCATCTTTGAGATTCATGGTGTGTGTAGCTCAAAGAATTCCTGCTACATTGCCTATGGTCATTATCTTGGATTCACTCCTCCAACAGAGCAAATTCTTGTACCTGCCTTTCAGGGGGCTAGTTTTCAAAGAATGAATGCCTGCAGTTAGGCACCTAAATAAGTGGCCTGGTTTTCAATAGGAACTGGAGAGTAATCAGCACTTGTGAATATCTGATGCTCCAATGTGAACTTAGGCATCCTAACTTTAGGCTTCCATTTATTGATTGATTGATTTATACATAGCTTTATATTTAATCCTACTGGCCTCTAGCTGAAATCAACTGGCACAATTGAACACGACTCTTTTGTTACAGTCAATAAGCAAGCAAAATTCTCAATGAAGTCACTGAGTATTTTGCCTCCATTAGGTCTGTACCCAAAGTTCTTAAATGTGGAAAGTGGCAGGGAGGATTCAGGATTCTGTCTGGTAGGTCTCAGTGGCACTGAAAAAGATTACACTTGTCACATGAGTCAATCATACTTTCAAACTGATTAGCAATGCACCTTAGGGTGTGCTGCAAACAACCCTTCAATGTTACCAAACCTTGAGCTGACTTTTGGAAACAATTTTCAGTGTAATATCTTCAAACCTTACAAAAAAAGAAGGAAGTTTATTATGCAGTCAGGTAGAGTAAAAGTTGACATTAGAGGAGTTAAGGACAGAGTGTTCATGTTATCTTTGGATTTTCATGCTTTTACTAATTTTTCTCACTATGCAAATGTTACTTATACTTTGTGTTAACTGACCAGTGAAATCTATTCTGGCAAATTTGCACAAAATAATAGAGGAGACAGACTGAAATAAAAGCATCTATAAAAGCAGCTGTTGCTGTTGGCAAATATATTAAACAGTTCAGTGTACAGAGGGCGTCACACAGAATATATATACTTTTAAGCCTCTATACTATTAATCCCTTGAACTAAAAGAGTTTGTGCTACAGTTAGGCTTGGTCTACACTTACCCCCCAAGTCGAAGTAAGGTACGCAAATTCAGCTACGTGAATAACGTAGCTGAATTCGACATACCTTACTTCGAACTTACCACGGTTCAGACGCGGTCCACATGCGGCAGGCAGGCTCCCCGTCGACTCCGCGGTACTCCTCTCATTGAGCTGGAGTACCGCAGTTGACGGCGAGCACTTCCTGGTTCGATTTATCGCGTCCAGACCAGACGCGATAAATCGAACCAGGAAGTTCGATTTCCAGCCGCCGAACTAGCGGCTAAGTATAGACCAGCCCTTAGTTGTGTGCATTTTAAAGCTCATGTTTGTAAGTTTTGAGCAAAGTATAATGTCCTATAACAGAAGGAGTGTAATAACAGGCAGTCTTGCAGGCAGAGTTCTCTGTATTTGACTTCATCTTTAATTGAGTAGAATATTTAAGTAGGAAATAAGAGTCCCATTCTTGCTTGCTCTTGGAGAGTTGAAGTTGTTACCCAGGGATTCACTGTCAGCATAAGTCATGTGCCGTGAAACCCTTTTTCTGAGTGTGCATTGAATCGCTGACAGGTGAGAGGTCCAAGCTGTTGTGGCGCCTAAACAAGCTGAATCTTTCTCTTGTGATCTGTTGTGTTTTGTTTCACAGCCTCTGGTGAGTAAAATATTTCTCACCCATAGTATTCTACTCTGGGATTGGTCTACAGGGCAATCTTTATTTATGCTTACTTTCTTTTGTGAATTAAACCTATATAAGATGCATCAGTGTCTTGTTTATTTCAAAGGAACCTTTTTTTAAAAGCACCTGAGTGAAAATATATTACCAAATCTGGGAACAATACAAACATGTCAAGTCATTAAAAATATAAATGGGAAACTGAATTTTAGTTTAGTAGGTGCAAAATATGCCATTATTACAAAGCAGCTGCATATTTATTTGATTTGTGTTTAAAACTCAAAATATCTCCATATGCAAAATGTTTAATACTCTTACAACATATATTAATATGTGATTAAGCTTCCTATAAGCATTGATGTATTTTCTCCAGTTCTTGATCATTGTATTATTTTGAAAATAAGTTTTGTAAAAGGATATTTCAAGTTATGCATAAACCAAGAATGTGGTGTTTCTGTTTCCATTAATTAAATTAAAATAGAAAATTATTATTTTCCATTGAAATTAGATAATGGCAGATGGTATGCTATATTAGTTGAGCTTCACTGTAAATAATTGACCTTACTGGGTAAAATGCCCTGTCAGGCTTGCTTTGAGATAATGATGTTACTTCTGAAAATGTAGTTGTATACTGAAGTTTGAGAGGAGAGAGGTGTCTTACAGAAGAGAATTTGCTTAGAAAAAAATCTGCAGTGTATTCTGTATATCATAATAGGTAATTTACCTTGCAGTTACTAGACTGTCTGTAGTTGAAAGAAATAATTACTGATTAAATCATTTTGTACTCACACTCACTCACTCTTGTAGTTACATGGAACTGTGGTACAGAAAGAGAATTTCCAAAAGAACGATTATATTCTTTGATCAGCATTCTTTTCAAGTCTTTTTACAATGTAATCTTTTTGTGCTGGGGTATTTGTGTGTAGCTTGTAGTGGGGCTGTGCCTTGAAGTTAGCTTTTATATACTGTATGTTATATTTCTGAGCTACATTAGTACAATACAGCAGAATACTCTTTAACTGGCACCTCTGGTGTTAACTGTAATCTGCAGTTAAATGGTGGCCCTAATTATTGTAGGCTCATAGCAATAATAAATATTCAATTATTTTCTTTAAAAATAAGCATAGCATAGACAGTGGTTCTCAACCTATCTACCATTGTGGGCTGCATATGCAGCTCTCTTTGTGTTATGTGGGCCTCATCCATACAGTATATATACTACCTGTGTAACCCTGAGGATGTCACATGGGCCACAGCTATGTGTTGATTGGGCCACAAGCGGTTCACAAGTCGCAGGTTGAGAACCACACTGGTATAGATCATTAAAACATTTATTTAAATGAAACTATATTCCTGTGAGATTGAGTCATTTCATAGCCAGAACAGCTCAAAGTAGCATCATGAAGTGAGTAACTACTCAAACATGAAACACAATGACCCCAATATTGCCAGAGGTAGAAGCACCAAATTCACCAAGGTACTTTTCGCACATGCCTAAATTTCAGCACCTGGGTAACCCCATTGACATCGACAAGTCCAGTACTACTAGCAAAATACAGGGGGCTAAAATCTTTGCCCCATTGAAACCCAACAGCAAAACTTCCAAGGTAACTGGCCCTCCAGTTCTTGAGGCTATCCAGAATACTTCTGACAATACTTGTGCACTGACAGATGAAACAGTCCCTGGAAAAAAGATGCTGACAATGGAAGAACACAAGAAACAGTAAACACAGGGTCCAGCTGCCAGATCCACCTTGGTGGCCAAATAGACACTGCAAAGGAATTTTTGGGGAGTAGGAAGAAGAAAACGGTTGTGTGATCAGATAGACGTTGAAGTTGAAAGACCGTAGTTATTGACCGAGATCCAACAAGCAGGAGAATAATCCTCATTTGTAAAGGCAGTGGATTAGGTCACCTACCCTGATTTCCGTCCTAGAGGGTCTCTATTTATCTCGTCTTTTCACAATGTATTGGAAATGGGCCGTAACCAAACCCTAGGTTCAAACATCTCTGGGTTGTTGAGGTAGTCTGTCTGTACTGTGTCCAAAAAGCTTGCTGGCGAGCTTTATTCAATTTTTCTGTCTCCAGCAGGGGAAGCAATTTCAAAGTCTTTTTACTGTTTCAGAGGTGGTGGTTTTTTATTAGTATTATTTTTATTGTGCCTTCAGGCAAAATTTTCGTAAGATTGTAAGTCCAGTCTATTCAAGTGGCTGATTGACTGCAGGGCCCAGAGGTTGAAGAATTTCTGGCAGCAAGTCAGCTTGCAGCAATAAAAGTTATTTTCTTCCAGCACCATCAGCTCCCATTATAATGGACACCACAAAGGCCCAAAAAGATAAAATCAGCTGCAGAAAGCGTTCACACTTCTTGCTTCCTGTGGAAGCTAATATTGCAGACAGCTTCTTTGCCAACTTCATTTTCAGAAACCGCTGAATCTGGAATTGGAACATTATCCTCTCTCTCTCTCTCTCTCTCTGCTTGATATTAAGATTGATCAAACCCAGTAATGCTGGATAAAGAGAAGAGAGCAGCGTTACTACAAGAAAATATTGGGCTGCTAGTGTGGGCTAGATGTGAGCAGCTCATACTAAGAGTAAGAATTCAAAAGTCCAAGAGTGAACTCTTGGATGTCCGTCCCAGTCAAGGTGGTCATTCATGTCCAAAGAACTCTCACTATAAAATGGAATTGTGGAGTTTGTGTATTCTACTTTCCAATATGAAAGAAGGGAGCATTTCAGAAGAGAAGGCAGGAAGGACTTAACGGGTTTTTCAGGTCAGAAACTATATCCTACTTAATATGAAAGATTTGTTCAATTCTTCAATTAGAGGTTGGAAACTTAATGCTTACTGGGGACTTTGTGCCTTTAGTGCAGATATTTCCAGAAATTGCTTTCAGTGAATGATTAATCAATGGAGAAAATAGTTTGAGACCCCCAATAAAATATCTTCATACATAAGGATTTTTCTGAAGTGTATAGGTTACCAGCTAAGGAGATATAGTAAAGTCTATACCTCCAGGGTAAACATAGCATTGACTGGATATGGCATAAAGAATTACAATTGATTTGGAGTAACATCATATCTATGGGATGGTTTAAATAGAAAATCTGGCTGTGCTTTGAAGAGAGCCTTTAAAAAGAGGGAAGTGTTTTTAGAACATGAATTGAGAGAATTCTTTGTGGCAACTTGTAAGGATATCCATTTCTTTCTGCCTTGAATACTAGAGTAAAAAAAAATGGATTTGGGCTTTTTGGCAAGCTATTCCTTTGATATATTTTCCTCTGGTTCACATGGCATGCTATAGAAGCCAAGATCTGTGTCTGGCTTAGAGAAGCAATTCGTGTATCTTATCCATTTTCTTCTTTAAAGATATTAAATTTTTGGCAAAATTATCTTTTAAAATTCATTATTAACTTATTTGTATTGTGGTCATGTGTAGAGGTTCCATTGTGCTAGGCTTTTTGCATATTCGTATTAAAAAAAGACAGTCCCTGCCCCAGAGCTTACAATCTAAAGAAAGGAATCCTATCTTTTGAATTCTTAGTTTTTGGAAGATGTGATATATTGCAGTTTAGGTTTCCAGTGACTGTTCAAGGGCTGTCAGTCTCAGAGAAGGAAATTTAGTTTATGCTTAATATGTAATATTTTGTCTGGCTAACTCAATACAGCTAAAGGGAAAAGTCTCTTTCATCTGTCAATTGAAACTTTCACAAGTCTGTTCAGACTAATGACTTGGTTGTGCCACTAATAATAATAAATAGTATGTATGTAGCACTTCCATAAGTAGATACAGCATCCGCTCATTTAATAGGATCTGAACCTACATATGACAGGGTGAATTTGGTCTTCTCTGTAAATAATCATTGTTGAATAAAAAGTGAGGCTTCCTAATTGCTAGTTTTATCCAAAACAGAGTGTGTGAAGGCCCAAGATATTACCAATTGAAGGAAACTTCCATTTCTAAAGAGAGATTCATGACATTGAGGAATAAAATTCATATTTTTCTGAAGATCTGAAAAGCAGTTTCTTGGGACTGTCTACGTGTGCTAGGAATTGTATGCATCTCAGGCCCTAGAAAGAATTGTATGCTTTTGTATTGGTCCCATACCTTCCAGAATGGGCATCTGATAATTTTTTGCAAGGCATTGTTTTCTCTCAGGTTCCAGTTATGATCTCCAAGCAGTGAAAGTAAACAAATATGGAGATATACCTATCTCATAGAGCTGGAAGGGACCATGAAAGATCATTGAGTCCAGCCCCATGCCTTCACTAGCAGGACCAAGTACTGATTTTGCCCCAGATCCCTAGGTGGCCCCCTCAAGGATTGAACTCACAACCCTTAGTTTAGGAGGCCAATGCTCAAACCACTGAGCTATCCCTCCCTCCTTTGTCTCCCTTTGTAAAGGAGAACAAAACTTTAAAAGCATCTGTGGGTTCACAGTTTAGGAGCAAAGCCAAGATAGCAGCCACAATAATAGTCACTTCTAAAGACTTAAGTGATGGCGGGTAGATTTCCAAAGGCACAAAGGAGATTGTCTGGCTATACCGAAAGAAGGACAGGAGACATTTGACATGGGTTTAATCAGGCCGCAACTTTATTATTAGATGTCTGGGACCAGGGCCAGCTCCAGCTTTTTTGCTGACCCAAGCAGCGAAGAGGGGAAAAAAAAAAAAGCCGCTATTGGCGGCAGTTCTACCGCCGCCGCTTCATTCTTCAGCAGCAATTCGGCAGCCGGTCCTTCCCTCCAAGAGGGACTGAGGGACTCTCCGCCAAATTGTTGCCGAAGACCTGGACATGCCGCCCCCTTCCATGGGCCGCCCCAAGCACCAGCTTGCTGCGCTGGTGCCTGGAGCCGGCCCTGTCTGGGACTACCCGGCAGATAAAAGTGTACAGTGCAGGTAACCCCATTTTTTCTGCAATTACCTGCGGCGGGGGGGGGTACCAGCCCCCCCTTTTTTCATCCAAGTCCCTCCAGCAAATTTATTGTCAGGACCTTACCATCCTTCCTGTCCCTCCCCCCGCCCCCCCACATAGGAGGGCTAAGGTGGGCTATAAGAATGGGGGGTTGGCTCCCTGCCATACCAATCATAGGAGCACAACCACCCCCCGTTTGCTCCTTTACTGAACATCTCTTTTTAAGTCCTTGTCCAAGCCATTTATCGGATCACGGTATACCTTTCCTATGGAGTACCTGCACTAGACATCTGCCACTAGGAGGCGCTGGCATTGTTTTCTCTCAGGTCCCAGTTACAATCTCTGGTCAGTGAAAGTAAACAAATATCCCTTGGTAAAAGAGAACAAAGCTTTAAAAGCATCTGTGGGATCACAGTTTAGGAGCAAAGCCAAGATAGTAGCCACAATAATAGTCACTTCTAAAGACTCAAGGGGTGGAGGACAGATTTCCAAAGGCAGAGGAGAGATTTAAATACCCAGCTCCTGTTGAAATTCAGTGGAACTATTGCTCTGCTCATTCATCTATCCAAAAAGATTGCATTTGTATTTAAAAGTATATAGTTTAGACGTGTTCTGGTCATAACACTAGGGATGAAATTCTGACCCCATTGAAATTAGTGGGAGCTTTGCTATTGACTTCAATGGTGCCAGGGTTTCACCCACAGAAAGACTGTCTGCTCTCTGGGGCCAGAGTTCTCATTTTGTGCTGTATTTGTACAGCACCTAGTGCACTGGGGTCATGTCCATGACTGGCACACCTCGGTGCCATGGTAATACAAGTAGTAAGAATAGATGCTGATTTTTTTTTTAAGCTTCACGGGTATTTCCACGCTAAGTGGTAAAAGTTAAAGAAATAATAATAATAAAAAGACAATCTTCCTATCCCTTTCACATAAAAGAAAATATCAGTTGTTTTGGGTGGTGAGAGGAATAAATACACTTCATACATTGCTGAACAGATCCAGAGTACCTGACAGCTCAGCCTCAAATATACTGGATAATGCACAACAACTTAGTTAATTCTCATTAAGACTTAAAGATTTAATGAAGGCTTGGAAATCCAATAATTAGGGATTATATTGTTTTTTTTCTTCAGTGAATATATCCTGTTCACTAATGAATTTCTTCTTTCTGTTGTGCTGGTGTGAGTTTGTCTAGATGGTACCGATGTAGGTCATACAGTTTTCAGATTTTTTTTATTTATTTATTTTAGATTAAAGCTTTTTATTGTTAGAATAAAAGTACAAAGTTTGTTAATTAATTCAGGCCATAACATTAATAACTAACTTAAAAGGTTACATTACAAATGCAGGAATATTAAGTTACATACATGTACACAATACAAAATAGCATATGATCTTGCTGTCTTCTCTCGGTCCTCATACAATTTTAGGGCCCGATTATGCAACCATTATCCATTCAAATAGGCATATTGATTTCCATGGGACAACTCAAGTGAGTAAGGATTATTCACATCAGTGGAAGCTATGGGATTTTTTCAACCAGATGCACAACTTTAGCCATTTTCCAATTTTTAGTAGGATTCTGATCTCTATTTGTATATTTATAATAAATGTGAAGCCATCCAATAACAGGCTTTATGGACAGATTCTGATCTGTTTTGAACTCCTGTAAATCAATGATAACTCAACTGAAGTACTGATTTAAGTCCATGCAGTAACTCTGGAGTGTAATGGAGAACAGTATCCAGCCCTTCATGTGTTTCTGTGCTGTAGGAGTCAGGTTTTCTGAATAGGATAAAGAGTTCTGTTAAACTGTTTCTGCAAGAAAATATGAACTCAGTTAATTCATCTGCTACATTACAGAAAGTTCTTCAGGCCTCTTTAAATATATTCAGTATGCAGCTAATTAAATAGGTGGAAGAGAAGAGAGAGCCATTTTGAATTGTTGTATAAATCACTGTCAATTTAACTAAAAATAACTTGTGAAGTTTTCTAGGGATAATAGTTCTTAAAAGCTTATTGTAGATCAGGTAGAACCAATATTCACAATGTGCTCTCGAAACAGAGGTAAATATAAAATGATGGCAATAGGCAAATAACTACAGTCAATGGGTATGCAGCCATTTTTTATAAAGTATTCTACGAATCCTTTTTGTCTGTGTTTGGAAAGGTGTGCTATAGAATGTACAAATCAAATTAGCCACCTTTCTAATTAAAATGGAAAGAAATATTCTGGGCATACTTCAGTCTTAAATGTAGAGTGAAAATTATAACTAAAACAATAGCTTTTTGTTGCCATGATTTTTTTTTTTTTTATGATGATGACGAATGAAGATTAAGTGTGATAGGCTGGTTAGTCTGAAAACCTGCTGATTGCTTTAAGGCAGTGTAAATCAGGGTAATCTGCTTGCAGGCCGTGAGAAGTGTTTACATTGACTGTCTGCGGGCACGGCCACCTGCAGCTCCCAGTGGCCGCGGTTTGCCATTCCCGGCCAATGGGAGCTGCGGGAAGCAGCGCAGGCGGCAGGGATGTGGTGGCCGCCGCTTCCCGCAGCTCCCATTGGCTGGGAATCATTCTGGCAGCAGATCCTCCTGTGGATGATAAAGTGTGGTGTGACTTTTTGATCCCCATTATCTTGCACAGTTCTTTTATTAAACAAATCTCAAAATCCTATCCCTGAACTGAGTGCAGTCTCGCGGGCAACCCATAGTGAACATAGTGTCCACAATTGCCCAGGAGTTCTTTCTCATCTTTGGTGGGATAAGCCTGGGCATAATGAGTGAAATGGTCAGTAACCAACAAGAGATACTCCAGTGATCAGGCACTGACAAAGTCCATAAGGACAAGCTCCATGGGTGCCAAACTTGTGATGCTGACAAGAGGAACTGCCTGCTTAGGCATAGTCTTTCATCGGGTACATCTGGTGCAGGTGAGAACATAGTGCGTGATGCCATCCCCCATCTAGAGCCTCCAACCACTCTAATCCCAGGTGCCCCATTTGATCGTGGCAGGCCTCCAACACATCTCACTGGTACTTCTTCAGTAGCACAAACTGCTTTGGGTAAGGCCTCTGGGAATGCTTCTGCCCTGATTAGTCACCCATCCTGAACCAATAGGCAGTCCCATTCCTTTAGTAAAAGGGTCTCCTCTCGGTGATTCGGTCGGATAGCTTTGGGGTCCTTTCTAATGTGTAAAGGATGCCATTCATCTGTGGATTGGCTCGCTGGGTGTGCTCCACCTCTCAGTCCTTTAATCTGGATAGCTGAGGGTCCTGTACTCTAGTAAAACTTGAATAGATTATGGGTATGGCTTCCAGTGGTGCCCCTAGACAGTCAGTCGCTCACTCTCTGTTGGCTGTGGATTTTTCTTTCACACGGATACCCGTTGGCATAAAGCTGTAATTCACAGGTCCCCACATTCATCCAATGATTGGATGATAAGTCCTTAGTGTGAGGCCAATGAAACAAGGCATCCACCTCCATGTTTGTTTGCCTGGGTCGGTACTGCAGGATGAAATCATAGGCAGAGAATGGGTGCTAGCCACCTTCTATGAATAATTTCACTGTTGTGTTCACATACATCAAAGGGTTATGATCAGTCTTTACAATGAACTTGGTCCCATAGAGGTAGTCATTGAATCTCTCTGTCACGGCCCACTTTAATGCCAGGAACTCCACTTGATGAGCAGAGTATTTTCTCTCAGAGACCATGAGGCCTCGACTTGCAAAAGCTGCTAGTTCAGAGTTTGCCCTCACGCTCTTGATAAAGGATGGTTCCTAGCCCAGTGTGGCTTGCATTGACATGGAGCTCATATGGCTGGGTGGCATCAGCGTACACCAGTGCTTGTGTGAGCTGTTGAATGATTGTATGGAAAGATGCTTCACACTCGACAGTCCACTGCTTTCTGAAAGGTGCACCCACATTAAAGTATTGTTGCCAGGGCAGATTCCTCCTCTTCTTGTTTGTTGATGGGTAGGTCTTGGTGAGCTCTGTGAGCGCATGCACAATGTGTGAAATTCTTTATGAACCTGCAGTAATCGCTGCAGAATCCCAGAAACAACTGTAATTTATTGAGGGTCATGGGCCTCGGTCAGTTGGTTACCACCTTCATCTTCTCTAGGTCCTTTGTTATACCATCTGCAGATACTGTGTCCCACATACCATACGGACATCTGAAAGAAGATGCACTTGTGTAGGGATTACTTGATGCCAGCCTCTTACAAACAATCCAGGACTTTGCACAGCCGAGAATTGTGTTCTAAAGTGCGCCCAACACAATGATGTCATCCAGGTAGACCAGGCATTCTAACAGGAGCATGTTCCCTACCACTCACTCTGAGTAACTGAAATGTGGCCAGAGTCCCAGAGCCCCTTGGGCATGCAATTAAATTGGTAAAACCCCAAGGGGAAGAAAAATGCCGTCTTCTCCTGGTCCTCTGGTGCCATGGTTACTTGATGGTATCTGCTGCGGAGATCAAGTTATTCAGGATATCCAAGGCATCATCCACCTGGGATATTGTGTATTGGATAGGGATTGTCCGCTGGTTCAGAGTGTGATAGTTGACGCACATGCACACCTTGCCACTTCTTTCATACTACAATAATTGGTGACTTGTAGGGGCTCCTGGATTCCTCAATTGTTCCTGTAGATGCTGCATCATATCTTTGATATCAGTGGGGGCTATTTGTCTCAACTTCTCTCAAAAAGGCCAACAATCCTGTATTAAGATATAGTGCTCCACATCATGAGCACACCCAACATCTCACTTGTGTGTACAGAAAACAGCCTTCCTTTTGACTAACTTATCACACCGGCAGTTCTTCCGCTCAGTAGGAATGGGGAAATTCCCAAACTGGAAACTATCCCTCCCAAAAGGTTTAAATAAATAAAGATATCCTATTTCCTAGAACTGGAAGGGACCTTGAAAGGTCATCAAGTCCAGCCCCCTGCCTTCACTAGCAGGACCAAGTACTAATTTTGCCCCAGATCCCTAAGTGGCCCCCTCAAGGATTGAACTCACAACCCTGGGTTTAAGAGGCCAACGCTCAAACCACTGAGCTATCCCTCCTCCCAGTGAGCTATCCCTCCTGGGTCTCCTCTAGACACCGGGGATACTCTCTTCCCTCCAGATACAGGCAGACCAACACGGATGCTTCTATTTCCTAGGTTACCCCGTGACATCCTTTGGAAACTGAACTTTCAAAAGGATATATCCCTGATAAGGGGAACCTCTGTCCAGCAATGCCTCACACGATTGTCCTTCAATACCTGTGGTCACTATAGCCTGGGGTCCTACCAGCCTATCTGGGTAACTCCCATCCATGCTTTTTGCTGGGGAACCCTGGAATTTCAGGGTCTTGGGTTGCTTCTTCCCCAAGCCCCCCTTGGTGTTTCCCTGAAGCTCCCTAATGGTTTGCTGCAATCTCATTCTGGCAGTCCTAGGCATAGTGCCCGTCTCTCCCACAGTTGTTCTTGCAAGCTATAACCCCTTTGATGGTCTTCTCTTTGGGGCCCACTCCTGCTACTCTCCCCTCTCGCAGGTGGCAAAGTATATCCCTGAGCCTTCAGCAAGGCCACTTCTCAGATCAAATCTCTCAGAGCTGCCACCAGCTGGAGCCTCTCCCCCTTTTTCCAAGCAATGTGGTGGTGTAACTCCCTGCCTTCTTTGGCTGCACCACTGTGTCCACCTACAACAATCATTCCTCCTTTTCACACATCTCTCAAATGAGATCATGGAATGGGGGTGGGTTTGGGGCCCATTCCCTCAGCTTCAGGCGTCACAATCAGTCCATCTTGTCAGGTGCCCTGAAGGATCAGGTCCAGCCTAGCAGAATCAATGTGCTTGGTGGGGATTCCTTCCTTCCGCACTACCTGCTGCAGCAAATCCTCTAGTCTCATGATGAAATCTGACAATTGTTCATGTGGCTCCTGATAGATGTGGCAGAAACTATAATAAAGGTCTTCACTGTTATCAATGACACCATAGACACTTTCAAGAGCAGCTAAATAGTCTTGCACCATTGCAACTGGTTGGGGTGCTTTCAGAGCTTGGACGATTTGCATGGCAGGTCCCTTCAGACTCTCAAGCACCCATTTCCTCTTCTTGGCATCAGAGCATTCCCACCCTTGCACAAGGGGCATTGCAAACTCCCTCCAGATCTCACAATCAACTCCTCTGTGGGCACAGGTGACATGTCTGAGGAAAAAACGAAACTGCTTGTATGGTGCACTTTCATATACTGGCTTCAGTACATCTTTGAGGGCGTTCCCCAGCTCTTTGGCTCACTCCATCAGTCTGGGTGCTGCAGGTGTTGGAGCCACTCTGAATGTCAAGATTAATTCCTCTCCAGTCTGCTTCTCATCCACCATCAGAGCTTGCAGTTTCTGTGCTAAAGGATCCACCTCAAGTGACATAGGTGCACTAGCAGAGGGCTGCTCTGACCCTAGAATTTTCCAGGGGGTACCACCTACTTGCACCTTTTTGGGCACCTTATCAAGATCTGCTTCTTTGGAGTGAGTACATAGAGCTACCATGCCCTTTACTACACTGCTGTAAATACAGGTGTGGACCTTCACTCTCCCCAGTATTCACAGTGCATCTAGACTCTCCTCAGTTTCACTGGGTTCCATCTCTTCTGGGAACCCTGCCACCAGAACAGCTTTGGTTACTGACATTCGCACCCCTCAGCATTGGTCTTCTAGTAATCCTCTTCATGGGGGGGGTTCTTTCTTTTTTTGACTGAGAGGAAAATCACTTGGGCACCTCTGTGCTCTGTGCAGGAGCGCCCAGGGTACACGTTGTAGGTTTCTGGGTGTTTGTATTGCATGTCCCTGTGTGGGCCACCAAGTGTAACTATAGTGCTCTTGTAGCCAAGATGGAGTCTGCTCTGCAGGCAGATCTGGCCAAGAAAAGGTGTGCGCAGGAATGCAGCAGAGAAGCTCCCTTCCACCCTTGGGGCATATTATTTCACACTCCTAGAGTAAAAACACACACTGAAATAGTACAATGAATATAGGAAAGAGAAATATTTATTTACAGAGGGATAAAGAGAAAAACGGGGCAATACAGGAGGAGCAGTAAAACAGGGTTACATCCAACATGAGGCTTAATGGTACCACAATATGAAAAGGCAGACACTGAGCAATGCATCTACACTCAGAGTTCAGGGTGTCCTTGGTTGGCCGTTCAGTCCCTTAAAGGCTTTGAGCAGGTTCTCGGCTGCTTCACTATATGATGGCCTGTTTGCTGTAGGGCCTCTTGTCTGGAGCTCCAGACACACCCCCGTCGCTCACCCTCTCTCCAATCCCCAGGAACAACCAGCATTTCCTCTTCCTGGAGCCATCAGCACTTCCTCTGCCTCAGGACAAGGATTTAAAGGCTTAGGGTCTCTCTGAACCCCAAGGGGGTTACATACACATGTGCCCTGTGTATGTTAGCGAAGGCAAAGTCAAAGAAATGCATTTTGTGCCATAGCCCTGTGAGAGACTATTTATTTAATCCCACTCCCATCTCTTCCTGCAATACACACTTGCACCCACTCCCACAAAGACCGATTCCCCCATGCTACTAAATTTTTTTAAAAAACACCAAAAATGGTCAGTTTATATATATATATATATATAATCAGAATTCAGACACAATCTTTGTGGTAAACTGATGAGAGATTTAGTGTTTTCCCACAAATTACCACATTCTGTTTTTTTTGCCCATTCGATCCCCCCTGCAACAAATTACATTTTACCCACTCTCACTATTATGGCAGCAGGTCCTGTGGGACCCATGGGATCCCAGTCGCACTACAGGGCTCTACTATAACCAGCAGTGATGAGGTTTGTAAAGGCCCTCGGTTCCTGGGGGAGATTGTGTCATAATCTCAGATTATGCCCTGAAATAGCTCTGTCTTTTGCACAAACGAGCTGTACCCTTATTGTAGAATATTCCATTGTGTTTGAAGAGTGAAGTAGTCGACCACTATCTTCATCGCAGGGCTCTAGGTAATCTTTTAGATATCTTGAGCCCAGCCCATTGATCACCTTGAAAATAAAGACTTTGGCCTTGAACTGGATTTCATATTCTATGGCCTGATATTCAATATTCTAATCTGGCCCAATATTTTCAGTTCTCCACTTACTATATTTTATTACTTAAATACTAGAACAAAATTATTGCTGCTTGCCTATCTGTGAATTAATTGGCTTTTAATTTAAAACTTTAAATGGTTGCTTTTATGTGCTAGTAGCCCAGGAGGTATGGGAGTCAAGTGGTATATTAAAACGGTAAATTATGTATTGTGCTGAACATTTTGGCAGTCCTGTTAAGTCAGGTTTCTGATATTTATCACTCAGAAAAAGAACAGTCTGTGCAATGTATTGGTATTTGACAATGAATATCAATGGCAAATCCAGGGATCCAGTCCTAGCCCAGGTAGTGGACTGTTAGCTGGGTATCTCCACAGGGTGTCAAGAATGGAGGAATTGTCCCCAAGGCTGCAGAGCTACTACACAAAAAGCTGCTGCAGCCCAGTTATTGAAGTAGCTCTCTAGGGATCCATCTTCTCTGGCAAGAGGAGGACAGGAGGATCTACACAGCAACACATACTTGTCTGCCCCATGTCCTGCCCCTGCCATGCCACCACCTATCCCATTCTCCACACTGCCATACAGTGTGCTCATACACAGCTGGGCTCCATGCTAAACAAGAGGCACATTCCCCATATTGGCTTTCCTCACACCCATGTGCATTGAAACTACACCCGTTCTGTTGCCACAGGCACTCTGCAATCACAGAAGGGAGACTTGATTTGCCCCAAAGGAAGTAGTTACATTGATTAAAAAAAGATTTTAGTACTCCTCTTTATAGGTATGACTGCCCTGTGGTGCCTCCCTGCTGGCTGAGTGTGGCACTGTAGGCATTCCCTACCTCCGTTTCCTCCTCTCCAGGGCTTTCTGACTCTCAGAGGTTTCATGGGGCTCAGCCCCCTGGCTGGGTCACTGAGTTCAATCCCCTTTTGTGGTAAGAAGTTCAAACAAGAGGCCCAACTACACAAAAGGTGCTTCTGGTCTTCAGGACTTCTCTGAAGCCCGCCCTCTTGGCCCTGCTCCTAGTCCCTTCAGGGTTACCTTTCCGTCTCGCTGTCTTTCCTTAAACAGCAGCCCCTGCTGATTTCTAGGATTTTCAGTTAGTCTTATTAGCAACAAGTAGAAGAGCTTCACTCAAATGAGACGGGTATTTGGAAGAAATGTGAGCAGGGCCAGCCACTAGCCCAGAAGTGTGTCCAAGGGTCCCGAAGAAAACAGTAAGTCTCACAGCCAATCAGTGTCCCATAACCTATTCTTGGAAGCATGCCTGCTGGCTGATAAATCTGGAGACCTGCTCTCCTCGGCTTATTTCACCTTTACTGGACCATAAGTAACAAAGTCCAGTGCTCAGTGTTGCTTTTTGTTTTCATTCCTCATCTGTACTGCTGCTGTATTGAGCAATGGATATGGCATTATTAGAAGGATGTGATCTATTAAAAGCTATCTCCTAATTGTTTTACATTCATAATTATAGCACACACTGACTGCCTTCATATCAGCTAAAGTTGTAAAACCGATTAAAAGAACTAACAGCCAAAAATTGTTCTAATAGGGTGTAATGGTTGGGGGGGGGGGGGAAGAGGGGGGAGAATCTAGATTTGTATGCAGAAAACTGTAAATGTTCATTTTAGGTAACTTAAGTTAGAAATATAAATAATGTTTTAAGGCAATTTTATACAATATTCTTTGAAACAGTGTTTGAACTATATTAAAGAGGTTTGACCTCAGCTCACATGAAAGATAAGAACAAAACAAGGTATATAACAAAGAAAAATTCAAATACAACTATACAAGGGTACAGTTTCACTCTGAGCTAAGATTTGTCCTATTACAAGAATCAATCACCTATCTGAGGTGTATCTATATTCAGTTGAGAAAAATCCTATAATATTTTTATTAATTTATGTATATTGTGGTAGTGCCTTGAGGCCCAAATCCCAGATTGGGAGTCCATTCTGCTAGGCCCTTTACATGCAAATAATGAAAACAGTCCCTGCCCACAAGTAAAATGTATGATATTTTATTAAAAAGTAGATTTTTTTTCACTTAAGAAGTTGGAAACAAAAGATATGCTGTACAAGGATGATAGTGAACTTAGTGTAAATATGAAAGAATGATAAAAACCCACAAGGTATTTCAGATGTCTTTCTATGTTTGTAGAAAAGCAATGCATTTGAGGAGTAATATGTTATGTAATTAATGTCTGTACTATAATGTATATGCACAAGGGGATGGAGTTATGGATGCACATCCTACCTTTGTTCTCTTTTTTTTTTTTTTTTTTTTTTTTTCCCCCCCCCAATTGTGGATAGCTTCATTGTGCAACCTTTAGTATTCATTTTCATATAATTTCTCCCCCCCATCCCCAAAGTAATGTTAAATTAACCTAAGGTTCAAATGCTAAGATAAATTATCTCTTACGAGAAATGTCACAGGCTTAGCCATATGTACCATATTCTTATTATGGCACCTTGGCTGTAACAGTTGCATCATGTCTTTATTACAATGGGCAACTACACAAAACTTACTCAAATTAATTATTATTTTGAATAGCAAATCGATTACATGTTTCACTACTGATTCACAAATGCAGCAGAATATGCACCAGAATGCAAGTTCCTCAAAGGGCAACACACATTTCTCCCTAAGAAGTATGGACAGGAGAAAATTGCCCCTTCTTAATCATAAAAGGAGTTTTACATAGGTCTTATGAAGGATTTGTGCAGTTTCCTTATGTTCAAAGCGATAATGTGGTCACGTTTCTCAAGTCAAAATCTAATTTCTTTCAGAAGAAAACTGAAAGATAGCTTGGCATCTGGACCCTGTGATTACCCTCCAAAGAGGAGTAGAAGCAGAATGAAGTCATGTGTTAATCCACTTCAAAAATGTATAAGCAATATTTTTGTCAAGTGAAAATAAAACATCCTTAAAAGTAATGTTTGGGCTTTTTAGTGTTTTGTGAGCCCTTTTTTCATAGTAATAGCTTCACAAAAAACAAGCAAAGCTATTTTTCTTAGGTGTTTGACCAAGCAAAAAGTAATGAAATATGAAATGTGGAATATGAATATTTGGTACGCCTGAATTTGTAATGACTTGCAATGATGTATTGTGCTCATTTGGTGCTGTTCCTGTCCCCTTAATGTCATGAATAGCTGTGTGTCAAGATTTAAAATTCAGTTTCCACAAATATTCACACTGCAACTTTGAAGTTTGCTTTCTGCTTTTTTCCAGTAAAATGAACCCAAAATGTGTGAACATGGCTGAAGCAAAGTCGTTAAAAAATATGGGTGAATATTTTCAGAACAAGTTTACAATATGCATCCAGTTCTAATACTGACTATCACTGCCATAAGGATTAAAGAGAACATAAGTAAAACCCCCTCTGACCACACACACTCCTAGTTGTCACCCACTACCCTACACTGGAACCCGTATGGGGTATTATCATACTACAACCAATACTCGATGGGGACCCCATTCTGAAAAAAAATCTTTCCTTTCTAAAAATTATGGACTGAATAGAGACACTGGATTTATGGCTTATTACAGCAATCTATAACCCACTAACAACCCCCGTAGCTGCTTCACCCCTCTTTCCTTTCCTCCCTTTGATGGAGGGGTGAAAATATGTGTCAACTTATGCTAAACAATCTGTTCCATCTTGTATTTAGCTGTGACACTCTGAGTAAGTTTCCCAGACCTGAAGAAGAGCTCTGTGTGGCTTGAAAGCTTGTCTCTCTCACCAACACAAGTTGACCCTTTAAAAGATTACCTCACCCACCTTGTCTCACCATTGTTATGAATACTAATTTTAATTATGATGCAGGGCTTAGTCCTGTAAACATTTATGTACATGAGAGACTTTGTTAGAGAAGTGAGATTTTTGCTAATTAGATTTGGTTAGTTTCTTTATTGGTTGTCCCAGAGGTGTGTGGAAAGAATTAGGCCAGGATGTAAAATTTGGAACTTTTTGATTTTTGCAGTCTTTGGGTAAAACACTGGTTGTGGTATCAACCATTTAAAAAGGTTGCAGAGTAGTTTTTAAACTAAGAGATGGGGGGAAAACCAATTACTGCAGCGGAGCATGTGGATCGGACAGAGACTTCTCTTAGAGGAGAGTCTATTGGTAGAGATTCTCTATCCTCTTCCATCCTCTCCTCCTGACTAGAACCTAAAATATGGGCCAGATCAGATGAGAAACATTCACATAAAAAAGAATCTGACACATCAGAAAAGGGCAGACAAATAAACAATGACAAGTTTTTTTTAAGTGCTTGTACACAAATGCTAGAAGTCTAAATAATAAGAGGAGGGACAATCAATGGGACACAATCATTCTGGAGTACAAAATATATCGGAAGGACAGAACATATTGTGTCGAGGGAGAGCGGGAGTGGCACTATATGTGAAAGAAAATGTAGAAACAAATGAAGTAAAAATCTTAAATGAATCCACATGTTCCATAAAATCTCTATGGATAGTAATTCCATGCTCTAATAAGAATATAACGGTAGGGATCTATTATCGACCACCTGACCAGGACAGTGATAGTGACGCTGAAATGCTAAGGGAGATTAGAGAGGCTATCAAAAGAAAGAACTCGATAATAGTGGGGGATTTCAATTATCCTCATATTGACTGGGTACATGTCACCGCAGGACGAAATGCACAGACAAAATTTCTCGATACTTTAAATGACTGCTTCTTGGAGTAGCTGGTACAGAAACCCACAAGGGGCGAGGCAATTCTCAATTTAGTCCTGAGTGGAGCGCAGGATCTGGTCCAAAAGGTAACTATAACAGGACCGCTTGGAAATAGTGACCATAATATAATAACATTTAATATTCCTGTAGTGGGAAGAACACCTCAACAGCCCAACACTGTGGCATTTAATTTCAGAAAGGGGAACTATGCAAAAATGAGGAGGTTAGTTAAACAGAAATTAAAAGGAACTAAAGTGAAATCCCTGCAAGCTGCATGGACACTTTTCAAAGACACCATAATAGAGGCCCAACTTAAAAAATATATTTTTAAGTACATCAGAAGCAGGAAGTCTGCTAAACAACCCGTGGGGCCCCTGGACAATCAAGATACGAAAGGAGCACTTAAAGACGATAAAGTCATTGCGGAGAAACTAAATGAATTCTTTGCTTCAGTCTTCATGGCTGAGGATGTTAGGGAGATTCCCAAACCTGAGCCATCCTTTGTAGGTGACAATTCTTAGGAATTGTCACAGATTGAAGTGTCACTAGAGGAGGTTTTGGAATTAAGTTTATCAATTAACAGTAACAAGTCACCGGGACCCGATGGCATTCACCCAAGAGTTCTGAAAGAACTCAAATGTGAAATTGCGGAACTATTAACTATGCTTTGTAACCTGTCCTTTAAATCGGCTTCTGTACCCAATGACTGGAAGATAGCTAATGTAACACCAATATTTAAGAAGGGCTCTAGAGGTGATACCGGCAATTAGACCAGTAAGTGTAACGTCAGTCCTGGGCAAATTAGTTGAAACAATAGTAAAGAATAAAATTGTCACACATAGAAGAACATAACTTGTTGGGCAAAAGTCAACATGATTTCTGTAAAGGGAAATCATGTCTCACTAATCTATTAGAGTTCTTTGTAGGGGTCAACAAACATGTGGCCAAGGGGAATCCAGTGGACATAGTGTACTTAGATTTCCAGAAAGCCTTTGACAAGGTCCCTCACCAAAGGCTCTTATGTTAATTATGTTGTCATGGGATAAGAGGGAAGATCCTTTCATGGATTGAGAACTGGTTAAAAGACAGGGAACAAGGAGTAGGAATAAATGGTAAATTTTCAAAATGGAGAGGGGTAACCAGTGGTGTTCCCCAAGGGTCAGTCCTAGGACCATTCCTATTCAACTTATTCATAAATGATCTGGAGAAAGGGATAAACAGTGAGGTGGGAAAGTTTGCAGATGATACTAAGGCAGACTGTGAAGAACTTCAAAAAGATCTCTCAAAACTAAGTGATTGGGCAACAAAATGGCAAATGAAATTTAATGTGGATAAATGTAAAGTAATGTTTGGGCTTTTTAGTGTTTTGTGAGCCCTTTTTTCATAGTAAAAAAAAAAATAACCCCAACTATACATACAATACGATGGGGGCTAATTTAGCTACAACTAATCAGGAAAGAGATCTTGGTGTCATCGTGGATAGTTCTCTGAAGATGTCAACGCAGTGTGCAGCAGCAGTCAAAAAAGCAAACAGGATGTTAGGAATCATTCAAAAAGGGATAAAGAATAAGAATATTGCCCTTATATAAATCCATGGTACGCCCACATACTGCGTACAGATGTGGTCTCCTCATCTCAAAGATATACTGGCATTAGAAAAAGTTCTGAAAATGGCAACTAAAATGATTAGAGGTTTGGAACAGATCCCATATGAGGAGAGATTAAAGAGATTAGGACTTTTCAGCTTGGAAAAGAGGAGACTATGGGGGGGGGGATATGAGTATATAAAATCATGAGTGGTGTGGAGAAAGTGAATAAGGAAAAGTTATTTACTTGTTCCCATAATATAAGAACTAGGAGCCACCAAATGAAATTAATGGGCAGAAGGTTTAAAACAAATAAAAGGAAATTCTTCTTCACACAGCGCACAGTCAACCTATGGAACTCCTTGCTTGAGGAGGTTATGAAGGCTAGGACTATAACGGGGTTTAAAACAGAACTAGATAAATTCATGGAGGTTAAATCCATTAATGGCTATTAGCCAGGATGGGTAAGGAATGGTGTCCCTAGCCTCTGTTTGTCAAAGGGTGGAGATGGATGGCAGGAGAGAGATCACTTGATCATTACCTGTTAGGTTCACTCCCTCTGGGGCACCTTGCATTGGCCACTGTCGGTAGACAGGATACTGGGCTGGATGATCTGACCCAGTATGGCCGTTCTTATGGTCTGCTGTTGAAGCTTGCAGTGTCTCCTGTGGTAAGATGCAGAGGCTTTTAGACTCTTGTTCATGAAACTATATATTGACTGGGACAGCCTTGCCAATAATTGCCCAATCTTCAATGTATTTTTTTGTGGGAAGACTAAGCCAAAAAAGCTCACTAGCTTTTTGTGAAATCATAGGGTTTGTTGCTGTCTTTGGCAACTGTCCTGCCTCAGCTCTCCTCCACTAGAGAATGCTACTATCTTAATATCTTGCTGGGAGGGCTGATAGCTTGCAGCCTATGCTTCTCTTAGCTGCAGCCTACCTCCAGATGTCCAACTTCATGTTTCCTGTCCAACAGCCCAACACACAGCACCAAAGAGTTAAGGGGCCTGTGAGAGGAGGGGGAAGGTTCTTGGTCATATGAATACTACAGACAGAAGAATGCATGTTCTATCACTGGGGCTTGGGGGGAGGAAGAAAGGCATTGCTGGGGTAGCCCCTGATTGTATGGAGAAACAGGGGTGCCCCTAGCTTCCAGAGGAAGAGAGGTGAGGGATGAACCTCGTTGGTAGATTAAGGATGTTTGGTAGGGGCTAGTTGCTGGAAGAGAGGTAGGATGGATGGGGAGGGGTCAAAACCCACCTGGTGACAGGAAAAAATGGATAGGAGGAGAGAGTTGAAAGGCCATAGGAAGTGACAGACAAAGCAGGGGTAGGTAGCTCCAGAACCTCTGGAGGAAAAGAAAGGTAGAGGAGATGGAATCTTCCCTTTCCCTATGGTTGCTAGGGAACTGTTCAGGGGAAAGGAGAGACTAAAGGGAAAAAGCTGGAGGCTAGGTTGGGGAGAAAGGCAGAGTAATTGGAGAGTGGGGTAGAATTAGAGATAGCAAAAGCAAGGAGGAGAGGGCAGTGGATGCTGTAAAGTGGGAACGGTTAGGGTTCAGTGGAGAGACAGAGGAGAAAAACAGTGGAGGAGATATAACAAAGGAGCAAAAACAGAAAAGAGATGGTGAAAATCAAACATAGGTAGATGGTGCTGCTTGAACAAGAGCCCTTTCTTGCATCCCTTACCTAAGGTAGGCTCTTTCTTCCTTTCTTTCTTCCTTGCTTATTAAACTCAAGCTAAAAGATGAGGAAGGTAATAGGGAAGGGTCAGGTCATATTGTTTGTAATTTAAATAGTTCTGGATTGGGGAAAAAAATGTGCAAGGGGGAAAAACAGACCATTCCTTTTAGATTTGGCATTCCAAACATTTTCATGAAATTCTTCTGCTTTTGGTCTCCTGTGTCTTTCATTCTGAACCTCTGCTTCAGTATGAATGATCTGAAATACTAGTGTCTGACCAGGACATTGCTTACCTGAAACCACTGAGGCATAAATAGAAACATTGTCGAAGGTTGCCCATTTCCCCTCCCTATTATTTTAACAGGAGAATGAAGTCTAGAGTTCGTACCCTTTCAGAGTAACCATGGCTACCGTCCACATATCTGGCATATAGTAGCAACTTCTTACCTATCACAGCCGGTCCCCTGATATTGAAATTTGAATGGTAATTAGTTTTGATTGGACTGATAGGCAACATGGTATACATCGGCTCCCTGCTTAGAAGAGTTTAATCTGGTTGCTGGGGTGAATGCTTGCATTTACAAATTCAAAATTAATTTCAAATTCACTGTCACTATTTCTGCCAGTACATTTGTTAGAACATTCATGAAAACCAAACACAAAACGGGCAAAAACACAATCAGTGTGAGTGTGCTTAAAAGTAAATGAGTATTTGTGGAAAACTTTGTGCACTATTCACCTAGTGTTAATATTTATTTTTTTGAACTTGTCATCCACAAATCTTCATGCCTCGAATTCCTGTATAAATCTGTGTGTAGCTATTTTTTCGTATCGCTTTTCATCTTGTATAAGCTTCTCAGCACTAGTGCTCATAGTAAGGGGCATCATCCCATTACACCTTATATCTACTGTAGATTTTCCTCAGTGGTAGATTTCAGCAATGTTAATCATTATGCACCAATTTTATATGTTGCCTTAACGGTCAAGGTTGCTCAAACATGGGAGCTCTCTTTTTTCCTACCTCCACCCAGGAAAATGAGAAGGACTGACTCTTTGTTGTGTGCTTCAGAATTCAGAATCTCATTGGGTTAACAGGGTTACCGTTCCCAACCCAACTGTCAATCTCAGTCCTTTGGAACATCAGGTTCCAGAGGTCAACCCATAGCTTGTTAAGCCATTTCAATAGTCCAGAAGTAGTAGACATTTAGTTAAAATCTTTATGCTGTATAACTTTCATTATATTTTATCTTTCTCTACATTCCTTTTTAATATCGGTGCCCTCTAACAGCACATAATGCTCTAAGCATGATTAGAAATATCTTATACCTCTCCCCACTGCAACCAATTGACCTCCAAACAGCAACAAGAGAGATCTGGAAAATAACCTCTCTCAAATTCAAACTCGTATTGTAAGTCTGAGTTCTTCCTGGAGCTGGAAGTCACAGTAAAAGGTCAGAGCATTGATACAAGGTATGTTAGTGAACTGTACCTCATGTTAGCCCAAAACCTGTAGTGCTTGGGTAAAAAGAGTGATAAAACATCTATGAAAACTTTCCTATCAATATACTCGTTATGTGGGAAGGATGCTTTTGTGATGATACAGAGAATCAAAGTAGTTATTCACAGATTCATTTTTGGTCTAACAATCAATTAATGACCTACAGGTCACAGAACTCTATTTTTAATACCTCCTTATCTCTAAGCAGCTTAGTATAGTGATGGCCTTTTGGTCTTCAAAAAAAAAAAGTCAAGTGTCAAAGAAATTTATATTGGGGATTTGAAAAAGCTGTGAGTCTTCTGTTAGAGCAGGAAAGCTTTGATTAATTTTGATATATTTTCATTGAAGACAGCATAAAACTATTGGATATAGGAATGTGTCTAAGTATCTTGCCTAGTGGTAAAGTGAATAATTCTCTACACAGCTATTATTTTGATTCTTGCAGCCAGTATTTACTTCATGGTTCAGCAGGAGATGTATGTGGAAGCAGCACTTTGAGCTTAACATGGTGTAATGCTAAGAAACCAAATGCCAGCTCTGGCCAAGGCCGCATTAGCTCAGAACTAACTAACTGACATACTACTAGCTGGAAATCAAACCAGCTCACCTATTTAGTTGTGTTCAAAATCAGTATTAGTCTTATAAGAATGTATTTAGAATTTAGACTCTATGACAGGGGTCGGCAACATTTGGCATGCAGCTCGCCAGGGTAAGTACCCTGGTGGGCCGGGCCAGTTTATTTACTGTTGACGTGGCAGGTTCGGCCGATCGCAGCCCCCACTGGCTGTGGTTCACCGTCCCGGGCCAATGGGGGTGGCGGGAAGCCGCGGACAGCACATCCCTCGCCCGCGCTGCTTCTCGCCACCCCCATTGGCCCGGGACAGCTAACTGCAGCAAGTGGGGGTCGCGATCGGCCGAACTTGCTGCGTCAGCAGGTAAATAAACTGGCCGAGCCCGCCAAGGTGCTTACCCTGGCAAGCCGCGTGCCAAACGTTGCCGACCCCTGCTCTATGAAATGCTTGGTAGTTGCTGCATGCATTAATCTCACTGGTAATGTCTGTAATCCATACTACAAGGTAAAATGTTTGTTTCATAACTGTAAAAATGCCTGCTCTGAACTGGTGAACTCAGATGGGAAGAGTACCCCTCTCCACTCCTGCCCAACAATGGAGTGAATTAAGTGATCATAGGACAAAACTTTAATTGCCCCATTCAAACATGGAGAAGTATATGGAATCATAGAATCGTAGAACTGGAAGGGACCTCTAGAGGTCATCTAGTCCAGTCCCTTGCACTCATGGCAGGACTAATCATTATCTAGACCATCCCTGACAGCTGTTTGTCTAACCTGCCAGAACCTCCCTAGGCAATTTATTCCAGTGCTTAGCCACTCTGACAGTTAGGAAGTTTTTCCTAATGTCCAATCTAAACTTGTCCCATTGCTTCTCATCCTATCCTCAGAGGTTAAGGACGACAATTTATCTCCCTCCTCCTCCTCCTCTTTGTAACAACCTTTTATGTATTTGAAACTTTTATCATGTCCCCTCTCAGTCTTCTCTTCTCCAGACTAAACAAACTCAATTTTGTCAATCTTCCCTCATCGGTCATATTTTCTAGATCTTGAATCATTTTTGTTGCTCTTCTCTGGACTTTCTCCAATTTGTCCCCATCTTTCCTGAAATATGGTACCCAGAACTGGAAACAATATTCCAGCTGAGGTCTAATCAGAGCAGAGTCTTGTCTTGCTTACAACACTCCTGCTCATATATCCCAGAATGATGTTTATTTTTTTGCAACAGTGTTGCACTGTTGAGTTGTATTTAGCTTGTGATCCACTATAAACCCCAGATCCTTTTGTGCAGTACTCCTTCCTAGGCAGTCATTTTCCTTTTTGTATGTGAGCAACTGACTGTTCCTTCCTAAGTGGAGTATTTTGCATTTGTCCTTATTGAATTTCATCCTATTTACTTCAGGCCATTGCTCCAGTTCATCCAGATCATTTTGAATTTTAATCTTACCCTCCAAAATACTTGCCAAGCCCTCCCAGCGTGGTATTGTCCACAAACTTAATAAGTGTACTCTTTATGCCATTATCCAAATCATTTATGAAGATATAGAACAGAACCAGACCCAGAACTGATCCCTGCTGGACCCTACTTAATATGCCCTTCCAGCTTGATGGTGAACCACTGATAACTATTCTCTGGGAATGATTTTCCAACCAGTTATGCACCCACCTTATATAGCTCCATCTAGGTTGTATTTCCCTAGTTTGTTTGAGAAGGTCCTGCGACATAGTGTCAAAAGCCTTACTAAAGTCAAAATATACCACATCTACCACTTCCCTCCTAATCATAAGGTTTGTTATCTTGTCGAAGAAAACTATTAGGTGCAGAAGGCCTTGTCCAATTGGTTTGTATGCTGGAAAAGGGAAATAAAAAGAGCTAACATGAAGATTTTTTTTCATCTCTCTGCTGTTTGGACTCCTGCAAGGGCGTAGCTAAGAAATAAAAAAGCAGAAGATCCCCAGGGTCCACCTAGTTTAAGCACTGAAAAGACATTCCTTGCTGACAGATTACTAAATCTCTCTGACCTTTTGAATTACAGACTGTAAATCATTTTGTGCATATTTCTGTTTCCTAGTTAATAAACCTTTAGTTAGTTTATTACAGGATTGGCTACAGGCATTGTCTTTGGTGTGAGATCTAAGTTACAAATTGATCTTGGGTAAGCAACTGGTCTCTTGGGCCTGGAAGCAGCCTGAATATTTTGTGATTTTTGGTGACCTCATTTATCACTAAGTGACCATTTATCACTAAGTCCAGTTTGCCTGGGTGTTAAGATTGGAGACCCCAAAGTTACTGTCTCTGACTCCATGGTAAGACTGTTATAGAGGTCCAGGAGTTCACATTTGTTACTGGGTTGGTGAAATGTAATTATAATACATGCCACTTATTTGGCAGTCTCTCCTCATGTTGGCGTTCTTGGTCGTCAGCCACTCCAGACAGCATGAAACGTGGGATGTGTTTTTAATATTCTACAGTGGACCTTGTTGGTAGACTGCAAAGTGGCATCGACCATCAGGGTTTCCCTCCAATCTTGGTTGCTATTTTGCCAGATCTTGAAGATTGGTGGGACCAGAAAAGACTGGGTTTGGCTAAAGGGATAACGTCATCTTCAAGGTGGCCTAAAATTTAAATTTGTAAAATCTGAAAAGAAACCCACTCCATAGATTGATTGCCCCAAAAGAGCATAAATAACAAGAAAATGAACGTTTAATATTATTTCACTTTTAATAATCAGAGCTGTCCTTGGTAAAATAGATACATGCATGTTTGTTTACAACATATGATTTCTAAGTTCAAAATTATTTTTTCAATAATTCAAAATTTTAGCTGATTATCTGAATTGAAAGCAATCCAACTCTCCTGACTGCAATCTCAATCTCTTTCTTAGAAGGAAGCCGGTTAGCTGTATGTCCCTTCTAACCCTTCTTCCCCTTAATGAGAAGGCCTCAAGCTATCCTTCTTCCTCTGGGTGGTTTTGAGGTGAGAAGACCAGATATAGCTTCCTTCATCATGACAGCTTCTCTGATGTGGACCAGGAATACCTTGTCCTTCCCCCACCCTTATATAGTGTGTGACACTCAGCACTTCAACACCCTCTATTCAAATGGGTACCAACAATCTGAAAATCATACTTCCTTTTGAAAGAGTGGACCCACTGGTGTTACAAGTAACATCTAAGATTACTGAAAAAGATGAAAGAAAAGATTAGTTAAACACAAATAATTCATACATCACATGGAATATATGGGTATTTACCTACTGCAAATTGTTTATGTTCATAGTGTCATCAGATGAGATTTTAAAGTTGAATACTAGACTAGGAGTGTTCTTACAGCTGTTACATTTCCTGTCCAAGAACTATGCTTGACAGATTACTAGGTGGTCTTGCACAAAGCTGCCCTATACCTTATGAATTGCAATTGATGAATTAGATCCCAGTTTTGATTGCTCTCATAGAATCAGTTAGTTGTTTCTGTTTGTGTGTTATCACCTTATCTGATTCCAGCCTACTGGATATCTAGAATGTTTAAAACATTTTCAAGAAAATGGGAAACAGCACCACTCAGTACAACACTGCTTTTCAGTGATGGTTCCTGGACCAGTGGGAAATAAACTGAAATGAAACTATTGAATATCTCCTCTTCTCTCCCTCCATTGTCTTCTCTGCTGTTGTTGACTCTTAGGATCACTCTTACCCTCTTTTACACCTTGTCTCTCTCACACCAGTGGCTGTCCAAAAATCATCCCATTGCAGCCTTGATCACCCTGACAAGGTTTCTCCTCAGACTATTACACTGAGGTAGGTTGTGGTCAGGAACTGTCATTGCTGCATAATCTGCACTTCTTATTGGGAAGTGGATGGCATGTCACCCTCCACACTGCTCAGCTGAGTCTGACTGAGGGGGGGGGTAGCAACTGCTTCCAGAATGCTGCTGCTTTGATTGCTGTGCAGAGCCCAGCTGCACTGCTTTAGGCACACAATCCACAGAAAGGTGGCCAAAACATGGGGATTTTTTGGTGCATGTACCAATTTAGGTATCTCCTGCATGTACCAGCTTAGGTATCTACCAAACAGGGCTGCCGATGGGGTGGGGGGCAATTGCCAAGGGGCCCTGGCAATTTAAAAGGGCCTGAGGCCCCGGCCACTGCCACAGTAGCAGCAGTGGTGGCCGGGAGCCCCGGGCCCTTTTAAATCGCCTGTGTGTGTTGCAGGGCTCCAAGGCACATGCAGCCACTCCGGGGCTGGGCCCCGTGCTTTGGGGGTCCCTGAGGGCCGGTGCAGGGTTGGTCCCAGAAGTGACCGGAGGTCCCGGAAGTGACAGATTCGTCACTTCTGCCCTGGGCTCTGCCCCCCCTCCCCCCCCCAAGGACGGTCCTGGGGTCTGGAATTCCTGTCGGCGGGCCTGCTACCAAATAAACTTATTTCTAGGTCACAATGGATGAAAGTGACCACATCCAAGTCAATTAGAATTTTTTTCATGAGACACTGTATCAGATGCTTTACCAAAGTCTAGATTTATCACATCTGCTTCATTCCATTCTTCCAATGAGTCTGTTCCAGCTCCAATTTCTATTATTCTAAATCATTCCTTATTTACTATATTAAATTCAAGTGGCTGTGGTTTCTAGGTCCAAGCTTCCTATTACACTTAGTTTGGACTCCATTGCTTCCATCAATCTTGGATTGATGCAGAGGGGGAAATAGTCTGTAGGTAGTCAGGCCAAAGTGCATTAAAGACTTTGAATATGAAGACTAGACCTTAAACTGAATCTAATATGGGATGGGGTAATGCGTGAAGGACAACTGTCTCTCATTCTAGGTGCTTCAGCTTTGAATCTACACAGCTTATGGAATGACTTTGTAATCAATTAACATTGCCTCATAATGCACCACTTTTCTGCTACATAAATTGCAAATGGGTGGTTGGATGAACAAATTTGGTTTAATGTGACACATTGTACAAGGGGCCTTGGTGATAATGTCATCTCCCACTTATGTTTGTTGATACCTTTTTAGATGTAAAGTTTGTGTTTGACTATAATTCTAAACTTTAAATATTAGCATTTACAATTCTAGACTGGTGAGGAACAGCACATTAATAATTTTTTTGATTAAGTTCTTTGTGATCATTCCTCCTCTCTTTATTCCCTTGAGTAATGTGTGCTCAATCCTAGGTCTATTGAGGCTTTTCACCCTGCAGGCAACTGTCACAGGGAAGAACAGACATGTAACTGTTACAGGCTAAATGACGTGATATTATTTTTTCCCAAGAAAATAAAAAGGTCTCTTCCAGAAGGCAAATTGCAATATGAATTGTAAAGTGATGACATGTTATTCCCCTTCCTTATGATTTTTGGAGTTCAGGGAAAAGTTATGGCAAGGACATAACCTAGTGGTCTTAATCTTTTTTTGTGGAAATATTATCTAATAAACTGCTAAATATAAAATTCATAATAATGTAATGTACACACCATAACTGCTGTGCTAGACATTGATGCTTTGGTACTCTAAACAGGACTGTTTCGCTTTTGTGTAGAACTCTGTCGGAAAAATCCCAAATGTACAACCATTTAACAAAGTACCTGAAGTGTTCTCTGGTAAATAACATACTCAGCATTAGCTAGAAATATATCCCTGACACTAAAGAATAATTGTATTTCTAATTACAAATATTTTAAATGCACAGATTTATCAGTACAGTCAATATGCTCTTGAATTAGTCACCTCACCAATTCATGAGGCTAGAGTGTGTGTGTGTGTGTGTGTGTGTGTGTGTGTGTGTGTGTAATATATATAAACAGCTACCACTCAGCACACCTGAAATGATTCTAGCAACACAATATTCAGTCCTTATGCTAATTTCTAAATTTGTTATACCTTTACACCACCATTTACTGTTGAAAAATATGCTTTTTCATCTGCTGCCCTTGAGATGTATTGAGTGCCGTTTACTAAAATTATTACATGTTTTGTATGTTCCACTGGCAATGGGGAGCAATTAGAGATGTACGGTAAGTAAATATTGCAATATTTGAAAAATATTATTGAGCTTTATTCTGCTGTTAGAACTCACAAACTCTGGACCTTAGTAGCTTCTGTATAAGAAACAAGAATTTCTATACCACCTATTTCCCTTTCTGTATGTCACTGAAAAACCCTATAGGTCTCACCCCATGTTCTCCCTGGGTCCTAATTAGAGCCACACAGAACATCACAAAAAGAACAAGATCTAGCAAATAAACTCATGGTGGTCACCAGAGCAGGTGCTAGGCATAAGAAGACTAAGGGTATGTCTACACTACGAGAGTAGTTCGATTTTACTTAAATCGAATTTGTGGAACCGATATTACAAAGTCGAACGTGTGTATCCACACTAAGGACAGTAATTCGACTTTTTGAGCCTACACTAATGGGGCAAGCGTCGACATTGGAAGCGGTGCACTGTGGGCAGCTATCCCACAGTTCCCGCAGTCCCCGCTGCCCATTAGAATTCTGGGTCGAGCCCCCAATGCCTGCTGGGGCAAAAAATGTGTCGAGGGTGGTTTTGGGTAACTGTCGTCATCCAACCGTCACTCCCGCCCTCCCTCCCTGAAAGCGCCGGCGGGCAATCAGTTCGCACAATTTTCTGGTGAGTGACAGCGCGGACGCCACAGCACTGCGAGCATGGAGCCTGCTGCGACCATCGCTGCAGTTATGGCCATTGTCAACACCTCGCACCTTATCATCCAGCTTTTCCAGAGGCAGATGCTGAGAAATCGGGCGAGGAGGCTACGGCAGCACGGTGAGGACATTAAGTCTGAGAGGGGCACAGACCTCTCTCAAAGCACGGGACCCCGCGCCGTGAACATCATGGTGGCAATGGGTCATGTTGATGCTGTGGAACGGCGATTCTGGGCCTGGGAAACAAGCACGGACTGGTGGGACCGCATAGTGCTGCAGGTCTGGGATGAATATCAGTGGCTGCGAAACTTTCGGATGCGGAAGGGAACTTTCCTGGAACTTTGAGTTGCTGTCCCCTGCCCTGAAGCGCAAGGACACCCAGATGCGAGCAGCCCTGACTGTCCAGAAGCGAGTGACCATAGCCCTCTGGAAGCTTGCAACGCCAGACAGCTACCGGTCAGTCGCGAACCACTTTGGCGTGGGCAAATCTACCGTGGGGGTTGTTGTGATGCAAGTAGCCAACGCAATCGTTGAGCTACTGCTGTCAAAGGTAGTGACCCTTTGAAATGTGCAGGTGATCATAGATGGCTTCGCCACGATGGGATTCCCAAACTGCGGTGGGGCTATAGATGGAACTCACATCCCTATCCTGGGACCGGACCACCAGGCCAGCCAGTACATTAACCGAAAGGGCTACTTTTCAATGGTGCTGCAAGCACTGGTGGACCATAGGGGACGTTTTACAAACATCAACATCGTATGGCCAGGCAAGGTTCATGACGCTCGTGTTTTCAGGAACTCAGGTCTGTTTAGACGGCTGCAGGAAGGTATTTACTTCCCGGACCACAAAATAACTGTTGGGGATGTGGAGATGCCTATAGTGATCCTCGGGGACCCAGCCTACCCGCTAATGCCCTGGCTCGTGAAGCCCTATACAGGCGCCTTGGACACTGAAAAAGAACACTTCAACTACCGTCTGAGCAAGTGCAGCATGGTGGTGGAGTGTGCTTTTGGACGTCTCAAGGGGAGATGGTGAAGCTTACTGACTCGCTCTGATCTCAGCGAAACCAATATCCCCATTGTTATTGCAGCTTGCTGTGTGCTCCACAATCTCTGTGAGAGCAAGGGGGAGACCTTTATGGCAGGGTGGGAGGTTGAGGCAAATAGCCTGGCTGCTGATTACGCCCAGCCAGACAGCCGTGCGATTAGAAGAGCACAGTGGGATGTGCTGTGCATCCGGGAGGCTTTGAAAGCTAGGTTCCTCAGTGAGCAGGGTAACCTGTGACTATTAAGTTTGTTTAAAGAGAAGCTGAACCTGTCCCTGTTTCTTTACCCAGTTAATGTTGACTATCCTCTCCAGTTACATACCCCGTTCACCCCGTTCACCCCCTTCCAACACACGTTTAAAAATAAAATAAATGGAACTTTGTTAATGAACACCGTTTTCTTTATTACTTTTCGGGACTCTGTGTGGGGGCTATGTGACTTTGTGGCAGGGGAGGACGGTTACAGATCCCCTGCTGCGTGGCTCTGTGATCCAGGCTAAGGACCGCTGCATAAGATCTCTAACCGCCCTCCCACGCCACAAAGTCACATAGCCCCCCCCCCACACACACACAGAACATGAAAACCACCTCCCAGACTGACCAGGGTGCCTAGTGACTGCAATGTGTGTGTGACCTTCTGCTGAACCTGCCCCCGTGTCTGTACCGTGGTAAAGGTGACTGTCCTCTCCAATTACCAACCCCCTTCAAACACACTCTCCTCTAAAAGAACATGACGGAAACAGTAATTAACAGAAACATATTTTTTATTAGCAACTACACAGTTAAGGGATGACACTGGGACGGGGGCTTGGGTGAGGTGCTTTTGGAGTGAAGGAAAGGACTTATCAAAACTTTGGGAATGAGAGCCGTCTGGTACTTGAGCAGTCTGCAGGGGTGGAGTGACAGTTTTCACGGCCCCTGCCGCCCCTCCTTCTCGGGACTTTGGGTGAGGGGGGTATGGGACTTTGTGGCGGGGGAGGGCGGTTACAGATAGACTGCAGCGGGGCTCTGTCCTCCTGCCTCCGGTCCTGCAGAACATCCACAAGGCGCCAGAGCGTGTCCGTTTGCTCCCTCATTAGTCCAAGCAGCGTTTGAGTCGCCTGCTGGTCTTCCTGCCGCCACTTCTCCTCCCGTTCAATGTGTGATCGATGGTATTGCGACATGTTCTCCCTCCACTGGGTCTGCTGGGCCGCCTCAGCTCGGGAGCAGCCCATAAGTTCTGAGAACATGTTGTCCCGTGTCCTTTTCTTTCTCCGCCTAATCTGTGCCAGCCTCTGGGAGGGGGATGCCAGGGTAGGTCAGGAGGCAGTTGCAGCTGTGGGATGGGAAAAAGGGAGTGAATTCCTCACAAAGATAATTTTTTGTGAACAATGAACATAGTCTTTCTCTGTGAACAAGACCATGCACAGCACCTATCACATGCGCACTCAGGACAAGGTCGAATTTTCGGCCTTCGCATTCAGTGCCTGGGGTCTTGCAGTGGAGATCAGACAAGCGGGTCAGGACAGCAGAATTCGGGTAGCAGGCTGACATGGTAAGCCGTAGACTTTTGGCTGCTTAAAACTTAAATTATAGCAGTGCCCTCCTTTCACGTTCAAAGCAATGCTCCTAGCGTTGGCCAGTTCCTGCTGCTGGCAATCCGGCAAGCATGAACTCTGCCCCTGTCCCACCCTCTCGCGATTGTCCCTGGGAAAGATCCCTGTTTACTGCCCCTCTCCCGTCTCCACCGCGTGGCTGTAAACCGCCGGTTACAGTTATGTAAAGGAACAGGCAAGCAGTCCCAATAATAACATTCCCCTAATTCTAAGCAGGTCACCATGAGCGACATCACTCTGCTGAGGATTTCTGAGACCGAGAAAGAACGCATGCTGCGTGAATGACAGCAAAAACCAGGGCCGTATGCCGCCATGCTCTGCAAGGCAATGATCCCAGAGTACTTGATAGCCTGGCGCGGAAAAGTTTCCTACCACGGAGGACACAATAAGGCCGCTCTCCCCAGGAACCTCATGCAAAGGCTTTCCAATTACTTCCAGGAGAGCTTCATGGAGATGTCCCATGAGGATTTCAGCTCTATCCCCGGACATATAGACTTTATTTTCCAGTAGCTGCACTGGCAAGGACTAAAAAGTAGAGCGCCTAGGGCAAACTAATCATGAAAAACTCATTGTTAATATTCCTGTTCTGTTCAAAATAAATGTTTACATGTTTAATACACTTACCGACTGATCCTTCCCCTGATTCTGTGTCCGGGCTGTGTCCGGGTGGGGACGGTTGGTAGGGGATCTCTGTGAGGGTGATGAAGAGCTCCTGGCTGTCAGGGAAATCAGCGTTGTAAGCGCTCGTCCTCCTCATCTCCTCCCTCATCTTCCCCGTCCACTAACATCTCCGAGGAAGCGGCCGTCGACAATATCCCATCCTCAGAGTCCACGGTCAGTGGTGGGGTAGTGGTGGCGGCCACACCTAGAATGGAATGCAGTGCCTCGTAGAAACGGCATGTCGGGGGCTGGGATCCGGAGCATCCGTTTGACTCTTTGGTCTTCTGGTACCCTTGTCTCAGCTCCTTGATTTTCACGCGGCACTGCGTTGCATCCCGGCTGTATCCTCTCTCTGTCATGGCTTTTGAGATCTTCTCGTAGATCTTTGCATTCCGTCTTTTCGATCGCAGCTCCGAAAGCACGGACTCATCGCCCCACACAGCGATCAGATCCAAGACTTCCCGATCAGTCCATGCTGGGGCCCTCTTTCTATTCTGAGATTGCATGGTCACCTCTGCTGGAGAGCTCTGCATCGTTGCCAGTGCTGCTGAGCTCGCCACGATGTCCAAACAGGAAATGAGATTTAAACTGCCCAGACAGGAAAAGGAATTCAAATTTTCCCGGGGCATTTCCTGTGTGGCAGGTCAGAGCATCCGAGCTCTGACTGCTGTCCAGAGCGTCAGAGTGGTGCACTGTGGGATAGCTCCCGGAGCTATTACCGTCGAATTCTATCCACACCTAGCCTAATTCGAGATGGCCATGTCGAATTTAGCGCTACTCCCCTCGTCGGGGAGGAGTATAGAAATCAAATTTAAGAGACCTCTGTGTCGAACTAAATAGCTTCATTGTGTGGACGGGTGCAGGGTTAATCGATTTAACGCTGCTAAATTCGACATAACCTCCTAGTGTAGACCAGGCCTAAGCAACTGCACAGGGCCCCAAGCAGCTCAAGCGGCCCCCTATTCACTTTTTAAATATTTGTTGGGGGAGGGGGGTTGTGACAGGGTGGGGAGACCCCATCCAGTGCAGGGTAAACTCAACCTGTTCTTTAAGCTGCCCTCTGTTTCTAGACAGTGAGACCTAAGGGCTAAAGTTAGTAGAGTTACCCTGATCTGCTGGGCTGTAAGGCCCAATGCCCAGAGTCATAGAATCATAGAAGATTAGGGTTGGAAGAGACCTCAGGAGGTCATCTAGTCCAACCCCCTGCTCAAAGCAGGACCAATTCCCAACTAAATCATCCCAGCCAGGGCTTTGTCAAGCCGGGCCTTAAAAACCTCTAAGGATGGAGATTCCACCACCTCCCTAGGTAACCCATTCTAGTGCTTCACCACCCTCCTAGTAAAATAGTGTTTCCAAATATCCAACCTAGACCTCTCCCACTGCAACATGAGACCATTACTCCTTGTTCTGTCATTTGCCACCACTGAGAACAGCCGAGCTCCATCCTCTTTGGAACCCCCCTTCAGGTAGTTGAAGGCTGCTATCAAATCCCCCCCTTACTCTTCTCTTCTGCAGATTAAACAAGCCCAGTTCCCACAGCCTCTCCTCCTAAGTCATGTGCCCCAGCCCCCTGGTCATTTTCATTGCCCTCTGCTGGACTTTTTCCAATTTGTCCACATCCTTTCTGTAGTGGGGGGCCCAAAACTGGACACGATACTACAGATATGGCCTCACCAGTGCCGAATAGAGGGGAATAATCACTTCCCTCGATCTGCTGGCAATGCTCCTACTAATGCAGCTCAATAGGCCGTTAGCCTTCTTGGCAACAAGGGCACACTGCTGACTCATATCCAGCTTCTCATCCACTGTAATCCCCAGGTCCTTTTCTGCAGAACTGCTGCTTAGCCAGTCTGTCCCCAGCCTGTAGCGGTGCATGGGATTCTTCCATCCTAAGTGCAGGACTCTGCACTTGTCCTTGTTGAATCTCATCAGATTTCTTTTGGACCAATCCTCCAATTTGTTTAGGTCACTATGGACCCTATCCCTACCTTCCAGCATACCTACCTCTCCCCGCATCTTAGTGTCATCTGCAAACTTGCTGAGGGTGCAATCCATCCCATCCTCCAGATCATTAATAAAGATGTTGAACAAAACCGGTCCCAGGACCAACACCTGAGGCATGCCGCTTGATACTGGCTGCTAACTATACATTGAGCTGTTGCTCACTACCCACTGAGCCCGACAATCTAGCCAGCTTTCTATCCACCTTATCGTCCATTCATCTAATTCACACTTTTTAACTTGCTGGCAAGAATACTGTGGGAGACCGTATCAAAAGTCAAGATATATCACATCCACTGCTTTCCCCATATCCACAGAGCCAGTTATCTCATCATAGAAGGCAATCAGGTTGGTCAGGCATGACTTGTCCTTGGTGAATCCATGTTGAGTGTTCCCGATCACCTCCCTCTCCTCCAAGTGCTTCTATGTAGAGTCAATGTAATCACCCTGATCCACAGGGCGGTAGGGTTTCGTGACCTACGTCAATGGGGTAGCTCTTCTCCATGGGACAGTGAGGCCTAGCGGCCTGAGTCTTTAGAGGCAGCATGGCCTAGCGGCCAGAGTCAATAGACTTGCCCTCCGGGCAGGGTTGTATGGCCTAGTGGCTGGAGTCAACAGAGTAGCCCCTTGAGGTGGAGCTGTATTGTTTACTGTCCTGTTGGGGTGTGTGGGCCACCACCCCGGGGAGTTGGGTGGGGGCCAGGGTAGGGGCACCCAGGCCTTCCTGCTCCACTGGGTCCCAGTCCAGGGCCCTATAAGTGTCAAGTGAGTCCATCACTGGGTCAGTGGGGATCCATCTGGGGATCCGTCATTGGGACAATGGCTCCCCCCCGCCCCCCGTGCTACTTCCTACATCATACTTGTGGTAGAGGTCTAATAGTGATGGTCCAGGACAGTTTGGAACACCTTGGGTACATTGGACTTTAAATCAT
>NW_020664409.1:61427890-61471143 GCF_002925995.2 Terrapene triunguis
CTGGAATTGATATGCAAACTAGACACAATCAACTCAGGATTAAATAAAGATTGGGAATGGCTGAGCCATTACAAACATTGAATCTATTTCCCCTTGTAAGTATTTTCACACTTGCTTCTTATCAAACTGTCTGTACTGAGTTATCTTGATTATCACTTCAAAAGTTTTTTTTCCTCTTACTTAATTGGCCTCTCAGAGTTGGTAAGACAACTCCCACCTGTTCATGCTCTCTGTATGTGTGTATATATATCTCCTCAATACATGTTTCACTCTATATGCATCCGAAGAAGTGGGTTGTAGCCCACGAAAGCTTATGCTCTAATAAATTTGTTAGTCTCTAAGGTGCCACAAGTACTCCTGTTCTTTTTGCGGATACAGACTAACACGGCTGCTACTCTGAAACAAACATGAGAGGCAGAGATAGAGGGTTACAATCATTCTTTAAATCTTTCCCTGTCACAGTTTCTTTCTTGGATAACCTGTCTCCTGACAAGGTTGCCCAGCTCCTGCATTTTCCCCGTCCTCTCATCTTGTCAAAGCTTCCCCAAATTGCTTGCTTGCCCCACTCCTATGAGGTTGATCTCACTATCCACTGAATCATGTCAGTTTATCCATCTCTCTGTATCTCTGATAATGTTACACCATGAACCATGGTATGAACCCTACTTCCTCTGAGGTGCCAAAGGAGGGATGGTGCTTGATGGGTGGGTCCTACATGGTGGAGGAGCCATGTGTAAAAAGAGGTTACATTGCATGGGGGGCTGACAGCACTGAAGAATCAAAGTAAAGCTACTTTTGGTAAGGATGAAAATGTCTCAGTATCCCATACCATGGTATAGGCTTGGTTTGAACCCTTCCCCCTAGAAGCATCATACCACTTCTTGTGACAGCAATTCAATTAACTTGTGTCACCAATGTAAAGTTGTGCATGCTTTCTAGATAATGGGACATTCATGGCAGGAATATATGATTGATACTTTGAATCCTTACCCTACATGCAGCTGATAGAAGTTGCTATCATACAGCTGCCTTTAGCAGGATGTAATTAGAGAGACTAGACAGTACTGTTTTGCACCACCAGAATAAGGGTGAAACATCTGTTTTTAACAGTACTTTTAAATCACAGTAGTGCTATAGCAATCTTAGAATGGATGCTTGGGTGTTTCCTTTTATTAGCACCTGCGTTCTTATAGAATCATAGGGTTAGAAGGGACCGACAGGGTCATCTAGTCTAACCCCCTGCCAAGATGTAGGACTTGTCGTGGCTAAACCATCCAAGACAGATGGCTCCAGCCTCCTTTGGAAAACCTCCAGTGAAGAAGCTTCCACAACTTCCTGAGGCAGTCTGTTCCATTGTCTTACTCTTCTTACAGTTAGATTAAATCTCAGGAAAAGTTTCCTAACTCTGCTATACTGTAGTTTGAACTCATTGTCTCTTGTCCTGCCCCCTGTGGCAAAAGAGAACAACTTTTCTCCATCTTTTTTATGGCAGCCTTTCAAGTATCCAAAGACCGCTATCATATACCCCCTTAATCTCCTTTTTTCCAAACTAAACATACCCAATTCCTTCAGCCTTTGCTCATATGCCTTCCATCCCTTTAATTATCCCTTTGATTATCTTTGTTGCTCACCTCTGGATCCTTTCCAGTTTCTCTATGCCCTTTCTATACATCAGGGACCAAAATTCAAACAAATTCATAGCAGACTAATTGGTATGCAAGGATCAGAGGAAGGGTGGTCCAGTAGTTAGGGCACTAGCTTAGGTGGGAGGAGACTAGGTTCAATTCCCCACTCATCCATTGACTCCCTGTGTGACTTTAAGCAGGTTACTCAATCTCTCCTAGCCTCAGTTCCTCATTTGTAGAGTGGGATAACTATGTCCCTATTTCAAAGAGAAATACATTAGAGACTATTAGGTGCTCAGGCACTATGGGTAATCGGGCCATATAAGTGCCATAGATAGAATTGTAACCCTTACACATTACAAATAAAGCCTTCATTACAACAAATAAATCAGATTTAAAAAAAAATAGTTCTTTTGTGGAATGGATTCTTTGTTGAATTAAAAAGGTTTTTCTAGTTAAGAATTAGGTTCCTTCACTCAAGGAAAACATACAAGTGTCTTTTTTATTATCTTGTGTGCACAGGAACATATAGTGGTAGATTATTTAACTGGATAATGAGCCTTGGAAGGATTCAACTTTAATCAGTAAATGTCAGTAAACATCAATTTCACCATACACACACAAACTGATGAAAAAATATTTACATCGATGATAAATGAAATTTATAGATAGGCTATAGCTCCACTACAACTTATGTCAGCATAATTTATGTCGCTCAGGGGTGTGAATAAATCACCTGCCCAAAACAACGTAAGTTACACCGACATAAGCGCTGGTTTGGAGCTCTCTCCCGTTGGCTTAGAGTGGCTACCTCAGAGAGTTTACACATGCAGCCTCGGTGCAGCTGTGCCCTAAGAAAAATACTGCTTGAGAACTTATTAGTTTGATTTAAGCATATTTACTTTGTCCATATCACATGTGAAAATATACAATTTCTCTTTTAATGGTTATAAAGCTTTAACTTTTTGAATCTCAGTGTCTACTCTCATTAAACAATTATTATGTGATCCCCTTTACTGTCAGACCTCCCCATAATTCTGAACATTTAAATAGATAAAAATTGAAAAAAAAAATGATTAAACCTACAACTTTAAATGTGACATTTAAATTAGTAAAAATTGGGCAAAAGCTTTAAATAAGCATTGATATTATCTGTCAATTATTTAAAAAATAAATTTAAAATAATTCATGTATTTGCAAAAGTTTGAATGTAACTTGAAGTCAGTGCAATCCATGTATGTTCTAAGAAAAATAGTTCTGGTTGACAAAAAGCAAGTAGTGATGCTGGTTCTATGTGCTTTGTGTTCACTATATTCTCCTTTATGCTCTGGCTCAAATGCCTCATCCAGATGACTTTTGTTCCTTAGTTAGTATGGACTCAGGGCTGGCCAATAATATTTTGGCACCTGAGAACTCCATGGGACAAAAAAAGCTTGAGGGTTTAACTCTTGGATCCATGTCTGCACTCCTCTGTTCTTTCCTCTCATGTTGGCACCATTATCGTACCTCTCATGTTGGCACCATTACCTCTCATGTAAACTATTGCAATTCCCGTATCTTCCAGCTTTTTAAGAAGCACATTTGTCATACCAGCTCCTGTAGTATCATCAATGTCAATAAATTCTAGAAAATGCTCTCTGACAGTCATCATTGCAGGGACATTTTCACTAGGTTCTGTTGTTGTTACAAAACGCACCATTAAAGTCAGTTTTTCCGTATGGCTGATGTCAGGTGTGAAGTCCAGAATAACAGAATAATATCTTGCTGACTTCAGTTCTGCCACAATCTTCTGTTTGACTTTTGTTGCCAGTAACTGTATGATCTCATTTTGAATTGTTTTTCCAAGGTAGTGGTGTGTGCACATTGCTTGGGTGGTGACTCTTCTTAGATACTCCTGGAGTACAGCATCAAACTCAGCCATCAGCGCCACAATTTTAAGGACATTTCCATTGTTTGGCACATACAGCTGATCTGAAGTACCATGCAGTGCTAGGTTTTGGGTAGCAAGCATTCTCAATGAGCCTTTTCAGAACATTTTGCCAGTAGAGACTCTGATGCAATCTTCTCTTGATGCTGATCATCTATGGTGGCCTTTATCCTTAGTCTCATCTCAAGCTCTTTCCACCTATGGAATGCTCTCTGGTAATTTCCTGCCTCCTCATTGCATGCCAGGTTTCTAGCCAGATTTTTCCAAGCCATTGTTCCTGTAGAACCCAATGTGGCTGGAACATTAGACTGGAAGAGTTTGCAACAAAAACAGTATGCAGCATTCTGGGTTTTTGAGTACATAAGCCATGGCCTCTCCACTTTGTCACCACTGGGGATTTCACGCCAGTAATGTGTTGGATGGAAACGTCTATTTTCATTGTCTTTTGGGGAACATGAAGTTTTTCACTTGCTGTGGCCCATGCAGTACAAGGAAGTCCCTCAGGCTACTGCTTAAGTGGGTCCACAGTCCTGGATCATCTAGACTTAAGGAACTAAACTCAGCAGCAGCTGTTTCTTGTGCCTCCACCACACCCTTCTCTGATCTACACTTTTCTTCAGGAATGTGCATGGTTACATCAATTTGAGATGAAGATATGGATGCACTCTGATTAACTGGAAGATCAGGCATCTTCTCACCACTCATTTCCTCACTGGGGCCAGAAGGCTCACCATGAACATTTGTGTCTGTGTATCTCAGGAGAGCTCCTTTCTGCTTAGATAGAAAAGCTTCCTTTGCTTTCTTTCTTTTTCTGAATGCTGCCCCAGAGGGGCATTTTCTTCTTTCACTCATGACTGCTGTTCTGTATATTTCATTTAATTTTCTGGTCTATCTTTGGCTCACTGCATTGTACTCACAACACAAATACAGCCAATGTCTTCAGTCTTAAAAAATGTCAAGGCTACCTTTGGTTCCAACCACTTTTAGAAACTTGCTTTCCAACAGACATCCCTTGGCTGGCACTACTGTCACACAAGGACTTTTCATCTACTTTAATCACTCAGCAAAACCGCATCATTCTCCCCCATATCCAGCAAAATATACAGCTTCTGTACTAGAGAGCATTGTTCTTACACCATAATTTACCATGCTCCAGAGCAGAAAGTAGCTATTTTTGAATAGCCCCGTATGCAATTATATGGAGGAAGCTTATTGTTCTTTGTTATGCCCACTGAACCATGCTGGAACAGTCCTTCTGCATCTCAAAACCCTTTCATTGCTACCAAATAAGTAAATGCCCACTGTTGGAGGTTTGCCCATCTTTAATCTTATTTTTTATGTTGTATACTTAACATCAGACTTCTGATAATTAGCAGAGCCCGTTCTTCAACTTCCATTGGCATGTATAACCGCTATGCTGTAAAGTGTATGAACAGATAAGATCTGTAGCAAAACACAGTGTTTCTGTAAAGGAGACACTAATAATAGAGAAGGGCAAGAAAGCAATGTTCCGATTTATACTTAGACTAGAGTTCAGTGTCACTGTCAAAATTTTGACCAGAAAAAAGGTGATACAATCAGTTGATTCCACAAAAATATTCATCTTGCATTGTGAAAATTTTGTAATATTTTGTGTGTGTGTGTGTGTGTGTGTGTGTGTGCGCGCCATTTTGGACTTGATCCTATGCTAAGAAACCATGATCAGGCATGAACCTGACCAACTTAACAAAAGCTCCCACTAGTTAAGTACGCAGCAACTCATCAACTGAACAGCACAAGCCTCCTGAGAGCACCTCACCAAGTTGTTCTCCATTGAATATTGCAATAATCCAAGTTGCCTGACAGACTGCTTTTCCTTGCCTGATCATAAGAATTTACATAGCAGCCAAAGTTTTCTTGTCAGTTGGCCCACAACTGGAACTCACATCTGGAATAGATTGGAATGACCATGAATCTCAGTGCCGTTAGAACAAACTGAGTCCCACTTTTCTCAGCTTTACTAAAGCCAAAAACCAAAACCAACCAATTCCCACTGGCTGAGGGATAGAAAGGGAGAAACAGCACTATTTGTGTTCACTTTAATAAATACATAAAATGGTCTGATGACATGGCAATGGGACAGATATAAAAGTCTAGATAGATAGGACCTCATCTGGGAAGCAGGAGCCAAAACCACAGGGGTAATTCAGATCCAGGGATTCAGAATTGAAACCTCTCTTCCCTTTGACATGCATGGATGCGGGGATGACATTTGAGGCTTTAGTTAAAGCTCATTTTTAATCACAAGAAAGGACATACACTCTTAAAAATACAAATTACTCTTGAAAAAGGATGAGCAATTTTAACCCATATTTAATTGCAGGGGGAAATAAACTGGAATGAAAACAAACTAGTTATAATATGCTAGGTAAACCTTGGAATGGTGTGGAATGTGTGAATTATTGAATAACTTAGTATTTAGAAGGTAATTAAAATTTAAACCTTCTAAAGGGAATTTGAATTTGAATTACGTTTTTTTTTATATATTCCAAGAGATTTTTTGATTTGGCTGACATAATAGTATTGTTTGAAATGGGGCTCATCAGGTGGAATAGAGATGTTGAGAATGAGAGAGAGAATGTATAATTTATAAACTCTGCTTAATAAAGCATATGTTAAGTACAGCTCTGTGTTGAAAAGTCCTTTAAGGTTATTTATAGTTTGATTTATTATATTAGAGTTCTTCTTAATAATAGAGTTATCTTACCATTGTAATTGGGCCTATCAGTCAAGATTAGCAAGGATATTTTACATGTCTGAAGGAAGATGTCAAGTCAGAGCTATGAATCTGAGTAGCAAGTAGCAAAGTTGTAAAAAAATCAATATAGTTGAACTTCAGGTTTTTTTTAAAATGAATTATCCAAAACAGTTGTGTCCAGTGTTCCCACCAAGAGATCTTCATGGGTGATCTGACTAAATCACAGTTGCCATGCAGAGTTGTGGCCAGCTGCCTCCAATTCTACTTGGAATTGCTAATGTGGACTCTGGACACAATGGAGCTCACAGGAAATAACTGGCAGAGGCCAACAAATGACCCAATACACAGAGCCCAGGACAGGTGGCATCTAAAGAACTCTTGCCAGAAACCCAATGCCCCTGGGATTGTTTAGCCCCGACCTGTAAAAGGATAGACTCTGCCATGTTGGAACCATTGCTAGTGTAAGTTTAACAACCCACCAATCTGTCTGCTTAGGTACTGGCCCCCCATTACTGTAGTAACTGTGCACACTTCAGGTATTTATCCTGACAGCACTCCTTGGGCAGTACTTTTAGACTAATCTTATAGTTGAGGAACTCAGGCACAGAGAGACTAAGGTGCAGATTTTTAGTAGGCGTTGCTCTGCTTAGCATTGTAATGCCAACCTGACTTAGGAGCATGTCTCATTTTCAAAAGTGATTTAGGCACTTAGGAACTTAAGTCTCTTTGAAAGTCAGTGGGACACTTAAAAGATATCACACTGATGTAATAATGAGGGAGAGAGCGAGTCGATCAAGAGTAAAAGACCAAGGTGGGGAGAGCACAGAGGAAGAAAAAAAGCTAGAAACTTCATGAAGTCCTCTTGGGACTTTGCTGTTGCATGGAAGGTGCTCAGATAATACATAACACTGAGATAGATAAACAGACAGGAAGATAAAAGTCAGTATGTTATTTTGTTTTTTCTGTATACTTGTACAATTATTGGTTCGTGCCCTCCACTGTTAATTAATTACACAGAAAATTCCCTAAATTATTTGAAACTTTCATTATTCAGAATTATTCCTTGTCTTGAATTATATTTAGCTGCTCAGTAATAAACTGTATATGTTATTAATGCAGTTTAGAATCAGACCCAGAACTTTCCCTCTGATGATGTTTCCTTTTGGGATGGGGTCAGCTGCTTGACTGTAGAAAATCCAGGGTGATGTCTTCATTATCAGAGACATAGTATTTGTTAGCCCATTTAAACAGCACAAGAGATCTGAGTTTAGGAGAAATTTGCTAGTTTTCTCCTCTCTGGGGCAGAGACTATGAAAATTAGAGGTGATGTGATCAGACCCCTGTAAGAAAGCAGGGTTAGCCTTTGTTGCTCTAAGTGCATATGTTTGCAGGAAAAGAGTAATGCCAGTGAAGCTGTTTAAATCAGATTAGTTTAAAAGAGAAGTGAAACATTGGAATTTTGATTTGAGAGAAAATCGTTTGCTCCTGGATTAGCACTCTCAACTCATCATCATTTGTGGGACAGTGTGTGAGAGCCTTTGCTTTTATATATGCTTTAAACCAGAGGTGGGCATACTATGGCACAGGGGCCGCATCTGGCCCTCCAGACATTTTAATCCAGCCCTCGAGCTCCTGTTAGGGAGCGAGGTCGGGGGCTTGCCCCACTCCATGCAGCTCCCAGAAGCAGCAGCATGTCCCCCCTCCAGCTCCTATGCATAGGGGCAGCCAAGGGATTCTGCACATTGCCCCTGCCCCATGTGCTGCCCCCGCAGCTTCCATTGGCCAGGAACCATGGCCAATGGAAGCTGCTGGATGGCGCCTGCAGACGGGGCAGCGCACAGAGCCTCCTGGCTGTGCTTCTGCATAGGAGTCGGACGGGGAACATGCTTCTGAGAGCTGCTTGAGGTAAGCGCCGCCCGGAGCCTGCTCCTCATTTCTGGCCCCACTCCAGAGCTCACACCCCCAGCTGAAGCCCTCATCCCCTCCCCCTCTCCCGCACCCCAACCTCCAATTTTATGAGTATTCATGGCCCGCCATACAATTTCCATACCCAGATGTGGCCCTCAGTCCATAAAGTTTGCTCACCCCTGCTTTAAACCATACAGCTCAGGAAAAAACAGTGTTGTTACTTTACAATATGCAGAGGCATGCCAAATATACTGAGTAATTTAAGTATATAGAAAAGGAGATCAGTTCAACTGTTATTACTCTGAATGAGCTATGGAGTACATGCATAGCAAATAACTTTAATAGCACTAGCAAAGACTACATTCTGACTGGCCAGGATTTGTGATATCCTGTCACAATACCTTAGACTGAAACTAAATTTGCAATGGAACCATATAAAAATAGCACTACCCCTGTAATGGCTCCCCCTTCACAATATAAAGTTCAAGCCTCTTCCCAGTGCTGCCCACCCCAGCCCGCGTATCTATTCACCTCTTATTGCATCATCTCTCCACTTGGCCAGCTAACAGCTTGCTGCTTCTTTGGTAATCATCTTTGCACCTTCTTCCATGTTGTCGCTTAAGAAAAAATTGCTCTCCCTGAATTGATCCAAAAGGCCACTACCCTCTTCTACTTCAATATCTCCTCATGACATATTTCTTTTTGTGATGTTTACAAATTAGCCAACTAATAAGGCAGAGAGGGGCTGTTAGTTGTAGTTGGTGTGTATTTATTCTTTAATATGTAATATATGTGTTGACATTTTTAATTGTACCTCTCTTCCTGACCCTTGTCTACTTATATGTCTGAGCAGTGCCCAGCATCTAGTGTGTGCTACTAGAATACAAATAATGAATAGATATTTACCTATAAGAATTCAGGATGCCCTATTAACACTTTATACTTTTAGACAGTATTTAACAAAACACAGAACTAATTAACAGACTTGCTTATTTTGTATAATTTTCGCTCATCGTGATTCTTTCCTCGTGGCTCCCACAACAGGAATAGGCCCTCTATGAAGCAGAACTTCTATGGTTCTGCTGTACAGATGGTCAAGACAAAAAGCGTGAGCCTCCCTGGTATGCCACAGAAGAGTACTCAACTATTTTCTTTACAGCTACATGGAAGAAGGAAGGCTGGGGCAGGCCAGAGCAGAGGTTTGAGTTCATCTGTGGGTCTGACATGCAAACTCTCCTAGGAGATGAAGCCCATAGGCTGTATTCGCAACTGTGGAGTAGTTATGCTATTGCTCTTTGGCCTGCGTTGGGGAGAGAATTCTGTTTCTTTCATCCTTGATATTCCCTACATCAAGCCAGTTTCTTAGCTTTTGCATAAGGGACCCATATTTGCCCCTCTGTGTTTCATTTCTCTTCTTCCATTATCTCTATTTTACAACCATTATTTTCAGTAATGCTAGGTTGCCTAGATACATCTGCCTCCCCTTTTTTATCATTTTCAATGCATTTTATATTGTTCATGCTGCCTTGTCCTTGTCTGCCATGAACAGCCTTCTTCCTGCCCATATCTCACAAAAGTCTCCCAAGCAAGGTCCTGACTAGTTCTGGCAATTAGAGATCCTCAGGCACTCTTGAGAAAATTAGAGGTGTTAGCTAGATCAGGTTGAATAATGCAGGCTTAAATACAAAATTCAGTGAAATTTGGCTTTATGAAGCATCCATAAAACCATTCACATTTCTTAATTCATTCAGTACATGAAAATATTCAGCAGATATCACAGGTGAACAAATTATGGCAGTCTGATTGTGTGCAAAGTGTGCAATATTCTTATTCAATATTCAAGCTTTAAAATTTGTCACCCAAGTCACTGGAGGATCAAATACACTTATTTCCCCCACCACTAATCAGTTAGTTCAAGTATTATTCCTGGTGTCCTTGGCCAATTCTAGTCTGGTTAACTATATTTTGCCTACTTAATTCCCCCTTCAGTTTTAATAAGTTTGTAGAGGGTGCACTGTGTAGACAGTGCTACATAGTGGTCAGGAGGGTGTTGGCGGATTGTCTCCCCGATGAAGAACAGTCCTGTCTGTCAGTGACTCTACCCCAAGGATTTCCATTCCTCCCTTTCAGCATAGGGGTTCTGAGGGCTGAACCCTCCTACACAGTCTTTTCTTGCTGGCCTCTCACTGGAGGTGAAGGCTTTTATTGTACGGTCCTCTCAGAGCAGGTAAGGGAGCCTGGGCCCACCTTCTTCACTAGGCTCTGGACCAGGGCCTAATGGTGAACAGCTACACTCAATGCCTCGGGGTGCTAAGTTGCTGCCCCCAGAGACCGCTTCCTACCCCAGTCGCCTCCAGCTTCCCAGAGTAGATCACTCTAATCAAGTCTCTGACTCACATACTCAGTCCCCTGATTCTCCTTTCTGGGTTTGCACAGGTCTGTGTTGCAATGAGTTCCTGGGCAATATTTTCCCCTCAGAGAAACAGTCTGTTCTCTTCCACTGCCTGCCTCTGAACTGCTCTGCTCCCATTTTCAAAACCCTGCCTCCAGTTTGTGCCAGCTGTGCAGGTGTGTCTGGGTGGGGCTACCTGGGCCCAGAGCTGTTCCTTAACTCCTCACTCTCCAGTGTGAGGTTTGTAAACCCCATCACAAAGGTGTTACACTGTGTGTGATGATCCTGTATGCAGTTTAATTGTATCTCCATTCCACCCCACAAGTGATATCATTTCATTGATGGATTAAACAATTCTTAACGTTTGTAAAGTGTGTTGGGATCCTTCTTGATGAAGGAGCCTGTGTTTAGAGTCAATTCATGGAAATTAATACAAATAATTTAAAATTTACAAGAAAATAAATTTATATTTGTAGTGATGGAGCTCTGATTTTCTGGGATTCCTAATTCTTCCTTCCCCCAAAATGCACTCACTCACCTCAGCAACACTACCCTGCATCTTTTTCCAGGTGGTTGCAGGGTATCTTTTTAAACTCTTAATACTAAATCATAAATGTCAATGGGTACTTTGGAAATGAGCTACTGCTCCAAGGCCCTGATATAAAGCCCACTGAATTTAGTAGAATATGGGATCCAGACCCTATTCGAGTAAGGTTACCGGAACTGGGCTTGAGGATTTTACTCAGTGCTATTCAGTCAGTCCCCAATTAGCTTAATTGGAAAGGCTGGTTTTGCAGAAAAATAAGTTTTAACCCTTGTAAGAGTTATTATAAGACAGGTTTAACTGGACATCATTGCAAATAACTGATATCTTAAATGTAGATGTAGGTTAGAAAACACAGTTCTGATTTTTTCAATGTGAGTCCATGGTGAGGTATGTTTTTTGTAAATGTGTGTTTGGTTTTTAATTGGTCCTAGGTCAAAACTGAAACAGATCTTGTTAACTCTGGTTTGTTGTATAATATGAATACGTTATGGCATCAGTTTTTCATATTTCTATGTGATGCCCATTCAGATTACTTGGTTATTGAGAGATGCTGGAAAATCGAAAGCTTGTCTCTCACCAACAGAAGTTGGTCCAATAAAAGAATATTACCTCACCCACCTTGTGTCTAGAAAATCCAAACACACTGGGCGAGCTTTGCCTGAGATATGTATTGTCCAGCAGAAAAGCGGTTAATAGTACTTTTGTATTTAAGTGCTTTTGCAATTAGGATTCAAAGTTAACACCCGCATTAAAATGAATGGAGGATATTTGCATCTCTCTTGTTGCTAATATTTTAATATTTTGGCTGCTAACTCAAAAAATAAAATGATCTACATTATGAAGCCTATTTTTTTAAACAAAAAGAGCTAGAAACTTGTACAGAAAATAATACCTTACATTGATGCAGCAAATCCTGGAGTCCTTTACTCAGTCTTTAGTCACCTAAGTGGTGGTGTGAGAAATAGTATGCATAATGATGAGTGGTTTAACCTGTCTGCATGTAACTAATAATTTAGATATGTAGAACTTGTAGATCTTTTTTTCTGCAAAAAGGAGAGATCTGTACAAATTTTATAACCCACCCCTATACACAGAGAGAGAGAGTTTTGTGTTGTCCAATTTTTTATTAATCTGTTCAAAACAAACTCTCCTCCTCACTTAGTTATAACATTTTAACTAGGGATGAGCAAGATAATGCACTGGGTGCTGGACCCGGAGCAGCAGGCTTTTTTCAAAACCAAAACAAAGCTGGATTTTTTAAATCAAATTGTTTTATTGGTAGCTGTTGGTAAAGTACATATAAAAAGAATCACCATATAACAAAATTAATCTTCTCCTGAACCAGAATATACAGTAGTTTTGTGTCTTTGACAACTCCTACCACAGGTCGTCAGCACCACCTGAGTACAGACTTCTACTGCTTGAGCTAAAGGAGTAATTCTATTAGCTTACAGCAATAGTAGAATGTTGTCCTCTATGTAGACTAGCCATGAGTTTATTTTACAAGCATGTTAAACAAAAGATTTTAATTGTGGAGATCATGGCTACCATACTTTTCAGATCTAGAATCATGCCTACAAAACTGTTTACATACCAAGAAGTGGGTAGTTAAGGTTATGAAAGTCAAACAAAATGTGAGAGAGAATATTGGTGTCAGCCTTACTAATGAGAAATTAAGATTTAGCGGAGAGATAAAGAAAAAACCAAGGAGAAAGGGAAATAAATATCTGAAAATAGTATACATAGTATAATAAATACAATAGATGGTCAACACTGTGCCAATATCTCAGCGTATAGATTGAAAATTGAGAAATGATCAGGTTGCTAAAACTTAAGTTGTCTGCATTTCCCTCAGTTTTAAAGACTATCAATAAGACAAACAGCGACCTAATTCACAAAGATGCATCAAGTGGGAATAGTCACCTGAATATAAATGACTTCTTATTGTGTGAATTATTGATAGTACCTGGAAGGATTTAAGACCAACATTTAAATGACAAGAAACACTTAAAGGAAATGCAGAAAAGAGGAGATTCCAGGAGTTTTATGACACTACTGGAGAAATGCCAGAGATGGATTTATAAAGATCCTATCTACAGACTAACGGAATTATTCCAAGGAGCCTTAGGTAGCAGTGTATGTATTGGATCACATTTAACTATGTGACTTTTGTGTGGGTAAATTTTTTATGAGCTCTCTTATAGTATCTTACATGTAAAGCAAATGTAGGGGGGCAATATCACTTATGTTCTAATGAGGGATCAAGTAGTTTTTTTCTATTGTACTTTACTGCACTGAACTGTAACATGCTGTGGGAAACTATACAATGAGCTTTCATATCTTGCTAACACATCCTAAATGATAAACAGATGGTGAGTATGTAGACATGCAACAAAAATTAGTCCACAAACATAATTAGCATAAATTACTTTTTAAAAGCTCTTGGTTATTTAAATCACATGGTCTGATTCTTTAACACCAGTTCAAACTACCGACAGGTAAAATTTAAAGGGGCCAGAAGTTTACTTTGGAGAAATTCCCAAAAGTTTGGACGCTGTTCTTAAAGGTCTTTCTCTTTCATCTTTCCTGTCTCTTCTCCTTCTTCCTCCCAGACTACACATGTCCTTTTTCATATTCCATACTACCATCCCAATTACTCTGTCCACCACACCCTTCTTTGAAACTGTTTTCTAGTCCCTGATGTTTTTAAATCTCATATTTTGGTATCTCCCAAATCAATGATTTCTCAAAGGGATTGTCCACTTACTCCAGAGAAACCTCAGAATAGGTAAGATTTGAAGATGGCATATAGCAGGTGGAGATTGCTAGGGACATTAATTAGAAATCTGCTACTAAATTAATTGATTTTTAAGGCCTGAAAAGACCATTAGCTCATTTAGTCTGACTTCTTGTATAACATATGCTATAGAATTAATTTCACCCAGTCACCCTGCAGTGAGCCCACTAACTTACATATGACTAAAGCATATCTTCCAGAAAAGCATCCAATCTTGACTTGAAAACATCAAGGGGTGGAGAATCCACCACTTCATTTGGCAGTTTATTCCAATAGGTAATTAGCCTCACTGATTAAAAAAAAAAAAATGCCTTATTTCTCATTTAAATGAATCTGGCTTTCATTTATAGCTATTTGTTCTTATTATGCCTTTCGCTGTTTAGATTAAAGACTCTGTTAGTTCTCAGTATTTCCCCCCTGTGAAGATACTTCTACACTTTAATCAAGTCACTGCTCAATCTTCTTTCTGATAAGCTAAACAGTTTGAGCTCTTTAAAGCATAAAATCATTTTTGTGGCTCTTTTCTGCACCATCTCCAAATTTTCATCATCCTTTAAAAAATGTACTATACACAGCACAGGTGCTGACTTTTTTTTATTTTCCCCAGTGGGTGCTCCACCCCCACTCCCTCTGAGGCCCCACCCCCACTCTGTCCCTTCCCTTGAGGCCCAGCCCTCGCTCTGCCTTTTCCTGCCCCTGCTCTGCCCCCTACCTTGAAGCCCTTCACACACTGGCCGCTCACTGCTCTCTGGCAGAGGTGACATATGGGGAGGATGTTGGGGTCAAGTGCCCCACCCCCAGATTGGCCTGCCAGGGGCGGGGAGGGAGGGCGGCTCTGTCCTTCTGTTCCTGCACCTGTCCCTGGGCACATTCGGCTGCTCTCCCTGATAGCCGGGCAGGGAGTGGGACGGAGCCGCTTCTGCCTGAGAGAGCCTGCTGGGAGGCAGTGGCGGGGATGGGCTGCTCATGCTGAGGAGGCAGAGGGGTCACTCGGCCCCTATCCCCGGCAGTAGAGCCCAGGTGTGTGTGTGGGGGGGGGGGGGACTGCTGCTGCCTCAGATGCCGGGATCAGGGGCCAAGCAAGCTGGTCTTCATCCTCCCCCAAGCACCTTCTGCCAGCCACCGAACAGCTGATCGGTGGCCCCAGCCAAACAGCTGTGTGGTGGGTTCTGAGAACCCCCTATTTCTTTTCCATGGGTGCTTGAGCCCAAGAGCACCCACAGAGCCTATGATTCACATTACTCTGGTATCATTCTCCCCAATGCCACATGCACAGGTAAAATTACCTCCTTACTCCAACTGATTGCTCCCCAGTTTATACATCCAGGGATCCCATTACTCCTTTTTGCCAGACAATCGCACTGGGAGCTCATATTGAGCTGCTTATTTGCTATGACCGCTAAATATTTTTCAGTCACTGCTTTCAGTTTCCAATTTTGTAGTATGTCCTGATTTCCTTGTTCCTGGATGTATAATTTGCATTTGGCTGTACTCAAATGTGTTTTGTTTAAATGGGCCCAATTTACAAACCAATCCAGATTGCTCTGCCCTGCCCTCATCATTATGTACCACTTTGTGTCATCTGCAAATTTTATCAGCAGTGATTTTATAGTTATGTTCAGATTATTGATAAAAATATTGAATACACTAATACTGATACCTGGGGAACCCCACTAGAAACATCCCCATTTGATGATGATTCTCCATTGACAATTATTTTTTTTAGATGTCAGTTACACTGCTCTCAATCCATGTAATCGCAATGCATTTTGATGAAATTGTACCCTATTATGTATGATTAGTAGAAAAAGAAGATAGGGGACTATATTAAAACATTTGTCGGTGAATTTAATGTTTATGAAAGCGGGTTGCTAATAGTACTGGCTTAAGACATGCAGAGAGCTTCAACAGTTGGAATTGCCAGTAATGGATCTTGGTTTCTAATGCCATTTGTTAGGACAGTACTGAACCTCTTTTAAGCAGAGACTATCAGCCACAATGAATATTACAAGAGCAAGATCAGTCTGACCTAGAGCCAGTCACTGATTAGATATAGGATACTGTACTCTGGGACATGACCAGGCTGAGTTTAATGGACAAACAAGCCATGTTCAGACAAATGCTCTTCTTCTTCTTTCTTTCTTGTTTCTGCAAAGATGATCCAGGATGAAAATAAGATTGTTAAATAGCAATAGGTCATCAATATACTTTCAGTTGTGACCTGCACTAGAATTTGAACTCCATTCTTCAGTGGCAAAAATAACATTTTTGAAAATCTACTATTTCTTACAGTATAAAATTGCATAATGAAATGTGTAGTATATTAATGCTTTTCTTTATAAAACTATTCCATAGATAATCTAAGTACCTAAAACAAGGCATTCTGGCATACCATTGGGAATGATTGATAATTGCCTAACTCATGTCATTTCTTATACATTGATGAATTTTGGTAGTAAGTATCACAACCTTGTTTATAAGGCCCACTTATCCCAAATGGCAACAAAATTAATATGAAAAGCAGAGTCTGCAAATAACTGAAGTCTTTTGATTTGGAAACTACTATGTCTTTTGTCACATGCTCTTTTATAGTTATAGATTTTGCATTATTTTAGCATTTATTCCAAAGGACCATTTCATTAATCCCAAATCACCTTACCATATAAGGAGATCCTTTAAGATCTATTGAAATGTTGCCATCTCTTGGGTGCAAGCAGTTTTGTGCCAGAAACACTATGCAACAGGATTGTGAGGGAAATGGAGAATAATTTCTCCATTTGGGAATTAGGTAGCCAGAAAGTAATTTGGAATTTGGCCAGAATACCAGGGTTAATAGCCCTGCTCTTGTGGAAAGTGCCATGGGATCTTTAATGACAAGTTGTCAGGAAGGCTTCAGTTTTATGTGTCTTCCAAAAGATGTGATTGGTTCATGAAACTGAGATAGAGTTCTGTTGACTTTTACTAAGAGTGTTTGTACCCATTAACTGTTTACATTTATATTGGCTAAAATAGCATAAACTATAGATAATCCTTTCACTTCACTCTTGATCTCTTTTATCTTACCACCGAAGGAAGTGAGAAGGCTTTTTAGATCACTAAAACATGTAATTTTTATTAGTTCTTTAGAATACTTCACCATAAAAAAAGCACTTGAGTATGACTAGTGACCTGAAGGCATGCTTAGAAACTTTCTCACTATAAGCTAATTCTTTGCTCTGTCCAAGGCCAGACACCTGAAGTCTAAATTAAATGTATTATATGTTCTCAATATCAGCATCAGATTTGCAGAAGAATATAAATATACACAAGGACACGTACAGCTATAATAAAACATGCAAATGGAACTTTGGCTTTTTTTTTTTACAAAAAATTGTGTTTTTATATTGCATGTATTTTATTTTTTTGTTGAAATGTAGATCATTAAAATCAACACTAAATCTATATTCCAGTCTCTAACCAAATTGTGTACCTCAAGTTTGACTTTGCTGAGAATGTATTTTTGTTCTGACCATAGAGTTCTTTTGGGCTGTGAAAATTGGGGGGTGGCAGTTTTTTCCTTATTTAGTTTCTGGCCATTTTGCACTGCTCTTTGGTTTGGGGAGGAGTTTGAATTTTATGTAAACTGTCTCTTGGAGGACTGATCTGCTATTCTTTTCTGTAAACTACCCCCTTCTCCCCTCAACCCCTTGGCTCATTGTTTTACTTCCCTAGCTGAGGAGTGAAAGTGGAAGAAGCAGAGGTTTCCACATAATTGTGAGATAGGATGCAATCTGTACACTCAGCAGAGACATTTTCAACCACAACTACACAGAACCATTTTTAGAGCTTCTGGTGCCCAAAACAAGACTAGGTAATAGTGCCCTGAATGGGGTCAGAGTTGGTGTAGCAGAGATTTTCAAAATCCAAAATGAAAGCTTTAGTATTTCTGTTCAGAGAAAAGATACCATTAGAAGTACATCTCAGTGTCACATTGTTAGACAGAGATGATATTATCGTCACTGATGTACAAGTGCAGTAAGCCAGAGGCACAGAACTGTTTCCATGTGGTTAAAACATAGACACCTGGGCAATGCCAGTGGACATTTTACATTTAAAGGGACAGAAGTGACTTTTTGTGGGAGACAAATGAGCTCAAAGAACACTTGCCCCTATCAGTGCCCCTTCCACTTTGGTGTCCCATGTGGACACTTGTTTAGAGTTCCCTTAAGGCTGACCCTGCAGCTAGAGTGTGTAGAGAACAAGATTGCCTACTATATGAAAAGGAGGAGCAGAGGGTTCAGGCCCCTAATCAGCAATGACATTTCTGCTTCCTGACACTGCAGAATGAGAAACAAGGGGTCATTCAACATAGGAAACTCAAATGCAAACCTGCCAATTAAGGGAAACTTATAGTTAGAAGGAATGTCACAACCAAAGGGAGACAAATACGCATTAAGAACAAAGGCACTTTTAAAAGGAAAATAAGCAAGAAGAGCTGCCAGGGTGCGGGGAGGGTGGGCAAGGTATAGTGTGGAATAACCTCAATATACAATTCACAAATAGCTTTAAAATACATGAGACTTTAGCTGCATTTACATACACAGATATTTTCTTCTGTTGAGTATTGTGCTGACCAAAACAAAGGCAAGAGATTACATTACAGGCAAAACTTGATTACAGAAGGTGAAGACTTAAAGATTCTAAATTTGCATAAAATTCATAAACTGCTCCTAGGTTACTACTGTCAGGCTAGATAAACATGGAAAACTGCTGTTCTGATGCCTTAACTATGAATTTCAATAGAGAAAACCCATAGAACCATTTATACACATACTCAAATGAACAGCTAGAGAATTTCAGAGGGGAAAAAAACCTTCTTTTAAGATGGTAAACTTTCCATCACCTCTCCTGGACTGCTCAGCATATTAGTGAACATCCTTTTGTTTTATTGTGAATGCAGTCAAAATGAGCATAAGAAATATCCATTCAAACAATTTGCATATCCAAACATTTCTTAATCCTTCATAATGAGACAAAGAATGTAAATTCAGAACGGAGGACAGAAAACTCATTGATTGTGAAGTCTTATTATTTGAAACCTAAAATCATGTGCATTAAAAAATTCAGCCCCTTTACAATTTGACTATTATTAGTTTGCAAAAAGCCAAGGGGAACCCTCCCACCCCACAAAAGTGGCTATTTTGTTCCATAGGCAGTTTATAGTCCAGAAATGTCCCCTTTCAAGAACTTTGTATTATATGGCTGATTTAGTATTAAAACTTGTGAATTTAGATTTCCCATGTTTTAATACTAAGACATATCTACATCTAAATCAAATTACAAAATAAAAAATTCAAAAAGTTTGCTCAGATATAGAACCATTTTCGAATGAAAATAGACTCTGATCCACTTAGAAGTGGCCTTAATTTGATCAAAAAAACCAACAACCCAAAACATGAAATGAGAAATTTTATGAATTCAGAATACGTGAACTCTCTAATTTCAAGGTTTTTGAATTTCAGTGCATAACCCTACACTGTATCCTGCATTCAATTTTATGCAGAGTTCCCCATGCCTAGATTGATGGCAGGATAAGGCCTTTAGCAATATTTTTTTTCTGTTAACACAGGATGTCCCTGTGGATAAAACTTGTCAACATTGCCTGCATAAAGCCCAAGACCACTTGTTAGTTGGGAACTATATAGGATGACTATATTCTATCCATAATAAATATTCTCCTTGGAGGAAAAAATATAAAGAAATGTTCAGCACAAAAAGTAATGATTCCTTCCATTGGCTTCCTTCTGGTGTTTAGAAAAAAGTTACAAATGAGCATGTAATTTATCTGACTTTTAAAGTGTTCATGGCCACTTTTTTGTTCCTCTAGGTAGTATTATCACTTCTGCCACTTTCCCAAATGATTAGCCTTAATTTTGTGGATTTATAATACATATATCTCTATTAGTTAATCACAGTCCTAAATCAAATAATTCAGGAAGTATTTCTCCCTCTTTTTATATTCAAATTCATCCCCTGCCACAAATCACCAACTTTGTGCCTTCTTATCTATCATGAGGTAGAATTCAGTGTACCACTCCCTGCAGAATAATCAGTTTGCTACAGTCCTGATAAGGGGGTCTTTGTCCCAGAAAAACAAGATGCAAAAATATGGTTCAATTAGACTGTAGTTTTATTACTTAACTCATCTGGGACTTAAGCAGTAATAATTTGGACAGTGTAGGTCAGAATTCCTCCCACTGCTATCAGGCCCCCATCCATCCAGAGCTGGTCCCAGCCTATTACTGGAACCGTACTGCTCTCCCCTTGGTGAGAGGGTTAAGAGGCTGAAGAAGAAGGGTTGTCTTCTCCTCACTGTATCAGACATCAAAAGCCCCAGTCCGTTCCCCAGTTTCTTTAGGGGATTCCTTCCCCAAGTCCACTTCTGGTTCCAGTTTATGAGACAACCGGCGCCCCTAAGGAATGACTAGCTGAGTGTGTCTGCTCACCAGTTCAGGTGATGCTTGCCCTCTCCCCCCAACCGTCCTCCCAACTCCTGAGTGAATGGGTACTTTTAAAGAAGCTATTTCCGTTTTCTCCCCCACCCCCATCATTCCAGACAAAGCCGCTTTGAGGTTGTGGAGACTGGATTCTGAGCAATACGTTTGCAGCCTCTTCTTCCTCTTCAAAGACCACAAACACAGCCAACGGAAAAATTTTAGTCAAAATATGTATATGCTATAATGCAGACAGTGAGTTTCTTACTATTGTCATTGACTTTCATTTGTTATGTTTTAAGATTCACTGTTGCTTGTATGAAGATTTCATTTATTCTGAATTAATTTGTTCAATTAATGATTTTTTTCTTTGAACAGTGTAACTTTGCAAAAATGACTTTGAAAAAATCATTAAATGTACACAATAGAATCATAGAGTTCAAAAAAATGCTTTTTTCTGCATGCATTACCTTATGCATTTGCTTTGAATCAAAGTTCTATACTTTTAGTGACTGAATCGCCACACTTTTATTTCATGGTGTTGGAGCTGCGTATACCAGTTAAGTTCATTTTTTGATTGATGATTGCTGTGAAGCAAGTTATTGAAACACAGTGCTTGTTCAAGTTTAAATAAACTGGTTAAGTACATATCTTCTGTGTCCTTTCATCACCAAGCCATCTATACAGGAACATTAGAAAAATAAAGTAAATTTTCAAAGGCGGTAATTATATGTAGCCTCTCATATAATTCTGAAGTTAAACATGTATCACTCTAGATGAAAGCAAAAGTCTGAATTTAAATTCTAAAAGAGTGATATATTTAGGACAGCATTAATTTCTAGATAAGTTAGTGAAGGGAAAAAAGCAGCTAGAACATAGGCAGTAAAATCATCCAAGACAAAAATCTTACACATGTTCTGTTTCTTCAGTTGATCTTTAACAGCAACAACTTGCACCTCTAGGGTCCATTTCATGTAAATGGATATCCCAGAGAGCTTTGTATTTAATTACTCATCAGTGATAAAGAGTGTGAATACTGGAATTAAATGTGGCAGCCATTATAATCTGGCAGAAACATACACACACATGAATAGGAGCATTAGCAGCAATTGTGATACTAGCATCTGAGTTATGAAATGTTGGTAATTACACTGTATGCAACTTCCTCATTCATATACTACAATGGAAACATTTTAATATCTTTATGCTTTTACCAAAAACTGCTTTATTTTATATTTATAAATATATATTTACAACGATTGATTAATCGCAGTTAACGCACGTGATTAACTCAAAAAAATTAATTGCGATTAATCACAGTTTTAATCGCACTGTTAAACAATAGAATACCAATTGAAATTTATTAAATAATTTGGATGCTTTTCTACATTTTCATATATATTGTATTTTGTGTTGTAATTGAAATAAAAGTGTATGCTATTTTTATTACAAATATTTGCTCTGTAAAAATGGTAAACAAAAGAAATAGTATTTTTCAGTTCACCTCAGACAAGTTCCATAGTTCAATCTCTTTGTCATGAAAGTGCAATTTACAAAAGTAGATTTTTTTTGTTACATAACTGCACTCAAAACAATGTAAAACTTCAGAGCCTACAAGCCCACTCAGTCCTACTTCTTGTTCAGCCAATCACTAAGACAAACACGTTTGTTTACATTTAGATGAGATAATGCTGCCCTCTTCTTATTTACAATGTCACCAGAAAGTGAGAACAGGCATTTGCATGGCATTTTTGTAGCCAGCATTGCAAGGTATTTACATGCCAGATATGTTAAACATTCATATGCCCCTTCATGCTTCAGCCACCATTCCAGAGTACATGCTTCCATGCTGATTACACTTGTTAAAAAGAATAATTAGTTAATTAAATTTGTGACTGAATTCCTTGGGTGAGATCTGTATGTCCCCTGTCCTGTTTTACCCGCATTTTGCCATATATTTCATGTTATAATGGTCTCAAATGATGACCCAGCACATGTTGATCATTTTAAGAACACTATCACTGCAGATTTGACAAAATGCAAAGAAGGTACCAATGTGAGATTTCTAAAGAACCTGAAGTGCCTTCCAAAATCAGAGAGGGATGAGGTGTGGAGCATGCTTTCAGAAGTCTTAAAAAGGCAACACTCCAATGCAGAAACTACAGAACCCAAACCACCAACAAAGAAAATCAACATTCTGCTGGTGGCATCTGACTCAGATAATGAAAATGAACATGTGTCGGTGCGCACTGCTTTGGATTATTATCGAGCAGAACCCGTCAGCATGGACGCATGTCCCCTGGAATGGTGGTTGAAGGATGAAGGTACATATGACTCTTTAGCACATCTGGCATGTAAATATCTTGTGATGCTGGCTACAACAGTGCCATGAGAACTCCTATACTCACTTTCAGGTGACATTGTAAACAAGAAGCGGGCAGCATTATCTCCTGCAAATATAAACAAACGTGTTTGTCTGAGCGATTGGCTGAACAAGAACTAGGACTGAATGGACTTGCAGGCTCTAAAATTCTACATTTTCTATTTTTGAATGCAGTTTTTTTGTACATAATTCTACATTTGTAAATTCAACTTTAACGATAAAGAGATTGCACTACATTACCTGTATTAGGTGAATTGAAAAATACTATTTGTTTTATTTTTTTTACAGTACAAATACTTGTAATCAAAAATAAATATAAAGTGAGCACTCTACACTTTTTATTCTGTGTTTTAATTGAAATCAATATATTTGGAAATGTAGAAACATCCAAAATATTTAAATAAATGGTATTCTATTATTGTTTAACAGTGCAATTAATCGTGATTAATTTTTTTAATTGCACAATTAATCACGTTAATTTTTTTAATCGGTTGACATCCCTTATTTTTATATATATATATATATATACACACCCACCCCTCTTAACTTCATTATATGCTAAATTATAACAATTAAAACAAAGTATGGAGAAATTCTGCTTCCTTTACTCATACAAGTAGCACAATAGACTTGTAAGGGGAGCAGAATTCCACCCTATATGAAATGTTCAAATTATATAATCCTTAAACATCAAAAATGAAAAGAATACTTTATCTTGATGACTAAGGCACTATTGGTGAAATCCTAGCCCCATTGAAATAACTGGCAAAATTCTCTTAGACTTCAGTAGGGCTAGGATTCTACCCTATGGTTACAAAAATCCCCACTCATTATAAAGCATATACATGAACAAATTATACTTGCACATAAATAGATTTATTTTCTAAGATGACACTCGATTAAAAACACACATTTCAAAGATTTTAGAACAAATCCTTGGTTAGTCACATTTTTATATGCACGTCTTTAATATATGTAACCACTTTCCCATATCACATGACAATTGACCATTCAGAAAGCTGAAAACTTTCAAATATTTTCATTACTTTTATTAATGTTGTTCAATTATTTGAGTGTCATTGATTTTAAGGCCAAAAGGGAAAATTAACTTGTCTGACCACACATGATCATAACAGTCCTTTTGTTTACCTGTCACTTAGTTTGATACTGTCAGGGCTCCTACATTGTCTGAGCCAAATAGAGCCAGTGTTTGAAAAGCCACAGGACATATATTCCTTTTCCACCAGGGTGAGGGGGTTGAAAGACTCCCAGTCAGGAGCGGCTCCAGGCACCAGTGCAGCAAGCGCGTGCCTGGGGCGGCAAGCCGGGGGGGGCGGTCTGCCGGTCGCTGTGAGGGTGGCAGACAGGCAGTCTTCGGCGGCATGCCTGCAGGAGGTCTGCCGGTCCTGCGGCTTCGGCGGCAATTCGGCGGAGGGTACAGTGAAGGTGCGGGACCGGCAGATCTCCCGCAAAAACGTCGCCGAATCCGCGTGACCAGCGGACTACCCGCAGGCGTGCCGCCGAAGACCTCCTGACTGCTGTGCTTGGGGCGGCAAAAAACATAGAGCAGTCCCTGCTCCCAGTTCCCCAAATCTTATACGTGGAGAGGGAGAAACTACCTACCTATCGTCTTTCCTCCCCTCACTGCCTGAGGCAGCCATATTACTTCTCCTTATCTCAAAAGAAGCTCCCCATGTGTCAGTGCATCCCAAGGCATGCGCCTCAGAGTACATTTTAAATAGTGAGCAGTAGTGGGACTCAGCAATACGTTTCTGCAACCTACTGCTGAAGGGAAAAGTTTGGGGCCCATGCTGAGTTGCAATCTGACCTTGCAGCCCTAACGCAGGGAGAATGCCAAGTGAATAATACTCAGGAGACAAAAGGGATTCAGTCTCATTCCTGCTCCCAAAAGACAACAGAGTGAAGGATGATAGAAGTACACTCTGCCTCCCTTACAAATATAGGTTAAAGGAAATTGATGAGTGGAGAAATATTCCATAATACAGATCAAATGATACTCATATCCAGGGCATCTGAATGTCATGAAAATGTTAGGGCTCTTAAATATGACTATTATTCAGTTATTAGTATATTTGCCCATAGTATTAAAATAGAAAATTTGCTCTCTAGATTTTTCACAAAGGCAATTGAACAAATGCTGAATTTTACCCCAGCCTAATATTGCTATGTATAGAATCTTTTCCTTCTCTGATGCTTAAAATGTGTTGTAGATAATGGCTGATACGTTTTGTTAATTCTTTTATTTGGTTCAGGTATGATAGACTTTATATGTCAACAAGTTAATGTAAGTGGTTTAGAAGGAATTGGTATTGGTAAGAGCAATATCTGACAAGTACAGTAATTGCAAGTTGTAGTGATTTAACTGTTACTGAATGACAAAGTGTAATGTTAGAAACGTTGAGATAATGTAAAAGATAATTTAAATATTTAGGATGCTCTGCAAAAATATTTTACTTAAAAAAATACTGGGGATAGAAGTCCCTAAAGTCACTGGAGTGACTCCAGATTTACACTGGTGTAACTGAGATCAGAATCTGACCTTCATTTGTTCACAAATGGCTCTTAAATAACCCTGTTTGGTTGATTGAAATACAGCGAGTAAATCAGACTGACATTTTGCATCGCATGTCATTTATATAAGAAGACATTTTATACTGGTGTCCTACCCCCCTAAAATGAACAAATATTTCTGAAACCAAAAACTCAGCTAACCCCTTGATAGGTTTAATAACAGATAAAATATTTATTCAGTAAATATCCATCAAGAAACAACTTTAAAATATTAGACTTTAAACATTTTACTAGAACCCTTAGGAGCAATCTTTTTAACTCAGTATCATGCTAGCACACTATGCATGGACACTTCTCCAAATAGTGTACACACTGACGTATAGGTAACCTAGAAAATATTTATCTGGGTTGACCTAGAGCTATTTTCTCCCATTCTCCTCTTAATCTGGTCTTCTCTTAAAACTGTTTTCGGTTTACTTTAGTTTCTTCTTCCTGGTTGAGTCTAGTGTAGTCCCGCTATAGTCTCCTTCCCGGGCACTTTCATTTTGTACCATTCCTTTCAGAACAGTTCCAATCTAGTCCAGCTTCTTCTCTCATGGGAAAAAGTCTTGTCTAACTTGTCACGGAAGAATTTCTAATCAGTGCTATCATGTTTGCCTTTCCAGAATGTTAGACAAGAGAAGCCTGCATTGCCACTGAATGGCAACCTTTTAGCTGACTTCCAGTTGACAGACTCAGTCTTTATTGAGCCCATTGTAAATAACTAACTTGAGTAACAACTAAACCTTCCCAAACACAACCCCAGTCAGTTTTAAACACACACGCACACACACACATACACACACAGCCCGCCATCACTCCCACCCAGCCTCCCCTGCCCAGCAACAACATGTTGGTTACAAATAATTGTACTAGAAATAAGCACACTTGAAAAACAGCTCCTGCTTCAGTGCATTCCCATAAACTTTTTTCCTTGGAGTCTCCTTTTATACTAGTATGTTTAAGAAATGCAAGACAGGTTAGCAGTTCTCTTTCTTTATTTAGACTCTTATTTTTCATATTCCATTGCACTTGATGATTGGACACCTGCATTTAAGACTTGGAAATATGAAACTGACTCAGCGTATTGCATACAAGTCAAATGATTTGAAATCAAGTGGTGAGAGCAAGAGTCATTAATTATTCACAGACGTGAATGTATTGCAGTGCCTGCATTACGTTCACAAAGGAGTATATTTGACTGCAATGGAGGGTGGAGTAGCTGCCTTTGAATCTAATGAAAAGGCCCCTGGCATACAATGGGTGGCTCTTAAAGTGGCAATGAGAATTTTAAATTAAAGCTATGATTTTCAAAACATGTAAGGGTTTTAGTTGCCCAGTTCCCACTGGCAGCCAATGGGATGTGGGCACCTAACTGCCTTGTGCTGTTTTGCAAATCACAACCTGAACTAATAACGAAATCTTACCAATATCATCTGACTTTTATCTACCTACCTTAGGATTTATATAGTGTTTTATGCTGGTATCTAAGGGTATGTCTACACTACAAGAGTAGTTCGATTTTACTTAAATCGAATATGTGGAATCGATATTGCAAAGTCGAACGTGTGTGTCCACACTAAGGACAGTAATTCGACTTTGTGAGTCCACACTAACGGGAAAGCGTCGACATTGGAAGCGGTGCACTGTGGGCAGCTATCCCACAGTTCCCGCAGTCCCCGCTGCCCATTGGAATTCTGGGTCGAGCCCCCAATGCCTTCTGGGTAAAAAAATGTCGAGGGTGCTTTTGGGTAACTGTCGTCATCCGTCCGTCACTACCGCCCTCCCTCCCTGAAAGCGCAGGCGGGAAATCAGTTCGCGCACTTTTCTGGTCAGTGACAGCGCGGACGCCACAGCACTGCGAGCATGGAGCCCGCTGCGACCATCGCTGCAGTTGTGGCCGTTGTCAACACCTCGCAGCTTATCATCCACCTTTCCCAGAGGCAGATGGAGAGAAATCAGGCAAGGAGGCTACGGCACCGCGGTGAGGACCTGAACTCTGAGAGTAGCACAGACCTGTCAGAAAGCACGGGACCCAGCGCCGAGGACATCACGGTGGCAATGGGTCATGTGGATGTTGTGGAACGGCGATTCTGGGCCCGGGAAACAAGCACGGACTGGTGGGACCGCATAGTGCTGCAGGTCTGGGATGAATCCCAGTGGCTGCGAAACTTTCGCATGCGGAAGGGGACTTTCATGGAACTTTGTGAGTTGCTGTCCCCTGCCCTGAAGTGCAAGGACACCTGGATGCGAGCAGCCCTGACTGTCCAGAAGCGAGTAGCCATAGCCCTCTGGAAGCTTGCAATGCCAGACAGCTACCGGTCAGTCGCGAACCACTTTGGCGTGGGCAAATCTACCGTGGGGGTTGTTGTGATGCAAGTAGCCAACGCAATCGTTGAGGTACTGCTCTCAAAGGTAGTGACCCTGGGAAACGTGCAGGTCATCATAGATGGCTTCGCCGCGATGGGATTCCCAAACTGCAGTGGGGCTATAGATGGAACTCACATCCCTATCCTGGGACCGGACCACCAGGCCAGCCAGTACATCAACCGAAAGGGCTACTTTTCAATGGTGCTGCAAGCACTGGTGGACCATAGGGGACGTTTTACAAACATCAACGTCGGATGGCCGGGCAAGGTTCATGACGCTCGTGTTTTCAGGAACTCAGGTCTGTTTAGACGGCTGCAGGAAAGTATTTACTTCCCGGACCACAAAATAACTCTTGGGGATGTGGAGATGCCTATAGTCATCCTCGGGGACCCAGCCTACCCGCTAATGCCCTGGCTCATGAAGCCCTATACTGGCGCCCTGGACACTGAAAAAGAACTCTTCAACTACCGGCTGAGCAAGTGCAGAATGGTGGTGGAGTGTGCTTTTGGCCGTCTCAAGGGGAGATGGAGAAGCTTACTGACTCGCTGTGATCTCAGCGAAACCAATATCCCCATTGTTATTGCAGCTTGCTGTGTGCTCCACAATCTCTGTGAGAGCAAGGGGGAGACCTTTATGGCGGGGTGGGAGGTTGAGGCAAATAGCCTGACTGCTGATTACGCCCAGCCAGACAGCCGGGCGATTAGAAGAGCCCAGCGGGACGCGCTGTGCATCCGGGAGGCTTTGAAAGCTAGGTTCCTGAGTGAGCAGGGTAACCTGTGACTTTTCAGTTTGTGTACAGAGAAGCTGAACCTGCCCCCGTTTCTTTACCCACTAAATGTTCAGTATCCTCTCCAGTTACATACCCCGTTCCCCCTCTTCCAACATACATTTAAAAATAAAATCACTTGAATTTTGTTAATGAACACCGTTTTCTTTATTACTGTTTTCGTGGGAAAGTGTTGAACCTGGGACGCAGACTGTGGTGGGGAGCGGGTGTAGTGTTTTGATGCAAATGACGCTTCTAAACTCCAGGAATGACAGGCTCCGCAGTGGTGGACTGGTGGTTTCAACGGAGCCTGCCACCCCTCCTGTTCGGGACTCTGTGTGTGTGTGGGGGCTATGTGACTTTGTGGCAGGGGGAGGACGGTTACAGATCCCCTGCTGCGTGGCTCTGTGATCCAGGATAAGGACCGCTGCATAAGATCTGTAACTGCCCTCCCCCGCCACAAAGTCACAGAGCACCCCCCACAGAACACTAAAACCACCTCCCAGACTGACCAGGGTAACTAGTGACTGCAATGTGTGTGTGCCCTGCTGCTGAACCTGCCCCCGCCTCTGTACCCTGGTAAAGGTGACTGTCCTGTCCAATTACCAACCCCCTTCCCCCCCTTCAGACAGACTCTCCTCTAAAAGAACATGATGGAAACCGTAATTAACAGAAACGTATTTTTTATTAGCAACTACACATGAAACTGGGGGGTGAAACTTGGACGGGGGCTTGGGTGAGGCGGGAAGGAAAGGACTTGTCAAATTTTGGGGAATGAGAGCCTTCTAGTACTAGAGTAGTCTGCAGGGGTGGAGTGAGAGTTTTCACGGACTCTGCCGCCCCTCCTTCTTTGGACTTTGGGTGAGGGGGGTATGGGACTTGGTGGCGGGGGAGGGCGGTTACAGATAGATTGCAGCGGGGCTCTGTCCTCCTGCCTCCGGTCCTGCAGAACATCCACAAGGCGCCGGAGCATGTCCGTTTGCTCCCTCATTAGTCCAAGCAGCGTTTGAGTCGCCTGCTGGTCTTCCTGCCGCCACCTCTCCTCCCGTTCCATGTGTGATCGGTGCATTTGGGACAAGTTCTCCCTCCACTGTGTCTGCTGGGCTGCCTGGGCTTGGGAGCAGCCCATAAGTTCTGAGAACATGTCCTCCCGTGTCCTCTTCTTCCTACGCCTAATCTGCGCTAGCCTCTGGGAGTGTGATGCCAGGCTAGGTTGGGAGACAGTCGCAGCTGTGGGAATGGGAAAAAGGGAGTGAATTCCTCAGAAAGATAAATTTCGTTGTGAACAAAGAACATAGTCTTTCTCTGTGAACAAGACCATGCACAGCACCTATCACGTGCGCACTCAGGACAAGGTCGAATTTTCGGCCTTCGCATTCAGTGCCTGGGGTCTTGCAGTGCAGATCAGAGAAGCAGGGCAGGACACCAGAATTTCTGTAGCAGGCCGACATGGTAAGCCGTAGACTTGTGGCTGCTTAAAACTTTAATAGTTGCACTGGCCTCCTTTCACATTGAAAGCAATGCCAGTCCCTGCTGCCAGCAATCCGGCAAGCATGAACTCTGCCCCTGTCCCACCCCCTCGCGGCTGTCCCAGGGAAAGATCCCTGTATGCTGCCCCTCTCCCGCCTCCACCGCGTGGCTGTAAACCGCCGGTTACATTTCTGTAAAGGAACAGGCAAGCAGTCCCAATACTAACATTCCCCTACTTAATTCAAAGCAGGTCATCATGAGCGACATCACTCTGATGAGGATTTCCGAGACGGAAAAAGAAAGGGAAAGCCTGCAAAGACCAGGGCCGTATGCCGCCATGCTCTGCAGGGCAATGATCCCGGAGTACTTGCTTCTCTCCTGGCGCGGAAATGTTTCCTACTACGGAGGACCCAATAAGGCCGCTCTCCCCAGGAACCTGATGCAAAGGCTTTCCAATTACCTCCAGGAGAGCTTCGTGGAGATGTCCATGGAGGATTTCAGCTCTATCCCCGGACATATAGACCGGATTTTACTGTAGCAGCACTGGCAGGGACTAAACGGTAGAGCGGCTTGGGCAGAACAATCATGCTAAACCGGACATTGTTAGATTTTTTTCAGTAGTTGCACTGCCAGGGAGTGAACAGTTAAGCGCCTAGGGCAAAGTAATCATGAAAAACCCATTGTTAATATTCCTGTTCTGTGAAAAATAAATGTTTACATGTTTAAAACACTTACTGGCTGATCCTTCCCCTGATTCTGTGTCCGGGTTAACGGCTGGGGACGGTTGGTAGGGGATCTCTGTAAGGGTGATGAAGAGATCCTGGCTGTCGGGGAAATCAGCGTTGTAAGCGCTGTCGACTGCCTCGTCCTCCTCATCTCCTTCCTCATCTTCCCCATCCGCTAACATGTCCGAGGAACCGGCCGTCAACAATATCCCATCCTCAGAGTCCACGGTCAGTGGTGGGGTAGTGGTGGCAGCCGTACCTAGGATGGAATGCAGTGCCTCGTAGAAACGGGATGTCTGGGGCTGGGATCCGGAGCGTCCGTTTGCCTCTTTGGTCTTCTGGTAGCCTTGTCTCAGCTCCTTGATTTTCACGCGGCACTGCGTTGCATCCCGGCTGTATCCTCTCTCTGCCATGGCTTTAGAGATCTTCTCATAGATCTTTGCATTCCGTCTTTTGGAGCGCAGCTTGGAAAGCACGGACTCATCACCCCACACAGCGATCAGATCCAAGACTTCCCGATCAGTCCATGCTGGGGCCCTCTTTCTATTCTGAGATTGCACGGCCATCTCTGCTGGAGAGCTCTGCATCGTTGCCAGTGCTGCTGAGCTCGCCACGATGTCCAAACAGGAAATGAGATTCAAACTGCCCAGACAGGAAAAGGAATTCAAATTTTCCCAGGGCTTTTCCTGTGTGGCTGGTCAGAGCATCCGAGCTCGGACTGCTGTCCAGAGCGTCAACAGAGTGGTGCACTGTGGGATAGCTCCTGGAGCTATTAGCGTCGATTTCCATCCACACCTAGCCTAATTCGACATGGCCATGTCGAATTTAGCCCTACTTCCCTCGTTGGGGAGGAGTACAGAAGTCGAATTTAAGAGACCTCTATGTTGAACTAAATAGCTTCGTAGTGTGGACGGGTGCAGAGTTAATTCGATGTAACGGCGCTAAATTCGACATAAACTCCTAGTGTAGACCAGGCCTAAGTGTGCCATGGTTGGAGCTTCCCAAAGGGTATGTATACAGTTATGGATATATTTGAGCTGGGATTTGTGATTCCCAGCTTGGGTAGATGTACCCATGCTACCTCTGCTTGAGATAGCGCATAAAGATACCAGGGGTAGCACAGGTGGCGGCTCAGGATAGCTTCTTGAGTTCATACCACGGAGGTCCAGGTGGGTTGGTATTCAGACAGCTACTTAAGCTGCCACCCATAATACCCCGAGCTACACTGTTATTTTTAGTGTGCTAGCTCAATCTGAGGCTACGTCTTCACTACCCGCCTGGATCGGCGGGTAGAAATCGATCTCTCGGGGATCGAATTATCGCGTCTCATCGGGACGCGACAATCGATCCCGAATCGACGCTTGTACTCCACCAGCGCAGGTGGAGCCACGGTGGTCGATTTGCCGCCGTCCTCACAGCGGGGTAAGTCGGCTCAGATACGTCGAATTCGGCTACGCTATTCACGTAGCTGAATTTGCGTATCTTAAATCGATCCCCCCCCAGTGAAGATGTAGCCTCAGTCTAACTATGCTAGGAAGCAGGCTCCCAGCTGAAGTGTAGACATACCCATAGATTTTAAAAAGGGAAAGCCACCTGCAGCTGGCAAATGGGTTTGGGGTGGATGGATGTGGAAAAGGGAGTATCTCATGGAATTGTGAGCCATATGTATTAATATTTATCAGTATATCCAGTGAAAAGCAATTATTTCTTCTTGGACCAGAGGAGTAGTTCAGGTGGACTGATGAGTCTCTCTGTCCATTTTTTTCTATTTTTCTTTTGTTGTTATATGGCTAAATGAGACAAAGGTTTTCTTGGAATAGTATCTGTATACACTTTTGCGGCTTGATATAATTTAAACGTGTTGCTAAAAATGTTATGAACTGTAAAAATTACCTTCTGATTAAAACCGACTGTGACACTTCCTGGGGGTACTCAGGGTTGTGAGGAACCTCGCTACCACCGCCCTTAGTGTGAGGAAGCCTTGTCTGTGCTTGCTAGGGGTCAGCTCCCAAACTCTACTTCCCATGGGCTAGTAGATGTTTGATTCATCTTGTAACTCTCTCATTTTGCAACTGGCTTAGTATGCAAATAGGCTTAAAGTGCACTATATCCATGTGGCCAGACAGGGAAGTTGATGTCTGTTACCTCCTGCCTGAAAGGAACAATTTTGAGGTCTGTCACCTCCTGGTGACCTGCCTTAACTCCAAAACTTTAACATAATTTTAAGTGTAGATACATAAGTCCTTAAATATTATCCATGCCATACATTTTGCAAAGATTATTTTGACCATTGGACTACTGGCCTTCGTTACACACCTTAGACTCCACCCTTCAGTGAACTATTATCATATATCTGACCCAGGGGCTCCCAGTAAAGCCCTATACTCTGTGTACTCTCTGCCAGCTGGTACCCAGGGTTCTCTGGATCACACCGACCAGTTGTCCATTTAGTTCAGATGTTTCAGATGAAGGCGAATACATCTGTAAAGTATTATAAGTAATGGTATATCAGGAGGTATTCTCAGTCACTATGCCAGGTATGCAACAAAGTCCTGAAATCCTACAACATAACCCTCTTAACAAAAATAAAACTTTACAAAGCTTTTGTGTTCACATCTCTCTTCTATGACTGTGAGACCTGGACGCCATACAAATGGCATATCAAACAGCAAGATACCATATGTGGTCTCTGACTCTCTGCGTGCCATTATGGGGATCCACTGGCAAGACAAAATTGCCAACCTGAAGGTTCTCCAAAAGTCAAATACCACAAGCATTGAAGCCATGCTGATAAAAGCCCAGCTACGCTAGGTTGGACAGATCATTAGGATGCTTGAACATCGACTCTCCAGAAAAATATTCTATGGAGAATGGGCACATGGACACCGGATCAAGGCTACAAGGACAGCATCAACAACAGCATACACTTTGGTGCAATAAAACTGGATGATCTCGAGAAAGCTGCATCAAATAGATCAGGTTGGTGACATACAACATCTGAGCCTTTGAAGAGGACACAAATGATCGACTGTTAGCTGCAAGGGAAAAGCATCATACCGCTGCTATAGCTACCAAGATACTCAGCAATGACTTTGCCTGCCCGATCTGCTCATGAGCATGCATGTCACACTTTGGACTTCAGAGTCACTCCAGAATCCACAAAAAGAAAGAGCATGAAAATGTCATTGTTGAACTGACAGACTACGTGAGATAAAGGAGGAAAATGCTTTACCAACCCTACTATTCAATTCTTGCCCCAAGGATTTTGACACCCTTGCCTTGTTAATTGGATGTAGTGTACTTGCACTCAGTTATGTTCCAGGGCATTAAATACTACATGTTACCATTACATAATGGTATTAAATATTCTATTTTATAATTGTAATATTATATATTGTCTTAGATTGTAAGCTGTTCAGGATGGCAATGTTATTTTCCTTTATGGACAAGATTGTGCCTTTAGATACAGTCCTGACCAAGGGATGATGAGTAAACTGTACAACTCAAGGAGAATCCCTAAGCATTATTGTGCCTCAGAGACACTCCTGAGAGGCAGAATTCGATCCTTGCTTCTGCCTTGAAGTGGTGGGGAGTGTAAAGGAGGCAGTAATTTGCTATATTGACAAAATATTACAGTGCCCCTTTGCCAACTCAGTTGTGCTGGCCAGGGTAATGGGAGAGTGGAGGCAAGGCTCCATTTATTCCTCAATCCTCCCTGACCACTTCCTACCCACTGCTTCAGGGGACAAAGTCAGTGGGAATGCCCAAGGTCTGGGTAGCGCACACAAAGCTGAAAGGCAGATTCTTACTGCTCCTTACTCCCCTGTGTAATCTTACTCACAGTCAATCTCTGTTTGTACCGCACCTCGTACAATAAAGCCCCAATCTAGACCTATGGACATTTATTGTATATAAATATTAAACAATAAAAAAATCTTTCATCCTTTTTAAACATATTGTTTTTTAATTTTGGATGCACATACATTCATCTATTCACTGTGTGCCAGGATGTTCACATCTAACACCATGGGCCATGGCTATATGTGTGTGATTATTTCATTTACATTTGAGATGTTCCTTTGGTACAAAATGTTTTAAAACATTAGCCAAAAGTGTCAAAGCTGATCATATGGACACAAACTTAATCACACATGCATTTCTTAATAACTGAATTTGGGGAACTCTATTGACTGTCTTTTTTTTTTTTTTAACTAGTGGTTGCTTCTTTGTTGGTGAAAGCATAATATATATAAACCATAATATGTGATACTAAATTCAGGTATCATAGCAGCATCCCTTTGGATTGCAGATCGAAATGCCTTTGGTAACGTTTTTTTGCTGTGCTTTGAAAAACACTGCAAACAAAAATCCTCCTTGAGTGCTCTTACAACATGGCTTTCACGTTTCTTTTACTTCTGAGAGTTGCAACTGTGTACTGGTAAATTTAAGGCTTACCATAACCCAATAATTATTATTTATTTTCTTTATGGCTACTGAAGAGGTAAAAAGTCAAAGAGGGGAATCTTTATTGACCTAGTGCTACTGACCTGGTGCATTGTGGACATGGTGGAAGAGAGTCCACAATAGTGTTTTGCCATTGCTCTTATCTGTCAGTGTAGGTGTAAATACCAGTTCTGGGGAAGTGAGAGAGGTAGGTTCTAAAATGAGAAAATCATGATAAATATATTCCATTGCATTTGCATTCAACATCCCTGTTGATTGGTATTAGCATTAGATTAAAATATTTATCACTCTTGTTCTGGATGAATTGCATCAATATAATTTATTATTTAAGAACAAGTGTGAATGATCTGCTTCATTGAAGATAATATTGTTATTCACACTGTTCTGATGAATACCAGCTTTAAACAAGTGGAAAAATATAAGTCTTTGTAAATTCTTAATTTAGAAAACTGTAACAATGTTATGATTTTAAATATCATCTTTTAATTTAGAAAAGGCCACTCGGAAAAGAGAAGGATTAAAATGTGTGAAAAAAGAGAAAAGGAATATGCCCTGCAGTCATCATAACAGGAACGTCTGTCAGTAATATACCTGTTTACTGGTATTGAGTCAAACATATGATCCCATGTGGCTTACCCATTCCTTCAGCTGTTTTGAACACCATGGATGATTCTTTGCAAATACATTTTAAAACAATACCTCACACGAGGAGAGTATATTTGTTTGCACATATCTTTAAAATAAACAGTATCCTACTATAGGGAAAAGGTGGATGAGGTAATATCTTTTATTGGACCAATTTCTACTAGTGAAAGAGACAAGTTCTCGAACTACACAGAGCTCTTCTTCTACACAGAACTCTGTGTAGCTCAAAAGCTTATCTTGTTCACCAGAAGGAGTTGGTCCAATAAAAGATATTACTGCACCCTCCTTGTCCTTCTAATATCCTGAGACCAACATGGCTACAACAATGCTGGAAATATTATCCTACTATGTAACTTTAATATTATGTTGCTCTTATAAAGTACAACATGTCCCACAATTTATAGGCACAGAGTTGAGTAGAATTAAGAATTTCTGACTGGTTGTAAGTCAAAATTTCATTTTTGGTGTATGTTTTGGCTTCAACTTTAATATTCTAATTCTTGTTATTATTTTCTGAATATCATCAGTGTGAATAGTGCTGTACAAACTTAGAGGTAGGGCCTTCCACTCCAATTTACTATGCACAATATAATCTAATTCCAGGTAGTGAATTTCAGTCACATAAAACACCATATGGTTATCCAAAGTGTTATACGGTTTGTTTTTTGTTTTGTTTTAAATAGTGTTGCTCAATGATACTCAAATGTACAACTTTGTGGGAGAAGTTTGTCCTCAAAGGGACTTAAATGAACAAAGGGGAATGAATTTTAGGTGTAAAGGGCAACTTGGAAGAAGGCATAAATGCATAAATGGAAGAAGGAGGCAATCACATTTAATATGGCAGTTTGGAAGAAATATAGGAGGTAGAAATCCGTGCAGGAGGAAATCAGAGCTAAGATGCATGAAGGTCAGAAAGAAGGAGGTAGTCAAGAAGTGATCACTGCATGGACTATATTTTTTATGATAGGGATGGAGAGGAAAAGTTGAATTTGAGAGCATGAGAAGAAGGAAGAAGTGGCAGAATTTGACAACAGCCTTATGTCAGAGATGAAGAAGGAGCAAATATTTAAAAACAAGGAGGTTGTGAGCCTGGGTAGTAGAGAGTATATTGAAATTACCAATAAAAGCAAGTGAATCAAGAAGGCTTTGGCAGATAGACACCATGTTTGGAGTATAAACATGACCAGTCTTTTAATCTTTCCTCATAGGCCAGGTTTTCTAAACCTTTTATCATTTTTTGTTCCTCTCCTCTGGACTCTCTTCAATGTAGCCACACCTTTCCTAAAGAATGATGCATCATCCAATAATGATATTAGCTGTTTTCACAACTACATCACATTGTTGACTCAGATTCAATTTGTGATCAATTAAAAGCCCCAGATTCTTTTCAGCAGTGCTACTGCTGCCTAGTCAGTTGTTTCTCATTTTGTAGTTGTGCATTTGAGTTGTCCTTCCTAAGTATAGGACTTTGCGTTTGTCTTTATTGAATTTCATCTTGTTGATTTCAGACCAATTCTCTTATTTGTCAAGGTGATTTTGAATTTGAATCCTGTCCTACAAAGTGCTAGCATCCCCTCCAAGCTTGGTGTCATCTGCAAATTTTATAAGCATCCACTCCATTATCAAATCAGTAATTAAAATATTGACTAGTACTAGATCGAGGACAGATCCTTGCAGGACCCCTGTAGATATGTCCCCTGTGGTGACGACGCAGGAAAGGAAACAGAACACCAGGTTTGTTGGTAGCCAGAGAGCTTCATGAGCCTCCTGCAAAAGCCTCCCAGGAAAACTTTTCCTGGGGTTTTTATTCTTCTCCTTACTTTGTTTACAACAGTTCTTAGTGGTTACATTTTTGCGTAAACAGAAGGCAGGCAGTATACATGCACATGAGATTACAAACCCATCTCTTGAGCGCGTGAACACCAGCTGCAAGGGTGATGTCAGGTTGCCAATAAATTTTCCAAACATATACGCTAGGACAAGGTCATTCCTGCCTCGTTGCCAAGGGAACAGTTTGCCGTTCTCGTGGGCATACGATTTGGGAACAACACATTCCTACAGTCCCCCAGTTTGAGAGCAAACAGTTGATAATTACTCTTTGAGTATGTGTAAAAGAAAAAGATGCAAGGGAAGAGCTAGAGCCTGGGATTGGGAGAAAGGACTGATCAGTAGAAGGAGCATTCCAAGGTATCATGTAGTGGAAAGAATGCAGTTGAAGTTGGGAACATTTCTCTACACAGAACATTCCTATGTGGCAAGCTAGTGCGCTGTAGTTTCATGCCCTGATTTGCTGCACGCTAAGATCCTGTGTAGACAGTCCTAAGTCAACAGATTTCAGTTGGAGGAGAGGCTAAGAAAAAGAAAAGGCTGTAAAGAAGTCGGAGAGGCTGATGGATTGAGTAGCTTTTTGTTTAGTTTTCTTTTGTTGTTGTTTATTCATGTTAGTGAATACTTTCCACTGATGTCGTCTTAGGCATTGTTTTGGCATCTTAATAAAAGTTTAGTGGTTTTCCATCCACTTTCTTTGCCCATCATATTGACAACAGAGTCTCCACATACTTGCCATGTAGAGCTCTACTCAGGGCTAATTTTTAAGCCTGATCCCCAGATTCAAGCCTACCAGACCTGAGCCCAAGAAGGTCAAATCATTTTATGATCCAACCCAACCTGACCCCCTACCCTTGCACCTGAACCTGAGTCACTGTCACCATCACCTCCTTCCCATGGGGTCAGCTCTCCTCCTCTTGCTCTTGGGGTTGGCATGGTGGTAGCTGCATGTCCTGCTTCTGATGGTTGATGTTCATGCTGGGCTGTGTGTGTGTGCTGCAGAGAGAGAGGCATGGTATCTCTTGGCACACTCACACCACAACATACCCAGTGGAGTGAGATGGTGGCAGCTGGCAGAAGTGGGGCACTTGCCAATCACATGAGCAGGAGGAGGGAAGCTGACTTGAGCCCAAGGTTGTTTTCCCAGTTGACCTTACCCAGACCTGACACTTGTAGTTGGGTCCCATTAGGTCAGATTGCAAGCTTCCATTGCCACTGTCTGAACAGCACAATCAGGTCTATGAAGATTTGTATTTACCTCACTATGTCATCAACTTGATATTATAACTTGGTGATGGAGGAAACACTGAAACAATTTTCACCATAATTTGATATTGCAATGTGTTGACCATAGACTGTAATATAAATGTCTTTGCAGTTGCATTTTGACATAGACTTGGGTTTACATTGTGATGCGCTTGTGACAGTGCTAAATTCACATGAGTGAGGCTGGCACTATACAATAGGGAAAAAAAAGTACATATTGTCCATATTTGGTAACTATATTTCATTCTTTCAATATCATGATAACATAAGGCAAAAATGGTTTTCATTTAGGACTAACTAGCAGCCAAACTAATTTTTAAACTAATTTAGTGATAGTACAATGAAGTCTATTGTTTTGTGGTTTGCATGGAACGCACCATGTAAACTTTCTCACATTACTCCTTGATTGTGCCTCAAGTCTGTTCTAAAGCCCAAATCTCTTGGAGTGAATAAGTAATTCATATCCAGGTCCATTTATTCCTTGGCTCCAGTATTAAAGCTTATAACAAGGATGGCAAATTGTGTCTTTGACCAAGACTTCTGTGATTTGGACATTAGTCCTCTAGGATCTGAACGGAAACTATCAGCTTATTTCACATAGCTCACCAAAAAGTTTGAAGCGACAACTGGGGATCATGATACGGACCTCCTTTGTACAGCACTCTGAGATCTACTGATGAAAAGTGCTATATAAGAGACAGGTTGTGGTATTATTATCTGTGAGCTGAGGGGTGAAAACATTATTTACTGCCAAACCCATCTACAGGGCCTGGGATGAAGGTATAAATTGAATTGGTTCCTGCCTTTCAAATAGAGATGGGCATTTCCATGTCATGCACAGTTTGACGTGCCCCTTAATTGCGTTCAGATTCCTAGAATTATATGGGGTCTGGTATTAGACCTCGTTCTAAGGAACAGGGAAGGGGATAGGTGAAGGAAGACCTCCCCTGATGGGTGGCAAGGCCTATGAGACTAGCTTTGTACACCACACAGGAAACTGCTGTTTGAAGATTAGCTTATAAAATATACAAAGGTATCAATGTCTATGACATATCAACTGAATTAGTGACTTTTTCTAGTGCAAACCCTGTAAGGCAGGGGTCGGCAACGTTCGGCATGCGGCTCGCCAGGGTAAGCACCCTGGCGGGCCGGGCCAGTTTTATTTACCTGCTGACGCGGCAGGTTCGGCCGATCGCGGCCCCCACTGGCCGCGGTTCGCCGTCCCGGGCCAATGGGGGCGGCAAGAAGCTGCGGCCAGCACATCGCTCGCCCGCGCCACTTCTCGCCGCCCCCATTGGCCCGGGACGGCGAACCGCGGCCAGTGGGGGCCGCGATCGGCCGAACCTGCCGCTTCAGCAGGTAAATAAAACTGGCCCGGCCCACCAGGGTGCTTACCCTGGCGAGCCGCGTGCCGAACGTTGCCGACCCCTGCTGTAAGGTCTGAGAAACATGACCCCTTGGTTAGGGTGAGAGCCTGAGGCTTGGGTGACCCGGATTCAATACCCTGCTCTGCTACAGACTTCCCCTCTGACCTTGGTCAAATCACTTAATCTCTTTGTAATTCAGCCCCCCAGCTGTAAAATGGGATAATATTACTTTCCTATCTCACATAGATACTAAGGTTGTTAGGCACTCAAATGCTATGGTAATGGGGGGGGGGAATATAAGAATCTTAGATAAATAGTAACACTGTTAGTTTTAGAAGAGTGAACTGCATTCTATACTGCATCATACATCATCACTAGAATCACCAGCTGTCAGTTATATTTGTAATGGATCCTATACATAATAGATAGGACATGGCTTAACTTTTAGAAACCAAAGAGGCCTACACTACTGTTACTTTAAAAAACTTAAATTTGAGTTGTAGCACTGTATTTTGTAGGGAAGTAATTTAGAGAGAATAAGTATAAAACACCTAGTGTTTCAATTCCTTTGCTCAGAAAAGTAAGTCCCCATTGTTAATATTTCTGGAAAAAAATAATACTTTGCCTCACATTTTCAGATTGGAAAAATCGCCACTGAAGTTAATTTAGATTATTTTGGGAGAGTAATGACTATGGGTTGATTATTTACGAAGAGCAAGGGCGTTTTCATGTTAGATAATTTAGAAGAGTAATTAATATTAATAATTAAGAGTATAAAGACTTTTTTCTGAAATAATCATAGTTGGTTAAGTAAAACCTGATAATGAGTGACAATCTAATGCTTGTAAATTGTTAAAAATTTAGGCCTAATTTATGATCAATCTTGCGTACTAAATATATTCATTGTGTGAGCAAAAGAGAGGAAATACATTCTATTTGTTTAATAGACTAAAGGCACTTCCAAACAGTTGTTTTGTTGTATAATAATTTCAAGTTTTATATAGAAAATTGAATCCTGTCATATTCTTAAGAAATAAGAACACTTCACAGTAAGAGAGATCGTAAATTTGTAAATTTGCTGAAATTGGTAAGAGAAATTGTGAATTTGTAAATTTGCTGAAACCCCCCCTCCCCCCAAAAAACCTTTCCTAAATAAACAGTTACTCATCACTGTTCACGTTTTTGTGATTGTATTCTTTCTGAAGAGTGGGGTTTTTTGTTTTGTTTTTATTTTAAAAGGGGATATTGTGAAGACTGAACAGTCCGGTATGGAGTTGTGAATAGGAGTTAGCTATGGAGACAGCAGTGGCACCTGGTAATTGAAACTTCACAAGTTGTCTAATCACTGATCTCTGACTGTTTTGATGAAGTTCATAATTAGGCTATAAAATTGCATTACGCTCAAACTGGCAACCAATTTTATCCTTGATCTACATTTATTTTCAGAAGAGATGACGTCATAACACAAAGATGGTACAAACACAAGTGTGTTGTGACAACTCATCCCTGTGCTAGTGAAGATTAATGCCCTATCTAGAATTAAGTTATTGTACGGTATGTACTGTTTATACAACTGCAGAATTGAAAAAAAGGCTATCAGTCAAAATGCTGATGACATTACAAAGCATTGAAATAAATAGCTGATGATGCACAATGTGTTGAAATAAACATATTTCAACACGTTGTGCTTCATCAGCCATTTATTTCTATACTATGAAACAATGCAGTGAAAATATTAGGTTTTTTTGGAGGCAGTTAGGAACATTCTGTTGTAGAAATGTGGGGGTGTGAATATGAACTATTGATCAAAATCTACTTGCTACTTTGAGCTCAAATCCTCAAAATAGTCCTGTAACCCTGTCTAATTCCATCTGGTTCCAAAACTGAGGCTATGACCTCTCCCCAGGTCAGCTCTATGGGATCTGAGCTATAAACACGTGGAAGCTACTCCTTGTTCTCAAGGAGGTAGAAACATCTCAAATGTACTATGTAATGCTAGTTGTCCTTTAAGCAATTACCCCAACAAAACCCCTTCCCTGAAGTGGAATCTATTATTCCATCCAGACCAATTATAGAAATTGGGCTAATGGAAATAGTTGGGCTACCTCAAGAGTGATCAGTGCTTTCCCCAATGTCTTTACATAGGAACAGCTTAGTGATAGCATGCCAACAAGGAAAGAATTTTAAAGGAGTCATGAAACACAAAATAGATGCCTCCTTGGGATGAACTCTGTTTAGGAGGTCAGCTGGGGAAAGAGATGGTTTCCTCACTGCATTAATAATGATTTGAACCCCTCTCACCACTGCTCCACAATAGAGATGCAGGGTGGGAAGAGTTTTCATCTCAATTAAATATTTGTTTTCTTGTTTTAACAAAATGACAAGTGAGCACAAGTCCTATTCACTACTTCCCTCTAGTGAGTCGCTCTAGCAGGTGGTGAGTGGTATTGTGATAATTGGGCCTACAAATGTACCCTAATTATGAGTTCAATTATCAAAAGTATATGAAAGTTCAGAAGATGTTAGAGTCACCTATAATAACAAATGTTAATGGAAAATAAATCAAGTTGCTTTCAGTAATGAAAGTTATAAAGAAGTGCATGGGAATCAGACAGACTAAATTAGTCCAAACAGAAAGGTCATGTGATTCAAGGACTGTATGGAAATCATGCTTGGTAAAAACAGAAGATGTAGAACCGGAAAGCAAGGAACCAAAATTGGTGTCTCGGATATTAGACCTATTTGGTGGACAAAATAATGAAGGCATGGGCTATTCCACCTATCACTTCCCTTTTGAATCTTTAGAGAAAGAGGTTTTGGTGTGGGGGGAGGAGAATAGGAACAAGTCAGAGGCTACTGCAGCAAGCTTCACCATCACGGCTGCAACCCCCACCATTTCCTCAGACTCCGGGCCTTCATCCTCCTAATCCTGAGTGATGTCTTGACCAGAGCAGCCAGAGAAAGGGCTTGTAACGTTATAAGTGTAATATAAT